>NC_140593.1:1187918270-1188587020 GCF_964204655.1 Triturus cristatus | reverse complement strand
TTTGCACACGTTAACTCAGGCCCCGTCCCCTCCTTTCACCATTGTGTAAACACGCCCTGTGTCCGTTTTTAGTTGGGAGATTAAGTTCATTTGAGTCCTGAGGGTCCCTAGGGTCCAACTAGCCCACTAGGTACCTCCAGTAAGTGCCACAGAGCTGCGTTGCAGAGAGGTGTAAAAAGTGGCACGGCCTGGACCACCTCTCTGCAATGCAGCTCAGTGGCGCTTACTGGAAGCACTTGGTGGGCTAGTTAGCCCCCAGGGGCCCTCAGTATTGAAGGGAAATTATATCCCCAATTTAAAACGTGCCATGGTGCGTGTTTGCACACGTCACCTCAGGCCCCGTCCCCTCCCTTCACCACTGTGTAAACGCGCCCTGTGGCTGTTCTAAGTTGAGAGATTAAGTCCCCTTGAATCCTAAGGGTCCCTAGGGTCACACTAGACCACTAGGTACCTCCAGTAAGCGCCACAGAGCTGCGTTGCAGAGAGGTGTAAAAAGGGGCTTGGCCTCAGAACACCTGTCTGCAGCGCAGCTCCCTGGCGCATACTGGAGATGCCTGTTGGGGGCGCGTTTGCAGAGTGCTGCATGGAGGGGGCATGGCCTCCGGCACGATGCCAGTCTTTTATTTATTTTATTTTTTTAAGAAGGGGGGCTGTGTGGTTCCCCTTCTTATTCTAATTTATTGGCCCTGATGACCCCATCCCCCAGGGCCTGTCTCCTAATTATATTTTTTTGACCCCAATCCCCAGGGCCGGCCACTGTTTTTTATTATTTTTAAAAAATATATATTTATAGACACACCTAGGACATGCTGGACAAACCGTACGTACCTATCACCATGACGATTTGCGTGATATTCATTAAAAGGCGACTATGCATGCAATTAATCCACGTGGAATGTATTTACACCACTAGTGAAGCTCTGACATGTCTGATGATCTACCGTGCCTAATCCCGGTAGACACCCTTGTCGTTTATTTATACAAACATGGGTAGCTATTGACGGGCACATTTAATACACATGCACACCAAGCCATTCAAAGGGGATTCGACAAAAATTCGACCAAAACTATGCAAGAAACCCCCCTCACAGTTAATAAAACACACATCCACTGCCGGATGTGTAATACTTTTTATTTTACTCTCTGGAAAGGGGACGAACATCACTTGCGAGTCACAGCGCGCTCCTGACAGAGCCCAATGCTGTGTTACACCCACCATTGCCTGCCGAGTGCCACACACCTCTGTATTGTATTCCACTAGCTAGTGCATATGCTATGACACTCTCTAGCCCATGTGCACTGTAACACCACCCCGTGAAAATGTCATGCCACACTTGTCTTCGCACGGGTTATATTGCCCCATCTAACGTGCCTTCCTCGATGCCTATGTTATAACGCACAGTGCTATGCCATACATATTACAATTTGGGATCCATATCTTTGTCACAGTGCATATGCAACGTTACACTCCCCAGCACATATTTTATATTACAACTTTAGAGACTAGTTAGGTTACACAACACTGCCCTGTGCATATTACACTCCAAGGCGCATATCGCATAGCACACGCTAGTGCCTGTGCTATCTCGCGCTCTCCAATGAATCTGTCATTGCGCACAATGTATTGCATATTATATTTCACGCCTGGTTCATCTTATATCACACTTTTTGGTGCATAGTTTATACCATACACTATATCTAGTTTTCATTTTCAATCGTGCTCTCAGGACTATGTTCTATATAACACTGTGTTCACCTACCCTTTTCACGGGCATTACATTTTGCGATAGGGGGTGGAGGGTCAGGGGGTGTTTTTGCCAAGTGAGCCCGGAGTCACAGTCACTAACGTCTTCTTCTTCCTGAATAAAAGTGAGATTATGCTGCATACTTGTTCATATTTTAAGTAGTTTGCACAGACAAAATGTTTTAAAAACAATAAAGTTTCTAATACCCGCCTTCTCTGAACAGTTAGCTTGCTGCCCCATCCCCCTCCTCCCTATCCTCTGTTGTGTGAATCCATGGACTAGCCTCCTCCCTCCTGCCATGCATGGTCTGATGTGCTGCCACTGCCCTCAATTTAGTATGATGTACCAGTCCACTCCTCCTGCCCTCCATTGCCCAATTCTATGCCCCATCATTGACCTCCTGCTTAAACTCTGTGCTTAGCTTGCTGCCCCTATTCTCCTTCCCCCTGCCCTCCGATGTCTTTGTGCATGCCCCTGCTCCATCCTTTTTGCCCACCATGGCCCATGGACCTGCCACTCCTATCTACTCTGAGTGTTCTGTTGAGCTGCCACTCCCCTCCCACCTGCCTAGCATTGTCAGATGACTGTAACCTGTCCCTGCCACCTCCACCCTGCCTGTCCACATGCCATGCCTCTATCCTCTTCCTCCTGTCCTACATGGTCCATTGTACTGCCACACCCTTCTGCCCTCCCTGGTCTGTTGTGCTGCAACTGCTCCTCCTGCCTGCCCCGTGTGGTCTGTTGTGAGGCCCCTTCCCCTGAACTTTCTTGTCTGTGCACAGGTCCTGACCCTCCCTTCTATCCTCCATCGTCCTTTGTGCATGCCCCTGCACCCTCCTTCTTGCCCATCATAGCCATTGTGCTGCCACTAACCCTCCCACTTGCCATGCATGGTCTTCTGTGCTGCCATGGCCCCTCCCACCTTCCCTGTGTGGTCAGTTAGCTGCCCCTGACCCCCTCCCACCTTCCCTCCATGGTCTGTGTGTATGCCATCACAGTCTCACTGTTGCTCTTCATGTTGTGTCTTGCTTCTAGTGCCCATCCTGCCTGACCTCCATGGCCATCTTGCTGCTCCTGCCCTGCCCCCTTGCCCCCAGCCCTCTGTTTACATGTGCAGACCCCTACTCCCTCCCTCCTGGCTTGTCTGTTCCATTGTAATGCCCCTGATCCGTCCCTCCTGCCCTTTATGGTCTGTTATGCTGCAGCCTTCTCTCCTGTCTGTCCATTATGGTCAGCTAGCTACCATTGCCTCTTGCCCCTCTGTTCTCTGTTGTCCATGTGCATGGTCCTGTCCCCTCCCTCTTGCTTTCTATGGATTGTTGTGCTGCACTCCCGTCCTGCATGCCCTGTGTGGTGTATTGTGCTGCTGCAAACCCTGATGCCTGCCCTGCAGGGTCAGTTTGGTGCACCTCTCCATGTCTCTCCTGTCCTCTGTTATCCAAGTCCATGTCCCTATCCCATTTCCTTCCATGATCCAATGTACCATACTTGCGAACATTTTGAACTTGGTAAGAGGGAGATTTTGAAAAAAAACTGGGGTATTGATTTTCCCCTTTGAGTTACATTGAAAAAGAGGATATTGTAGACAGGAGACAGATCAAATAAAGCCCATTTGAGCTTAAAAACATTGGACGTTTCCTGGCTGAATCGGGTCTGTTGGCATGTATGGTTGTACTACCATTGCCTCTTCCTTCTGCCCACAATGGTCTATTACATTGCCACAGCCTTGAAGGAGGGTAGATTTTGTATCACAGGGGGCCCCTGGCCCGTTCTGTCCATACCTGAAGTATGAGACCCTTGTCCTTGCCCTGCCAGCCGCATTTGTAGGCCGTATTAAATTGACCAGCGGGTCCTGTGTTGCTATATAATTATCCTGAGACATCCTTACCACTCAGCCAGCATAAAACCCCTGTGTAGGCCCTTCTGTTCAATATGTAGGCCTCTTTGTTAAATTGACCATAGCTCTGCAATTTTAGTGTATAGCAGTCTGAAGGCAGGTCTGCGAGGCCTTCTGCTCCAAACTAGTAGCCCCCACCCTACCCGAGTGCTCCGTGCTCGGTATCAAAGTTCAACATCCCCCTGAAGCTGTCGACATACAGTAGGCTGCATCCTGGACTGGTACTTGCTTCCTGGGCAGGTTTCCCGCTTTTAAGGAAGTGGCAACCGCAGAGCGTCAAGTTAGGAGAACTGAGGATATTTTATACATGAATATATTGAATTCCTGTACAATACCCATTATTTTCTGCTTGCTCTATGGAACTTACGATAAGCGATTGGCCTGAGAGACTGACCTTTTCACCCAGTCCATTGTCAGCATTAAGTGGGTAAATGACGAAATGTCTGGTAAAATCTGCAGACGAAGCTTTTGGGTAGCATACGTAGGTAGATGTAGCGTGCAAAGGAGCCCACAAAATGATATAAAAAGGGAGCACCCACAGATATCGACGGACAACCTCGCCGTCTGTATGTAGGTTAACAGGCTGTGCAGGTTTTCCCCAAGAACTGGGAGCTCTTGTCTTCCTTTGCTTAAAATGTCTTGCTCGGCTTTGCTTGAAGTATCTTATTCTATTTTACCTATATGAAATGTCATGTTATGTTTAACCATTGTTCTCTTTACTTTTGCATTTAAAAGATGTTGTATTGTAATTGCAGGAATGCTTGCTCTAAGAGTAAATGTGAGTGTCCCTAGGTAACATTTTCCTTGGTGTAACTTGTTTCTCATGATGCATTTATAGATGTGTTTTCTCTCTCTCTCTGTCAGTCCATTAATTGAGATACAGAGAATATCATGACAGCTGTATGATTATCTGGATTCTGTATTTTGTACTTTAGGTCTCTATTCTGCGGTTTCTTTGAAGTTGCATCTTCTCATTAAACTGCCATTGTATTCTGCCTCCAATTCCATGTCTCATATGTCTGTTTTCTTCATTTTTGGAGCAAGCGTTCCTAGGCACCCCGGCTCAAATTAAGGTGCCCCTTTTGTCCCTGACTCACTCTCCTGCTCAGTTCTGTGGTTGCTCCCGGGGCTCTGGGGACCGCCCCTAGCTTCCTTGACCCGTAATAGATCTTCCCTCCAACAGCCTCTCTTGCAAGTCCTGTATTGTTGGTTTGTTGCTCCTGCCCCCCTTTCCACTGCCCTCCATAGTCTGTTGTGCTTCCACGGCCCTTCCTGCCTGCTCAGTGTGGTTAAATTGTTGCCTTTGCACCCTCCTACCTGCCTTCAATTTTCAGAGTCCGTGCCCCTGGCCTCTGCCTCTCAACAGTATCCTAATGAACAACTAGATTGCTAACATTCTATATTTATTACAAAAGTGTGGAGCGCCTGACATCATCTTGATGTAATCAAAACTGTAATACCTAGAGCATTCCTTTAGAAATTACATATATGAGAGGGTCTTATTGGCATCAAAATTATGGTTAGTGCTCTAAAAGACTAAAATAAGGACATATTTTCTGAGTTTTCAGATAGCGACAAAGCACTTTTAAATTATTTGTTATCTTTATGTTTTTTTATCTAGTTGACAACTTGATTAAATGTTGCACTTAGGGGAGAGGATGTGGTGTTACTTCCAGAACTGCAGACTTTGCAACTGGGGAACCAGGTTGGAGTTTCTGCTTCAGCTCGACATTCTGTGATTCTGGTCAAATCACTTAGTCTCCCCATGTCTACAACCAAAATGAATTTGTTCTTGTGTGATGTAACCAATGCTCATGTAAAGCACTCCAATACCTGACAAGTCTGCACTATATAACACTGCAAAAACACAAAATAATAAGTGTTTTGCACACTTCTGTCATTGGGCTATATTTGGGCTATATCTGGGTGATTTTGGGCTACATTTGGGCTCTTTTGTCTCCGGTGGCCATCTTGGGAGATTTATTTGTTATGAAGTTTCCTAATTTCCTCATGTACTGCAGTCTCCTCAGTCGGAAATGCTTTCAGTTTTTTACTTTGATTCCATCATGAAGGTATTCAGATATGTCACACATTTGCCATGAATTCTGAATGTTAGCACTCTAGTTGCTCATTAGATCACTGTAGTAAAACTACTGCTCACCATGGAAGTCTGCTCCTGGTATTAAAAGTGCATGTTTCAGTCTGCATGTCAGAATTTTTTAATGAAATAGAAGAGGATTTGAGAAGTCACTCAAAATGTGCCCTCATTTTCTTTCTTCAGCATTAATCATAATTTCTATGGCAAAATGAACCCCCTCATTGTGTTCCTTTTTAAATTAAATGTTTTAAGTGTTACCAGTTTATTCCAATCAAGGTGGCTTCAGGTGTGCCATACTTTTGTCATAATGAAGACAGTAAGTGCACTAGTTGTTTTTATGGACATTCTGTCATTGGGCTATACTTGGGCTACATCTGGGTGATATTTGGGCTACATTTGGGCTCTTTTGTCTCTGGTGGCCATCTTGGGAGACTTATTTGTTATGAAGTTTCCTAATTTCCTCATTTACTGCAGTCTCCTCAGTAGGAAATACTTTCAGTTTTTTACTTTGATTCCATCAAGAAGGCATTCAAATGTGTCACACATTTGCCATAAAATCAGAATGTTAGCACTCTTTTTGCTCATTAGATCACTGTAGTAAAGCTACTGTTCACCAGGGAAAACTGCTGCTGGTATTGAAAGTGCATGTTTCAGTCTGCATGCCAGGATTTGAGAAGTCACTCAAAATGTGCCCTAATTTTTCTTTATGCAGCACTAATCATACTTTTTATGGAAAAATGAACCACCTCATTTTGTTCCTTTTTAAATTAAATGTTTTAAGAGTTACCACTTTAATCCAAGCAAGATGGCTTCAGGTGTGCCATACATTTATCATAAGTAGGACGGTTAGCGCTCTAGTAGTTCTTTGGAACACTCTGGAAAGCTGCAGTAGAACACAAAGGAATCAACTGACAGTCTCTGCCCTTGTTGGATGTACATGTTTTACTGAGAATGTCAGACTTCATTCTCACATGACTGAGAAAGATAATGTGAATTTACAGAAAATAAGCTCTCAGTTTAGCTTATAGATCACCTTCCAAACCTCTGTGGTAAAAGCATGAGAAAATATTTTTCTCTCAATCATGATATCCCAGCAGAAGGCTTTTTCACATGGTGAAATCACCTTAGAACATACCACAATTCCTAAAATGAGTATGGTACCATCAACAAATGATTTATAATGTAACTAAAGTCTTAAAATCTTCTATTAACTGCAATGCTTTTTAATGAGGTGCTATCATGTATATTGGTCCCAAGATGGCTGCCAACACTTCTTGGATGAAGTGCTGACAGCCAATCAGATCTCAGGATGAGATGTGTGGTTAGGCTCCGCCCACATATATATATTGATTTAAATGCTATTTTCTCAGGAACTACTGAACAGATTTACACCAGACCTACAAAAGGCACTTCCTTGACCTGAGGACTACCTCTCTGCCAAATTTCAAGTAACTCTGTTCAGCCGTTCGGGCTGTAGCTGTGTCTAAAGGTCCTATGGAAAAATGCATGGGAAAAACGCGTTTTGGGACCCCCCTTTTTTCTCAGCCCCCGCTTGACGAATCCCCCCGAGACTTTCAGGGTAGGAGCGGAGCGTAGCGCCCCACCTATTTTGAAAATTTCGCGAGGATTCATCGACCGGCGCCAAAGTTATTCCAAATAGAATGTTGCGGATTTCCTATGGAAACAGGGTCCTAACTATAACTATCTACTGGCGACCGCCAGTAGATAATATATATATATATATATATATATATATATATTAAACAAAGGCTCTGCAAACGAAGAAGCACTCCACAGCAGGTAGGTTATCTCTACTTTATTGTAGCATTCAAAGGTGGCATTTCATCCGTAATTTAGTCCTTTTGCCAACACGTTTCTGAGTTGTTCGCTCCTTCTTCTTGGGCTGATGACTAATACGCTGTTTTGCAGCTTGGTCCCACGTGCATTTAATTGTTTCTTGCATCCAATATTCCTGCTTAGTAGCGCTTGCACTATGGGACATGTAGTTTGCATTCTTTTCACCCACAGTGGGTTGCGCAGTTTGAATGCAAGCTACATGTCCCATAGTGCACGCGCTACTAAGCAGGCATATTGGATGCAAGAAACAATTAAATGCACGTGGGACCAAGCTGTTTACGTGCTCAGGGGGAAATATCTCTCAAACACGCATTTTGAGAACGCGAACAATCAAAAAAATCTGCTGAACACAGAATATTGGGCAAATCCGCGTTCTATGTGGAATGCGAAATTACCCAAATCCCTCAAATTCTGCGAGCGGAACGGAATTTAACGCCCAGGCCTAATATACATATATATATATAAATATATATATTTCCTTTACATCTGCACGCCATCCTCCAATACTCCACACGTCTCGAGGGCAAGCAGAAGAACAGCACCAACAATCCTTCATGTGGGTTAACTCATTTATTTTTCAGATTTAAGTCCGCTTCTATTCACCACAGGGCCATAACCAGCAAAGTACAGGGGTGCATACAGACAAAAAGTGACCTAGATATATATCTATATATATTCTTAAAGGCAGCTACACCGAAAAGACTGATCTAACACACATTATGGGGCGTGGAGACCCCAAAAGGTGAGAGTCTGCTCCTACCACGGAGACTGATCTTGACACCATAAGGGAGCAGGCAACTCTTCAAAGGGAGTTGACCGTGACTTCCAAATCTTCCACATAAGGCCAGCAACTGGGGTTAACCGCAACCTTTCTGGACGTCGTACGGGAGCCGGCAACTTTTCTATAGGATTTGACTGCGACTTTCAAGGGTATCCCATATGGCCGGCAACTGGGTTTGACCTTGACCATTAAATTCGCCACAAAAGTGGGGGGTAGACACCCTACCACCACATAAAACACCTATGCACAGTAAAGTGAAAATAATCATCACCTTAAAACATGCATATACATACTATATAACAAAAGCAGGTTAACCGGGACAAGGATAAGGCCCATACCTCACATCTAGTCCAACAAATAGGGCCTCCTACTGAACATAATGTATTCATGCCTATACAAAAGAACATAGCCCTTGACCAGGTTGTTTTTCAGTTATAACAGCTATTAACCTGCATAAATGCAGAATGAAAACTATACAAAGTGTACTTTATTCAAGCTGCCTTACTAAGTTATAAAGGGTGCACAAAGTCTGCACACAGCACAATCAATTCTTACTGTATCTCTCCCTTACATATTACCACAGGGGTGCTTAATACCAATAAGGGTATGCATTAGCCCACTAAATGATGGGAGCCCTTTCGCAGACTGTCGGCCAAAGGCCCATTGCATACGGTACACATTAAGGGCCGTAACCCATATTTACCGGCCAGGGCCAGTGATGTCCAATGGATACAGAAGAAGCACACCCTTTGATCACAACCCAAGTCAATCCTCCTACCTCCAAACCCACAGAAGGAATAAAACAGAGGTGACACCAAAGAATGCATACATGTTTTTTAAGCATACCCACAGCACACAAACATATGTACATGCTTATAGATGTACATGTCAACAGCTTTGGTATACAAGGTGCGTTGAGTACTTCACATAAGGGATAATATAGGGTGTGTGTGTGTGTACACACGTGTACAAGTTGCAGAGCCTGCAGGTTTGGAAAAAGTATTACGGAATACACCGCTGCCTTTGAAGAATTTACGGTCAAAAATCAGGGTGACCTTACGTGTCGCACCAAGTACGCAGAATATGCATTAGAGTGCACCTGCACACTCAGATACATAGGAAGTACCAAGTTTCAGGTGTTTAACTGAATCCTCCAGCATCTAAGGGCGGTGGTCAATTTCGATCCTATCTACCCAGTGGCTCACCACTTTAAACTTGTGCATAACAATCACCTGAATGAGCCAAGTTATTTTGTGATCGGATCAGTACCTAAATCGGTCAGAGGAGGGAACAGGGAAAAGTTATTGCCCCAACTGGAATCCCACTTTATTGTACTATTAGATACCAAGATGCTGAATCGCTTGAATACAGGGGATGAATTATACAACTTTCTTTAATGGGGTTTCTTTCAGATACAAAATGAATGTCCAAACTATACATCTTATTTTAACAATTGTTTCATGGATTTGTTATTAACATTTTTAAAGTATTTATGAAATGTTTTTAGGAAGTATTTATGTATAATCGTTTTATGAGATTTTTGGACAGGATACCCCTCAATTGGCATCTGGTACCTCATGTGGGACTTCAGTCTAAGTGGATATTCCCCATGTAACATTAGTATTTGTTCCCAGTAAGATGTTTACTAGTATACTTGAATCATCTTATGTCTCTCATTATACTGATCTGCTGAGCCGAGGATATATAGTTGACTGCTGTTTTAACCATTTGTAACTGAGATTTTGACGGTTTTCCATTTTTCTCTTTGAGGAACATTGTGTAATTATTTTTTACAATCCCAAAATAGTTTATGAAATTTGAACCGATTTTTATGCCGAGTTTGTACTCTACATTATGCGATTGTGCACTTGCACTTTATTTTCTATTCTAGCAGGAATGAATATAGCTGCTGACCCGGCCTGATTTATATACATATAAAATTTTGATTCTTTAAAATCGGCATTTTTTGCACATATGGTAGCTCTGGCACTTTTTTTGCACTCGCACTTTAGGTATGTATTGAGTAAGATGGCAATATTAATATTAGGGACTCCCCAATATTAATATTAGGGACTCCCCCGTCTGGATACACGACTGGATACGAGTTGTGTAAACTTAATTGTTGTGACAAGGATATAAACATTGATTGTTACTTGATTTTATGGGCAAAATGAATGGGGCAGTTCTGTTTTAACATAGTCTTTTTACTATTGCTATTGCTCAAGGGAGTGGCTTTAGTTGTTGATTTCATTATAATTATGTCTGTATTGGTCCAGCGCGTCATATGAACAAGACCACTGCAACGCGGTCGAAACGCATCAGGCTGGACACTTGTCTGTGCACTATGGGTGCTGCTTTAATTTATCTGCAAAACAAATTTCACCTTGAGGAATGCGCTGTGGTCCGTTCCTGTGTTCCTGCTGAGTATTTGGGGAGCCAGGACTTTGTTTTTTTCATATATATATATATAGAAGCGGACCTTGCTTACGCCAACCGGCGGTTAGCATTAAGGGGACAGGAGGAGCGTGGTACAAGACTTACAGTGCAGACTTGCTTGAATGGGACGTTTACCAACCCACTGGGGTATTAAAGGATTGTGATAGTGCAGCGCATCAACCACTCACTAGAGTTCTATTTTTTTGAACACTACTGAGACCAGCAGGCAGTGCGTCTGTACACGCCCACTGAGGCGGGGTTCTTGAACAAATGCAGGTGTTTGAAGGGGTTGACACTTGCAGTAAGAGACTTGAGCCTGTGACAGTGCTGGAAGAGCACGAAACGCGTCCGCTGTGGAACGGAGGTGATATGCCCTGAAAACCGTGCTGTAACTTACACCGAATTAAAAGCCACGTGTTTTACCTACCTGCGAGAGGCTTCTTTGAATGGACAACTCTCTTGTTTGTGGTATTGAAACGGCCAGTTCTGCCGTGAAGGAGCCCCGCCGCATAGAAGCGGACCTTGCTTACGCCAACCGGTGGTTAGCACTAAATGACAGGAGGAGCATGGTACAAGACTTAACAGTGCAGCCTGGCTTGAACGGGACATTTACCAACCCACTGGGATATTAAATATTGTGATAGTGCAGCGCATCAACCACTCACTGGAGTTCTTTTTTTTCGAACACTACTAAGACCAGCAGGCAGTGCGCCTGTACACGCCCACTGAGGCGGGGTTCTTGAACAAATGCAGGTATTTGTATGGGTTGACGCTTGCAGTAAGAGACTTGAGCCTGTAACAAAGTGCTGAAAGAGCACAAAACGCGTCGGCTGTGGAACGGAGGTGATGTGCCCTGAAAACCATGCTGCAACTTGCACCGAATTAAACGCCATGTGTTTTACCTACCTGTGGGAGGCTTCTTTGAGGGGACAACTCTCTTGTTTTTTGGTTTTTTTGCTTGTGCAAAATTTGTTTCAGTTCATATTTGCAGAGGGCGAAGGTCTTTGCACTTAATACCATCAGGTTAAGATAGTAAAACAATCAGTTGGCACTTTTCAGTTAAAACAGTTTTTAAAAAAATATGTAAAAAAGCGCAGGAGGTTATAGGTTGCTGTCTTTTGGTTCAATGTTATATTCTTTCTCTGTCGCCTTTAGTTTCTTTCTCGCCACATCGAGGAAGCAAACTAGACAGCAGGCCAGCCGGATGTCCTCTCCGTCAAAGCAGGCCTTGACCGCCTGTCTGCAGGTTCTAATGCATAGTCTGTTCAAGGCGGGTTTTAGTATAGATCTTCTTTCCCTGTCTAAGCATTTGCATGTGCAGACAATGTGTAGAATATCTTTCTTAGCCTCGGCACAGTCTGCATGATGTTTTAGATTGTGGCCGTTTCCATGGCGGTAAATGCGTCAGTGTCGGAGAATGCCCATCCTGAAGTTGAGAAATTTTTCTTTTTTGATCTTGGTAAATCCAGTCCCTAGATAGGTTTGCGGGGAGCAGTTTTTGTAGGTCTGGATAACGAACCATCCATGTGCTGTTTCAGACAGGGAGGCTTTGTCTTCGAGATTGGATATGATTTTTACTGTTTTGTTGACAAGCTCCTTAAAGGTTTTATGGATCACAATTGTGTCCCAGTGAGCTTCTGAGACCAAGCTGGCCAACGACCCTTTTAAATAAACCAGAGCTGCACAGTCTTTTTTCCGATTAAGTTTGTTTCATTATAATTCATTTAGTGAGCCTGGTTCTGCTCCTTTGATTTTATGCCAGCATTTCAGATTGGCTCCCTTTCGTGCAGTTTGTTGTTTTGAAATGCCGAACTCTAACCTAATTTGGGCTGGTGATGTATAGCCTGGGAGGTTAAAAATGATTCTCATTGCCATTGTTACTGTCCTATCCAGGGTGTCGACGTCTCTCCCTCTGAGGCACTCGCTTTCATAAGTAATGGTTGGGAGGAGTTTTGCGCGGATTACCTGTAGCAAGGGGGTAAAACTTGGGCCACTTATTTTTTGTTTGATATTTTTTAGTGCAACTGCCAACAGGGTTCCTTTGCCGTTTATAGATGCATTTTGCGGGAGGAACGTGCCTTTGGTGTCCAAAGTTATGCCCAAGCATTTAAATTCACTAACAATATCGATTTTCTTCCCTTCCAGATCCCATTGGAAGTGGTGTGATTTATTTTTTCAGTAAATAACCATGTCTTTAGATTTGCTCAGGTTTATTCGTAGGCCATTTCTGTTGGAGAAGTTGCTCGTCGTATTTAGCAGGTGCTGTAAGCCAATTGGAGTGCGGCTGATCAGAACCAGGTCATCTGCGTATAGTAAATTCGATAGGGGGAAACCGCCGAAGTTTGTTGCATGATGGCTGCACTTATCCAGTTCTGGCGAAAGGTCTGCCAGAAAAAGGTTGAACAGGATAGGCGCCAGCACGCACCCCTGCTTCAGACCCTTAGTTGTCGGGATTCTCCGTGATCTACTTTCTCCATCCCCTAGCTTGATTTGGATCCAAGTACCACTATGGAGAAGAATCAGCTGGTTCAGAAGTTTGCTGCTGATTTTCATTGTGAAAAGTTTTGCCCAGAGTTTATTCCTATCAATTCTGTTGAAGGCTGCAGAGCAGTCTATGAAGCACAGGTATAACGGTCTTTTGAAGACTTTGGTATCGTCTATTGGGAGCGATAGTGCCAATATGTTTGTCGATGTGCCCATACTTTTCTGAAAGCCTGATTGATTAATAGGGATAGATGCCATTTCCGTTGCCCACATTGTAGTTTCTTCCAGCAGCAGCCCTGCATAATATTTGGCGTCATTATCTAGTAGTACTACCAGTCTATAGTTTTTGCTGCCTTTCTTATGTATCGGAGAGATGATGGACCCTTTCCACGATTCAGGAATTATCTCTGTTTCCAAAAACGTGCGAGTAAAGTGGTAGGAGTTCAGATGCCCAGTAGTCCAGGTCTCGTTTATATAGGATCGGTGGTATACCATTCAGTCCAGGTGCTCCCTCGGTTCTGCCCTTTGCAATTCTGCTCTTGATTTGTTTTGATGTAAATGCCCGTTTGAGCTTATCTTCTTGCGTGCACAAGGCTGGGACAGCCCTGCTTTACTCCAGGGGTTCTTGTGTGTTAGTTGAGTGGCCGCTGTTGAAATGATCCCAAAGGTATTTAGACCAGTCCTGTTCTGTGATGTGAGAGTTTGTTCCAAGTGCCCTTGGGTTCTGTAATCTTTTCAGTGTATGCCAGAACCTTGTGCTTTTATTCGCTTTCGCTTCATAAAGGATTTTAGCCGATGCTGTTTCTGTGCTTTCGCGGCGAGCTTACCAGATGAGTTTTTTTTCTTGCTGTTTTTTAGTAATCTGAGCTTAGCTAGGAGGTTGGCATCTGGCCCTTCCCGGTGAAGCGCTAGTGTTTTGTTAATTCCTTTAATTGTGATCCACTCAGAAGATGATTTTGCATGCTCAGTGATGGAGAGTGGGGCCTGTGTTGGGGCGCAATCGCTCTAGTTGCGTCCCTCCCTTCTTCGTTGGTATGTAATATACCAAGTGATTTGGTGAATTTGCCCCATGATGCAATTACGTTCGTGTTATCCTTTTTTTTTGGGCCTCCCAGAGAGTCTTTACCTCAAACAGGAAGTTCTCCAAGTTAGAGATGTTGCATTTGAGTCTTCTCAGGTTTGTTGTGTACTCTGTGCATAAGCGGACTGGTTGCTCAGTAGATGCGGTGCCATAAGCATCCAGAGTAATCTCTTGGGGTAGGTGGTCACTGTAATCTGAGTTTCCTATCCTAAAGTTGACTATTTTATTGAAGAGGGACATATGACGTGAAGGTATAGTCAATTGTTGTGTTTGCAAGGGCGCTGTAGTATGTAGCTGCTGGCGGGCGGTCCCCCTGAAACAGCCCGTTCAGAGCAACTAAACTCAAAATTTCCAGGTCCCTGAGGAGCTTCTTGGCTATGTTTGTTGGCTTGCCCCACTTACTTGCTTCATGATGTGGGATCCCCCAAACCGAGGACTGCTCTTCAACAATTTCTTCTCTTTCGTAGGGCCCTGTTAGAAGCATGTTGAAATCTCCTGATACTAAAAGGTTTGGGGTAGCTTCTTCTTCAAGTAGTCTTGATAAGACAGAGACCAGCAGTTTGGCGCTGGTTTTTTTGTCCCTTGGGCGAAGGTAGGTATTGACAAGTATTAGCTGCTGATTATCTGCGAGACCGGTTAGTTCCAACTTAATTGCTTGTATGCCGTTAGTTGTCGTTGTAGTTATAGGTAGTTCCCTGGCAGTAGATATTGTTTTAATGGAAGTGAAGATTACAAGACCGCCCTTTGGGTGACCGAACTTAGCTTCCTTGGAGGCCGGGAGGTGATGGGACTTGTACCCTTGGATGTTAGGAGGCTCAACCAACCAGGTCTCTTGCAGTAAGATGAGGTTGAAGTCTTGAAAGTAGAGTAGAACGTCTTTATCCGTGGCTTTCGACCCTAGTTCATTAACATTCCATGAACAGAGCCTTAATTGATGCATATTGGTAGCTGCTTTTCTGTCCTGTCAGGTCTTTCTTGGTCGGGAGTTAATGGTTCGCGATATCCAGGACCAGCCGTTGTCGATCGTATTGTTGTTGACTATTAACCTAGGATTCCAAGTGTTTGTTTCTGCGCTGCGAGCGTCCTCAAGTACTGAGTAAGCTTGTCTCGTGGCTCCCATATTCTCAGGCTTATAGTCAGCATATGGCCGCAGCTTATGTAGCAGAGGTTCTGGGTAATCTATTACTTTCTGATGTTTCAGCCTGATCCCCCCCCAGGCGTTGAGTTGTTGTTCCTCCCTCATTATTCTTTCTGCTACCACAAGTGATGCCCAGGTTGTTTTGGTTATTTCTTGGTGTGCCAATTGTGTTTGGATGACAAATTCTACGGACTCCAAGTCACTGGAGGTTACTCCCATTAAATTGCTGATGCTGGTTAGTAGTCGCAGGATGTTTCCTCTGTTCAGGATGTCCCCTCTTTTCAGGATGTCCCCTCTCCCTTTTGACTTGTATTCCGGGATAAACAAAATGATCTTTGACTCCTCCTGTAGTGGGTACCTGTGACCAGACCCTACGTCTTGCGGGTCCCCGGTGATCCCAGGATTTGCCAGGGCCGTTAGTGCTGATTCGGCGGATGTCGGCCTGATGACGGCATTTGCCGTATTAAGTGGTGCAGAAGATCCACTACTGGCCGTGGGCTGGTTATCCGTCGTGGTGCCTGGATTGGAGCTCCTTGCATTCTTGTTATGCAACTGGTCGGTCTGGGTAGCTGAGGAGATCGTGGTCTGTATTGGCGGCACTTCCTTCGTGCATGTATTCAATGTATTCTCCTCTTTCGAATCATTTCCTTCGGTGAGCTTTATGGATGCCAATGCCCTGTTTGGGCTTGGCAAAGATTGGTCTCCTCTTTGGGTTCTGGCTGGTGCCAGAAAATACACTTTAATGGGAGCGTTTTTGGTGGTAATTAACTTGTTTCTCCCTTTTCTTTTTTGCTTCCGGCGTTTTTTCTGCCCTGACCTTGTTTTTTCTGTCATCTCAGTACCGTGGACTTGCCCTGGTGTAGCATGGTCAGCGGTGTCTTCTTGCGCCAGCGTTATTTCTTGGTGTCAGGAGTTTATTAGCTCAGTTTGAGAGGGATCTGTCCCCCTCCCCCTCAATCACCCCGCCCCCAACATCATGAATGGTTTGCGGTCTTCTCCCTTGGTACTGTTCAGCTACCTTTTCTCCATGTGTGTCAAGTTTAGCCTCCCTCCGATTAGTTTGTATATTTGGTCCTTGCATTTTGTCCAAGAAGCTTGTGGCTGCTTGCGATAGTTCTTGATGTAATGATATCGCTCGGTTATGTCTCTCCATAATGTCAACATTGGTTGTGGTATTTGTTGGGGTTGCAGCTCTTTTTATCTCCTTTAGGTCGACAAGGAGCTCCCCCATGAGGTTCGGTAAAGTTTCAAGTTTGTCTATAATGGCAGGGCAAGAGCAGCTTGAGTGAGCAATTTGGGTGTCATCTTGTACTCTCTTGATAAGATTACTCATTTCGGTCAATCTGTTGTCAATGTTTGAGACATGGACTGCCAGGAAATTAGCTGATAGCTGAATGTCCATTTTATCTGAGTGATATTGCATGGCTTTGAGTGAGAGCTGCATAGTATTAAGGAGTGATCCCCATAGATCCTTTGGGCTAGTTGAGTGTTCCTCCGTTAAGGAGTCTGTCTGGGTTATGATTGATTCAGCCTGAGGTACGTCTGGTAGATAAGAGGCTACCAGTTTTGCCCATTCCTCAGAGGTGGGGTAGTGCGCTTCATTTTTGTCGTCTTTGTGGCTTTCTGAGTTGTTCTCCGGGGTACTGGTCTGGTCTTTGTGTGTATTTGGTCGGTGGGCCCCCACTGCTGGAGACCCAGTGTGGTTAACATTTTTTCTTGGTTTTCCTTCCTCCGAGATCCCAGGCTGATGCTCAGCTGTTTCATTGTTCGTTTGGAACGATTTTTGTGTCGAGCAGATGGACGGGGGGGGGGGGTGGGGTATCGCCCTTTTTGCTAACTTGTTGATTCTGCAGATTCTGTAGGTCCTCTAGCTGGTATGAGGTCAGGCTTAGGTTTGAGTTTAGGTTTGGTTTAGGAGCAATTAGGATTTTTGGCTCTAGTGGAATATTCCACTCATCCTGATTGCTGGGGGATTTGATTTTTAGGTGATCACCTTCCTGTTCGTCTCCCTAATCACTAATGAGTTGATAGGGTTGGCATGGTTGCCCGTGGGCTCCGTACTTTCATGCCTTCAGGACCCCATTTTCAGTGCTTGTGGCCAGATTCTCATATCTTTCCTCCTGTCGCTGTTCAGCCCTTTTAACATTTGCAGGTTCTTGTTCTTGTGCTTGCTGTTCTTGGGCTGCAGCAGTGTTATAGTGCTCTGCGTCTCTTGCTGATCTGTCCTTGGTTTGCTTTAGATGTTGAGCTTTGTTCAACAGAGCAGGTGATGGTAGTGATAATATTGGTAGCGGTGATGATGGTGGTGGTACTATGTTTGTCTGGGGTATGACCAGTGGGTGCAGTGGCGATGGAAGCCCTTTTGATTCAAAGTTGTTGCTGTTTAATATTCCCCCCGCATCTTTTAAAAATGAAAATTTCGTGTATATTTTGGGCTGAAGGCTGGTATTGGAAATCTTTCATGGTGTTACTCCTTTGATTGCCACCAATGTGTTGCATGTCGGGGGGGGGGGAATGAGGGGTATGATGCCCTGCCATTGTTAGACCTTTACCAGACTCGCCCAGAATTTTGCTCTTTTTTTTTTCCTATTCGAGATGACAGTGGAGAGTGATCGCTTTTCTCTCCCTGACCTCATTTTTCTTTTTTTAGCTGCTCTTCTTTATGAGTTTGAATGTGTATGTGTGTTGAGCAAAGCTTTGCGGTATTAAAAAGATGTTGTCAAGAAGAAACTTATTAAAGCTGCAGGAATCTCTCTGTCCCATGGGGTGATTGTGCTTATTGTTTTAAGCTTGGTGCCCTTGCTCCCTGCCCCCAGAGCGTTCCTTAGTCCTGGGCCTTTAGTCCTTAATCCTTGGTCCTTGACCCAAAGTCCTTGGTCTTCGTTGGTCCTTGTTGCTGTTATTACTTTTTCTTTTGCTTCAAGTGGCGTAGAAATTTTCTAAGTGTAGTATAATGTTTTTAGGAAACCGCACAGGTAAGGAGCTTTTTGCCGAGTTCCGCTGCTGCTGTCAATGCAATAGAAACCATCAAGACCATCAGAACCATCTATCCATTAGGCAGAGGATTGTTTTGGACCAACAGGGCAAGGGTGGGCAAGGCAGGTGTTTGAAGGGCTCTAGTTTGAAGGGCTCTAGTTGGCACCCTCCTCTGTGTTTCCTCCATATTAGTTGTGTTTTGCTGTCGATACCTCTGTGCTTCTTTGCTTCAGTGCTGCAGTCCTCAGTGCCTCTGAGTCTTTTGGCTGTGTTTTGGCTATGTTCAGCAGCTGTTGGCTGCTGTTGGCGGTGGCACAGCGCAGCACAGCTCTCACAGAGGGCATGTGCGGGGGTACAGAGCACAGCACAGCGTAGAACAAGAGTACTCCCCCCCCCCCCCTCCCCCCCCCCCCGGCTTGTTCCTTCAACCCAGGCTAAATCAGGCCAGTCGATCAATCCAGTCTAGTCCCAGCCAGGGGGAAACAGGGCAAAGCGGTATGAGCAATGAGGAATTGACGCCAAACGTCGTCCCAGTTCGTGTTGACAGTCTTTTTCCCCCCCTCGCGCCTCTGACCTTTTGCGCCTCTTCTGCTTTCCTCCGCTGCCCTCAACCTGAGGCACCCGGGTGAGGTGGTGCGTGCAGTCCGACTCGATGAACCCGGTGGGGGGTGAACCGGGTTGCGTCGGATCCAACTGGGCGAAGAACGTGGAGCGGCAGTGCAGACAGACAGGGGGAGGCCAGCCAGCCAGAGCTTCTCCGGAGCGGAGCAGCGGGAAAGGCGAGAGAAAGCAAACCAACAGCTAGCCTCAGTTGCTCATAAGGACATGGACAGAACACGTAATCATATGATACCGTCCACGTTCTGCAATACCATAAACAGGGAAAGGTAAAAGCTGACTGCAACACGTCAGCAGCATACGCTTAGCATTTGGGGTTGGTACCCAAAGCAAGCATCAAACAAGGGATACATACACACTTAAAGCAACCAAGAGCCCTGAAGAACCCTTAAGTTATATCTACACAAGGCATTAAAGCCTGCCCATTGCATGATAAAACTTAAACAAAAAACTATCATTTTCAAGCAGCAATACAAACAGGATCTAGTGGTTGGTAAGGACCATATTAAATATAAAGATGAATGGTCTTACGAAATATAACGTTTCAATATACATACGGTTAACCGCTAGCAGACAACCGTAAAAAACGATTTTTCATTGTCACGTCTATAAATATTTGCCACACTGACAAATGCAAATATGCATAATGGTGTATATATGTGTATACTCATCTAAAAGTGGAGCGATTTGGATACCTACTGTGTACACACAATGGAAGGACACATTCTCTCAAAAAGAACAAATGGTACACAACACCATTTTTGTTTTTTATTATCCTGTGGAGATTAATTACACTTCATTCCCTCCACCACTATCCCTGAATACCACTACACAATCTATGCACAGTATGTGAATCTAGAAGACGTCTATGCTGCAAAACGAAACTAGTTACTTTCCTGTAAGAATAGTTTTGCAGCATAGACTCATCTAGATTCACATACGACCCTCCCTCCTCCCCTGTGAAAGAGTAAAAAGTATCCATAAATTAAAATAATTACACAAAAAAGATAAAGGAGACTCAAGACATAGTCTCTAAATAAACATAGTACATAAGTACTGATATGGGTTAACAAATAGCAAAAGGCTATACTTCTCCCGTTACATTACTACATACGTACTATATAAGAACTAAACAATAGCAAATGTGCTACATCTGCCCAACTATAACAAGGTGACCTGTTTGAAAACGGTCACAAGCAGCTACCTACATAGCTCATACCCATAATAAATAACAAAATTGTAAAGAAGCGTAACACATAAGTTACGATGTTTATCATACTGATCCTAAGGAAATATATACAGCAACGTTTAAAAAAAAAGAGTATAGCTGAAAAAAAAAAAATATATATATATATATATAATCTACTGGCGGTCGCCAGTAGATAGTTATAGTTAGGACCGAGTTCCCATAGGAAATCTAAAAATTCTATTTTGAATAACTTTGGCGCCGGTTGACTTATCTTTGTGAAATTTTCAAAACTAATGGGGCGCTCCGCTCAGCTCCTACCCTGAAAGTCTCGGGGTGATTCGTCAAGCGGGGGCTGAGAAAAAAGGGGGGTCCCAAAACACGTTTTCCCCATGCATTTTCCCGTAGGACCTTTAGTCGAAGGTACAGCCCGAACGGCTGAACAGAATTACTTGAAATTTGGCAAAGAGGTAGTCCTCAGGTCAGGCATGTGCCTTTTGCATATATGGTGTCAATCTGTTCAGTAGTTCCTGAGAAAATTTCGGTTAAAAGTACATAAATATCTATATGCGCGCACGGTGCGCGCACCAAATGTTCGCGAGCGTAATTCTGATTGGTGGTTAGATGTCAGTCAACATTCCAATCGGTCGAAATCCGGAAGTGTCGGACGCCATTTTGTGTGTGACAGTGAAAAAGAAAGGTGGAGAACGTGAAAAGGGGGCAGGGTAGAGAGTTACTGACCCCCTAGCCTTTGTCAGGGGGTCCCTGAAGGACCCCGAAGGGTGAAAAAAACATTTTATTTTTTTTCCAAAAATCGCAGGGTGCGCGCACCCCCCAGCCACCATTTTGAGTTTTAGAGGCAGAAGAGAGCTAAAAACACAAGTGGAGAACGTGAAAAGGGGGCAGGGTAGAGAGTTTCTGACCCCCTAGCCCTTCTCAGGGGGTCCCTGAAGGACCCCGAAGGGTGAAAAAAACATTTTCTTTTTCTTCAAAAAATCGTGGGGTGCGCGCACGGTGCGGGCACCGTGAAAAACCCTTAAAAAAAAAAAACATTTTAAACTGTTTATAAGTTTATAGAAGATATTAACTATGCTGTTCCACTTTATCCAAATTAAAAAAAAAAAGAGCTGAGCCATTACATATTACAGGATACAGTCAATCTATAACTATATACATAGGTAGTTTATTGTAAAATAAATATATAAAAAATATGATACATACATAAATTAGCATTTAAAAAACCTTGCAAATTCACAAAAAAAACCATAGGTTTCACACACGTTATAGTTAGGAATTAGTATTTAAAAAACCTTGCAAATTCACTGAAAAAAACATAGGTTTCATACACATTATAGATAGGAATTAACATTTAAAAAACCTTGCAAATTCACTGAAAAAAACATAGCTTTCATACACGTTATAGTTAGGAATTAGCATTTAAAAAACCTTGCAAATTCACTGAAAAAACCATAGCTTTCACACATGTTATAGTTAGCTGGACATTTCACTCGTAAAAAACCTTTGAAATTCCCCCGTTATAGTTAGTTCAGCTAACTATAACTCGCATGACCGCAATCCACTGCTGTGTATCAAAGTTTATATTAGGATAAGAGGAGGTCTGCCACTCTTACACAAGGATGATGTCATCAGTGATGTCATCAGTGATGTCACTGACCATGTCATGAGTGATGTAATATGTGACGTCATCAGCAGTGGATTGCGGGCGCCCGAGTTATAGTAGCACGAAGACCAAAAATATTTTATGCACTAAGATTTCGGTAAGGAATTAGAGGATTAATTAAGTCTTATGCAGACTCTGAGAACGCTCACACCTCTTTGAAGCAATAGCTTAGGCTTGTTTCCATCACTTAAAGGAGCCCAAGCAAGCCGGGGTGCTTTTCCAATCCTATTCACTGCCAAGAGATCACAAATGGCAGTGTTGTACAGAATGTTTACATGCCTGAGCTCAAAGTGCTATTAGCATTCTTCCCCAAACTTTATGCAAGCTTTTATATCTGAGATGTCTAATTCATGATGCTCAGCCTAGCACTGCAAAAAATGCAGTTATGAGAATGACCAAAGACAAGAATGGAGTATACTTTTTTCACTTCCTTGAATCGGTAATGCAGCAGAAAAATAATTCATATCTATTTTCACTTTGAAAATAGCAAAGGAAATGGATAAGAAAAAAACATTTTCTGTGTTTTCGCTCCTAATCAATTTTTTACCGGTCATCAAAAATGCCCTTAGACATCCAGTGTAGATACGTCTACTTTCCCCATTGTCTAGAAATAGCCTGAGTTACTTGAGCATTTGGAAAAAAATTAGATCTTCAGTTTCAAGGTTCTTTCATTTGGTTCCATGTGATGACTCAATGTCTACATTCTAGCCAGCTTTAAAGGGACGTCCAGTTTCATAGGGTCAATTGGTAGCTGAAATTCCTTTGAAAGTTTCACACACACATCAAGGTCCTTCAGAATCTGTGGCTGTAGATACACAACACCAGGTAAGCATTGTCTAAATGCAGGAGATAAATTACATGAGAGCATATTTGAAACAAAGGACACACCCGTGTCATTTGCAGGAGAAGCTATGTCTGTCTGACAAAAATGGTGGCAGGTCCAGTCCATTTCTCCTTACATTTTGGGGAGAGAGTAGATCATGTATTTTATGTTTCCCGATGTGCCACTCCACATACAGCCTCTCTAAGAAGTCTAAAGAATCTGTGATGCTAAACAATTAAAAGCCTGAACAATCTGATTCTATCTCCTCTGCCTCTTCTGAAGGTGCCACCAAAAATGAATGAGGTTAGAGGATACCCTTACAAAAATGATCACCCTTTTAGTAGTAATGCATGCTTCCATGGCCGTATCTAGCGCAGGCTTCCCCAGCGAGTAGCACATGTGCTACTGGTAGCATCCCATCTATCTGAGAGTATCTCTCTCTCTCTCTCTCTCTTTCTAGAGAGAGACAGAGAGAGAGAGAGAAACAAGTGGGTGTACAAAACATTTAAATCTGATATTTGAGTTGTGAATTTTGCGGCACTGGCATACTCATATTAACTTGGTGCCTGGGGTATAGCAGCTGTGGCTGCTCAGTATTGCCCGCATAGAGGTATTTCAAATTGGCCAGGCTTTTGAACATAAGTAGCTCCTATTACATAAAGGTTTGGTGACACTTGATCTAGAGCCATAAATGAGTACCAAGCAATCCAAATGAGACAATTAGAAGCTTGACTGCATGAGTCCAGGATGGCACCAGAATTTCAGTCAGGTCTGGAAGCCTAGCTGCTTCTGATGCACAGACAGCAGAGAGAAATGAGCTTCCACTGCATCAAATTGCAGTGGTGCATCCGTGTCCCCTCACCTTGAGTTGAATACAAAATGGCTAGGGCCATCTTGGAAATTATAAAAGCTGTCGTGGAGTAGTTGTGAACTTGTTATACCTGGGGATTTTTGAAGTAAGGGGTGGGATGTGGGTAATTGGTAAGATCCATGGCTCACCGGCGTACACAGTGAGCGTACCTAGACACAGGGAAGAGGTTGGGGCAAATGTTGAAAAGCTTTTTAGTTCTGTACCCATCACAATTCAAAAGAGTGCAACATCCTGCTCTCTAAGCAGCAATAGTTGACTGCTACATGTTAAAGGGCTTCGAGAGCTCAGTAGATCAGTCCGCAGTCTTAGCGTGTGATGATCTCTCTCTGTGCCACATCCCAGTTGATGATCACTTGATTGTTTGTTTCCTTGTATTATAAGTGTAATCTTAGACTGATCCGCACCTGGATCTCTGAAAAGGTACATTTAGTGGAAGAGTGGGTTTTCCAAATTTGCTTGAATGCTAGAAGTCTACTTCCCTGCCTCTTCAGTCATGTTTATTCAGTCTAAGTGCCTGTGTATTGTTTTTTTAGCTGACTTTCACCATCTGGTTCCTTTTTATTGTAAATTACTAATAAAAACACTTGAATCTAAAAATGACACTTACTATATCAACATTGCCTTAGGTTATTTCCTTAATAAGGACAAGCTTTGTATTGATTTATACAAAAAGGCTAGCATATACTTAGTAAATATGCAGAAGTAGGCACCTGTTGATGGAGGATGCACCCTGAACAGCAATGATACGGGGATAGCGAGTTGAACTGTTATTGAATTGTCCACAATGTATTCTGAAGTGATATGATTCATGGTTTGTGATATTTTGTATATGGATAATGTGCTGCTTACTGACTGTACGCAATAAAAATCAATAAAGAAAGTTAAAAAAAAAAAAAGACTAGCATATACATCTCAGCCAGGAAGGAGAAATTGAACCCAAGAGCCTCTAAAACCGGCCTTCCGCAGTGTGGCATTGACTATCGGTTAGGATTTTCTGCTCAACACAATCTAGCAGTAAAATACGACCGCAAAAGTAGGTTACTTTCAGAAGATTGTGATTTGTTCACGAAAGATGAAGTTATTGAGCAAAATGTATACTTTATGAGGAGAGTTCCATAACTGGACCAATTGCTAAAACACTAAATTTGGAGAACTCCCATGCAGTTTTCAATAGCCCAACTCCACATTTTAGCTGGTAACCCCCTGACTGACCCTACGTACGAATTTTAAAAAATTGTTAAACTGCAATGACAAACCTCTTTCTGTTGGTGCTGCACAACATTTGAATTGAATTATGGAATAAACTTTAGCAAGGAAAATCATTTATTGTGTTGCTTTAGATACCAGAACATGTCTGATTAAACACAAAAATAAAACCAATTAATGAAGCAATGATTTTTCTCTACCAATAAGTAAGGTACACATCATTCTCAATACTATCTGCAGTAGTCAGTTCCCCCTTATGACTAATGTAATGGAAGCCTTTGGGGGCTCATTAAGATGGACAGAGTGGCTGTGCCTTGCTCTCTATCAGCGCCTCCATTTTCCAACCTTACAAATGTGTTCCCATGTATCATAATTACCTTCCCTCTGTTTGTAACCTCCCAACATTTCCCCTCCAACGTGGTAGTGGCATATGAAGCAAATCGCTGCTCTTAACACACATACTACTTTAATTACTCAGTCATATTGATTAAAATATCATACCCCTTTCCAAAAAATATATGATCATTTTGCTAGTTTCCTACCTCCGTATGCGTCTAATAAATCTTAAGCTAAGAATATTATATGTCTTGTTTAAATTCAGAGAAATCTAGAAAAAACGGACCCGATTCTGCTGCACAAACATTATTAGGAGAAAGTAACTTGTATGAAGTAAGATCCCCATTAGTAGTTTAGCTGCTGTGACTATTCTCCTTAGAATATTATCACCATCTTCATAAATCAAGATAAGGATAGTGATATAGCCCATCTTGCGTTCACCCTTAAGCTTTCTCACAAGAAATGACTACTTCACTTGTCTACAATCAACACTAGTAGGTTCTAGAAAGCAAACCCGCTATACTCCCCTTACCTGTTGAGGCCTTACTGTCCTCTTAACCAAATTTATCATACCTAGGTTTTCAGTGTATAGTCAGTAGATGCTACTAGCTAATGCTACATCTAGCTAGTTTTTTTTCTTTAGATGTTCTAGCGTACATTTGTAGACTGTCGGAGGATTTCTGCACGGCGTGGAATAAACTAAAAAATATATTTTCCCAACTTAGCAGTCTTCTACTTCTCCTGCAAAGAATCCTCCCAGCTTACGTACATTGTGTGTGTATGTTCATGTATATATATGTGTATATATATATGTAGGACCTGGGGTCTCCAGGCCCTATGGGGCGGTAACGTGACACGAGCGGTCGGGCCACCAAAGGGCTGTCTGTAAAGCAACCATACAACCCGCACCTCACATGCGACGAGGAACACACACAATGTTATGTTATGTTATTTTATATTTATAAAGCGCACAGATGCCACAGCCAAGCGGCGTCCTGGCGCTACAAAGGACAAGCAACACAACAACAGATGTATCGTACCAGCCAAGACCGCTAAGCCAAAGGAAACAAGAATGTTTTCACCGCTTTCCTGAAAGGAAGCAAGTCCGGGATAGATCGAATACTGACAGGCAATGTGTTCCAAAGGCTGGCTGCCAAAACACTAAATGAGCGTCCGCCCATTCTGGCTTTTTTAAAACGGGGAACTTTAGCCAGGAATTGACCCGTTGAACGAAGTGTTCTAGCAGGAGTGTAGTAAGAAATGGTCTGGGCTAGAATAGGAGGGGAAGCAAACTTCAGAATTTTAAAAACCAGGCACAGTACTTTGAATTTTATCCTCTGCCTGACGGGCAACCAGTGAAGATCAGAAATGGAGCTCCTGACTGAGCAAAATTTAGGCAAACCAATCAGCATACGAGCGGCCGCGTTTTGCACACGCTGAAGGCGTGTGAGCTCTGCTTGATTGGTGCCCAATAAGAGTGCACTGGCATAATCCAATCTGGAAAGAATCATGGCCTGCCCTTTTACAGGCAACCTTAAGGAGCCTGAGAGATTCATCATACCATGGGCTAGAATGGCCAGGCTTAGTCTTACTCCATCCTGCTGGTATTAAAGTGTCGAGGGCCTGGGTCAACCAGTTACAAAAATAGTCATATCCAGAGGTAGCGTCAGTAGGAGGTTCTGGTAGGTGTTGTGACAGCAGCTGCTGAAAAACCTCCAGGTTCAGGTTCCTCCAAGGTCGTTTAAAAATGACAGGTGTAGTATTTATGAGAGGAGAAACAATCGAAGTAATCCGAATATCAATCAGATAATGATCTGTCCAGATAATCGGTTTAGGTGGCAGTGCTTTCGCGTTATCCAAATTCGTCAGGAAGGGGTCCAAAGTATGACCCCCAGCATGAGTAGGACCGCAAATTAACTGATGTAATCTAAGTGCCTCAAGATCTGTGAGAAAACTGCACACCACAGGGGATAGGGGAGCATCCATATGAATATTAAGATCACCAATTACGCTAAAATTAGCTGATCTAAGGGCTAAGGCAGAGATTACCTCTGGAAGAGCTGACCGAAAGGCGTCGTCAGGACCAGGGGGTCTATAAATAACCAAGCCAGAAAAAGTGAACTGGGAGGTCAACGAGATAGCGAAGTGGGCACTTTCACAGCCCACTATACTCACAGCATTCCATAGGCAAGGATAGCACGTCCTTACTACAACCGCAATCCCGCCACCTCTCGAATTACGGTGTAAGGTATGCATAGTGTAATCTATAGGCAAGGCAAGGTTAATCGCCGCCGTGGCATTGTCGTGTAGCCAAGTTTCTGTTAGAAACATTATGTCCGGTTTTTCATCAGTAAGCAAAGTAAATACATCTAGATGATGACACACTAGGGACCTCGCATTTAGGTGAAGTATTTTAAAAGTAGATGAACAGCGAGAGACCAGAGGACGAGTAGCAATATTAGTAGCGTTTGGTGGGGGCTGTAAAGCCCTAATGGGCATGGGCGTAGGGAGTTCAAACCTGCACCCAATGCACTGCACAGGTCCCGAAAGGGGGTCAAGTGGCCCATGCACACATCCACTCACCCTGTTTCTGTAGCTACGTAGGTTATTTGCCGTAAGCATGGTCAGCCTTCTGCGCGGCCTGCCTAGCCCTGCCGAAGCGCGGACGAGCGCAGACGGGCAGGACTCTGGCGCGACTCCGGCACAGGGAAGGCGCCCACCACTGCGCGTCACCGCTGCGCGTGCTAATGGCTGGTTTAAATGCGCAGACCTTGCCTAGATTGCCCGCATACTCCTCCAATATGGCGCCCAACAGTGACCTGGCAGTTCCCCAAGCCAAAATGGTGTCTGCAGGTCACCCACACTTCCCCAATGATGGGACCCGCCAAACAGCGGTGCTGAAACAATTTTATGGTGCGAGTAAGAGGATCGTGATGCAAGTAAGATCAGGGAATAAGAAATAATGACCAAATCAAATATGAAAATGGGAGATTTTTAAAAGCGAGATAGCGCTGGCGTTGTAGGCAGGTAGAAGTACAGTCACCTAGTCCAATAAGTGACGCCACACTGTAGGAGTTATGTAAATACTCAAGTTTATCCAAGTAGATCATGTTCGATGCAGTTCATGAGGTAGCAGTACATTTCATAATCTGATAATACAATAGCTAGCGATGTACATATCAGTCAGGAGCTATAAAGGCTGTTCGTACCACATATGCAATTCATGAAATAACAGTACTGCCTGGGGCACAACTACCAGTCACGTAGCTGTACACGCGCGTTGGGTGCGCTAACCGGTGACGACCTCAGAACGGGGCACCTAGCATGGAGAACTACTCGTAATCTCTGGCACATAGCACTGTAATAGGGAATATAAATAACAGAGCGCTACTCGTAATCAATAGCGTTCAACACTTCAATATGGCACATGAATAATAGCGCGCTACTCGGAATCAATAGCACGTAACACTTCAACCTGGCATATGGATAACAACGCGCTACTTGGAATCAATAGCACATAACACTTCAACATGGCATATGAATCACAGAGCGCTATTCGGAATCAATCGCACGTAAGACTTTAAAGCAGGGCATGTAAAAACAAAGCGCCACTCGTAATCAATGACTCTCAGTACTTTGGAGCGGAGCGTATAACACCAGGCGCCAATCGTACTCAATGACTCGCAGTACTTTGGAGCGGAGCATATAACCTAAAGCGCCACTCGTAATCAATGACTCTCAGTACTTTGGAGCGGAGCTTCCAGCGGGGAGCGCCACGGGACTTGAGGAGCAGTCTCTGGGCTCCGGTGCAGTTCGTCGGGCACCGCGCTTCAGTACCGCTCGAGGGGGGCACACGGAAAGGATCCCTCGGCGGGGTCTCTTCCGTCGCGAAGTCAGGGGGGGGGGGGAAATCCCACGGAGAGGAAACCCGGCTAAGGGTGTGGTGTGGCTCCCAATCTGCAGGGGGCCCACTGGGGGCGATCTCAGCCTCCGGGCTTACCTCAATCTCGGCGTCAGCAGGCGTCCGCTCCCACGATGATGGGGGAACTCGGCCCCGGCCTCGCACACCTCCTCCCGCAGCTGCGACGGCAGCGACGGGGCCCCGGGCTTCTCCGCGGGCCTCGTGACACGGCAGGGCACTTCTCCAGGCCACGGCGGTGAGCGCGCTGGCTTCGTCGTCACCGGGGGGGGCTCAAATTAAGGATGGGGTTCTGTGCTCAGCGGAGCACACTGCCGGGGGTCCCAGACCAGGGCAGGGAGCGCAGGGATCACAGCTCTAATACCTGGTCGATCCCCGGTGGTTCTCCAGTCAGCTTTGCATCAGGGTTCAGGGGTCAGTCTGGACACGCAGTCTCAGTGCTTGGTGGATAGGTTTTAGAGTTCAGTCTGGACACGCAGTCTCAGTGCTTGGTGAATAGGTTTTAGAGTTCAGTCTGGACACGCAGTCTCAGTATTCAGTCTTGGTTCTCAGCTGTTAGATGAAGTCTTATTGGCGCAGATGTATCTGGCGCCCTTAAGGGGTTCTGTTACAGGGGGTTAGGAATGGAGAGGGCGACTAGATCCTTCCTAGTCAGGCTGGGCAGAGAGTCTGTGGGTCCTCCTACTGCTGGGCAAGATCAGTGGGTTTCACAGGGTCCCTCACTCACTTAAGAGGCAGCACCTAGATCCTGTCACTCTCAGAGGCATAAGTCCCTGGCTAGGCCCTACCGCCTACACTCCTGGTGGATTCTTCCAGCTCTGCTTCACCCCAATGGCCAACTCACACAAAAAGTTTCCCTCCCTCTCTTAAGTAGCCCTAGGTCAGGTGACCTCTAGCCAAGGCGGCAAAAGAAAAACCACACCTCCCTTCTAGAAGGTTCCAGCACATTCCAGGAGCTTCCCCACTCTACCTATGGGACAAAAAGGCGGGCTGGAGTCGCAACATTGTTGTGGGGTTCCAGCCAGCTCCTGGCAGCTAGGGTGCTACTAGAACAGGCCACTCTGCAGTAGCAGGGGCCTGTGGCAGCCATCTTGGGTGAAGGGAGCACCTGCACCTTAACACTACAAAAACGAAAAAATTCAGGGAAAAAGGGCCAAGTCCAACATAACCCCCTTCCAGCCAAAAGCCAGGGTAGACCGATCAATGCCTTGATGGTCTTCCCTGCTTGGGGCGAGAAAAGGTGGACGCAGGCCCGCAGCGGTAGGAGCACCCGCAGGTTCTCCTCCGCTCTGGAACCCGATGGTTCCCTAACAAACCTCCCTGGACCAACGAAACCACCCCACTGGGGCTCCCTAGCTAGTTGTGGCCAGGACCGGCCCCTGGGCCGTCCAGATGTCTCTGGCCTGGGTGATCTCGTGGAGCGGGGGGCAGTAGCCCCAGGCCTGTAGTGCCCGTTGACCACTCTGGTCCTACTCTTCCTTGCAGTCCGAAACTGCCACTGGTCCTTCCACCTGGGGTCCACACCCTTAGGCTGACCAGCCTTCAGGGGCGAGGCTCTCCTCCCCCTAACTCTCCTTCTGGGGTTCCTCACCCTACCCTGCGAGGCACCCTCAGACCACCACTGTCTCCTCAGTACAGGGCCTTGACCCTTCAACTGATTTCTCAACCTAGGGTCTAAACCCTTAGGCTGAGCTGGTGCCCGAGGCGAGACCTTCCTCCCTCTGCACCCCCTCCCAGAGTTCCGCACCCTCCCACCTGGAAAGGTACCCCTGGAAGTCACTTCTGGGGGGCCACTGTTAACAGGTGCCCCACCCGCCAGGTCAGGCAACCCCTGAACCTGGCACCCCAGCCCAGGATCTAAACCCTGAAACTGGGCCAACCTCAGGCTCGCTGGTTACAGTCGCCCTGGGTCCTCCTGACACTAGGGGCTCCCTTTCCTCGGGCGGCACATCGGGACAGCCTAGGCTCCCAACCTGGGGCTCCCTTGCGGAACTCTCCAGGCCCTGAGACTGCGGTTGGGGCACCTCGGGACACCTCCCCGTCTCACGCCTTCCTATAGATAGGTCGTGAGGCCCTACAACCCTCTCTCCCTGGGACCTAGCTGGGCTATCTGCCACCTCGCTGGGTTGGAAGAGCCCTGCACCACCCCCTTCAGGGTCACCCACCAATGCCTCCTCAGACACCCTGGTGATGTCATCCTGGGGTAAATAAAATTCTAGCTCCTGTGGAGCTTTTGGTATGCTGCCACCAGTGTCCTCACTGGACACATTCATCTGGAGGGCACGCAGCTCCAATTCCTTCAGTCGAAGCTCGTGCGCCATCCTCCTCTCCTCCATTGCCCATTTCTTTTTCTCTCTTTCATGTTCTAATCTGGCTAATTCCCTTTCTTTCTCATGTTCCATCTTGGCCCTTTTCATTTTTCTCTTTTTCTAACTTGGCCAGCTCCCACTTTAACTGCCTCTCCTCCCTCCTGTCCTCGTACTCCTCTGGAGACGCGCTCCTTCTAGACCCTGTCCTACTACTGGCCCCAGAACGTCTCCCTGGGGGCACATTTTCCGACATATCTACATTTAAGATGTCTAGCACTTCCTGGGCGCTCTCCTCCTGAGGTGCATCTGGCGCCTCCTGTCCCTCCTCCCCTCTCCCTTCTGGGTGGGCTTCTACCCATGCCCTAATGGCGGTGCGGAGTTCCGGTCCTTTGGCCCTCCGTACCCCAGGCACCCCCATCCCCTTCCCGAACTCCCTTAGTTGCTTCACCGAGTACCCCTCGAGGTCAGCTAACCAGAATTCCATTCTGGCAGGTGGGGACCTAGACACTAAGGAGAAAAATTCCTAGGGGATAGGCAACAGTTCTCAGCTAACCAGGCTTCATGTACTCTCAACCTGGACAGTGGAAATAACAATGCAGCAATCAATGGTTTCAGAGCTCTGGAACAAATAGGCGTTTAATTGTGGCGCCCTTCGCTTCACGGAAGGGTGCTATATGGTCACAGGTCCTAAGGATCCCACTGCTGCCACCAATGTAGGACCTGGGGGTCTCCAGGCCCTATGGGGCGGTAACGTGACACGAGCGGTTGGGCCACCAAAGGGCTGTGTGTAAAGCAACCATACAACCCGCACCTCACATGCGACGAGGAACACACACAATAAGTGACGCCACACTGTAGGAGTTATGTAAATACTCAAGTTTATCCAAGTAGATCACGTTAGATGCAGTTCATGAGGTAGCAGTACATTTCATAAGCTGGTAATACAATAGCTAGCGATGTACATATCAGTCAGGAGCTATAAAGGCTGTTCGTACCACATATGCAATTCATGAAATAACAGTACTGCCTGGGGCACAACTACCACTCACGTAGCTGTACACGCGCGTTGGGTGCGCTAACCGGTGACGACCTCAGAACGGGGCACCTAGCATGGAGAACTACTCGTAATCTCTGGCACATAGCACTGTAATAGGGAATATAAATAACAGAGCGCTACTCGTAATCAATAGCGTTCAACACTTCAATATGGCACATGAATAATAGCGCGCTACTCGGAATCAATAGCACGTAACACTTCAACCTGCCATATGGATAACAACGCGCTACTCGGAATCAATAGCACGTAACACTTCAACATGGCATCTGAATAACAACGCGCTACTCGGAATCAATAGCACGTAACACTTCAACATGGCATATGAATCACAGAGCGCTATTCGGAATCAATCGCACGTAAGACTTTAAAGCAGGGCATGTAAAAACAAAGCGCCATTCGTAATCAATGACTCTCAGTACTTTGGAGCAGAGCGTATAACACCAGGCGCCAATCGTACTCGATGACTCTCAGTACTTTGGAGCGGAGCATATAACATAAAGCGCCACTCGTAATCAATGACTCTCAGTACTTTGGAGCGGAGCATATAACCCAAAGCGCCACTCGTAATCAATGACTCTCAGTACTTTGGAGCGGAGCTTCCAGCGGGGAGCGCCACAGGACTTGAGGAGCAGTCTCTGGGCTCCGGTGCAGTTCATCGGGCACCGCGCTTCAGTACCGCTCGAGGGGGGCACACGGAAAGGATCCCTCGGCGAGGTCTCTTCCGTCGCGAAGTCAGGGGGGGGGGAAATCCCACGGAGAGGAAATCCGGCTAAGGGTGCGGTGTGGCTCCCAATCCGCAGGGGGCGCACTGGGGGCGATCTCAGCCTCCGGGCTTACCTCGATCTCGGCGCCAGCAGGCGTCCGCTCCCACGATGATGGGGGAACTCGGCCCCGGCCTCGCACACCTCCTCCCGCAGCTGCGACGGCAGCGACGGGGCCCCGGGTTTCTCCGCGGGCCTCGTGACACGGCAGGGCACTTCTCCAGGCCACGGCGGTGAGCGCGCTGGCTTCGTCGTCACGGGGGGGGGGGGGGGGCTCAAATTAAGGATGGGGTTCTGTGCTCAGCGGAGCACGCTGCCGGGGGTCCCAGACCAGGGCAGGGAGCGCAGGGATCACAGCGCTAATACCTGGTCGATCCCCGGTGGTTCTCCAGTCAGCTTTGCATCAGGGTTCAGGGGTCAGTCTGGACATGCAGTCTCAGTGCTTGGTGGATAGGTTTTAGAGTTCAGTCTGGACACGCAGTCTCAGTATTCAGTCTTGGTTCTCAGCTGTTAGATGAAGTCTTATTGGCGCAGATGTATCTGGCACCCTTAAGGGGTTCTGTTACAGGGGGTTAGGAATGGAGAGGGCGACTAGATCCTTCCTAGTCAGGCTGGGCAGAGAGTCTCTGGGTCCTCCTACTGCTGGGCAAGATCAGTGGGTTTCACAGGGTCCCTCACTCACTTAAGAGGCAGCACCTATATCCTGTCACTCTCAGAGGCATAAGTCCCTGGCTAGGCCCTACCGCCTACACTCCTGGTGGATTCTTCCAGCTCTGCTTCACCCCAATGGCCAACTCACACAAAAAGTTTCCCTCCCTCTCTTAAGTAGCCCTAGGTCAGGTGACCTCTAGCCAAGGCGGCAAAAGAAAAACCACACCTCCCTTCTAGAAGGTTCCAGCACATTCCAGGAGCTTCCCCACTCAACCTATGGGACAAAAAGGCGGGCTGGAGTCGCAACATTGTTGTGGGGTTCCAGCCAGCTCCTGGCAGCTAGGGTGCTACTAGAACAGGCCACTCTGCAGTAGCAGGGGCCTGTGGCAGCCATCTTGGGTGAAGGGAGCACCTGCACCTTAACACTACAAAAACGAAAAAATTCAGGGGAAAAGGGCCAAGTCCAACAATATATATACACACACACACACACACACAGCCATTGTGACATTACAGTTAGGTTTGGAAATAATTTTACTTGAATCCTAAAAAAACTAAAATTCATTGTAAAAAATCTAAGATTACAGAGATGGTATAGGTAGGTGAAAATACTTATTAAAACATAACATCTTAAAGTCTAAGAACCACTGAAATTCACCATATATAGTTAACTGAAGAACCTATAACTCGCACTCTCTGCATGCAGTGTTATCTATTATGCTTAGAACATGAGTGATGTAATGTGTCCGGTCATAAGCAGTGCATTGCGAGGGTACAAGTTACAGTTACTTCAGCTAACCATAACGTTCATTGTTTTAGTTTAGTATAGTGTCCCGTTAACCCTTGGCTTTATTAGGGAATTTCTTTGTTTTTAATTAATTTTTTTGTACATTAAATAAGATTTTATTACCATACAGAGTATCTGTCTTTTGGTGGTGCATGGCATGAATTTGGCCATAGGCCTGGCATGGTATATTTTGAGTGAATTTCTGAGGGGTTTTGTAACGTAAAGTAACAATGTAGAGGGGTATCATTTTAAGTAAGGTGGACTCTACTGGCTTTGTCGAAGGACTAGAACACCAAAATATAAATGGGAGGTATATTGACACAATCGGGGGCTCATCGCATCAACATATATGAAACAGACCTAATTGTCAAAAAGCCAACACCGTGCATTATTAGTAACCATAATCCTATATATTACTTATAAATACTTATAAATACACACATGGAAATGCTGAATAATAATTATTTTCACAAAAATATTTAAAAGAAAGCTTTTTTTTTCAGGACAACTATAGACTTGTTTGAGTCTTGCTTTAAAACTTTTCAGGCCTCAAAATGCAGCCATAAGACCAACCACATGGAGTCGCCGCACTCCAACTGAAGAGCATACTGCTCCAGCTCAGAGTGATTTCAAAAGTTGGTTAGCTATCCTGGGGTCATGCATTCAGTGACCCAGGAGATTTATATAGGTTTTTTTTTGTGGCTTTTTTTGAAAACATGTTTTATTTAATTTTCAAAGTACCTTACCAGTAAGTATCCAACATACATCAATTGCATACAGAATGATAGCATGTTACCCAAATTGGGAAACCTGTTAGGTACACTTTGTGAACAGAACGTATGTAGAAACCAAAACTTCACGCTGACTGTCACCCCCCCCCCCCCCACCCCCACCCCCCCACCCCCAATCATTGGCAAATATTATTGACAACGTGTACACAATGAAAATGAAAGTTGGACATAATAACATGAAATGGCCATTAACATCCAATAGAAGCAGATTCTTAAGGGGTTTGCGACGGAAGAGGGAGAAGATCTACACCCCCGGTAGGTAGCCCATCTAGACCAAATTCTTCTGTGCTTTTGTGGGCAACCCCATGCTTGGAAGACTGCTATTTCTGCCCCAATGCAAGTATCAAGTGCCCCTCGCCATTTCCCTATTGTCAGCGGGGAAGTTCCTTTCCAAAGCGGAGCGATATCACGCTTAGCAATCGTGAGCGCTAGGAAAAGTAAGTGTTGCTTGTACCGGTTCCCCTCTATATCTTCAGTACTATGACGAAGAAACAATCGAGGGTCCAGCGGGAGGTCCCATGACAATTCCCTCCTTAAGGCAGGCCTGAACCTTGCGCCTGAAGTGCTGTATTCCAGGGCAGCCCCACACCGTGTGAAAATATGACCCTTCCTACCTGTCACAGCATAGTCTCTGTGGGGAAGCAATAACTCTCATCTTTCAAAGACGAAGGCGTGTATAGTATACCCTATGGACAAATTTTAATTGAATAAGACGGTATCTAGAGGACACCGCAGCGCCCCTAGGACTGGCGATAGCTTCTGCCCAATCATCGTCGGTCAGTTCAGGGATATCATCCTGCCATGCCTTCCTAGTCTTGTGGAGGGTCATGGTGGCATGTGTAGTCAATGTTTGGTAAACCTGCCTTATTTTGTGAGCGCCTCAGTTCCCCATAAGGAGGCGGCCTTCTAGTGGGTGAAATTCAGGGAGGTCATCTACGTTTTGGATCGGCGAAGTGAGCGTGTGGCAAAATTGAAGATATAGAATTGGGTTTTATTAAGTTGGAACTCTTCCTGTAGTTGCTGGAAACATTTTAGCGTTGTGCCTCACATGAGACCTAGAGTGGAGATGCCGATGAGATCCCACTGGCGGAACACTCAACGCTGTCGCCTGGTGCAGGTAATTACCCTGCCACAATGGCGTAGCCTGGGTCAGGCACCCTCACCATCCCATCCGCTGGACTACATATTTCCACAACCGAATCGTCGTTCTAGTGGCGTGGGGCAGAGAATCCATTTTCTGTGTGCCGTATAGCAACCATAGGAGAAGAGTGCCTGCAATTGCTGCGTGTTCTAGGGCATACGCCAGGTCTGTAGGCGTATTGTACCACCAGTCATTTATGACCAGGAGAAGAGAGGCCGCATAATACATCGGCAGCAGCGATACCACCACAGTATGAAGATTGTATACATGTCTGCAGGGCCACTCTTACCGCACCCCCACCGCAGAGGAATTTATTTAGTATAGTATTTATTTGCATGAACCAGGACTGCAGAATATAATATGGAAAATGTTGGAGTCGATAAAGCACCCTGGGGAGAGAAACCATTTTGAAAATCGCCGAACGCCCTTACAGCGAGAGAGGTAGGGAAGACCATGTGGAGGTCTCTTCACGAAGCCAACAAGAAGGGGATCGATATTTCTCATCCAGGACGTCTTGGGGCAGGGAGAAACGTATTACCCTAGATATTGGAAGCCATCCGTAGCATGTCTAAACTGAGAGGCCCATGTACCTCTACCCTGCTGCCCGCAGACTGGGAATAACACAGATTTGGAAGGGTTGGTATGGAGGACGGTGGTCTGGCCAAAGACGCGAAGAATCTGTAAAATGTGCAGGCCCGATATCCACCCCGGAGCACCGGATCACTGCGAACTTATATGGCCAGGGGCTCTACTGCCAAGGCGAATAGGAGCGGAGGCAGAGGCAACCCTGACGTGTGCCACAGCCAATGAGGAAAGGGGGAGAACACTGACCGGCAACACGGACCGAAGCCATAGGTTCAGTATACAGCAGGCGTACGTATGCCCGAAGGCGCGGGCAAAAATTACTTGCCTCCAGAACTTAAATAGGTACTCCCAGCTCATGGAATCGAAAGCCTTGTCTATATCGGCAAGGAGTATGGCGGCGGGACGTCCCAGCTCAGGGGCCAATGCCATATCGTTATGGACCCGGAGAATATTATGGCGGGTGGCTTGATGTGGCATGAAGCCAAATTGGGCCAGGTGGACCAGCTCTTGAATGCAGGTCCTCAGGTGATCTGCTACAGCCTTCCCAGGGGTTTGGGTTCAAAATTAATTAGGGAAATAGGGCGAAATGAGGATGGCTCCTCTGGAGGACGACCTGGTTTCAGAAAGAGAACTATCTCCGCCTGACACCAGTCCCGGGCCAATAATTGCCTGTCACGGGCCTCATGTATTGTGTCCAACATATGTGGACCTAACGTAGACATATGAGAGCGAAGAAATTCCATGGGGAACCCATTGGGCCCGGGGGCCTGGCCGGGTTGCATCGCAGATAGCGCCGTGAAGTCCTCCGCCGTAATGGGTGAATCCAAGTGAATCCGCATCTGATCAGTCCATCTCCGGGGGGAATATTGCGAAGGAATTCTGCTATGAGGTCCTCCGATAGCTGTTCCTCTGTGTGTATAGTGTGGCGAAGTAATGTGCAAATTCGATAACCAGAGTGTAGCATTAAATGCCTCCCAGAGGGCCTCTTCGGTTGGAGCAGAGTCTGTGTTCAGGGTAAGATACACTCGAAGTTCGTCAGTCAAGCACTCTTGATAATCGGAATCTCGGAGGTGCCATGGGGACATTCACCACCGAAAGGGGGGCTTCTGTACATGCAAGTGGAGTGTAGCCCTGACCTGGGAATAATCTGACCACCATCTGGGGAGGTGGGAGACCTGGGAAAACCTATGGATATAGGTTTGTGGTGCAAATAAGTAATCTAGGCAGGACATGGAGCCAAGGACCATGGACATATATGTGTAGCCTGTCTCCGCGGGATGGTATTCTCGCCATATGTCCGCCCATCCCGACATCCCAGCAAGCAAGTTTAGAAGTCAAGGCTGAAAAACCCACACCGGCTCCTCAGCCTCTATCGGGCGGTGCCATAGTGTCGTTCCAGTCCCCTCCTAGACGAGATAGGCTCTCCATAAGTTCACCCCACTGGCGTGTAATGTTGTCTACAAATTTGCTTCCCAGAGGTGGGGGTGCATAAATACTACCTAAATTAAGTGGTTCCCCATAGAGTGTACCCGACAAAAGGACATATCGGCCTCCAGGATCTTCCCAGTGTTTATTGTGCAGGTATGGAACATGGCGGTGAATCAGAATGGCTGTTCCCTGAGAACCCTTGGTGAATCCTGCATGATACACCTGTTGATACCCAAACCTGGCCAGGCATGGGGCCTTATTACCCAATAAGTGAGTCTCCTGCAGGAGAAAGATGTTGACCTGTCTTAGAATGTTATGTTATGTTATGTTATATTGCATTTGTAAAGCGCGCAGTTACTGAAGAGTGTCCCGGCGCTGAGCACAACTGGGGAACCCATCCTGGCTTTCCCTGTGAGATGATCCCTACTGGGAATCTCCAAGGTGAAGACAAGCATCCCCGGCGCTAATGGGGCCGTAAGTGGAGATTAAGCAAGCTATTGCCCAGAGTAGCTGAGTGGGATCCATGATTAGAGAAGGCACCGAGAGAATTATCGTGTCCGCTGACCTTGGCCCAAGACCCTGCCTCGTCGGGAATCGAACCGTGGTCCCGGGCCGACTTCTGCTTATGGGTCTGCCGCCTCTAACCAGTGAGCCACACCAATCCACTATGGCCCCTCGCTTTATTTTATCAAGCAGCCCTCGGACATTCCATGTTAATACGGTTAGTTCAGCCATGCGAGAAATTACTGGATGGGCGGCCATACGTAAGGTATTGGAACCAGATAGACTGGCCTGACTATTGGAGAGTGGGACATACCTCTGCGTGTGTGAAGAAATTGAAAACTACGTAACTCTAAACCCAGAAAACACCCTCCCCACCCATCCCCCCGATAACTCCAAGAAATTAGAGCATCTGTCACAGTAGAGAACGACCCAGGACCTTGAATGTAGATCCCAGAACCCTCCCTCCAATGGATCCCAACAGCTTGTATAACCCTAACAGTGAGGTGCACGTGTCCGGGTCAGTTCAACCATAGTGGAACACGTCCACCTCTACTTGGTGCTGGATAGACGGGTTAGTTCCGAACTGCGTCAAATCAACTGCAGTCTACTGGTAACAGTGCTGGCATAGAGTAATCAGGACACATGCTCGGGGCTGGATGATCGTTGTGTAGATCCAGAACAGTGTCATGGCTTTGATTTCGTTCTACATGGTCTATTAGTTTGTGAGCTGGTGGAAGAGTCAGATTCCAGCGGCGGCTGGGAGCGAGGTTTCCAATGCGCCCGTTCATCAGACCAAGCAAAGACCGCTTCGGGCAAGTCAAAGAAGTGTGTCTTAGAATTATACACCTCCCGGAGTCTGGCCGGATATAGCAGCATGTATCAGATATTGAGATCACGGAGATGCTTTTTCGCTGCCGTGAAGGATTGCCGCCGCTGCTGCTGCACCAAACAGGTATAGTCCGGGAAGATCATTATTGGCTTGGAGTCGAAGATTAGTTTGTCTGTGTTCGACCGTGCAAACTGCAACACAGCATCTCTGTCTGCGTAATTGAGCAGCCTGGCGATAACCGGCCGTGGAGCCTCCCCAGGAGGGGACCTCCTCGTGAGCACCAGGTGGGCTCTCGACCACGAAGCACCTGGAGAGCATTTCGGCAGACAACAGATCCTTGAGCCACGAGGCAAAGAAGCGGTTCATTGAGTTACCTTCTCATCCTTCCAGGAAACCTACAAAACTTAAGTTATTGTGCCGTGCACGACCTTTTGCATCCTCCACACGAGTGGCAAGTTCTTGAGAGACGGCTGTGAATTTATTGACGCGCTGCTGGAGGGTCGTAACATTATCTTCTACCAACGACACTCGCGTCTCCGCTTCAGTGATACGATCCACAGCTTTGTTCAGGTCCTGACGTAAGAAAGAGACTTCTGTTCCCACTGCGCCAATCTTAGCCTCCAGCGTGTCTCTCACCTCAGTGATGGCCGCCAACAAAGCTGCATTGTCCGGTATAGGGCCAGGTGTGAAACCGCCACTCGCAGATGAGGCATATTGGTCCAGGGTGCTCTGTTTCTGGCCCAAGGCTTGTCCTTCCCCATCGCAAACTCTTGTCACATCCACAGTAGGGAGACTCTGGTTAGGATTCAACTGGTCGCAGGATTACAGCCACTCCAATGCACCACCCTGGGGGTACCGGAGAAAGAGCGATGGGCCAGTCCTCATGGAAATCCCCACTGCAAGGTCACAAGCCGCACCAAGCCTAGCCCAGTTGCCTCCGCAACCCGCAGCGGAAAACCAAGTAGGCCCCTCTAACAGGACCTTCTGGCCCGGACCATCTGCCCGCACCCCCCCTCAGCAGCCCCTGCTCCGCAAGGCGATCCTCATTTGTCATGCAGAGATAAGGCACATCGTGGGTCCACTGTTGTGCGAAGGTCCTACTGTGCGCCCTCCGCCTCCCACCAGCCAGGCTGTGCCATTTGCACTCTATTCCACGTGGCAATATTGAAATACCCGCAGGGGGTCCCAAGAGGATGATGCACGTATCGCTAGTGCCACAGCAGGGATCCGTGCACAGGCTGCAGATATGATGCTGCAATCAGGTCAAGGTTGATGCGTGGGGCTCCAGACTTCAGACACATGCGACACCGTCCCCCAACAGCAGGAACACCGCCGACCTTACGCTGGCTCCCACGCACCCCATCCCGGGCGGAGCCCAGATATGCCACCAGGGAGGCCCTGCCACATGGAGTTTCACCCTGTACCCCCAGCACCGGAGACCCAAGCGGCCGTCTGCCACCAGCTGAGCCCCAGTCCGGACCAACCCCCCGGCCCCAGCCACAATCAAGCCGGCCCGCGAGGCTCCCCCGCAACCAGAACCCCGGCAGCAGAGAGAAACGCCCCGCAGTAGCGGGCTCCGGCATGGCGGGAAGCGGACAAACCTGCAGAACTCGCCTTGGCCCCCCTGTGCCTCCCGGCTCCTCACCTCAGGGCAGGCCCCGTTCCAGGTTTCTGCAGCGCCTCACAAAGGGCCCGTGGCGGCCCACGGCATCTGGCCCAATCCACGGCGCCTCGCAGATAGCTTCCGCGGCCGCGTACAATCGCCCACCGGCGACCAGATTTCTGCCTCGCTCCGGACACCCTTAAGGTAGAGACAGTTCCCCAATCGTCGGATGGGTGCACCGAGTCGGTATTGTGAGGATTATGTCGGATTAGAGAGGCGGACGTGCGGAGCTCGTTCAAGCTGTGTCCGCCATGATGGCTGCCCAAGCCACGCCCCTATATAGTTTTTTTATTTTAAATAATATTACTGGGTGCATGTTGTGCTCCCTTCAGCCCCCCACAGCACTTTTAAAAACCGTTGATGGTGCCCCTGTCTCTCCATGGGGCACAACAACTACAAAGGTGTAAATGAAGTACATGCAGGGCATTATGGGGTGTTTCTAGGAGTGAGCAATGAATATTTAATGAGCGGAGAGGCTGCGACGAATTTTCTTTTATAATTAATTCTGTGTGTTCTGATCCCACCCAGGGTATTATTCGAGCTTTATTTAAAAAAAAATTCTGGCAGCGCTGGGAGCTCACTCCTGGGCGGTTACACCTTTGTTTTTAGGTCTCGCTGAGCCAACGCTTGCGCTGCTCTGCGAGACATTTAGTGTGTGGGTTTTCAAAGTGCTGCCACAGGCTTTTGGTGGCCTAAAGCTTGCACGCACGTGAGCGTGCATGCACGCAGCCGCCATCTGTCTGCCTCTCTGTTTTGCTCGCGCAAACTCCCTCCCTCATCACAGAGCGCGTCTTTTCACTTTCAGCCCGGCTGCGCTTCAACTCCATCCCCCTCCCTCACCGCAACATCGTGTGTATTTTCACTTTCAGCCTGGCCGCGCTTCAACTCCATCCCCCTCCCTCACCGCAGGATTGTGTGTATTTTCACTTTCAGTTTGGCCATGCTTCAACTCCATCCCCCTCCCTCACCGCAAGATCGCGTGTATTTTCACTTTCAGCCCGGCCGCGCTTCAACCCCCTCCCTCACCACAGAGCGCGTCTTTGACCAGGGTAACTGCCCCTAGCTGACCCGTGTAGAGTGTTTCCGAGAAGGCGCTGGAGGGCACGGTGTGTCTAAGCTAACATTCTTTGAGTGGTTCTGCGACGTGTGGCGCCAGAAGTGCTGTGAGCTGGTAGTGCGTTACATAGCTGCCAAGGTTTTATGTTGCTAGGCGTGACATTTTCATATTTTCAATGTAATTATAAGTGAACGACTACTAGTGACACTCTTTAGGCTTGGCCAATGCTTGTTATCTGAGTTACCCGAATTTCCCGCCAATCGGGTACAGGCCATGTGAATACATCGCAATAATGAATCTTTCTTTCACGTTGTTCCGAACAAAATGCAGCTTTTAAAAAGCACCAGCACAGCCTGAGAGCCAGCACTCGGCGCCACAAATGAGCAATGTCCGATATGTTACTTCTCACAAGGCTTTCAAATACATGCAGTGGAACGTCCAGCCTATATGTTGGCATTGTAGCCAGCGGCTGCTTTTCATTCTGGCTTTGCCTTTCACAGACTAGAGTTTGGGATTTTATTGAAAGGTCTATTGTCGTTTTTTTTCTTCATTCCAGCTTCTGTTTTGGCAAAAATGTATGCCTACAATCAATATTCATTGTTCCTTCCTGCCACGTGAATGTGAGAATTTCAAATAATTCATCATCCTTGATCTTTGTTCCATTCTTGAGATGAATTGGTGCTAACTGTGAACCCAGGCATCGCTTGTAAAATCAGCAACCTTCGTAGTGTCAGGCCCTGCCTACACAATCAACCGCCCCTGCAAACAAGCATTGGCATAGCCAATAACTCTCGCCTTTGGGACCTTATAAGTATTTAATCATGCAGCACAATATGCTTGGTGCAACAACATCAACAGTTGCATGGCTAAACACTTATAAGGTCCCAAAGGCGAGACCTATTGGCTATGACAATGCTTGTTATTCTTCAAGTTTGGTGTCCCGGACCCAGAGGCGCCTTTTATTTTTTTAAATTTTTTTTTGTAGTGGCAGCGCCTGGAGCCCACTCTCAAGCTGTAAGGCCGGCCCCCCTCTAGCCAGTACACTCAGTGCTGGTGTGGGAGCCAGCACTTTCCTGCTCCCAACCTGCTCCATGTGGGCTGGGTAATGCGGTGCGTCCTCCTCCCCTGGTTACAGTGAGCAGAAGGGCACGCTGCAATGTGGGGGTTTACGCAACGGCGCCCCCTTCTCTTTCCTTTGTGATCTCAGGACCCCTTATAGCCATGCTGTCCCTGGGGAGATGTGGTCCTCTGTGAGCTGCTTTTACCTTGGGAGGGGCCCTTTGGATGCCCCCTCCCTGAATAAAAATAAAATAAAAAATGATTATAATTTAAAAGGCTAGACACACTTTTTTTTTCTTTCATACTGTGACTGTTCTGAATCCTCGAGTCCGAAAATGGCAAACATCTTTGGTGGTGGTGTCTACTGCCAATCAGATTGTTATCTTTTGATTAGCCAGTCCTGGAGCAACAGATAAACTAACATTTTGAACCTTTATTTCTCAAAAACTGCTTAAGGAATTTGTATCGATTCTCAAAAAGCTCATTTTCTGGCTAAAGATGTCGCCTTCTGCCATGTTTGGAGTTTGGTTTCATACTGGTAGCATTATCTAAAGTTTCCATTGGGAAAAATAAGTTTTGTGCCCCCCCCCCCCCCTCATTTTCTTGACCCTCCTCCCCACTTGACGGATCACCCTCTGACTGAGGTGGATAAACCTCAACGGTGGAGGAGGGGTTGTATGAAGATTCGTCAAACAAATGTTGTCAAAGTTATTAGCGAAATAAAATGGAAATGTAGTCCTAACTATAACCACACAGTGGCAACGGCAACTGTGGATATATATATATGTGTGTGTGTGTGTGTGTGTGTGTGTGTGTGTGTGTGTGTATAATTCTTATTACACAGTGGAGGTCGAATGCTGTACGAATCCAGGGGTTGCCGCTTGCTGGCAGCTGGACGCACGGCCTGTGGAAAACCATACACCTTATGACCTCAAACATTTAAAATCTCATATGTTGTTTGACATCTCAAATGATATTATTGATGGGCATCACTGTGCATGTTGAGGGCGCAAGCTATACTTACTTTAGTTAACAATAACTGGTAAATTTCAGTGTTTTTTTTTTTTTTAAAATCTTACGTTTTACCTGACACTTTCACTGAATTAAGGCATCACTTAATTCAGCAGAGCTTTATGTATTGCAGAGAGAACTTTCTTTAACTCAGCCCTTTATTAAGCTGTTGGCGGTTTAATTGACGCTGCATTCACTTTCACTGAACCAATTCATTGGCGTTTCCGTATTTTGTTAGATTGCTTTGAAAGGTAATATAGAGAGGAGGGTATAGCCTACTTTTCATATTCAGTAACATTATTACTGTTGCATTCAGGTCTAAAAATGCAGGCATATACACAGTTTTTAACAGTGTGGCTTAACCATGAAGAACAAATCCAGGTTCACCCCTACTTCAGCCATGACACCTAACGAAGTTCTCACTTTCGAACAGGCAGTCCTTAAAGATATCACAGAGACCAAAATCACCGGCCATCACTATGACAACCTATCCAAGGCAGAACGAAGTATCCTGACCAGTATCGGGGATGACCAGACGATCATCCTCAAACCTGCTGATAAGGGCGGCGCGATCGTTATCCTCGACAAAGGGATTTATGAAGCAGAATGTGAAAGACAACTTTCAGATACCAAATATTACCGACTCATTGAAACGGACCCAACGTCACGCCTCGTGAATAAGATACAGAGCCTGACCATGGAAGCTGAGGCTGAGGATTGGATTTCACATGATGAGGCCCTTTTCTTGAACCAAATCAACCCACGGACACCGTATTTCTATTGCCTTCCAAAAATTCATAAAGGCACGAATCCTCCTCCTGGACGCCCCATAGTCTCAGGTATTGACTCCTTACTTGAACCTTTAAGTAAGTTCTGCGACTTCTTCTTACGACCACTAGTCAGCAAGACACCTACTTACCTGAGAGACACCATGGAGGTACTCAACTTGATACAACTATTTGATTCCCCAGAGACGATTGACCTGCTCATCACAATGGACGTCGAGGCACTATATACGAACATACCTCAGGACGCCACTCTAGCAGTCCTTGAACGTGCCCTACATAATGTGGATCCATGGCCATATATCACTCCGATACCCTTCATCTGCAACTGTGCTCATCTCGCACTTAAAGAAAATTTCTTCGCATTTAACAATAAACTTTACCATCAAATCCAAGGTACATGCATGGGCAGCACCTTTGCGCCGAGCCTGGCATGTCTCTATATGGCCGACCTGGAGGAAGCAAAAATCAGGACACCCTCTAACCCATTCCATGACAACATCCTCCTCTGGCGTCGATACATCGACGACATCCTCATCTTCTGGAGAGGTAGTGTAGAGGAGTGCACTGCTTTTTTTACTTGGATGAACACTATTGACCCCTTCCTCAGATTCACAGGAACTCACTCCCCCGAATCCATACCATTTCTGGACCTCTCCATCACACTTAAAGAGGGTGGGCTTTACACTACCAACTACAAAAAACCCACGGACAGAAACAGCCTCCTACTTTATCAGAGCCACCACCCCAAATCACTCAGGGATAACCTCCCCGTGGGTCAGTTCCTCCGTCTAAGAAGAAACTGTAACACCCTCACCGAGTTCGAGACCCAAGCAAACATACTGAGTAAAAACCTCATTGCTAGGAACTACCCCACCAACATCATAAAAACAGCTCACAAGAGGGCAAGAAACAACCATCGTGAGTCTCTGTTGGAAACAAGAACGAGACCAGAGAACACCGCACTTACGTGCGTGACCTCGTTCACCCCCCGTTCTAACACTATCCAAAAAATAGTGAAAAGACACTGGCGAATACTCAGTACTGGGACGTTTGATCCGGGACCTCCCCCCTTGTTTGCCTTCAAACGCACTCAAAACCTGAGGGACATCCTTGTACACACACGCCCCAGAACCATTCCTAAACCGTCTCCAACCCTTTGGAACTTACCCCCCATCTCTGGCCATTTCCCTTGTGGGTCATGTTCCTGCTGCTCCCAAACTAAATCTACAAAAGAGGTTGATCTAGGAATGTCCAGACCATGGCAATTAAAACGCCACACTAATTGTAACTCTAAGAATTGCATCTATTTACTAACATGCCCATGTGGACTCCACTATATTGGGATGACGTCAAGACCTGTCAAAACACGTATCGGGGAACACAAGAGCACAATAAGATGCAAACGAACCCAAACGAGGCTGCAGAACCATTTTCTAGAACTCAACCACCCCCTGAGAGCTTACGCTGGGTTGTAATAGACCACAACCCTGCCTGGTCAGCCGGGACCCTCTTCAAAACTGAACAACGGTGGGTCTTTAGACTCAAGTCTAATGTATCTGGCCTTAATGACGACATTCCGTGGAGTGCACTCCATGCCTGATACTTTAATATATCCTGAAACAGTGTTGAGCACCTTCTGTCTCTCGTGCCATCATAACAGAGTATACACTGACTGCTGCACCCCGTCCCCCATCGGTATACTGAACTCTTGGAATATACTGTTGTCGAGCTGCCGTACATACCATTTCTTTTGGCACTCGCCCCCCTGGGTAGACTGCAGACTTTATCGTGTCACACAACCTGACTTATAAGCATAGTTTTGACTCACTATGTGTTGTGATATACCTATATTTACGACATACATTTCAATGGTTTTATCATACCGACTTAGGATCAATAAATCATATGCATCCCGCAGCCACAACTAAGTCTCCTACCCCTCACCTCCATTGACCACTGTATCACTGTACCACTAATCACTACCAATTATTCTGGTCAGGATACATCGACACCTTTATGTTACCCTCCTTGTTTATGTTCTTTGTCCCAACGATCATGTTCGATAAGACACTTACCACTGATCCCCCCCGTTCAACTCCTGGCCACATGCCTTTTATCACTTGGCCACTTGGCCATTTGGCCACTACTAACGATGCTAGTCCCTGCCATACATCACTAGAAACGGGCCACCTCCACGATCAGGTTTGGACGTATAACCGTTCCAAAATGGCCGCCACCTTTCCGGCCCGTAGCTTAGTCCTTTCTTAATTCCTACTCAGCCCTCCCAACCACTTATCTTTGAGCGTGTATATAAAACGCTACCCTGCCGTACAGCGTTACCGGCGACTCTGGAGGCACCCTAGGTTACCGCAGCGAACTCCCGGGGCAGATGTAAGTACATTTTACGCTTTCGAGCGACCTCCCTTACAGTATTGGTGCCTTTTCCGCCCCTTTTTTGATAGACTACGTGGCTACACTCACCAACCTTGTGTGCGAGCTCTTGTACCCCCCTTAACTTATGCAGACTGTTTTTCGTCCGTAACCTTATCCTTCACAGCTGTAGCCCCCGCCCCAGATGGTCAAGACCCGGCACAGCGTGGACCCTGACTTTATGCGGGTAGGAAGTTTTAACCAACTCTTCTATTATGAGCATGTGTCTTCCCTAGCATTTTTTCACGTGTAATTCACACCCGTTATGTTTACTTTCTCTTACCCAGCATCTGACACTTATGGCACGACCCCATCACGCATATGCCATAGTCGTCAGCACTCACCTGACTATGCCTAGGTAATGGCATTAAGACACTGACAGGGAGTTATGTTACCGTCCTCAGTACACACAACCCCCCCCCACTTATAGACTAGTCAGCTAACGCTCACGTGTGAGCCAACTCCTGGCACTTCGCACACCGATTTCACTGAGTCTCACTAATTTCTCCATCATATTAAGTCTGATTTTCTCTGCAGGGGCTATACACTGGCAACACGAGACATCTCACTTGCAGTTTGTTACTGTCTTGTTCTGATCCCCATTTTTGGGCACTTCCCTCGACTTCACACAGGGCACGAGCACCTATTCCTAGCACGACTACGGCTGGAATATTCTCCTCACTGGTGCATGATTTTCGAGCCCTCTTCCGAAGGAAGCCCCACATTATTATATTATGTTTTATTCTCTCCCTCTCCCCCACAGGTTCGACGTCAAGGACACGAATAATCCGTGATCCTTCTACAACTTTTTGTTTTTGTCTCTGGGATTACAGAATACTCTCCCCTTTTGTCTGAATCCCTTTCCTTACTTTTTAACCACCACCTTGGTCCTGACGAAGCGCTAGGATCCATTAGGGACCGGCAACAGCGCGAAACATGTTGACCACCACTTGTACCCCCTCTCTCTCACTTTAAACCCTCACTCCTACGGGTCGAGAGCAGCGGGACGTATTTACATCTTTCTTCCCCCACTCAGAATGTTTATGTAACATCATTCCCCGTTACTTTTAGCAGACCTCTTGGACCCACCAATAAATAGTTAGGGCACCATTTGGTCTTTTTAGCCTCACCACCACACCCCCCTTCCCCACACACCCGCACGCACAACTACGGCGACTCCACCAAAAGATCTCCAATAGAGAGCCCTTCCGAGGGCCCGTGAGGGACTGCAGCGCCACCCCCACGAGGAGCACTGCCCGATGATGATGCTTTGCACCCGCAAGGGTGTGTGAGGGCACTTCTAGTACCATCCAGGAGTTTCTGGTCTCCATTACACTACCACTCTCGAACCTCGCCTGACACCCTTCGCCATCCCTCTATTTCCTCTCTTCTTGCATAGTAGACCATACTGGCATATATTTTTTTAGGAACTGTTACCTTACTTTGTACGTGCCGGAACAGACATGCACAGTGCCTGTATAGGTGCCACCCCTGTGCGCTGACATCCATTCTATTTTACACGCCAGTCGGTGCAGATCCGGAGAGAGTTACCTTCAGTCACTTTTTGACTGACCCTTTTTTGAACTTTTGTCGAAGTCTTTTAAGATCTTTGACCTGGTGTGGCAGGGTTGTCCACTAGGAAAGCTGGCTTCATACCCTGCGGCACCTGTCACTGATAAATATCGGTGACGGACCGGCATCTTGTTTGCCTCTGGTGACTCGAATGCAACCAGGATACCAAGTCCTAAGGCGAGTGCCACGCCATGCACCCTAAGGCCTTGAGGGAGCGATCCCTCAAGCTTCTTGCCACTCAGTGTGCAACTCCTGTACATCCTGATCCTGGTCGAGAGGAAGATCCCGGGATCGGTTGCTGTGCCTTCAATCCAAGTCGCCGTCTAAGTCGTCCTGGTGTTCGGGGAAGTCCTAGAACAAGAGCAAGAAGTCGCAGAGATCTTTGACTTCACCCCATCCATCAAATTCTTCCAACAACACATGGAAGTGTTGTTGTTCAAAACCTGTCTCCGCGGTTGAGCCTACCCCTGGGCCGTCACCATGCCTTCCCGAGTTTCTGGGAGCCGAAGCGACCTCCACCCAACTCTATGAATTTTATGAGACCATGCACCTCATATTTGTGCGCCCATTGTCGCTAGATTGCCTTTTGGGCCCTATGGAGTTGGAAGAGGCCCTTACTGGTTCCCGATTGGAGGGTCCGTCCCTGGCACCATATAGGCCCCTGGGATCCACTGATGGATCCAGACCGGCGCGGGTCGTACCATCTCGACCTAACCTGACGCCAATCCTGATGTGGACTCTCCCGGCGCCGCCAGAACCATCCCCATTCTCTTCCCCATATTTTTAGTCAGTTCACTTTAATTAAAGTTGGTGCTCAGTCTCTGCATATGAGCTGCAAAGAAAAAAGAATTTGCCTTTTCATTCAAGTTTGGGTGAAAGGAACTTTTTAGAGACCAACAAGATTGTTTGGGGCTGTAGGCCAGGTTGGTGTGTGTATGGAATAGGACGCGCTGATATAGTTCTTGAGGTGTATGGAAGAGTTGCTTGTAGGTCTCACTGCTGCTGTTAGTTGCTTCATGTTGGGATTGAGCAGTATAATAGAGCTACATGTCTGTCCCATTAATGCAAGAGCAATTGGTAGGAGCTTCATATCAAGATTGAGGGGTATGGTATACGTTCTTGTGGGTCCTAACACAGGAAGAGCAATGGGTGAAGGCTGCATTTTAGAACTGAGGTGTGTTGTAGCACTGCTGGTGTGATCCAGTACTGGTTGCAGGTTAGTAATAAAGAGTATGGGAGAGCTCATATCTCCTAGTACTGAAATACCACTGGGTGGTTGTGCATGTCAGGTTCAAGGTGTATAGAATATCTGCATGTGTGTACATGTACTGGAAATGCAGTAGGTGGGTGATACAGATAAGGATTTAGATGTTTGGCTGAGGCGAATGCGCTCCTGGTACTCAAACATCAGTGCATGGTTGCTGTATGTCAGCCCTGTAGTGTACGGCAGAGCTGCATGTGAGTTCATGTGAGTCTTAGTACTGAAGTACAGTGGTGAGTGCTGAAGGTCAGGATAGAAGTGTATGACAGACCAGCATGTGGTTCATAGGTTGGAATAGCAATATTGGTCAGTGTTAGAAAGTCCTTTCAGGCAGTCTGGCACCCGCAGACAGGCTGGTTTTAATGGGCTAATGGGTGGGCTGTTTTGTTTTGGTCCTGTCACAGGGGAAAACAAATGGCCCTCAAATTGGCCATCCAGGCTGGCCCATCTAGCAGTGCAGGTCAGGTTTGTTGAATGTGTTTGAAGACCTTGCGCAGTATCACAGAGAGGAGGAGTCACTCATTCTCGTGTCTTGAAAGACTTCTTCAACGAAAAACAAAGTGCGCAACTCCGGACTCAACACTAGATGGCAGGAATATGCAGAGCATGTGAATCTACAGCACTACATGCCACGAACAGATGGTTACAGGGTAAGTAACATAGTCCTCCACTTCTGAAGTGTATAAACCATGCATAATCCTATAGTTATAATCTATTAGTCCAATTAGATTTAGGTGACCCTAGATTATATCCCAAATTTATGATTAGAAACAAAATATGTTAAAGGTTAAATATTTAAAATACAAGGCACATCTCTTTCTATGAAGACATTCATCCTTCGCAGTCTGGTTACTAACCTCTGTATTAAGAAAGGCTGAATATTGAGGAAGGGAAACTGACGTTTGGCAGTGTTATCCCAAACTCCCTACCTTTGACAGCTTTTAAAATCTATGTTACTCTGCACTCCGAGAGCTGAGCATCTAAGATCTGTTTCATCTTAGGGTTATATTTACTGTCTTAACCCCTGGTAACTAGAGGACCAAGTCTGCTGCCAAAGATCAATGTGTAACTTGTGTTTAAATTAATTAATAGCTGTGTTGTCTGAAGTCTCCAAAATCTGCATAAATTACTGTTTGTCTGCTGTCGAAAGTATGCGAGATCTGGGTACCATAAGCAGTAACTGTTCTCTAGCTGGAACACACTGGGGTAGGCCTGGACCTGACCATTTAAAAATATGTTTGCATATTTGAACCAATATATGATGACTGTGCCCTAGGCATTACAGACTACAACTGGTTATATGTAGTTGTACTTAAGCATACAATTTCTGTACTTCTGTATATGATTGCTGAATGGGCATAGTCTGGCATCCCATTAATTCATATGTGGTTGCAAAATTAAATACACTTTTACGAGCTTCCAGAACGTTCTAGTGATTTTATTGATCTTGCAAAGTTATGTAACATCACTTTCTGTGGTAACAAGAGGTAATTAAACTTATGACGTCCCTTCCTGTCATATCATCAGGGGTGAAAGGGCATGTTAGGTCACTTACGCTACTTTCAGCATGCAAACTCCCCAGCCTCTATGTGACTGAGGACTCAGTACCCCAAAACACCGTGTGTCAGGGAGCCAGATGTCAGGCCAGTCCACCACCCCCAGCAGCCGCAGCCTCCAAACCTCTTTAATCGCCCTCCGACCATCATGAGCAATTAGTTGGAGGCAGGAGACACCATCACCTGCACCACTGGAGGTCCATAACATCAGACTGCTGGGTTCTCCAGTTTGTCCGAAGTGGCTACTCCTTCCCCTTTGTGACTACTCCTCCACCCAGGCCACCCACTTGCGACAGGCTGACGGAGGACCATCTCTCCTTACTCCACCAGAAAGTGGCGGCACTCTTGGCCAAGGGAGCCAAAGAGAAAGTGACGATGCCAGAAGTAGGTCAAGGTTGTTATTCATGCTACTTTCTGGTGTCTAAATAGAACAGAGGCCTTTGGCATATACTTGACCTGCAACCTCTCAATTTCTTTCTCGAAAAGAAGAAATTCAAAGTGCTTGCGCAAGTCCTGTCTGCCTGGGAGACTGTATGGTAGCGTTGGACTTACAGGACGCATATTTCCACATCCCCGTCCTGTCTGCCCGTAACGTCAACTGTGGTTCTCTTGGGCCACAAGCACTTTCAGTTTGCAGTGCTCCCTTTTGGCCTTACCAGCTCCCCTCGGGTGTTCACTAAGGTGATGGCGGTGGTTGCAGCTCCTCCTAGAGATCAGGGGATACCAGTGTTTCCCTATCTTGATGACTGGCTATTGCAGGCGGGCTCGCCCCAGGCAGTCATCTCCAACCTTCAGACTACGGCGGACCTCCTGCACTCACTTGGGTTCACTATCAATGTGCTGAAGTCACACTGGACTCCCTCTAAGACGCTTCCTTTCATTGGAGCTATTTTGGAAATGGTGCACTTTGGGGCTTATCCTTCCAAATGGCGAGTCCTCTATCCTGGGTTTCGGTGATCCTGACTCTAAAGCTGCTGGGCCTTATGGCCTTTTGCATCCTCCTTGTGACACATGCCTGCTGGCTTATACGGGCTCTGCAGTGGGACCTGAATTTCCAATGGACTCGGAATCTGGTCGACATGATCCAGATCTTGGATGGAACTTTAAAGTGTTTTACAAACCACGATTGGGTCAGCAACAGACTCCTCTCCTTTCCGCAACCGGATATGACAGTGGCCTCACTCCTGGGATCGCAAAAGACACACAATTGATGGACGGAATGCAGAACAAATCAAAACATTCACCCCCAGTCAAAAGATCTGGGTTAAATACATCATTCTTTTGCTCACCATGTTGCCCCAGTTTAGACCTGGCCATATGCAAATCAGAGTTGACCCTGTGTCCCATGGGAACAGTCCAGCCCGAACTGCTAAGCCAGGTCCTCCCTGGACCGGAAACAAGCATCCTAGGACCGGTGTCAATGGATTTAGGCCCAGATCTCTGTACTGGGGTGAATGTATGACAGTATTCTGCATTCTGTCCATCAATTGTTCTTTTTGCATTTGGCACTCCGAGTGGGACAGGTATGCCCAGATGTGGGTTTAGTGCGCTCCATGACACTGGAGTCAAGCTATCCTGGTTGATGAGGGCTGAATGCCCGAAACTGGTCCTAGGATGCTTGATTCCAGTCCAGGGAGGACCTGGCCTGGCAGTAAAGGCTGAACTGTTCCCATTGGGCGCAGGGTCAAGACTGATATGCATATGGTTGGGTCCAAACTGGAATGACATGGTGAGCAAAAAAACGATGGATTTAGGCCCACATCTCGGTACTGGGGTGAATGTATGACATTGTTTTGCATTCTGTCCATCAATTGTTGTTTTTGCATTTGTCACTCCTGGGATAGGGCAGACATGTTTCAGAGGTGCAGATCAGAGCTTTCTGGTCTCTGGCCGAATCCAGACTCCACATCAACCTACTGGAGCTCCGGGCGATCCGGCTGACATTGAAAGCCTTTCTACCCTTCATCAAAGGACGACTAGTGCAGGTGTTCCGTAGACAACACCACTGCCATGTGGTACTGCAACAAATAGGGCAGGGTAGGGTCGTGGACCCTTTGTCAAGAGGTCCTACACCTCTGAACATGGCTGGAACATCAGGGCATTTTCTTAATGGTTTAGCTGAAGATGCCTAGCGGATTACAAATGGCATCTCCATCCATTAGCAGGTGGTGCAAGGTCTTTCAGCAGTGGGGAGAGCCTTGATTAGATCTGCTAGTCACCATTGAGATTGTGCAATGTCAGCAGTTATGCATGCTGGGCTTTCCTAGGCTGCTCTTGCTCTGAAACACTTTTCATTTCAGGTGTAGCTCAGACCTCCTGTACGCCCATAACACTCATCCCCAGAGTTCTCAAGAAAATCAGGAACGACCAGACCCAAGTCATCCTTGTGGCTCTGGACTGGGCTTGGACGGTTTGGTTTCCCGAGCTGTTGAGCGTGGCCATCAGTCCTCTGATCAGGCTGCTATTTCGGGAGGATCTTCTGTCACAACAGGGAATGGTTCCCGACCCGGACCTGTCAACATTCCGCCTTTATGTGTGGAGATTGAGCGGCGACAGTTGGCAGCTTTGGATCTTCCGCCCAAAGTCTGCAATGTTATCTAGGCAGCCAGGTGTCCCTCCACCCAATGGTATACTTATGCCACTGGGGCAATTTTGTTGCATGGTGTGCAGACTAGCAAGTTGCCCCTATTTTTGCTCACTTTCTCAGGTTCTTAGGTTCTTCTGTTTCTTTCACCTTACCAGCAAGGCTGAACTTTGAGCATCTTAAAGGGCTATATTTCTGCCATCTCAGCATTCCTGTGGTTGCCACATCAGTCTTCAATCTTAGAATCTCCAGTTGTAAAAAAGTTCTTGAAAGCTCTCCAGCATGTGTTTCCACCTTCACCATTTATAAGCATGCCTCAGTTGGACCGCAGTCTCGTACTTACTTTTTTATGTGTGCTTCAGTTGAAAAGCTACATAACTTTCCTCTCCGGCTCCTTGGGGGGCGCTAGGTGGCGCTAAACCAACATGGCCGCACTGAAGTGAGGCTCCTGCCCGACCGGGCATTATCACCATCCTTCAAGCCATCCTGACCGGCCTGTTCCTACCACAACCCTCACCGCTGCACGGGTGAGAGCCTGCGGAACCCAACGGTGCTAAAAGCGGAGCGCTCGCACCCGGGCGAGCCGAGATACTCGCGGGTGTGCTGAGGGGCAGAGGAGGACCCCGGCGCGAGACCTGACCGGGTCGGTTGCTACCTGCTGGGGGACCCCGGGGATCGGAGGCCTGCTTCTGACTGCGGGGGGGACATCGGGTTGCCTACGACACTGCTGCCTGGCTGATGCCGGGGTGAAGAGAGCTGAGGAGCGGGACGCGCCGAGGATTCTTACCGGCCGCTGGTAACCGCTCCGGACCGCTGATTGTGGCTCCCCTGTCCCGGAGGTATTCTCCCGCGCCGTGCGACATTGCGCCCAGCTGCACTAGCCCCATTCACTCCGACCGGGCTCGCCTGCTGCCAGTCACCCTGCGGACCCGGAGGGGGAGCCCCGGACCCTACGCTGCCTGCCGCTGGTGGGGAGAAGCGACGCTGCTACTGACTCGTGGGCTGAGGAGCGCGGTGGACCCCCATGAGGAGGCCGCGTCCTAGCCGCCATCTTGCCTGTTCTGCCTGCTGCATCGTGTTGCCCCCCCCGGGCGATTTGGACCCTCATAACCCCCACCGCCTCACACTAATCGAGGCCTAGGACACTTCCGTGGCCTGTGTTGGTCCCCCCCCCCTCCGGGGCGTGGAGGGTGCTCCCCCATTCACTACAACCTCCCTACACATCGTCCTTGGGTGAGCGGCGGACCCTGAGGAGCGACCACGTCGCGGGAACTACGGTGGTGTCCGGCCGCCTAGGCTGGCTGCATGGGACCCCTGTTGAGCTCGGACCCTTCCTCCCACTGAGCCTACGACCCGCACTGTGGACGCTGGTGCCCCCGTCTGAAGTGCGGTGGGAACCTGGACATGCTGCTGTCTGCCCCGGGGCCATAGGATCTATACACTCGGATTGGGCCCGGGCTGCGCCCCGGACTACCGGCTGGGCCCGCGACGGCCCCTGCTGTCCTGACCCCCTCGCCCTCATTTGCGTGGCTGCCATTGACCCCACCAGACACCTGCCTGAGCCTGGGCGGTTTCGGACCCCCGTCGCCTGCCTGTTGCTTTGGGGCCGGGCTAGATCGCCGCCTGGACTGCTGGGGACGGAGGGCTCTCCCTGTTGGGTCCTGGCCGAGCCTCCCTCCCCCCCTGACGGAATAGAAGGATTGGCGGTGGGGTCGATACCTCATCGCGCTATGGGCCGCAACGACACACGTCAGTCCAAACTGCCCTATGAGGCCAAAAAAAAAACCCCTCCGTCGGGAGGCGCGGGGGGGGGGGACCTTCGCGCTCCGAGGCCCCGGACGAGGACTGGAAGTCCCTCCTGTTGGGAATGAAACAAAGCCTCTCCTCCATCGACTCCAAAATCGACACCATGAATGCCCGACTGGATGGGGTCGTAGCCAAACTAGATCAGCATGACGCCCGTATCCAGGAGACCGAGGAACGAATATCTTCCCTTGAGGACGGCGCTGCCTCCTCGGGCAAAAAGCTGACACAAATGGACAGGCTCCTCAAAATCATCGCTGACAAGAATGAGGACCTGGAGGCCCGTTCCCGACGCAATAACGTTCGCATTCTAGGCCTTGCGGAATCCACCAATACCGGTAAGGTTGAGACCTTTGTGGAAAACCTGGTGATTGAGCTCTTTGGAAGGGACTCCTTCTCCCCACACCTTATCGTGGAGAGGGCACACAGATCCTTGGCCGCCCGTCCTCCCCCTGGGGCTCTCCCACGGCCCATCATCGCTCGATTCCTGAACTACAGGGACAGAGATGCCGTACTGCGCCGGGCGCGGGAAATCGGCACCGTGCGCTACGGCAATGAAACCTTATCCTTCTTTCCCGATTTCACCGCCACTGTCCAGGAGTCCCGACGTAAATTCTCTGCCGTCAAGAAGAAACTGCAAACACAGGAAATACCTTACGCCATGCTGTATCCAGCGAAATTGAAAATAACACACCGTGGTAAACAACTCTTCTTTCAGCAGCCCCAGCAGGTGGAAGACTTTCTTAAAAGCCACAAGAGAGACAATGCTCGAGACAGAGATGGACAACGCCGTTCTAGATCGCCCTCTCCGATGGCACAGCAGGATTGACCCCTCCCGCCGCAGTGACACTGACATTCTTATGTGCCACTGCTGCATATATCTGCTTGAACTGCTACACATCCCGGTGAGGTAACCCTCTAATGTTGCCAATGCTTGGGCTGGTCACTGTAGATGTATCTGCCCGGTTCCCCATCCCCGTCCCACATTGAGAGGCTGGACTAGCTATCTGGCTCTCGTGGGTGTAAGTAGGGAGATCGGAGGCTGGTTGGGCGCCCCCTGGGCACTATCCCCCCGTCGGGCGAACCCCTTTGCACCCCCCCCCCTCATGCGGGGTAGGGGATGCTGCTCTACAGGTTTTTTTAGTTGGGGTGGTTCTGTTTGGGAATGGGTGGGCAGGGTGGGGTCCTTATTCCCGGCCAGTTGGGGTTGCCGGCGTGGGTGGGCATTTTTTCTGTTTCCATTTTCCTATTGCGAACTCCCTAGTTACGAAGAGGTGGGGGTGGGTATTTGAAGTTGTCCCCAGGAATGTCATTTCATATCGTTGCCATGCTTGCTGTGATTTGTCCCATGCTATGTATACCGGTCAGACGCTGTGGGGCCTGGATCCATGGGGAGCGTAGAGAACACTGATCCTGCGCAGCAGTATCAGATAATTTCCTGGAACGTGCGGGGGCTGAATGACCCGAGAAAGCGTCGTCAAGTCCTGGGCTACCTAGATAGACATAAAGTATCTGTTGCCATGCTTCAAGAGACGCACTTGCGGCCGGGCGGGAGCCCCCCCTGTGCATCGCGGTGGGCTGCATGCAGGGTCTTTTCATCTTATTCGACTTATGCGAGAGGGGTGACCATATTGGTGCGGCGGGGGGTGGGGTTTATACCAGCGGGTACTGAGGTGGGGACGTGTGGCAGATATTGCATGATCTGGGGAACACTACACTCACACACCATACTGTTTGCATGTTACTACGGCCCCAACGTAGATGACCCTGCACCGCTTCTGAATCTGTGGGGGAAGATACACACGTTGGGTATCCCTCATGTCATCCTGGGGGGAGACTTCAACACCGCCCTTAGACCCGCGATGGACAGGTCGCACCCACAGCCATCACACAACTCGCAAACCCAGCGCAATTTTGCATACTTAACGGACGAACACAGGCTGGTAGACGCGTGGCGACACCTCCACCCGACACTTCGACAGGGCACGTATCACTCCGCTGTACACTCTACATGGGCTCGTCTCGACTATCTTTTCCTCTCAGCGGGCATTGCCCCGTGGCTGACCGGGGCACGTCACCTAGCCCGGACTTTCTCCGATCACTCCCCTGTCTTATTGTCGCTCCACATCCCCCTTGATACCTCCCCATACCTGAGCTGGCGTCTCAACCCCGCGCACCTCACGGATCCTGCCTTTATGGCAGACCTGGAAGATGACATGACAGAATTCTTTGACCGTAATGCTGCCTCTGTTTCCCAATTCACTACAGTGTGGGAGGCTTTCAAGGTTACCGCCCGGGGGTGGTGCATTGCGAGGGGCGGGGGAGTTCTTAAGGTTCTGCGCGGAGACGTGCGCAAGCGCGAAGCTGAACTGCTCCTCTTGGAACAAGAAATGGCACAGGCCCCACATGATCGCGCTGTCGCGGCACGTCTCAGGGAAAAAGTGACCGAATACACTGACGCGGCCGCCAAAGAATGCAAGTTTCTAGGGAAGCTTTATGTGGCGCGGATACATGGGGAGGGAGACAGACCCGGCAGAGCATTGGCCGTTGCGGTCCGTCCTCCTAGATATCGAAATTACGTGTCTACCCTTCTGGATGACCAGGGTGTCCCACAGAGGAACCTGTCGGCCCAGCTTCAAGTCCTTACCGACCATTACGTAGGCTTATACACTTCTCACAGGACCACCCCGATAGTCCTGCAGGAGTACCTGGAGGACACCGCGATAGCGTGGCTGGGCCCATCCCAGCAGAAATTCCTGCACCACGAACTAGAACTTGATGAGATAAAGGAGGCGATCATGTCTATGAAGTCGGGTAAGGCGCCGGGATCGGATGGCTTACCGATAGACTTTTATAAGGCCTTCATTCATGTTCTTGCCCCTATACTGAAGAGGGTGTATTACTCCGCCCTTGAGGAGGGTATCCTGCCGGGAACGATGCGCGAAGCCCTAATCACATCTCTGTTGAAACCGGGTAAGCCCCCGGAACATTGCGACTCTTATCGGCCCCTCTCCCTATTGAACACGGATAGCAAGATCCTAGCTAAGGTGCTCGCTACGCGCCTCAATCTGCTTATGGAGCGTCTAGTCCTTCCCGACCAGGCCGGATTCGTCCCCAACCGGGCGACATCCCACAATCTGCGCACCCTACAAGCGGTGATGCAGGATATCGACCCCAGTTGTGAAGCCGCGGCGGTTTTCCTGGACGCCACTAAGGCGTTCGATACCCTGGAGTGGGACTACCTTCTGGCTTTGTTGGAACGGATGGGTGTGCCCTTTAATTTCCTAGACTGGATCCGGTTGTTATACCGACATCCTCAGGCCACGGTTCTGCTGAATGGGTCCCGCTCTGCTCCCTTTACTATCCACAGAGGCACCCGACAAGGATGCCCCCTCTCTCCCGTCTTATTTGCCATTGCCATAGAGCCGCTGGCGGCCAAATTACGCCAACACCACAAACACCGCTCCCTTATTTATCCGGAGCGCCAACTCCTTATCGCGTTATATGCCGACGACATGACTCTGTTCGTCCACAGGCCGCAAGAAAATCTTAACCCACTGCTGCGTGAGGTGACTAAATTCGGAGCCATAGCGGGCATACAAATTAACTGGGCGAAGTCTGCTTTATTCCCCCTAACTGACAGCACTACGCGGTTCCCGTTGGACTATCCCTTGGTGTGGGAATCGGACGAGCTCACTTATCTGGGGGTTCGGGTGACCAGGAACAAGGAAGCCATGTTAAGGGCTAACTACGGGACTGTCCTTGATAGACTACGGACCAAATCACACAATGGATCCACCTCCCTCTGTCCATGGCGGGACGCATCTCCCTGATCAAGATGGTGGTGCTTCCTAAATTGTTATACCTATTTACCAACATCCCCTATAACCCGGGGGCATACTTCTTCAAGGCCCTGAACTCCCAGATTTCTCGGCTAATCTGGGGTGGGAAACAGGCCCGGATTGGACTGAGGACACTTATGTTACCCTTTCATCAGGGAGGGCTTGACGTCCCGAATTTTCAGAAATATTATGACTGCGCCCAAGGCCATTTCGCGGTTTACTGGCTCCACCCCCCCCCCTTTATGGCCCACCTTGCGGTTGAAGATGGGTTCATGAGACCTGCGCAACCATCGGGATATCTATACACAGCGGTTCAGCCGGGGTCTCGCGACCCCACTACGGTCGATTGCACAGTGCAGGCCTGGCGGCGCTTGGCGGATTACATGGATGTCAAATTTCTCTATTCTCCCCGCATGGTTCTGGCACATGATCCTAGACTGAGTGTCACTTGCGAGGAGCTGGGACGCCGAATACGGTTGGCGATCCACACGTGGGGAGATCTATACTATCAGGGGAGCTTTCGAACGGCGGCGCACTTTTTTGGAGACGCTACCCCGTCTGCAATGGACACATTTCTTTACGTTCGCCTTCGGCAAAATATCAGGGCTGTCACGCCGCAGTTCCCTGCTGAGCCGGAGACTGTGGCACCACTGCACGCTCTGCTCCGGACACCTGCCCCGACGCATGAGGTCTCTCTGCTATATACACATGTGCTCAGGGCGCGGGGGGATTGGGACAGCGATCTGGGTGATCCCATGCTGGACAACCAGTGGGAGGAAAGTTGCTCCCACATCACTGCGGTGACGGGCAATGCGCGTCTCCGCTTGGTGCATTATAAATTTCTGCATCGCCTTTATTACACCCCTGCCAAATTGCACCGCTTTGGGCTCCGGGATGACGACCGTTGTCGGCGGTGCCGGGAGCCGGGTGCAGATTTCATGCACCTGGCGTGGTCCTGCCGTGCAGTGGCTACGTATTGGACTGAGGTGTTCGCTGCCCTTTCCGTGATGGTCGGGATGGACATAGCGTCCTGCCCTGCCATGGCCCTCCTTGGCCGATCCTGCCGCGCGCTAAAGACGCATCGGAGGTTCCTCGCGCTGGGGCTCTTGCTGGCTAAGCGACACGTGGCGTGCAGGTGCGGACGAGCACCCAAATTTAAGACTTGGCTGTCGACGATGTCGACCTGGCAGGAACAACTTCATAATTACGCGGACCTGTTGCCCCGCAAGTCCCGTTCCAAAGACTTATGGGGGCCCCTCAAGGCATATCTTCTACGCTCTCCGGACTCAACTGAGGCGGGAGGGAACCCGCGCGAGGATTCGGGGGGGGATTGCCCGCCTGCTTCGAGCTGACCTGCGCCTAGCCCCAAGGGCGTTCCTCACTGCTGCATTTCCTCACCCCGCTTGCCCCCCCCTTCCTCCTGGTGCGCACCTCACGCGGCGCTTCTTGACACATCCTGATCGGTTGCATGCTCTCCGGAGCATTCACGCGTCGCAGGCCTGAGACTCGGGGGAGATGGGCGGAGGCTCTGCGATTCCCCCTGGCTCCAGGGTCAGGGGACCCTTGTTCCCTGCTGGGGTAGATGGCATGGCATCTTAGATGGTAACTCCACTTTCTTAGTTTCCTGACTGGTTCATACCGACCCCCCCCCCCCCCCCCCCTCCCAGAACAGCGGCGTTGCGTGCCGGGGCTGCGTTGCGCCACTTCATGCTCCTACTCTCTTCCGCGGTGCGCTGCGCCGCAGCCCCGTGCTGTAAGATACGGCATTCCACATACTATATATGGTGGACACACCCTGGGAGGGTGCTGATGTTGTGTTTTCTTTCAGTTAGTTAATATAAATGAACGTAACCTGGACCACTTCTTGTCTGACCTCTTCTGGCTTTATATTATGCATTCGCTTCTTACATGAGTAGCCTACTATTCTTATTCTGCTGCCGGCCCTTAAGGGTTGTAGGCATAAGAGCTGTGTTAATTGGTCGATACTTGCCCTATAATGCCTATCACTCTAGATACTGAGTTATCGCTACCGGCCTGTATCAATGCAGGATGTAGGTAACAAGCTGTGTACACATTGACGTATACAATAAAGGTTTTAAAAAAAAAAACAAAAAAAAAAAACTTTCCTCTCAGGCTCCTTACCATCAAGACGGCTTTAGTGGCGATAACATCTGCCCAGAGGGTCATTGAGCACCAGGCCTTGTCATGTAAGCCTTATACCTAACGATCTTCCCAGACCTGCTGGTTCTTTACACTGGAGCTTCCTTTCTGCTGAATTTTGGCACTCCCTTTGTAGGCCAGTCCATCAACTTGCCTACCTTTTATGCTTCATCGACTCGACCCAGAAAAGAGCTGTGTCTTTCTACCTTGACCGCACAAAAGATTTCCGGGTGGGCGAGCAACTCTTCATGGGGTATGTCGGAGCCAAGAAGGCTTAATCTTTATTGTGAGGGGAAACTCTTCATCTCCCCGTTTTTAATTACCTTTACCATCCTATAACGTTACCCACCCCTAAGGCCTAAACATTTCCTTTCCACCCATACCCACACCTATACCTTAAAAATAACCTTACTACCCTTTGCCCCTACCCACCCTCAAACCCTAAAAATAACCTTACCATCCTGTGCCCCTACCTTACTCAGTATACTTATTTTAGCTACACATACTCAGAGTGGTAAAAGTATGCATGGTAAAGGCTGTTTCCCTCCGTTATGTTGATGCCCCCAACTCCTACAGTTTCTCCTGCCCCCCCCCCCGTGTCCTCAACAAACATTTTAAAACCAAATAGTACTTGTATACCAGAGAGCTATTTGGCTTGGTCAGTGCTATTCTAGACATATTGTAGAGCACCACAGGTTGCTATTAAACATGGCTTGAAGGGGGAAAAAAGCACTATGACTCGGTCATTGCTGACTGCGTCACAGCTCCTTTTTTTCCTTTAAGCTGCTGTGCAACATGTCCGATAGATCTTACATAGGCAAAACCTATTGGCTTTGCCAATGTTTGCTACGGTAACCATGCATGCGTCTTCAGGTTCGGACTGGGCAACAAGTGACCCCCTGTTAGCAAAAGAGCTAGCTAAAAAAAGTGGCCCACATTTGCAAAGTAGGGCAGATTTGAACATGTAAAGACACGTTGTACAAGTTTTTTTACAAGGTATGGAAGACTGCATGCATTTTTGTTTACTGCAGACAGTGCTAGTGATAATATCAGGGAAATCAATAGTAAAAACCGACCCACCAGCCCATAAAACAGGCCACTATAGCCAAGCAAAACAACAGCTTGTAAGACCAGCCTGGTTACCCTACAGACCAGTGAACCTGTGTGTGTCTTCTGCAGGCTGTTGACATTATAATGCATTTAATACCTTGTCAAGTCCTCTGAAGCAAACGGATAGAGCAAAAGGCCTTGTAAAGGTGTTAAATACATTTGCATATAAATTAAAGAGCTGCCTTGCCACATTGCCACCCTGAGGGACCCCATCAGAATACTTATGAGAGCACAGCAGGATCTCTTTTCACCTGGATTCCTTTCTGCAACAGGCGCACAAAGAGAAAGCTTCCTTCGACACTGCTGCAATCTTTTTAGGTCAAGCCTGGGCAGCGCATGCGCTGCTCTGCGAGTCAGGCTAATACCTAAAAGATATGCAGTACCTGTTTTCTCAGTGCCAGAGACAAAAATTTAAAAACATCAATAAGTCAGGGCACCCATGTAATATGAGTACAAACTGGGTGGCTCCGAGGGTGAGAGAGAGATAAAGGAGGGGGGAATCCCTCTTGTCGGAACTAGGGTCCTCACACACCCAGTGAGCTAGGTGTCATTCTTCATCATATGGACCTGCTCCTCGTCGGGTCGGCGATGCAATACGCGACGGGCACCCGCGAAGGGGCTCTTTTGCGGAGATTTTTGTTCCTCGCCATATGATGCAATGGGGGTGAGGGGTCTAGAGTGTGTAGATGTAGTAAAAAGGTGATTAAAAAAGGTAGGTACTCCAAATAAAACTTTTATTCTGGCTGGCTATCCACCTCAACCCCTAAACCAGTAACCTAACCTTGTGGAAAATGTTTATTGATGACGAGTGAAGGACTTCCTGGAGACTATGGGAAGAATTGTGGGGCTCCGCGTGAACTGGGTCAAGTCGTGCTTGTTCCCCACCAAGTCAGGCAGGCTGGACTTACAGAATGTAGAAGGGGTCCCATGGGAAGCCCACTGTTTGCCTTATTTAGGAACCCGGATCTACCATAACCCTGAAGACCTTTTAGAAGGCAACATGGGGCGAGCGATACACAGCACCAAGGTTTGTTTTGATTTTTGGGATACCATTCCTTTATCTGTAGCGGCCAGAGTTGCCTTGGTAAAGATGGTCACCCTCCCAAGGTTCCTCTATTATTTCGGGACCCTCCCTGTTTGGATACCGCGTAGGTTGTTTAAGTAGCTTAACACCATGATCGCAGGGTTTTTATGGAGGACTGGGAGGAGGAGGGTTGCCCTGGTCAGTATGCAACGACCCAGAGCGGACGGGGGGCCTTGCACTGCCAGACCTCGAGGCCTATTATCACGCGGTGCAACTTCAGTGGTTCACAAAATGGATGGTGGGTCATATACGGCAGCCGGAGGAGGATGGGGGGGCGGATCCGAATTGGCGTCTGTTGTCTAGTGTATTGCTGCGAGTGCCGCTGAGGGATGTGGAAATGCGATGGATTTGAGGGTGGTGCGACAGTGCTGGACGTGACTGACTAGGAGGTCGTGCATTCGAGTCCCGTATGCACCTGGGATTCCGCTGGGAATGTGCGAGGTGCTACCCCATGGAGGGGACTGGAGCAAGCTGCGAACTTGGGAGGAAGCAGGGATCGTTGCAATCGGGGATCTCTATGAAGATGGAAACCTCATTCCCTTCAATGACCTCCTGGAGCGTCATGATCTCCCGAGGGGGGACTTCCTATTTCACGCGGCCCTTACGGCGGCTATTAGAAGGCATTGGCGGGGAGGGCTGGCGGAGCCTAATTTGTCTCTCGCTTGCCAATACATAGTGATGACAGCAGGAAGTATCAAGGCGGTGACCTGTCTTTATCGGAGGATTACCCGGGACTTGCGTCAACCGCTGACGGCACTAAGCCTTAAGTGGGAAGCAGATCTGGGGACACCCATTGCGGAGAAATCATGGGGGGAGGTAGTTGAGAGAGCATGGAAATGCACTCGGAACGCGCGCTTTCAACTGATCGAATTCTATGTGTTACATAAGGCATACTTGACTCCCAGCAAGATCAAGACTACTTTGGGACGTCGACTGTATACCCCAGATGTGATTTAGAGGGAGCAGGGTTTTTACACATGTTCTGGGACTGCCCACAGTTGAAGGACTACTGACAAGGGGTGACTACTGCATTGATGACAGCGACGGAGAAGGAGATAACCATGACATCAGGGGCTTGTTTGCTCCATTGGTTTCCACACAGGGCTAAGACCAAGGTCACCAGTAAATTCATCGATTTGGGGCTGGTCTTGGCGAAAAGAGAACTTACTATGCGCTGGAAGGCGTGCAGAGGCCCCTCTCTTACGCGATGGCGCAGGGAACTTGAGAAGTGGGCAGAGAGCGAAGGGAACTGCAGGTTACGCCAGGCTAAGCGTACTGAGAGCGAGAAAACAATGGAAATGGCACGGGCGTGGGTAGCGCTTGTAGAGCTAGTTAAGCACCCAATTGAAGACGACGAGGGAGTGCCAGATGGGATTGGAGGGCACAGGATGAAAGAGACGGAGTGAGATGATGGGTACTTACTGGAGGTAGAATGAGATGAGCCCGGGACTGACTTGGCAACGTATCCCTATGGTGTCCCTGGGCCTCACTAGGAGGCGATCAATGCGGCAGGTTTCTTGGCGTGGTTTGTAAAGGGTCTAGCTGGCCATGTGGGTATCTCGTCGAACCAATGGCTTGTGGGGGGTGGTAGGGATAGGGAGTTTGAGTTGGGGTGTTGGGGGACTGGGGGGGAGGGGCGGGATATAAAGATTCGTGTATGTAACGCAATGTTAGGCTGTATTGGATGTGCAGAATTGTTCACTTGAGGGTTATATTGACCGCTGGGAGGGGGTGGGGTCAACTGACAGATCACAAGGGCATTTTGATGAGAACCTGGCTGCGACTGGGTATGCGAGATCCCTGGGAAAACTGTTGAATGTATTGCATTGTATATTGGCTAGCTCACTGATTTTTTGCTCTGCCAATGTGATTGTTTCTTTGTCCTTCTTGCTATTTTCTTGAAAATCAATAAAATCTGTTACAAAAAAAAGAAAAGGTTTATTGATGACATTTTAATCTTCTGGAAGGTGACCTCTCGACGTGTGAGGAATTCTGCCAATGGGTGAACACACAAAATTAATTTTTGAAATTCACACATACAATCTCAAAGACGAGCATACCCTTCTTGGACTTAAATTTGAGACTTGATCACACAGGAACCAACTGACGGGAACAGTCGACTACTCTATAATAGTCACCAACCCCGGGCCCTTAAAGACAACCTACCCTTTGGGCAGTTCCTTCGTATCAGGAGGAACTGCAGTCTCACAGACTACAGAACTGAGGCCAAAGGCCTGGAGAATAACCTAAGACAAAGGGGCTACCCAGAGCGTCTGGTCAGGAACTCCTTTAAAAGGGCTATGAATAATCCCAGGGAGGCATTATTACAAACAACTTTAAAAGAACATACTGATACCTTGACATGCGTCACATCGTACACACCAGATTCCACACGCATTAAGGGGATCATCAAGAAACACTGGGGCATCTTGAATACAGGAGACCTGGAGATACCCACACCTAGGTTTGCCTTCAAAAGAACCAGAAACTTGAAAGATATTCTAGTACACACAAGACCCAAGACTGAGAATTACATGGTCCAAAGACTACTTTGGGACCTCCCCCTGTTACCGGGCACTACCCCGGTGGTTCCTGTGCAGTCTGTGAACAAACAAGAGACACAAAAGAGATAGCCCTCTCTGACACATTCACCTGGACTTTGAAACGTCACACGAACTGCATATATATGGCGGTGTGCCCCTGCAATAAAATATGTAGGGATGGACCATGAGAGCGATCAGGACACAAATCACGGAGCACAAGAGCAATATAAGATGCCAGAGAGTTACGACCAAGATGTACACTCACTATAAAGAACTGAAAAATAGTCCAGAATCCTTACGGTGGCTTGTCATTGAAGCCCATCCAAAAATCACACAACACGCACTGTTTAGAATAGAACGGTGGGTACACCGTCTTTCTACGGCTCAACGTGGCCTCAATGATGACATACCTTGGGCTTCCTTAAGTGATAGATGAAACCACCCTGTTCAGGTCCTCCTGCAACAATTCCAGGGCCTTTTTGCTCATACATGATCCTTTGGGTCTTTTACCAAACTACGCCGTGTGAGTGGTACTTCACTGTGTGATGAGATTGTCCAATTGTATATTGGATAATGGTATGGCACTATGATAAACTCAATCAGATGTGCGTGAGTTGACCCTTGTAAAATGATCGAATGCATGATACTGGCTCCCACATGGCAATGGGGGAGTAGCTGTACTACACCATGGATACACGGGTGGTGTTGGATTATGTTATGGAGACAGAGTGGTAACGATCAAACACCAGATACCAGATAGTTACACCCTTAGGCACGAAAGGATATGTATGAAGAATAGCGTGACATTTAGGGCTCCCTTACTGGCATGAATCAAGAGTGATTGAGTTTATCAAGCGGAATCTTGCCTCCAACCACACTATAAGATGGCTGCCGTGTGAAATAGACACACATGAGCGGTCCTATCTAAATCAATTACGTGGTCCCTAGACGAATAGGGAACCGCCCGCTTTACACACGTGATGCAGGAAATTATTTCAGCGCCAACAGTGGGCAGTCTGACACTTTTCCGGTGCCGGCTTAGAGGGGTAGGTGACTCTGCCCATTTCCTCAATGTATTGGTGAGTACAAACAGACTGCAGGGCTTGGTCTTAAGCCTTACCAGTTCATGCATACTTAGTGGGGCATTGATAGGTGTAACTTGCGAAATGAGATACCGCTACACCGATCCTTCGGACAGAGAGACAAAGGGTGGACAACAAGGTCTTGATTGATATGGCGTACTCTAATAGCCGGGAGGCGGACCACTATTGAGTGAGTGCCTGCCGCTGTACGGGGTACTGTATCTCAACCGTGAATCATAAAGGTTCAGCCCTAGGAGCCACTGCAAGATGTTATTGGGGGCCGATGATCAATGAGCTTGCTCTCTGTCCGCTGACACCAAGGCAGGCGATTTGCGTGGGGGTATTAAGGATAACATTGCCTAGCCAGCTCGTTTTTCTCATCTGTTTTGACTCCCATATTCTTTAGGACACCATGGTCCAGGTGTCTTGATACTCCTCCGGACACAGATTGAAGTGACACTCATACTACAGATAGGTGAGCGGCGTGAAAGGCCTATCCACCCTTACCAGTGATATGCTATGAATGAGTGATTCCCCCCCCCCCCCTCACAAGTGATATGCTGTCACTGAGCGATTCGCTAATTCCCTTGGTTGATTACCTTTAATGAGTTCAGTCTTCGTTTTTTAACTAGTTGAATCAATTGTCCTTTGGTGGGTGATTAATCAATGCTCACTGTATTACCACGTGCCCCAGATTTTATAACACACCCCCCTATGTTATTAAACGGGTTATGGAGAGAGAGCTGAGGATACGTTGTGACCTCAATACCTTTGATTCAGTTGTGTTCCCATTCTATATCTCCTCCTTTTAGGTCACTTCATGACACTACGGGAAACTTGACCCGTTGTGTGAACAGTGGTAGGTAGAACCCACATCCACCACTTTGTGTAGATAGATTCACTCACTAGGTCCTGATGAATTGCCACGGATCATACTGACCAGCAGGCATGAAACATGTTGACCTCTAGAGTTGAGCATAGCTTAATTGAAGCATCAAGTCAGAAAGCTGCCACTGTTTGTTTTTAATGAGGTGGATAGCCAGCCAGAATAAAGGTTTTATTTGGACTATCCTACCTTTTTTAGTCCCCTTTTTACTACATCTACACACTCTAGACCCCACACCCCCACTGCATCATATGGCGAGGAACAAAAGATCTCCGCAAAAGAGCCCCTTGACGGGTGCCCGTCTGGTATTGCAGCGCCGACCCGACGAGGAGCAGGTCCATATGATGAAGCATGACACCTAGCTCGCTGAGTGTGTGAGAACCCTAGTTCCGCCAAGAGGGATTTCCAACCTCCTTTCTCTCTCTCTCACCCTCGGAGCCACCCAGTTTGTACTCACATACATGGGTGCCCTGACTTACTGATGTTTTTGAATTTTTTTCTCTCTGGCACTCAGAAAAGAGGAACTGCATATCTTTTAGGTATTAGCACTTGACAGGGCATCTATGCTCGACCTCTATGAAAAGCCCTACAGTCCCTTCTTTTGTTGATTGACTGCGAGTCAGGCTGTAATCTAGACTGTGGCTGGAAGCCACTTCCATCTTTTCCATTCGTTCCTCTTCCTGCCCTCATAAATGCCTGCTATTGTTTGTTCAGCATGCTTAATTAGTCCCACCTTTTGGTGTTTCAGACTCTCCCAGCAGACTACACTTGTTACATGTGGCCTTACACTTTTTTAAATTTACATTCCTTCGTGCACAATTTTTTTGGGGGGGGGAGGGGGGTATGCTTCGGGCAAGGGTTTTGCACGGTGCCCGCTTCTGGGACGCCGCACTTCCTTTTTCAAAGGAGTACATTTTTATTACAATCCGCCCAACTGCCGCCGCGATCATGTCCGTAGCCGTAGTGCAGAAATAAAGTGCTTTTATTACTTACGGTTTGTGTTTTTTAACGGCATTAAGTGATACTGCTCAGAATTGCAGGAGTGTGGAGCGAAGCTGAGACTCGATCCCGTTGTTCCTTAGTTCCAAAGTCAATTGCTCTGAACACAGCACCACATCCTTCTTCCCCCCCCCCCCTCCCTACTGCTCCTCCACTCAAGTTAAGCATAAAGAGAAGAAGGCGCCGCAAACAGATGCACACACAGTTTGAGTATATTTCCAAGCTGCTGTTTCATATAAAAATTAAAGCATTGCACCTCTGATACAGCATTAAGCAGAAAACAATACTGGAACAACATCCTTTAGTAAGCTGCATTAAGGGTGCAGTACCTTATGTGGCTAATAGAGGCCCCTTTAGAACTCCAGAGGGACACCTAGTAAAAGCCTTTGGTACTGCACTCTTTCCTTGCTTCCTGGATTTTTTTTTTTATTGCTTATGCTACTGTTCTCTCTTTCCTCTTTGTTTTAAAGCACTACTCGTACCACAGTGCGTACAACAATGCACATCGTTTTAAAATGGTTACGTAGGCAAAGTTGTTTCCTGACATTACTTTCAGCACGTGTCCGGAAACCGTGGCTATTTGAATATAAAGTGACCTCGGGGAAATTGCAGTATCAAAGCGGCAAAGAACGATGTTTCAGACTGAATGGGGCCTTGTAACACAAGCAAGAAACATCACATGAAGTAATTCTTATTGTTGCCTGGTGCTAACTAAACCTCCACCCCCCTCCCACCCGCTGCTGTTTGTTTACAAGGGACATTTTGAATGTAACGCCCTCACTGACCATGCATAAAAGCACAGACTGCCCCCACAGTTCGCGCTCACTTTACAGAGCTCTTGCAAAGACTCCAACTCAAACTAGGGTTACCACAGCTGTTAGCATGCTTTAGAGTGATTCTGCTCCTAAAGATGCCACTCAGAGCTCTGTTCCTGCTTCCTCATATGCAGGCTCCTCACTAACTTTAAAGGCTTCTTTTGTGCCTTACATATTTAGCATTTTGCTACCCAGTGGTAATTTTCTGCACCATGTAAGCTTTCAGATCTGTGTGATAGTTATTCACTGAATGTGGATGGATTACACTCTAAATGCAAGTTATTGATGCATAGTGGGTTAGTACAGAGAGATTCAGAGCCCAGAGATATCTTACTTTGTTAAAGAGGAGTTATGCGCTGACTGGAACGGGAGGTGCAAAAGGAAATTAAAGATGATCCTGAGGAAACTGTCCTGTGGATAATGCCCCAAAGAAACACTTTGACAATATCTCTTATTTTTTTTTTTTTTGTAAATTCTTTTTATTAAACCAATTTGACTGAGATACATCAAGCACATCTTAGCAGGCGACTTCATTCACGGTTTCCGGCAATAAATTCTCATTACAGTATATCGTACAAGCAATATTTCTCTGCGGCTAGGGAGTCACACAAGCCTCGTCCTCCGCTTGCCGGCTGGGTGGGGAACACACATCCCCTCTGTATTTGTTCCAGGCTCCCCACACCCTTTTCCACTTCCCGGGACATCCCCTGGCAATAAACACCGACTTTTCCCTAAACATGCACCAATCTAAATCCTCTTTCCATCTTTCCAGGAGGGGCGGCTGGACTGCACCCCACAATTGCGCAATGTTTCTCTTAGCAATCATGAACGCCAGTGTAGCCCACTGCTTAGTGCATGCGTTGAGGTCAGTAGGCTCACAAACATTCAGCAAGCACTGTCGCGCCTCTGGCTGCATCTCCACCCCTAATACAGTACGCATGGTATAATGTATATCCCTCCAATACGCCTCTATCCGCTGACAGTTCCACAGTATGTGCATGAAGGTCCCAGTGTCCCCACATCCCCTCCTACACTCTCCACTCTCCGCCTGTCCCATGCGTACCAACCCGGGGCCCGTTACATAAGTCCTATGCAATATTTTTAGCTGCACTAATCTAAGTCTGGCTGGGGCTGCCACCACCCGCGGGGAGGAGACCGCTTCCTGCCAGTCTTCATCGTCCAATTCCAGGACTTCACTATTCCACTTGCTCTTAAGCAACTGCAGGGGGTCCTCCATATTATTGATTAACTTCCTATAAATTAGGGAAATAGTCCTCTCTGGGATGTGCCCGTCCAACACCCTGGTCTCAAGCGGGTAGGCCTCAGGCAGTGCATCATCGCTAGGGACCTGCGCCAGCAACGCGTGACGAATCTGGAGATACCGATAATATTCAGTGTCCGCCATGCTGTACTGTTTTTGAAGGGATGCAAATGGTAAGATCGTGTCCCTCTCCCACACATCTTTGATCCGTGTGATCCCGATGAGATCCCACTTATCAAAGCCTTTGGATTTCCAGAGGCTCCCCAGCTTCTCCGAGCTCCATAGCGGCGTGGCCAGCGTAAGCTTACCGTCCCAACCCAAATGTTTATTGACTACGTGCCACACCTGGACTGCATGTGCAGTGGGGCCAGTCAGTGGGAACCTGCCGGGCTTGGCATAGAGAGCCCTAGTATAGTCGCCCCCCCGGAAGCAACCACCTATCCATGGCATACCCGGGATCCTCCGGGCTGCAGTAGATCCCGTGGTTGATCGCCGCCAGCTGGGATTCCCAGTAGTACTTTTTAAGGTCGGGGAGACCAATACCCCCATCATACCAGTGCAGGGTCAGCTTTGTGTATGCGATCCGGGGTCTACCATCCCAGAGAAGGCTCCGTTGGAGACTTTCAATTTCCTTAAAGTAGGACATCGGAACTGGATCCAGGGTGTTCTGGAGAGCGTACAGGAAACGCGGGAGGGCCGTCATCTTGAAGAGGACCGCCCGTCCCAGCATGGAGAGAGGGAGGGATCTCCAACGCGCCACATCAGTCTTAAGGCGCTGCAGGGGCGGGCACAAATTCCGAGTAAAGCGCAATTTGGGATCCAGGGTAATATCTCTTATTTTTTAATCATGTTACAGTTTCATAGGGATGATCCCAGTTGAGAGAGACACCAGACAGGGTGCCCTCCTTACCTCTTTTTATTGCTAAGGCAAATAAACCTCTAGCTAACTGCAGAAGGAAAGATGGCTTGGTGCTGAGACTGCAAGAGAAGGGCGGACTTCAGTACCAGTGTTGCACTACACAAATCATATGCAGCAAAGTGGAAGCGGTTTGCAATATACTGCAAAAACAATCCGATAGATCCACTGGACGTTTCAGTTCAAATCATCATTTGCTATTTACTACATCTGCAGTGTTCCAATTTACCGTACTCTTCCATACGCTTACACCTTGCTGCATATCTGCAGAACAGACATCAGTCTCTTTTTAGAATGCCTGTCATTAAAGCATTTATGGAATGACTTAAAAGAATCATTCCTCCAAGAATTCCACCTGCTCCAGTGTGGAATCTCAACATTGTCCTCACCAAGCTTATGGGTCCACCCTTTGAGCCATTGCATAAATGTGAAATGCAATTTCTCACTTGGAATGTAGCTTTCCTCATAGCTATCACATCTCTGAGGAGAGTGGGTGAGCTTCAGGCACTAACCGTAGAAGTACCATTCTTACAAATACACCAAAACAAAGCGGTTCTTCGTACCAACCCTACATTTCTACCAAAGGTCATTTCTGCCTTTCATATCAACCAATCTATTGAGTTGCCTGTGTTCTTCCCCCAACCAGATTCTGTGGCATAACGTGCATTACACACTTTAGATGTGACAAGAGCAATTATTCACTATATAGAAAGGACAAAACCTTTCTGCAAAACTATTTGTCGCTTTTGCTCCACCACCTAAAGGCAATCCTATATCAGAATCTGGCATTGCAAGGTGGATAGTCAAGTGCATTCAAATATGCTATGCAAAAGCAAAAAGAACACTAACAATCCCCCCTAAAGCGCACTCCACACGCAAACTAGGGGCTTCTATGGCTTTCTTAGGAAATATACACATAGATCATATCTGCAAAGCTGCAACATGGTCAACACCTCACACATTAACAAAACATTATTGTGTAGATGTGTTAGCAAGACAGCGAGCTAGTGTCGGCCAAGCAGTTTTACGTACACTATTTCAGACAACTGCAACAGCACCATGTTAACCACCGCTTTTGGAGATAACTGCTTTATAGTCTATGCACAGCATGTGATCTACAGCTCACGTGCCTCAAACAGAAAATGCTACTTACCCAGTATACATCTGTTCTTGGCATGTAGAGCTGTAGAGTCACATGCGCCCACCCACCTCCCCGGGTACCTATATCTGTTGCAGTTGCATCTTACTTAGATATATATATACATGGACAGCTCTTACTGACTCCATTATCACCCTCTGCGGCAAACAATCTAACAGTGGAGTCAATGCCCATGCGCACTATCACCTACCTCGTGACTGGAAAAGACTTATTCGAACAAAAACAATGTGCAAACATCCGGACCCAACACTAGATGGCAGGCTATGCATACTGGGTAAGTAGCATTTTCCTTTTCAATATCTGGGAATGCACATCACTGTTGAGCTAGGGGTGTGCCTGGAACTTAACATTGCCTGTGGATGGTCCTTCAAGGTGGAATACCATTATTCTTTTTATTAAGTGATGATCGCTTTGACCTCTGTATTCCAGAATTTTCTGTATGAAATCACTGAGCATTTTTTTTTCTTCAATACAGTTTGTATCTCTCTTGCTGGTGGTAAAGCAACCCAGAGTTACATGGGATAATTGGTCTCATTCAGTCTATATCAGCAGACTAGATATGGCAGACAAGTGTTTGTAATGTAGTCACCTAACTCATTATTGACTGGCTCTTTGGATCTGGAGACCACCCGCACATTCCGGTAGGAATTAGATCTCTTTGAGGGTTCATCTCTTTTGGGATATCTGCCTGGTTCCACAGTTTGGCTTCCTTGCCCTTACCTAAGAGTTGTGCTTAGTTGTTGATGGAAAGTGTTACTCTGTACGGGTTGGCAGGGCAGGCTTACGCTTGATACACCCACACCCCTGTTGCAGTTCGGATTCTTGGCAAAATCAGCCAAGCTGGAGGACCTATGGGCCTTCTGTGTTGGTAGAGGTAATGAACCCAAGTCATATACTTTGAAGCCACTCAAAGGAGTTTGGGCTCTATAAATTCCCTTCTTATGGGTATCTCCGTATGTGGCATGCCCTTAAATGTTCTATTGTATGCCCAGTGGCCCTCCCAGTGGACTCTCAAGAGTCCTGTTAGGTGTACAACTTGGGACAGTTGGAAGAAGAGAAATGGAGGAACACCAGGATGGTGATCTGGGAACTTGAGAGCCCCGTTTGTCTTCTTACCCAATTTAAAATCCTACATAGTGTCTATAATATACCCAAGAAAAGTTATGGTAAGAGGTCTCTTCACTACCTGTTGGAGATGTAGAGCTGAGAAGGAAGTCTTCTTTCTTATTCATGGTCTGAAGTTGTCTGATAACACAGAGTAATTGGCGCAAAGTTAGAGATACTCTTACCAAAGTCTTATGATGCCCTATTGAATTTTTCCTTAAATTTAACATTTTCTGGGAATTAAAGAGAAATGGGAGGACTCCCATGGAGCACAGTCTCTATTTGGCATGGCATTTATTCCGGTCCGATGGTTTATTCACAATCTACTGGTGGTCTGATAAAATCCATTATTTAGTCCCTGGTTGTGTGGTATGGAAACTATTTAAAATACAGTTTGTATAAAAAAAACGAAAAAACAATGAATACACATCCCGGAGCTGGAGTTGCGGGCAGTTTCCGTTGCACTAAAGTACTTCTTCCTTCTATCTTAGGGAGTGTTGTTCAGGTCAACACACTGTCCATTAAATTAACATACAGTATCAGTTATTCATCTGTATATTGGAAGCTCTTGCAATTGTGGCAGTGTTGTCTGCTATGGGGAACTTTACTGGTTATCGCTCACCTGGCAGGTACTTTGTATATAATGGATGTGTGAGGGATGATGCCGTGAATTGCTAGTCATTGGTGAATCATGAATCCACTTCATCCCGAAGTGGCAGCCATGATCTTCTGATTGAGATGTGTCTGCCACTGCTCTGAACTAGAAGTCTTCTTTGTTCTGCACCATTCTTTTATATCCAAATAGTTAATTATGTGTAACCTTCCAATCGGACTGGTTCCATGGTCTGCTCTATGTCCCTCCTCCCCCCCCCCTCCTCACACACACGCTTCCTCGACTTTCAAAGCTCCCACAAAGAAAACAAGAGAACTGAAAACACTGATCAAATGAAATCTACCAGAAATATTGGTACCAAAAGTAAGTAACTTGCAAACTTGCTTATTTAGCCTGTTAATGAGTTGTCAATCAATAGTTGTCTATAATTTTTTATCTTGGTATGCTAAAATCAAGCGAAAAGAGATGATTATACTTCTGTTTGTTTATGAGGTAGTTTTTTTTTTCATTTGCTGAATTGGCAATGCATCATTTGTTAAAAGATTTTGAGCATTATTGTTTGCAAAAACATCTTTTTATATAGAAGAATTTTATGATTCTTGGATTCAACACACCTCAACAAATAACATTTACTTTCTTGAATAACTCCATGGAAGATGTTTCCCATTTTGATAATCTTGGGATGTTTTTATGAAAAACTAGCATAGTTACATTAGCCTGCAGAAGGAGCATGCATTCAGAAACAAACTGACGGGACATATTTAAGAACACCTAAAGGTCCTTCAGGCAGGTTTTGGACTTTAAATGAAAGTGATGACTGTGCCTACTGGGGTTTTTTTTTTCTTTTTTTTTGCACTAAGATTCTTGCGACTCAGAAAATATGACTGTTCTAGTTTGTAACCCTTAATGTCATGGGACTAGACAGCTTGAAGAGTGACCCCAAAACCAAGGTAAAGTGATAAACTTTGGGCATTTTATGTGGTCTGAAGCTGTCAAAATGCATTCATTGAAGGGCTTATGTCAAGCCTGTATAAAGAAGATGTAATATAGTGGTGATATCATCTACTAAGAGTGGCAGTGCCGTGCATGGGTGGCTGTAGATCCACATGCACTGCATACTTTTGTCATCTATTGTTCGGCTCAGAGATTACAGCTTGTTTTTCTTTAAAGAAACTTCAAGTCACAGGATATGCTGTGACTCCTCCCTAAGTCCACAATATTCATGTACGCAGACTTAACTAGATTTTTCTGGCATCGGGCTCAAACGTTTTCAACGATGGCTCTCAGATTGATGCGATTCTTGCAGCTTTTTGGGCCAAACTTGTCAGTTTTTTCGATACCATTGTCTCAGATAACAATCACTGTGCAGTCAGCCTCTTTTTGACAGTTCTGATGGGACCACTGCTCTACTGTAACTGATCACTTTGCTTCAAACGTCTTAGTCGTCTTCAATCTCTGTGGAGCTCACTCCAGAGAATGCAGACAGGAAGAAGATGATGGAACACATGCCTTTCCAATTTTACCCAATGTGCAGTGCAGTACCCCGAAGTGGACCATAATTGGCATTTGCAATTTCTGCCTCTCCCCTAAATAAAAGAGGACCTCCTGTGAGTTGTGCCTAATTTTTTTGGTCTAAGAGGACCTTGAGGTATTGAACGCGAAGGCATTGGGCACAGTCAAAATGTAGCAGCGGTTATCTTCTGAGCAACCCACATTTTTCAATGAATATAACTCACTCAGCATTGAGAAAGAAGAGTTGCATCCCTCCGGGATCTCAGTGGTCAAGCTGACAAACAAAACAATGACGGACTTGCAATCACCTCATGCTCAACACCCTCAAAACTGAATTCCTCCTGATCACACCTCACAGTCACTCTTCCCCCATAGAAGAATGGCTCAAGCAATTCACTGCTTTCAATGCATACCACAGTTGATAGATTCCATTAGATCATTAGGTATAAGATTGGATAAACACCTGAATATGCAAAATCATATCGGGCCACTGCTTAGGGAGCTAGCATCCATCTAAATGTATTATGAAAATCAAACCTATCTTGACCCCGGCTGACTCTCGGTAGTCCAATCCCTGGTTATCTCCCTTCTGGGTTAAAGGAGCGATACTCTTGCTGGTTTACCCAAAGTACAGCTGGCTCCACTAACCGCTACGTTAAACTCTGCTGCCAGGCTCATCACTGGATCCAGAAGATTCAACCACATCACACCTGACCTCAACCATCTAAAATGTCTCCCATTTGAAACAAGTATCCAGTTCAAGATATATTACATGACACACAAGGACCTTCACCATAACACACCTGGCTAGAAAACCTGAACTTTCCGTAGGTAGTCGCTCTTCAAGAAGCTCGAACTCCCTCCTGCTGAAGCCACAGAAGTTCAAAAAGAAGACAACGTACAACTGCTCCTTCTCTGGTCTAGGCCCCAAAATATGGAACTCACTACCCCCTGAAATCAGGGCAAACCCCTCCTCTACCACCTTCAAAAAGAAGTAAAACTGATTTTGATGAATAGATTGCTTCACTAGTCATCCTCAGTCATTCAGCCTCATCTTCTGTTTGTAGACTCCTAGGGATCACGATCCTCCAAATTGTTTTGATATACTGTACCTGTCTTTATTTGTGGTTTTTGCTCTGTGCTATGTCCCTCCTGCATCTTGTCTTCTATGTATGATCTGACTGCCTCATGTACAGCTCTCTGACACCCTGTAGTGGCATGTCTGCGCAATATGAACTCTGCAAATAAAGTAAGAGTCATTCTCACCTTCCAATTATATGTTTTGACTTTTATAACTTTGGTAATTGAAATTTAAGCATGTGACTGGATAAAAAATTAAATGGTGAAGAAGTTACTTAATTTTCTCTATGTACAATACACCAGCATTGATCTATATCATACATTCAGATGCCACACTTCCCCTTCTCTGTCCTGAAGCTTCAATATTATTTACTCTTGCAGGTCTCTAAAAGTCTGAGCTCTTGAGTCTATGAACGGAGTTAGAGTTCTCGGTCTAATTTTTCTTGCGTTTGGATCACATTATGAGGCAAATTCACTCTTCATAGTCTGTGGCTGTTTTCAATGTCAGTTATAGATATCTGCTTTCTGCTGTATAAATATTGACTACGGTGGATTCCACAGGCTGATGGTGAATAATTCTGGCATGTAGTTCTATAAAAGAGTCTAATGTTATAAAATATTACAGCAAAAAACCTTTTTCTTCTGTCATTGTCAAGCCCCGTTTGGGAGGCCACAAGTCGACTGGTTACAAGGTGCTAGCTGTGGTGGGTGAGGTTCTTTGTTACTATTGTCCTGGTATCCATCCTACTGTGGCACTGCAAACTCTGATTGCAAGCAGTTAAAGACTTCTCAAGGAAGGTGGTATGGGGGCCCAAGAGCTCAGAATATAACAGTCAACCAGATGACACAAAAAAGTATTGTTCAGCCCAGTTTTTCACCTTTAGTTAAAAAAGAAAGCACTTTAATCACACAGCAAAATTAAATGCTACACATGTCAATTAAGGGTTCAACAACCACACACTGCAATTCATGGTCCATCAAGAAGATTGTAATCCTGTTTGCAGTCTTTAGTCTGGCGCTACACCCCTTCGATGAGCCTCTCCCCCCCCCCCTCCCCCCAACCAGCCCACTATAAGAATTTCCCAGCTGGCACACCTGTCAAATTTGGTCCTTCCTCAGAATCTGCTCGACGATCTTTGTGTCCCCCCTCAAGACGCCTCCAACATTAAATGCTATTATACCGTAGAGTATTGGAATTGACAGGTGAGGGAAAGGGTGTTGGGGTAGGAACAGTGGGTAGAAAGATCTGAAAAAGAAAAAAACAGGGATTCTCGTGTGTAACACATTGCGTGGTCTCAGGAGTATCCACTCAGGAACAAAGGATCAACGAAGAATCAAGGTTTCTTCACATTGATTAATAATTAAATTACTCAAACTAAACTATTGCAAAAATCTTCACTAATTTGCAGGAATCAGGCTAGTGAATTCTACCAAAAAGTCTCTTAAAGGTTTCTAAACAATGCAATGATGCACAAGTGCGATATTAAGGGGAGGAACTTATAAAGAGAATGCGTTCACACAGAATCAAGATTAACAAGATCTGATATCAATGAGTTGTGGCCAAGAAGGCCCTCATCAGAAAGACCCGACCGGTCTCATCAGCAAGGCCTTGTTTCTTCATTAGAAGTGCACCATTAATGTCCCAGTGCCTTAGAGTTGCTGCCTATGATATGGGACTCAGCTGAGTTTTGCTCCACTCTGGAGCCTCCAAGGAAGTCTCTCCGAAGTGCGCAGCATGGCTGCAGAGGATTCGCTGTCAAGCTGGACTCCAATAGTAAGTCTATGTGTCTGGGTGGAGCTGATTTTATACACAAACTCCACCCAAGATGGCTGCCTCTCTGGGCCACTTGGGACTTGCAGTTGTATAGCATGAGTCTAGGCATAGAATAGGCAAAGGTGCAGTTTACTCACGCATACCCCTGCGTTTAGATGCACGCAACAGTTATGTTTCCTTTCACTAATTTCGAAGTCCCTCGGTAAAAGTTTTAAGTTTGTACATCTAAGTATTTCTGCCTCCTCAGTCTCTCCCATGCTGGATGCAGATGAGTTGCTTGAACTACAGGTTCAGCCTCTGGACTGGTAGTCAGCGTTTGGGTGCCTTCGGCAGGCGCACCCTCTGGGGTGATCAGGGTTTCTGCAATGTTAGCCACACAGCAGGATGCTGATAAAACAATGCCTGGCAGTCTGAAGTATTAGGGCAGTTCTGGGCATGAACCACACAGGGTGGCGATGGGGGGAGGGCGGAATGGAGTGAGGCCTTAACACACATCTCACTCCTGGCTTCACTTAGAAGTATACTTCACTGGTAGTTCTTCACATCAGAAACATGCTGGGCTGCTCCTCCTGGACAGGTTTCGGCTTTAAGCAGACCCTCAGCTGGTTCAACAAAAAGTGCAGACTCCTTATGCCCTCACATCTGGGAGAATATCTGTCTGGCAGACACCAGCTCTCGTCACTCAACAGTCCTTTAAGTGCTTTGCGGGGCACTCCCTTCCTTGGTGGTGGAACAAAGTGGTGTCATTTGGATCCCTCTTTCATAACCCAGACAGGGGATGTTGATCCACTGTCAAAGTTTTCAGAAATATTTTGGGTTTCTTTCAAATGTTATTTTTTGCTGACATAGACTTTCTGCAAGGTGACGGCCATTGCTGCAGGTAGCAGTGGTGTTGTTTCCAATAAGAAGTAACCAAAATAAGTGAACAATGGAGTGATCTCTGCACCTGGCTGTCATCAACCTTCATGAGGCCATATTTTGGGACATACAAAGAGCAAACGCTGTCTAGAAATGTCCTCACCTTGAACAACAAATATTACATTCCCACTTCTGCCATTTACCAAATGGCAGTGCTGAGGAAGGGCTGATCAGTAACCCTTTGCTGTCAAGGCACATGTGGAATTTCTAAGGGTAGCCCTGTCCCCCTTCAGTGTCGGGGTCTCCACCCTCGAGTCAGTGCACTTACACTGTCTGTAGAAGCTGTATCCACCCTACATTTGTACAATGCTGAACTAGGGGCTATCCAGAATGTATGTGATTGGTCCAGTATCTCATACTCTTACCTCACACACACACTCCTATAATGACACATGTGCTCCTAACTTACAGCATATATATACACATACATAATGTCTGTGCAATGTATGGGATTAACAAAAAAAGGGGGGGGAAATAGAGGTTGATGGTTAGGTTCACCCTCCAGCAGTATATGTATCAAACAACAACCTGAACTAGTCAAGTAAAAGAACCTAACCTAGGGCGATGAGAGGTGTCATAAAACCAATTGATTCTGAAACACACCAATTATAGAAAAGGGAAAAATTGTCCTTTTCTTGAGTCCCCTCACTCACCAGGGTTTCCCCACGGTGACATGCTTCATCATTGGGGTCCTCTACGGACTGAGGCGTGCTGCGACTTGCGAATTACGTAGGAGCACTAAAAAATCAATCAAACTATGTGTAGTGCAAGTGAAAGAGTGGAGTGGAATTTAAAATGAATCAGCTAGTGGGCCAAATAAACTTTATTAATGCTCTAAGCTGAAAAAATTAAAAATGGGGTGATATGCTAAAGTCCCTAGTTATAATGAATAGGTGTACCTAGCATATGGTCTGGTCAACTAGTTTCGAGCTTCCCCAGCTCTTCGTCAGGACAACACCGGGACCAGCCCAGTGAGACAGTGCCACTCCTAGTTAACCTTGATAAGGTGCAATATGTGAGACGCTGCAACTGTAAGGCATGCGTAATTTATGATACATACGTAATGTACGTCAGGTGAAATCTGTAGGATAATAAGACACATATTATTTGGAAAAAAGTAGTTCATAAGTACTGTTATCTTTAACAATACACCCAAGTGTTCAATCGGTTCAGTCTATGATGTGCCTCGTTGTGGGTTCTTTATAAAAAAGAAGAAAACAGATGAATGTTAATTCGCTCTCTCCATGCCGGCGTTTTTGTGCTGAAAAGTGATTGTGATTTAACACAATATCCAATAAAAATAACAATAACATGTCTGACACAACACAAAACACACATACACAAACATATAGGTGACATAAATAAGTGTTTTACATACTTTTTACAAGACACTACTATGCCTCATGGTCAACGGAGGGGCAATGGCGATCTTGTACATTTGTACACGGACAGCCACGCTTCTAAACACCTACTTGGGCTAACACCAACCGGACCGCATTCTGGCGTGTCTCCGGAAAGGTGTTGTTTATGTAGATCGATTGAAGTGGAAAGGGAAGAAGGGACTCGTACTCGGAGAAAACATCCGGGGGCGGCCATCTTGGATTGGGACCGTTACCTCAGGATGTTTAGATGATTAACTTGACGGTTATTTGCAAACGACATAAGAGATGGTTGAGGTTAAAAATAAATGTTGATTTACAAGAAGAAATCTCGTGAATAAGGATTTATAGGGAAATATAATGGACAAAAAACGAAAAATCTAATGGATAAAAAAACAAATGGATAAAAACAATGACAACTCAGCATAGTATGCTAGAAAAAGAGACGCCATAATGAGAAGGGTGTAAGAATACTCACATCCAGTATTAGGCTGCTCAAAAATAAAAATGTTAGACAATAACAAACAGGAGTATATTATCAAAACGAGATCTGTAGGGGTATGATGTTTCAAACAATCAGAATTATTCGGATCACAAATAGTGGAAAAAAGACCACAAGTAGTGGAAAAAAGACCATGCCGGTCCCAATGATACAGTTTAAGACTATCGCAGAAGGTGTCCGTTTCATGTGAATTGTCCCCAGGGTATGTCATCATTCAAACCATGGCTATCAGAACGTAGTTTCAAAACCCATCGCTGTTCTTTCTCGTGTAGTTTTTTCTCAATGTTTTGCTGATTGGTTACGTGTTCCAAAATGACCCAATTAAGGTCATTAGGTGTGTGCTGTTTTTCTAAAAAATGGGTGGTCATTTTGGTGTTATTGCGTTTGCACCTGAAATTGCTCCGGTGTTCAATTATCCTGATATTTACCTTCCTTGTGGTCATCCCCACATAGTGAAGGTTGCAGACACAGGTGATTAGGTATACCACCCCTGTCGTGTTGCAGTTGGTAAAGGATCGGAGGTCCCATGTCATTCCGTTGTTGTAGGTTACTGTTTTTGTCACTTTGGTTGTGGATATTGCCTTAGTAACAGTTTTTGAGACAAGTCATTGGCTTGAATCTTATAGTCGTGGCGTGTAGTACAGTTGCGTCGCAGGCGCAAAAATTGTCCGAAAGGAAGGTTGTCTTTCAGACTTCTGGGATGAAAACTGTCATAGACTAGTAAGCAATTCCTTGCTGTGGGTTTGAAATGTGTAGTAGTGATTACACGTCCTTCATGTGCTATTATGTTTAAATCAAGAAAGACCAGATTGGATTTACTCATAGTGAAGGTAAATTTCAAAAAAGGATCTTGTTGGTTTAGCCAGATCAGGAAAGAAACTCTGCTTCTTCTTCGTTCCCCTCCCAAATCAAAAGCACATCATCTATATACCTTTTCCATAATTTAATATGGTTGATGTGTGGGTTGTGCTGGAGTAAATCCAATCTGGTCTTTCTTGATTTAAACCTAATAGCACAACATCTTGTATCCAGAGTACAAAAAAGAGCTCTAAACAACAACAGAGAGGCACTACTGGAAGACAAACCAGAGAACAGACAACCAGATTGCAAACGACAAATTTGTATTACCACCTTCAGTATTGCATCAAAACAAGTAACTAAAATAATAAAAAAACATTGGCGGACCCTGAACAGTGGAGGTTTAGACTTACAAAAACCCATGTTCAGCCATCGAAAAGCTAAGAACCTGAGGGACTTTTTAGTCCACACTCGCCCCAACCCCACAAGTACCATGGGCCCTTTACGTTTGTTACATCCGCTACCTCAGGGCCATTGTATGTCATTTAACCAAAGTGACAAAAACAGTAACCTACAACAACGGAATGACATGGGACCTCCGATCCTTTACCAACTGCAACACGACAGGGGTGGTATACCTAATCACCTGTGTCTGCAACCTTCACTATGTGGGGATGACCACAAGGAAGGTAAATACCAGGATAATTGAACACCGGAGCAATTTCAGGTGCAAACGCAATAACACCAAAATGACCACCCATTTTTTAGAAAAACAGCACACACCTAATGACCTTAATTGGGTCATTTTGGAACACGTAAGCAATCAGCCAAACATTGAGAAAAAACTACACGAGAAAGAACAGCGATGGGTTTTTAAACTACGTTCTGATAGCCATGGTTTGAATGATGACATACCCTGGGGACAATTCACATGAAACGGACACCTTCTGCGATAGTCTTAAACTGTATCATTGGGACCGGCATGGTCTTTTTTCCACTACTTGTGGTCTTTTTTCCACTATTTGTGATCCGAATAATTCTGATTGTTTGAAACATCATACCCCTACAGATCTCGTTTTGATAATATACTCCTGTTTGTTATTGTCTAACATTTTTATTTTTGAGCAGCCTAATACTGGATGTGAGTATTCTTACACCCTTCTCATTATGGCGTCTCTTTTTCTAGCATACTATGCTGACTTGTCATTGTTTTTATCCATTTGTTTTTTTATCCATTAGATTTTTCGTTTTTTGTCCATTATATTTCCCTATAAATCCTTATTCACGAGATTTCTTCTTGTAAATACACATTTATTTTTAACCTCAACCATCTCTTATGTCGTTTGCAAATAACCGTCAAGTTAATCATCTAAACATCCTGAGGTAACGGTCCCAATCCAAGATGGCCGCCCCCGGATGTTTTCTCCGAGTACGAGTCCCTTCTTCCCTTTCCACTTCAATCGATCTACATAAACAACACCTTTCCGGAGACACGCCAGAATGCGGTCCGGTTGGTGTTAGCCCAAGTAGGTGTTTAGAAGCGTGGCTGTCCGTGTACAAATGTACAAGATCGCCAATGCCCCTCCGTTGACCATGAGGCATAGTAGTGTCTTGTAAAAAGTATGTAAAACACTTATTTATGTCACCTATATGTTTGTGTATGTGTGTTTTGTGTTGTGTCAGACATGTTATTGTTATTTTTATTGGATATTGTGTTAAATCACAATCACTTTTCAGCACAAAAACGCCGGCATGGAGAGAGCGAATTAACATTCATCTGTTTTCTTCTTTTTTATAAAGAACCCACAACGAGGCACATCATAGACTGAACCGATTGAACACTTGGGTGTATTGTTAAAGATAACAGTACTTATGAACTACTTTTTTCCAAATAATATGTGTCTTATTATCCTACAGATTTCACCTGACGTACATTACGTATGTATCATAAATTACGCATGCCTTACAGTTGCAGCGTCTCACATATTGCACCTTATCAAGGTTAACTAGGAGTGGCACTGTCTCACTGGGCTGGTCCCGGTGTTGTCCTGACGAAGAGCTGGGGAAGCTCGAAACTAGTTGACCAGACCATATGCTAGGTACACCTATTCATTATAACTAGGGACTTTAGCATATCACCCCATTTTTAATTTTTTCAGCTTAGAGCATTAATAAAGTTTATTTGGCCCACTAGCTGATTCATTTTAAATTCCACTCCACTCATTCAATTGCACTACACATAGTTTGATTGATTTTTTAGTGCTCCTACGTAATTCGCAAGTCGCAGCACGCCTCAGTCCGTAGAGGACCCCAATGATGAAGCATGTCACCGTGGGGAAACCCTGGTGAGTGAGGGGACTCAAGAAAAGGACAATTTTCCCCTTTTCTATAATTGGTGTGTTTCAGAATCAATTGGTTTTCTGACACCTCCCATCGCCCTAGGTTAGGTTATTTTACTTGACTAGTTCAGGTTGTTGTTTGATACAATGTATGGGATTAACACAACAGCTGGACTTTACATGAGGGGTTTAGGAGGAAGCTCTCATCAACACAGAGAATAACACAGAGAATAAGTTCCAGTTGCACTAATGATTGCCAAAACTGGGTACACTGCCACCACCACTTTGTGACTTACCAAGGGCATTGACAGTAGTCTTTTGCCTGCTATAAAGATGTGCCTTGTGCTCTTCCCAAGATCACATAACATGGTCTGAACCATGCATTTCCAGGCTTTACCGATATGCTATACTAGCATGGAACAAGGACCAAACAACAGTCAGGTTTCCAATTTTACATGCTGTTGAGAATGTGTATACCATGCAGGGGACTCCTGTTTAAAGTGTTGGAATGCCAGCGTTCTTTTCATAACACCATATCACTCTAAAATAAAAAATATATATACTTATCTAAACTTGCCTGTTGTATAGTTGATAGGTATGTTATGTTTTGCTTCAATGTTTTTACATCAGGAATTATTACATCATGGTGATAACATTGGGTGGAATTACATTGCAGGTAAGTTTGCAGCCTTTTACTCAGTAGGTCTTTAGTTTGCAGCGAATTTGATTTATAATTGTTTTAAGTGACTTTGGTTCAAAAAAAGAAATGATATATGTATCCTACTGGCATTAAGTATTTATAGTTAGGACCTAGCTTCCATAGACAAAGTATTTTTAGGTTTGCTCATAACTTTGGTGCCATTTGAAAATCTTCACAAACATTTCCCCCAAAAAGTGGTCTTCTTTGTCTATTTCTACATGGAAAGTTTCAGGGTGATCCGTCTATTCTGGGGCCAAGAAAAGGGGGGGTGGGGAGGTTACAAAAAATGTGACTTTCCCATGCAATATCCCATTGAGCTTTTAGACATGACTACAGCAGCAAAAACGCTGAATGTAATTACACAAATTTGGCAGAAAGCTAGCTCTTGGTCCAGAAAGAGCCCTTTTTGAGATTTGGGGTAAATCCATTCAGTAGTTTCAAAGCTATGAAAGGAAATATTTATAGATATCTAGGTATGCAGACCTTCTGCTTAACTGACTGATCCCTTGCTGAGATCTAATTTGCTGCCAACATTTCAAACAGGAAGTGTTGTGAGCTATCTTGGGATTCAGACTCTGTCCCAATTAAAAAGAAAAAAAAAATTATTATATGAGGGGGCAGTGTAGGAAGACCCTGACCCCCTAGACCTGATGGTGGGGCTCCAAAAGTTGTTTTCTTTCTTTCAATTTTGCCACGATTTCGAAGTGGGTGCTCCCTTCGCTTGTGTTATATATGCCGTAAGGGCGAGCCAGGTCCCGGTGGATGGATTAATTATGATAATGGGGGAGGGGCACGTGTGGCCCTCCTCCTGGGTTGATTCCAGCCCCAGGGATCACTCACACCCACAAAATCACTCACCGACTCACTCACCGACTCACACACCCACTTACAGACCCATACAGCCACTCACACCCATACCCTTTGAGGTACTTCTAATTACCTTTAGAGCATCCAAGAATCTAGGACCCAAATATCTCTCAGCCAGATTCACCCCCTATACCACTGCCAGGACACTTAGATCCTCATCTGCAAATCTGCTCAAGCCTTGAAGACCCTGATCTTTGGAACCTCAGATGAACTTTGCTCATCATTCTTATAGTGGCCGCCCGGGTCTACCTTGACTATCTCCCTCGCGTAGCACCAGGATGCTCCTTTCGGAGTGACAGTCGCGCTTTACAAATGCACATTCAAATTCAAATACAGCCACTCAAACCCACCCACCCACACAGGTACTCTCACACCCAGTCACAGACCCATACAGCCACTCACACACCAACTCACTGACACACAAAACCACTCATAAACCCACCCACACACCCTCAAAACTTCTCACACACCCTCAAAACGTCGCATACACTTACTCAAACACCAATGCAGCCACTCACACACCCAGTCACTGACCCATACAGCTACTCACACATCCACTGACAGACCCATGCAGCCACTCACACACCCACAAAACCACTCCTGCACCTACTGACATACCCATACAGCCACTGACATACCCATACAGCCACTCACATACCCATACAGCCACTCACATACCCATACAGCCACTCACATACCCATACAGCCACTCACATACCCATACAGCCACTCATACACCCACTCAGCGACCTATGCAGCCACTCGGTCACACACACACTCAAAGATTACAGTTAGGAAATAAAAAATTATTAACCTTGGAAATTCACAAAAAAATAAGAAAGGTTACAGGGATGATACAGTTGGGAAATAACATTGAAAATTCAAAAATTCACTGAAAAAAGCAATGGTTATAAGGACATTATAGTTGAGAAATAGCTTTAAAAAACCTTGTAGATTCACTGAAAAAGCCAAAGGTTAAAAATACGTTATGGTTAGGTTCACGTTTGACACACAAAAAACAATAGTAATTCAGTAGTTCTAGTTACCTGAGCTAACTCTAACGTACGCCCCTGCAGTGCCCTGCTTATGACCACTCATATTGCATCACTCTTGATATGGTCAGTGACATCACTGATGATCTCCAAAAATGACATCACCGTTTTAAAAGTTTAAATTAAATGTCTAATTTTTTTAATACACTGCATCGTGCCCTATAGGCTGTTAAGGGCATACCCTAGATGTGACTTGTATGTATTAAAACGGAAGGTTTTGGCCTATCAAAAGGTTTATTTTTCCAGGTTGAAATGGCGGTTTAAAACTGTACACACAGGCTGCAATGGCAAGCCTGATTTATGTTTGAAATGGCTGCTTAAGTGGGTGGCACTATCAGTTCTGCAGGCCCACTAGCAGAATTTAATCTACAGGCCCTGGGTACATGCAGTGCCACTTTACTATTATTATTATTATTATTAGATATAAACTTATTAAGCGCACAGCTACCCGTAGGTTTTCCGGCGCTGGAAGCACAAAAGTGACACGAGCAAGCAGCAATGCAAAGAGCGGGTTACAAGGAAAACAACCAGGTTTTAACTCCTTTGCGGAACTTAAGATAGCAAGTTTCAGACCGCAAAGGGATGGGAAGCGAATTCCAAAGCGTGGGCGCCAAATAGGCAAAGGATCGCCCACCAACTCTAGTACGCTTGAAACGGGGAACAGAGAATCTACACTGGGAGGAGGATCTGAGAGTGCGGGAGGGACAGTACTGATGAACTAAGGTGGATAAATAGTGAGGGGATTTGCCAGCTTTAATACGATGCATAAAGCATAAAGCTTTGAATTTGGACCTCGATTCTATGCGAAGCCAATGCAGGCTGCGAAGAGAGGAGGAAACAGACATGGTTCTAGGCAAATTACAAAGTAAACGGGCGGCCATGTTCTGAACCACTTGAAGTTTGCGGGAAACCTCCTTGTCGGCACCCAGGAGTAGAACATTGCCGTGAAGTCACTAAGGCGTGGACCACAGATTTCTGGGTGTCGAGAGGAAGCATCCATGTGATCTTCCTCAGCCACCTGATGATGGTAGTACAGGTGGCTGCGACTTTCACCACGTGTTGCCTCATAGATAGCTGGTTATCAAAGAGGATCCCGAGATTACGTGCAGTAGTTGCTGGGACCGGCAAAGGACCCATTTGCTGAGGCCAGTGTTTTGGGCCCCAGAGAGTAGAGTCTGGCCCGAACTAGGGACGTATAAGTGAACTAAAATGTGTCGATCAAGTGTAAGCCAAGGTTACCATGTATCTGATCGTTATCTAGCCACAGATTCCTCATCTTAAAATATTTAGAGGCGTTAGCCTGGATCCTAGTAGGTGGCGTAGTTCAACTCAGCATGACGTTGATAGCATCATCTACATAGGAAGTGACGTGAGCAGTGGCTATATAGGTACTACCCCAGCGTGCTGACCTCAGTTCCTTCTTTTCCGCGCCATCAGCGCAGATCTGAAACTTGCTCCCCTCAGTCATTTTTCTGACTGACTTTGACCTCTTTGTCGTCAACTCGTGCACCCTTTTCTTTTTTTCCCTTTTTTTCTTCACTATATCCCAGAAGAAACCCACCGGGTTCAAACCTTTTGGAGCTTGTCATCAACAGACCCACATTTGGTCTGTTTGTGGTCCCTTGAGAAGGACCACGACGTGTTGTGTGTGGAGTGCAGGATGATGAACCCGAAGACCATCCAATAGTAAGCCATGAAGATTTAGCCCACTGGTCTTGCGACTCCGCACCAATTCAGGTCCCCTTTGTGAGGGAGGTCTCGGGCCACTCCTAGAGTCCCACAAGAAGAACTTGAAGCCCTCGACTTCTCCTCATCGCTCCTATTTTTCGGGAGACACAAGGGAACGACACTGCAAATCTCGACCTCGCACGCAGGTGGTCCTGTGCAGCTGGTGTTGGAAACTGAGTCTGCTCTACCCCTCCCTTAATTTCCTAGAGCTATTGCAACCCCTGCCTAGCTTTTAATTTTTTGAGCCCATGAGCCTCCTTTTTGGGTGGTGGATCCCCTCTGGAACACCTTCAGGTCCCACAGGTTCGGGAGGGTCTTGGACTGGAGCTCCGCCGGCTGTTTCACCCTAGCTGCCATTCGACCACTCAGGAACAGTTGGCGGATCCTGGATCGGCACCTAACTGCAACTTCGCAAACTCATCTGGGGACCCTTACTGTGGCACCATTTCAGTCGCCAAACCGACTCCGATACGGAACCAGACCAGTGTCTCACAACGTTGCTTCCAGCGCCGTCCAGCCCCCTCTGGCCTCAGTTGGAGACCGTGCCCTATTTCATGGAAGGGCTCACTGAAGAACACAAATGGAGGGGTTATGATGATCCCTATTCCTACACTGCCCCCAGTAGATGTATGAGGACTGGCTGACACAAGTTGTCTGGATACCTCACCAGACACTGGCCTAGTCTTTCCTCTCATAGTGGGTCTGGAGAAAGGTGCTTCCTGTGCAGTGGTAGTCCTGAGGGCAGCTGAGGCCCTGGACCTACAGCTGCCCATGGTCCAAGTCAAAACAAACGTTTTGATGGAGATGCTTCAACCAAGGGCATCCCCTTCAGAACTCTTACTACCCTTTAACAAAGCCCTTATTGATGTTCTGCTTGGTGCCTAGGCCAAGCCCTGAACATGCACTCTTTGGCATAGGACCATTTCTTGCTGCCATTGCTAAGCTCACGGGGACACAGCCTTCCTCTCCTATCACCCAACCTCTGAAAGTCTGGTTGTCTATGCCTCAACTTCCAGAATTGATACCAGTGCATTTCCTACCACAATACCAGAAAGGTAATCAGAAGCTGGATACCTTCAGAAAGAGGACTTTTTCTTCAGACAGCCTGGCACTGTGTTCGGTGAACACCACATGCTTATTGGGCTGTTCTCATACTGTGTGGCATACTGTTGCACAAGTGCTGCCTATGGTTCTGGGTGATGCTTGGGCCATTGCCGATGGGCAAAATGCGGCAAAGTTCACTGTCTGATACTGGTGGGACAACTGACTTACTGGTCAGAGCCATTGCTTCTTTGGTGGCCCTGAGATGTCATGACTGGTTGAGGAATACTGGCTTTACAGGGGATATCCAATACTCGTTCATGGACATGCCCTTCTGTGGAACCTGTCCCTTCAGATACAAGGCGGATTCGTCCTTGGAAAGTTTTAAGGATAGTAGGGTACCTACTAGTAGGCTTAGTCCTTTTGCGGATGCAGCTCCCACAAGCCATCCTGGACTCCAAGCCAGAAGCCGGCACTCCCCGCCCCCTCAAATGGAGCCGCAAAGTCTCTTTAAGTCATGTCAAGGGATGGTGGCTATGTATATTAGTAATTAGTAATAGTGTTGTCTACAAGTTCATATTTCAAATGACCATTAGTCGTATGGGGCTCTGGAGGAAGGGGAGGCACCCTATCCCTCTCTTCGTAGAAAATAATTTTCCAAATCCAATTTCTAAAGGGTATCCTGTCACAGCAGACTTACTCAGGGCTATAGCATAAATATTTCACAAAATATTTCACAACAATCCTAACTATTCTTTCATCTTTTTTGGGACACAGGTAGCATGAGTTGGGTGCCTTTTGGGTCCTGAACCCTGGTGATTTGACTTTCTAAATGAATCTTAAAATGTCCTCTGCTTTTAATGCATTTATATTTGTTATAGCCTGAGGAAGTTTGCTGTGACAGGAAACCGCTCAGACGAAGCACATGCTGGCAAGGTAATTGGACTATTGTGCAAATCCAAATGTGTGGACTATACTGGACTCTGCAATAAAAGTACAGTTGATACCACGATCTCAACAGTGATTTATTGTGTGCTCAGAGACCCTTTTGAAATCAAAGTCTCTTTAGTTTGCCCTCACCCTAGCATGGGCATCCAGTTAGCAGCAGAATCCGATACTCTCGGCACCAATGGAATGACATAACATCAGACGAGTGTGAGCTCTAGATTTTTCAACTGGGTTACGCCCTCCTGTTCCAACTAATCCAGCCACCACTGCCTCCTTTCCCAGATCAGCTGACCTCGTGCTCTTGCGACCAGAAGTACTAGCCCTTCCCACAAAGGAGCCATCAAAAGGTTGTCCGTGTCAGAAGTAGGTTGTGGTTGCTATTCCTCCTATTTTCTAATGCAAAAGGAGGATGGAGGCCTCTTTCCTATCATAGGTCTCTGCCCTCTCAACTACTTCTTGAAGAAGGAAAACTCAATATGCTCACCCTGGCTCAGGTCTTCTCTGCGCTTGACCCTGGAGAAGGGATGGTAGCGTTGGACTAGCAGGATTCTTACTTCCACAATCCTGTCCTGCCTGCCCACAGACACTACTGTCGATTCGCTGTGGGCCAGGGGAATTATCAGTTCGCTGTGCTCCCTTCCGGCCCTACCAGTGCTCCTCAGGCATTCACAAAGGTGACGGTGGTAGTTGCAGCGCATCTGCTGATGTCAAGGTGTTCCAGTCTTACCCAACCTCGAATAATTGGCTGTTGAAGGCAGGCTCACCCTATGCAGTTGTCTCCCACTGCCAGACTACGGATGAACTCCTGCATTCGCTGGGGTTCACTGTCAACGTGCTGAAATCTCACCTCACTCCCTCTCAGACACTCCCTTTCATCGGAGCTGTTCTGGACACAGTGCAATTTGTACTTGTACTCTGGAGCAGCACATCTGGGATATTTGGGCTATGATTCTGATGTTTCAGCCTCTGATCCTGGATTTTGGTGAGACTGGCTCTGAGGTTTCCGGGTCTCATCGCCTCCTGCATCCTGTTGGTAACACTTGCCTGTTGGCATATGCGAGCTTTGCAGTGGGATTTGAAGACCCAGTGGGCACAGCATCAGGAAAATCTCTCTGACTTTGTCCAGTAGTGCAATAGACTGCGATTGGGTTAGCGACAGGCCTCTCTCTGATCCCTACCAAGAGCTCACAGTGGTTTCAGATGGGTCACTTCTGTGCTGGGGCGGCCACTTGGGTGAGGTGGAGATCAGAGAACTCTGGTTTCCAGCAAAATCTCAGCTCCACATAAATCTGTTGGAACTGAGAGCGATCAAACTAGCATGGAAAGCTTGTCTTCCTTCGATCAAGGAAAAACTAGTTGAAGTGTTCACAGACAACCACACCGCCATGTAGTACTGCAACAAACAGGTAAGGGTAGGGTCGTGGACCCTTTGTCGGGAAATCTTATGCTTCTGGACATGACCGGAAGTTCTGGTCATTTCCCTAGTTTAACACCTGGCAGGTTCTCTGAGTGCCAGAGCAGACTAACTCGGTTGTCGATGCCTAGCAGATCACAAATGGCGTCTTCATCCGGAGGTGGTGCAAGGTCTCTTCCGAGATTGGGGAGAGCCTTGGTTAGATCAGTTCGCCACCGTCGAGAACATGCATTGTCAGCACTTCTGCGCACTGGAGTTTCCAAGGCAGCTGTCACTCTGAGACACATTTTGTCTTGAGTGGAGTTCAGGACTGCTATACGCCTTACCACTTCTGTCCAGAGTTCTCAAGAGGATCAAGAAAAACTGGAGTCCAAGTCATCTTAGTGGCTACGGATGGGCACGGTGAGTTGTGGTATCCCTAACTCTTTAGCTTGAAAATCTGTCCTCTAGTCAGGCTGCCCATTCAGGAAGATCTTCTGTCCTAGCAACAGGGCAGGGAGGGTACTGCACCCGAACCGTTCCATTCTCCACCTTCATGCTTGGAAATTGAGCGGCGACGATTGAGGGTGGTCGACCTCCCTCCTGAAGTGATATTATTTTAGCAGCCAGGCATTCTTCTATCAAAAGCATCTATGCCTGCCAGTAGGTCAACTTTGTGGCGTGGTGTAAATCTTAGTCAATTGATCCTCTGTCAGCTCCCTTTCTGCGGTTCTCCTTTTCGTTTATCCCTGGCCCGTCTAGGCTTTCCTATGGGCACAGTGAAAGGATATCTAGCCATTTTCGCTTTTATACAGTTGCTGGATCAACTTTTCCTGTTTAATTCACCTGTTGTGACTAATTCTTTGTAGGTTTGCAGCATACATTTCCTCCCACGCCCTTCATTATGCCCCAATGCAGTTGAATTTAGTTCTTACTTTCCTCATGTGTTCCCCTGTTGGGCCAATGCATAGTTGCCCTCTATAGCTTTTATCTTTCAAAACTGTCTTTCTTGTGGTGATAATATCTCCTAGGAGGGTTAGCGAGTTAAAAACACTTTCCTTTAACACTCCCTGCAACTGTTTCTAAGAACTCGTCATCCTTTCTACCTTTTCATGTCCGCAAAACATCAGCCTGCCTACCTTTTGTTTTCCCTCTCCTCATCCTTCAAAAGAGGAGGAGAGAGTCCACCGCCTTGATCTGCAAAGAGCGTTATTGTTCTATATTGATCGTGCCAATGATTTCCAGGTGGACGACCAACTCTGTTAGATTTTCTGGGGCAAAGAAAGGAAAGGGCATTCAAAAGGGAAGGATTGTACCAAAGATTTCCGGGTGGCCGATCAACTCTTTGTTGGATTTTCAGGGGAAAAGAAAGGAAAGGTCATTCATAAGAGAATCATCTCTCGATGGATCATCCTCTGTATTAAGATCTGCTATGCAGTGGCAAAGGAACAGCCCCCTGGGGGCTTAAGAGCTCACTCCAACAGATCTACAGCTGCCTCTGCTGCACTAGCTAGAGGCGTCCCAATCTTAGTCATCTGTCAGGCAGCTATGTTGGCATCGCTGCACACGTTTGCCAAACAGTCCGGTCCAACAAGATGGGCATTTGCCTGTTCATTCCTCCAGGACGTCTTAGCCTGAAAACAATCCACAAACCCACCTGGGGGGAGATATGTTGCCTTGGTATTTATTCTAAGGTAAGGAATCTGCGGCTAAAAGTCATATTTATCAGATGAACAAGTTACTTAGCTTCAGTAATGCTTTATGTGGTAGAGACTCCCTCTAGCCACAGATTCCTTACCTATCCTCCATGCTCTGCGGACTTGTCTTCACAAGTTCAGAGATCTTTTTGGACATCACTTTTGGCCCACCAGTCATTCTTTCTCAGCTTAGGTCTGTTTCTGGTGTAGCAAAATAGTTAAGAATAGAGGTCAGCACACCGGAATGGCGCCTATATAGGTACAGCATGTCATTTTTGCCATGGACGACGCCATCAACGCCACACGGAGCTGAACGACACCACCTGCGGCATGCGACTTGATCTGGAAAATCTTCAGCAGTACTCCTGTGTAGTAGTCTGGCTTAGTATATGGTGCACATTTATGTAAGTGTTGCAATTTGCACTATTCCAGGTACCCTTATGGTGATTTTAGTGGACTTTGATAACCATAGAAAGCTCTGCAAGTGGTAGCTGTGGAGGGCAGCTTTTAGGCTCATCTTGAAGGAGTGCTAAGCAGCTAGTTTTCCCAGTTTAATCATGTAGTGTAGTTTAAAGGAAAAAGAACCACACAGTGTTTACATAAAAAATATTTACATTTATTACACAACACTTAACACATTGGTATATCTCATACCCGGAGATATAAACCGAAAATACACAATAATACTTCAATTGCATTAAGGTAAGTAGCACAAAATACAGTGGTCTTCAGGGGGAGACCAAACCATATATTGAGAAACTGGAATGGGAACTGAAAAGAGGATGTGACTTGGACCAGAAGACTCAGAGGAGCTGGGGGACACAAGGAACCACCCGAGGTAAGTACCCAGGAACCCTATGGAGGCTGTTTGCAGAGTCGAAACACAGCCATGAGTCCAATAGAAGTCAACGCTGAAGTCGCAGTTGCAGTTTAGCAGAAGGAGGACTCTTCCCACCAGACCCCAAAGAAATCCTTTGGAATACAGAAGGTTGGAGGGCCACCCCACCTGTGCATGCCCCGGGAACCAGGTTACCTACACCAGGGAAACTGGGTGCAATGGGGTGAAGTTACGTCGGAAACTGTCGTAGACAACAATGGAGGACTTCGAAGAAGTTGCCGCTGAAGAAGGCTGTGCAGAAATCCGATGACATCCAAGAGTGGATTCTGGAAGTGAAGAACCAGTAGGCAGAGTCGACAGAGTCTATGCTGCTTGGAGGTGACCAGGAGACACAAACACACAATGGCCAGCGGTGTTGGGAGAGGTTCTGAAGAGTCAACAGTGATTTTGTTGCTGCAGCTGTGAAGACCAGGCGACTCTGAGGAAGACCAGGAGCCGTGCAGGAGCTGAACTCCCTCAGATGTCTGTGACTAGTTGGTCGGTGTCCGTCAGGAGCACAAACAAGCCTGGGTAGCTGCAACTGGCATAGAAGACAAGGAAAAAGCAACGTTAGGACCAGCAAAGTTCAAGGGAGGCACCAGCAGCAGGAGAATCGGAGCAGGCGCAGAGCAAGTAGGGGAGCCCACTGAAGCAAGAGAAGACCCTCAGGAGGACCCACATGCCAAAGGCACGGGAGTTGCTGGAGGACCTTGAGCAGCTCACCAGGAAAGGAGGCTCATGGTGGGGAGGATGTGGTGAGGAGGCTATACTTAGAGGGAAGAGGTGCTGGAGGCTGGAGCTTTTTGTAGCCTGAAGATCTCTGGAGTGCAGAGCCAACAAGCCTTTGCAACGGCAAATCAACCCGGTGCGCAGTGGTTTTGTCTCAGCAGTTCCGACGAGGGATTCTGTCCTCTAGGTTGCTGAGACGACAGGTCAGACCTCGAGCAGTTGCAGAACCACCACCTATGTTGCTGGGCCTTGAGAATTCTGTAGGATGACAGGAGCAACAGACCGTTCAGCTTCGTTGCGGTGCCTGCAGATGCAGGGGAGTGACTCCTTCACTCCAAGGGAGATTTCTTGAGGTGTCCTTTTATGCCCACAGGTCTGTTGACTAACCTGGCAGAAACACAGACAAAGAAGACTTGAAGAACAGCGTGACCAGGAGCAGCAGGAGTCTTCCTTGATGCAGTTTCTGTTCCAGTCGAAGTTCAAGTGTCCGGACGATTGAAAAGCGACATAGTTTCAGGGTTGAGTCTTGTCCCGTGACGAATCTGAGAACCCACCCGCGGGTGAGCCCTTAAGTATAGGAGAGGGTTGGAACGACTCGGGGGCTGGACAGAGGGCAGGATACTTCCATGTCCTTTGTCCAGTTGGTTGGCGCAGTACTAGTTTGCTGGCAGACCCTGAAAGGCTGTTACTGGGAGCAGTGGGGCCTTCGCTAAGAAGCCCCCCACCCCCACAGTGCATGGAATCATACCTCGAACACCGGAATCCGTGTTAGGGTATGGGTCCAACATGTTTGATTCCAAACATGACCAGGTTGAGCACAGCCATTATATAGTTGGACATCTTGCAATCACTGATGTCCACTATATGTCTTAAACTGGCTGATTGCACTTGCAAAGCCTTGGGAATCGACTCTGGGTTTTTTAGGGGTGTACTGCTCATGCAGGGGCATCCTCACACTTCTAACCAAGCACCCTGCCTTTCAGGAATGAAAGGCCGGCAATAGGGGTGATTTTAAAGTGACCTTAGATATAAGAAAATGTGTATCTGTTGTGAGAGGTGCAAGCACCAACTCGCACAGGCTTCAATGAGAGACCTGTAGTCACAGTTCTAGTAGGCTTCCATGGGTGGCACAGTACATGCTGCAGCCCATGGGAGACCCCCTGGTGTTCCTATCCCTGGGTACCTTAGTGCCATACACCAGGGATTTACATGGGTACACCAGTAGCCAATTCTGGAGGTAGCAAAGTGTGTATGTCAATTTAGAGGAGAAAGCACAGTTGCTGGGGTCCTGATTAGCAGAATCTGAGCAAACTAGATCAGAAACACATTGACACCAAGTAAAAAGTGGGGGAAACTGTACGAGGCTGGGTTAGTATATGGTGCACATATATGGTCTTAAACAACAATAGAAAGCTCTTTAAGTGGGTGCTGTGGAGAGCAGCCTTCAGGCTAAGTCCAGAAGGAGTGTAAAGCAGCTTGTTTTACCAGAACGAATCATATAGTGTAGGTTAAACTAAAAAGAAGCATACATAGTAATTATACAAATAAGTATATGTTTGAGGCATATGGGCTGCAGATCACACACTAGTGCATAGATCGCCATCTGGTGGTGGGCCCGGATGATTACACTTTGTTGTTGTCCTGGAAGAGTCTTTGTATGGTAGATGACTCCTCCTCTGGAGTATAGTGCGCATGGGCATCGACTCCATCTTCAAATTGTTTTTTTCCAGCCATCGGGCTCGGATGTGTATGTCGTTTCCGCTCGGTTTCGTTACCGATCTCATTTCGACGCGCATTCCTTGATTCCTACCGTCTGTTTTGTTTTTGATCGAGACTTCCTTATACACGCGTCTCGAACAACCTTCACTTCTCTAAGTGCTCGTCGAGGGCCTTCGGGCCCAACTGCACCATTGGGCCTTAGGCTCATGGAAAAAACACCATTCAAGAAGTGCCCCCGGTGTGGACACAAATTCCCCCACACTGATCTACATGAGGTGTGCAATCTGTGCTTGTCCCCAGAGCACGAAAGCCGAGATTACCAGGCCTGTGCTTCGTTCCGGTCGAAAAAGACAATCGGAGACCGTCGAGCTCGGAGAGTCATGGCACAATCGTCTTCATTGGCACCAGACACCCTTGTCCAGGAGTTTCCAGTCCAACCGGAGTCCGAAGAAGAACAGCAGCAGGAAGACGTCATCGTTTCCGAAGCAGAGGATTCAGCTTCCGGAGCCGACAAGCAGGCAGAAGATGACGATCCCCTTCCAGCTGGTCAGCGGGTCGTAAGTACAGACGTCGACCCTCTTGATACCCCCACACCGGTTGAGGCTAAGGTTCCACCTCCACCTTCGGGCCCAGGTGCACACCGATCACAAACTTCTGATGCCCCGCCTTCGAGCCCGGCATCAAAGACTTCCAAAAAGCCTCTAGGCGACTTGGGCTCGAGTCAGCCTCCAGTCAATCCCGATAAACAGAAGGTTTTCAAACCGAAAGTGAAACCTATACGAAGAAAACTTCAGCACCTAAAATTGTCAAACTAAAGTCAAGTCCGGCACCAAAGCAAACTTCAGCACCTAAAACGGTCGACCCGAAACGCGCATTGGAACCAACAACTCCAGATCTGAAGAAAATCTCCGATCCGAAGAAAAAATTTGTACCGAAAAAAGCTTCCGACCACAAAGTCCTCAAACCTCAATCTACTCCCAAGACTGTACTAAACATTGCTAAACCCAGCAAACCGCTCGATCCCAAACATGATAAGCCGGTTCCGAGAAAGGATTCTCCCTTAGAAGAGCTTATCTGAAAAAAACACGTTAGTTAGATTCCTCACCTTAGAATATCCCCGGGCGTCAGGCTGGATCGGGAAAGATTTTTCGTCAGCAATACCCCTTGCGCGTCTCTAGGCGTCGTCTGCGGCTCCGCGTCCGTCGGCGGCATCGTGCGCCGGAATGACGTCGTCTGAGTACTTAGACGCCGCCCTCGCGCGCTGACGTCCGTTCTTCTTTTTTCCGCACCAGACAGTGCCGATCCGGGAAGAGCTTACCCTTTAGTCATTTTTTGACTAAACTTTTTGACTCTTTTTGGTCTTCTGTCGCCTCGACTCTGGTGCCAGTAGGATGCCTTGGTTTAAAGCCTGTGACTCCTGTCACCTACTGATGTCGGTGACGGATCACAGTCGCCGGTGCGTTTACTGTCTGGGGCCCGACCACGATGCGGAATCGTGTATCGGCTGTCAGGCCTTGACCTCGAAGGCTGGGCGGGAGCGGTCCCGTAAGCTTCTCGAGCTTCTACACTCGGCTCCGCGCCGTTCAAGGTCCCGGTCCAGGAGGAGGTCAAAGGACCGGTCGCGGAGCCACCGCCACCATCACCGCTCGTCGGGCTCGAAGTCTTATGGTAAGTCTAAGCACTCAAAGAAGTCCAAGAGGCGACACCGCTCTTCGGACTCCCCTCGCCGGTCGCGCGACTCGGTCGAGGGTCAGGGTGGTCCCACCCCCGCGGCTCCATCGGAGCCGCAGGACCAGCGTCCGTCTCCCCATACCCGCCGGTCCCTGGGACTGACACGACTCCGGCGGAGATCAGTGCCTTCCTCTCGGCCATGAGGCGTCTGGCTCCGCCGTCGATGCCTGCTGGCGCGCCTTTGGGCCCCGCGGGCTCGACTGGGCGACCTCGCGAGCCGGCGACCCTGGCGCCGTCGACGACTTCGGTCCCGACACCGCAGGTCCCCGAGGGATCCAGGCCTGGTCTCTGTCAATGCCGTTTCCCGGTTCAGCCCCGGTCCGGGCCCGGCACCGTCCGACGCCACATCCGGCGCCGATGGATGAACATTTCATCTACCGCCCGTCTTCGATCATTCCCCCTGTTTATCAGGAATCGGATGACGGGGGGGACTGGGAGGGGTCTGAGGACCCTATGGGCAGGCAGGCCCATTTATCACAGGACTGGGCAGACGAACTGGAGGATGCCAGTGGTCTGGACACCTCCCCGGACACTGGTTTCATCTCTCCTCCGACTGTGGCCTCGGAGGAAGGTGCAGCTTTTTCAGTGGTGCTGCGCAAGGCGGCCGACCCCTTGGGCTGGAGTTGCCTGCTGTGGCCGTGAAAACTAACCTCCTCACTGAAGTGCTTCAATCGTCAGCAAGCTCCTCGGAGCCTCTGCTGCAGTTCAATGAGGCACTAGTGGACGTTCTGCAGGGCACCTGGTCCAAGCCCTCCACAGCACCTCCTGTGGATCGGAACGTGGCCCGGCGCCACCGCCCCGCTCCGGGTGACCCCAGTTTTCTGTCCCAACACCCCACGCCCGAGAGTCTGGTTATCCAGGCCTCTACTTCCCAATCCTCCTTCCCGTCCGCTCCTCCGGATCAGGAATCCAAGAGGCTGGAACAGTTAGGAAAGAAGCTGTTTTCTTCCCTTAGTTTGGGCATGCGCTCTTTGAATTCGGCTTGCCTTTGGACCGTTATTCCTACTCTCTGTGGGATACGGTGGAGGACGTGCTGCCCCTGTGTCCGGCTGAGGCCTGGACACGGCTCGCCCAGGCTCTCGCCGACAGGCGAGATGCAGCACGACATGCTATACGATGTGGACTAGACACTACGGACTCGCTAGGTAGGGCGATGTCAACCACGGTGGCGCTCCGTCGCCACGCCTGGCTGCGGTCCACGTCTTTCTCGGGGGATGTCCAGAGTACCCTCATGGATATGCCCTTTGATCGCACTCGCCTTTTTGGCGAGAAGGCGGATAGTGCGCTAGCGCGCTTCAAGGACTCCCGGGCTACGGCCAAGTCCTTGGGCCTCTCGACCCGCGACCGCAAACTTCCGCCTTTCGCCCCTTTCGTGGCCAAGGAAGGGGCGCCCCCTCATGTCCGTCTAGCCACCGGCCGCAGACTCAACCTGCACGCGGTCGTGAACGTGGATTCCGCCGAGGCAGTACCGGGGGACAACGTGCCGGTCAGTCCACATCCACCCCGGCAGCATCCGCCTCAAAGCCCTCCTAGTCCGAGCTTTCAGGCCCATTCCATGCCAGTGGGCGGCAGAGTTTGCCATCACCTGCTCCACTGGCGTTCCATCACTTCGGACAGGTGGGTGATGCAAATCGTTCGAAGGGGCTACTCCCTCCCCTTCGAGACGACCCCTCCAGCCATGCCACCGCAGTACCACAGTATGTCGGGGGATCACTTGAATCTTCTGCGGGAGGAAGTTGCGGCCCTCTTGGCCAAAGGGGCCGTCGAGCGCGTTCCTGTCCAGAAGTAGGTCGTGGTACTTTCTGGTTCCCAAGAAGGGCAAAGGGGGCCTACGCCCTAACTTGGACCTCAGGAGCGTCAACGCCTTCCTCCGGAAGGAGAGGTTCAAGATGCTCACCTTAGCTCAGGTTCTGGCTGCTCTAGACCCTGGAGACTGAATGGTAGCGTTGGACTTGCAGGACGCTTATTTCCACATCCCCGTCCTGCCGGCCCACCGGCGTTACCTGTGGTTCACGGAGGGTCAGGAGCAATTTCAGTTCACCGTGCTCCCCTTCGGCCTCACCAGTGCCCCTCGGGTGTTCACGAAAGTGATGGCGGTGGTCGCAGCTCACCTGTGCAGATTAGGGGTTCCAGTCTTCCCCTATCTCGACGACTGGCTGTTGAAGGCGGGTTCGCCCCAGCAAGTAGTCTCCCACCTCCAGACTACGGCCGACCTCCTGCATTTGCTGGGGTTCTCCATCAATGTGCCGAAGTCGCATCTGTGTCCCTCCCAGAAGCTCCTCTTCATCGGAGCGGTTCTGGACTCGGCGCAGTTCCGGGCCTATCCGCCGGCACAGCGGGTCCGGGATATTCAGACTCTGATTCCCATTTTTCAGCCTCTATCGCGGGTTTCGGTCAGGTTGGTGCTGCGGCTTCTGGGTCTGCTGGCCTCCTGCATCCTATTAGTGCATTACGCCAGGTGGCGAATGCGGGCTCTGCAGTTGGACCTGAAGTTTCAGTGGGCCCAGCATCGGGGCAACCTGTCCGACCATGTCTTGATCTCGGAGGGCACTGCGAAGCAGTTGCAGTGGTGGCTTACGAACCGCGATTGGGTCAGTGGCAGATCCCTCTCCCTACCCCACCCGGAGCACGTAGTGGTGACGGATGCGTCCCTCCTGGGATGGGGGGGCCGCATGGGGGAGGCGGAGATCAGAGGACTCTGGTCTCCGGCGGAGTCTCGGCTCCATATCAACCTTTTGGAGCTGAGAGCGATCCGACTTGCACTGAAGGCATTCCTTCTCGTTGTCCCGGGAAGTGTGGTGCAGGTGTTCACGGACAACACCACCGCCATGTGGTATTGCAACAAACAGGGCGGGGTGGGGTCGTGGACCCTTTGTCAGGAGGCTCTGCACCTCTGGACATGGCTGGAACATCAGGGCATCACCCTGGTGGTTCAACATCTGGCGGGCTCTCTGAACGCCAGAGATGAACGAACTCAGCCGCCGGTGCATGATGGATCACGAGTGGCGTCTCAACTTGGACGTGGCGCAAGGCCTCTTTCGGCAGTGGGGAGAGCCTTGGTTAGATCTATTCGCCACCGAAGAGAACGCGCAATGTCAGCAGTTCTGCGCGTTGGAGTTTCCAAGGCGGCACTCGCACAGGGACGCTTTTCGTCGCGAGTGGAGTTGCGGTCTGTTGTACGCCTTTCCGCCTATACCACTTCTGCCCAGAGTGCTGAAGAAAATCAGGCGCGACCGGGCCCAAGTCATCTTGGTGGCTCCGGATTGGGCATGAAGGTACTGGTATCCCGAGCTACTCAGTCTGTCAATCGATCCCCCGCTACGACTGCCTCTTCAGGAGGATCTTCTGTCGCAGCAGCAGGGGACGGTCCTCCACCCAAACCTGTCCAGCCTCCACCTCCTTGCGTGGAGATTGAGCGGCGACAGTTGATGCCATTTGACTTGCCTCCTGAAGTCTGTGATGTGATTCTGGCAGCCAGGCGTCCCTCCACTAAAACGGTATACGCCTGTAGGTGGAACAAATTTGTGGCATGGTGCACAGCAAAGGCTGTGGATCCCCTTTCCGCCCCTCTTTCTGAGGTTCTCCTCTTCCTTCTTTCTTTGGCCCAGCAGGGCTCTGCTCTGGGCACTCTTAAAGCTCATCTTTCTGCTATCTCTGCCTTCCTTCGGCTTCCTGATCAGCCTTCTCTCTTCAAATCCCCTATTGTTTCTCGATTCCTTAAGGGCATTACTCACATGTTTCCTCCTGTCCCTTTCGTAATGCCTCAGTGGGATTTGAATCTTGTTTTGACATATCTGATGTGCGCTCCCTTTGAGCCACTTCATAATTGTCCTCTTCGTCTCTTGACGCTTAAGACTGCTTTCCTGGTAGCCATCACCTCTGCTAGAAGGGTGCGTGAGCTCCAGGCTGTCTCTTCTAAGCCTCCTTTCCTTTCTATTTCTCCGGACAAGGTTGTGCTCCGCACTCGCCCTTCCTTCCTTCCTAAGGTTGCGACTGCCTTTCACATCGGGCAGTCTGTTATGCTACCCACCTTCTTTCCGCCTCCGCATCCCTCGAAAGAGGAGGAGTGGCTCCACCGTCTGGACCCAAAATGTGCTCTCTCCTTCTATCCGGACCGCACAAAACAGTTCCGGGTGGATGACCAACTCTTTGTTGGCTACGTGGGCGCTAAGAAGGGACGGGCGGTGCACAAGTGGACCATCTCTCGGTGGGTCATTTTGTGCATCAAAGCTTGTTACTCCTTAGTTAAAAAGGAACCTCCTGTTGCGCTGAGGGCCCATTCCACTCGGGCCACAGCGACGACGACTGCCCTGGGTCGGGGAGTCTCCTTGCAGGACAGCAACGCGGGCCTCGCTGCACATGTTTGCCGAGCATTATTGCCTGGACAGCCAAGTCCGGAGAGACGGCTTCTTTGTCCGTTCTGTTCTCCAAGACTTTCTGGTGTGATCTTGGTTCGCAGACCCACCATCGGGGATGGTATTGCTGGGGTATCTATTCTAAGGTGAGGAATCTAACTAACGTGTTTCTTTCAGATGAACAAGTTACTTATCTTCGGTAACGATGTATCTGTAAGAAACATTAGTTAGATTCCTCACCGACCCACCCATCCTCCCTGTTCTGCGAACCGACATCTAGGGTTAAGGTTATCCTTTTCAGGGCCCTAGACTTTTTTGGCACCAGTGTCGGTCTCTTGCATGGCTCTGCGTTCCTGGCGCGGAAAGCTATGTACAAGAACTGATGTCAGCGCGCGAGGGCGGCGTCCAAGTACTCCGACGTCATTCCGGCGCACGACGCCGATGACGGACGCGGAGCCGCAGACGACGCCTAGCGACGCGCAAGGGGTATTGCTAACAAAATCTTTCCGGATCCAACCTGACGCCTGGGGATATTCTAAGGTGAGGAATCTAACTAATGTTTCTTACAGATACATCGTTACCGAAGGTAAGTAACTTGTTCTTCCATCCAGATCCAAAGCAAAAGACTCTTCTTATTCACCCAAAGACTGGACATATCGCCACTTTACCTGCTAAAAGGAAACTGGAACCTCCTCCCACACCTTCATTCCCTCTCAAAAAAATATGCTCAAACTTCTCCAAGAAGAGTACCTTCACCACTTCCAGAAGTGCCAGACCCCTATATTTCCCCCACACACTCACCACTCATCCCACATAGCCCTGATGAGGATGATATTTTTTTTGGGGGGGGGGGGTGGGGCAGAAGATGAACAACCCTTAGATGATCCAGATGATATTACTGGCCCATCAGATGATCCTTGGGAAGACTGCAATGCACCAGATGCCCCGGATCTACCCCAAGATGGCGCATACCCTTCTAGGCCATCTCCTCCAGATGACACCATAGGGTTCACACAACTCATTCACAGAGCAGCAGCCTTTCATGGGGTCAATTTCCATACTGATCCAATGGATGACGACTTCCTTTTGGACACACTATTACCCTCTCAAGACCACAACCATCTTACCAATATTTAAAGGGGTTATAAAACACGCACCAGACGTATTCAAAGATCCTGTCAGGGCCAGGGTAATTAATCCCCGGTTGGAGAAACTGACCCAGCGTATATCAAGGGCCATCTACCATTAGACTCTTTAGTGGTCTCCAACGCACAAAAAAGAGCAAACTCTCAGACAACAGGGAACGCTCCACCCCCTGATAAAGAATCCAGACTCTTAGATGCTTCAGGCAAACGTATGATACCTCAAGCAGCCAACGTCTGGAGAATCGCCAACACCCAAGCTCTGTTGGTAAGATACGATAGGGCTCACTACGATGAGCTTGAAACCCTTATACAACATCTACCAGACAAATACAAGACCAGGGCTACTGATTTGATACAGGAAGGAAAGGTCATTACTAACGCTTCCATCCGTTGCGCTCTAGATGCTGCTGACAAAGCCTCAAGGGCAATAAATACTGGCATATTTTTACGTAGGCATGCCTGGCTGCGTATTTCCGGTTTGAAACCAGAAGTACAAACCAGTATTCTTAATCAACCCTTTGACCAACAACATCTGTTTGGTCCCACAGTTGATACTTCTCTCTCAAAAATGAAAAAGGACACTACACTGCAAAATCCATGGGAGCTTTACAAAATCAAACTCCAAGAGTGTCCTTTCGTCGCTCCTCGTACAGGGGCGCCTCAAGAACTTCTACCAACACTGCCTCCTCTTCTTACAAAACTCCCACCCAATCCTCGCCCAATAGAGGTTATTACAGAGGAGGATACAGAGGCAACAATACTAAAGGTAGAGGCAGTGGTAACAACACCCGTACCGCCTCTGCCCCCAAACAGTGACTTACCTCCCCTCCCCCCAGATCATTCCACTCCTGTCGGGGGGGGGGGGGGGGAATTACACCAGATCCTACCTGTCTGGAACTCCATCACAACAGACAGGTGGGTGAGACAAATAATTGTCAGGTTATTGCCTGGAGCTCACTTCCACTCCTCAACAATACCACCCAAACAGCGTCCCATGTCACAAGAGCATCTCACACTCCTAAAACAGGAGGTTGTCGCTCTACTGCACAAACATGCAATAGAACCAGTTCCACTACACCATCAAAACACAGGGGTTTACTCTCTGTATTTCCTTATTCTGAAAAAAGACCGTTCCCTCAGACCTATACTGGACCTGAGACCCCTGAACCTTTACATACAGTCAGACCACTTCCATATTGTCACATTACAGCAGGTCCTTCCTCTGCTAAAACAAGGCGATTTCCTTGTTACCCTACATTTCAAGGATGCCTACTTTCACATTCCCATTCACCAAGCTCACAGGAAGTACCTTCAGTTTGTAGTGAACGGTCCGCATTACCAATTCAAAGTCCTCCCCTTCGGAGTCACTACAGCACCCCGAGTCTTCACAAAGTTTCTTGCGGTAGTAGCAGCATACTTGGGAAGGGAAAACATGCATGCCTTCCCATATCTGGACGACTGGTTAATAAAAGCCAAGTCATACCAGCAATGCGTCCAGCACACACACAATACCATTCACCTCTTACACAAACTCGGGTTCACTATAAACAAAACAAAGTCGCACCTCCAACCATCCCGGTCTCAACAGTATCTAGGTGCCACAATAGACACCTCCAAAGGACTTGCATCCCCCAATCCAATAAGGATACAAGCCATGCAAGCTCTTATACAAAAATTTCAACTGCAACACTCACTACCAGCTCGAGTGTTCATGCAACTAATTGGAATGATGGCATCTTGCATTTTCGTAGTACCGCACGCAAGACTCCAGATGCGCTCCCTGCAAGAGTACTTAGCAAGCCAGTGGAACGAGGCTCAAGGTCAATTAACAGATCTGGTGGTGGTCGACGGCCGGACTCATCGCTCTCTGCAGTGGTGGAACACCAAAAACCTTTCCAAAGGACGGCCGTTCCTCAAGCCAGTTTCACAGTTACTACTAACCACAGACGCATCCCTCACGCCTGGGGAGCTCATTTTTCAGAGCACACAGTACAGGGCAGGTGGACACCACAACAGAAGCTACTCCACATAAACCATCTGGAGTTGCTAGCCATTTTTCTAGCTCTAAAATCATTTCAAAATTACCTATCAGACAAGGCTGTCTTAGTCCGCACAGATAATATGACAGCCATATGCTACATTCAAAAACAGGTAGGAACACACTCCTTACAGCTCTCCCGGCTGGCGCAGAGCATATGGAGGTGGGCCATTCCTCAAAACATCTACCTACTAGCAGAACATCTACCAGGAGTTCAAAATCGGATTGCGGATCTGAGTCGTCGGAGACAACAGATTCACTAGTGGGAACTTCATCCAAAAGTTCAACCTTTCTTTCAAGTATGGGAACAGCCACAAATAGATCTGTTCACCACACACCTAAACTCCAAATGCCCAAGCTTCGCCGCCAGGTATCCACACCCATTGTCCAAAGGCAATGCGATATGGATGAGTTGGTCCACCTCTCCCACTCATTCCGTTATTGGTGCGCAAGCTGCAACAACACTCCCTCACACTGATCCTCATTGCACCAACATGGGCAAGGCAACCGTGGTACACCACACTACTGGAACTTTCAGTGGTACCACATCAAAAACTGCAACTCTCACCACACCTGTTAACACAGAACCATGGAAAGATCATGCATCCGGACCCCATGCAGCTCAAACTAGCAATTTGGCTCCTGAGGTCTTAGAATTTGGATATCTCAACCTCCCACCTGATTGCATGAACGTTATAAAATAAGCTAGACGTCCCATCACTAGAGCTTGCTAAGCAGCTAAATGGAAAAGATTTGTTATATATTGCACCAATAACATCAGCCCACTAGATGTTTCTATCCAGAACATCATATGCTACTTGCTGCATCTCCACAAATGCAGTTTAGCATACTCCTCAATCAGGTTACGTCTTGCTGCTATAGTAGCTTACCTTCAAAACAGACAGCATCTATCATTATTCAAAGTTCCTGCCATCAAAGCCTTCATGGAAGGTCTCAAAAGAATAATTCCTCCCAGGGTTCCACCCTCCCCTGTATGGAACCTCAAAATTGTTCTCACCAGACTCATGGGCCCTCCTTTGAGCCTTTTCACAAGTGTGAATTACAATTTCTTTCATGGAAAGTTGCTTTTCTAGTAGCTATTACATCAAGGGTGAGTGAGATCCAGGCACTAACAATTCAAAAACCATTCTTCCAACTCCATCACAACAAGGTGGTTCTAAGGACAAATCCCAAATTCCTTCCTAAAGTCATTTCACCATTCCATCTCAGTCTCTTGAGTTGCCAGTATTTTTCTCCCAAACTCAAACAGTTGCTGAGAGAGCTCTCCATACATTAGATGTTAAAAGAGCTCTCCTGTATTATATTGATAGGACAAAGCCATTTCGTAAAATAAACAGCTTTTTGTGTCTTTTTCTCCACCACACAAAGGTAATCCCATTTCAAAAACTGGGATTGCAAGGTGGGTTGTTAAATGCTTTCAAATTTGCTACCAAAAAGCAAAACGCACTCTATCCATTCCCCCTAGGGCTCATTCCACCCGTAAACTAGGCGCCTCTATGGCATTTTTAGGGAACATTCCCTTAGATAGCTGCAAAGCAGCTACATGGTCTACATCGCACACATTCACAAAGCACTACTGTGTAGATGTGCACGCCAAACAACAAGCTAGTGTGGGCCAGGCTGTACTCAAAACACTATTTCAAACCACTGCAACAGATACTGGTACTCGCCGCTAAGGGAGAGAACTGCTGTGCAATCTATGCACTAGTTTGTGATCTGCAGCCCATATGCCTCGAACCGAAAATGCTATTTACCAGTATGCATCTGTTCTTGGCATGTAGGGCTGCAGATTCACACACGCCCACCCGCCTCCCCAGGTACCTCTATCTGTTCCAGTAATATCTTAATTAGATACACTATACATGGACATCTTTCTGTTCTCACACAACTCCATCATTTCCCAAAATGGCGAAAAACAATCTGAAGATGGAGTCGATGCCCATGCGCACTATACTCCAGAGGAGGAGTCATCTACCATACAAAGACTCTTCCAGGACCACAACATATGTAATCATCCTGGCCCATCACCAGATGGCGATCTATGCACTAGTGTGTGAATCTATCTGCAGCCCTACATACCAGGAACACATGCATACTGGTAAGTAGCATTTTCCTTATCATACACACTCACTAACACATTGGTATGTCTCCTACCCAGAGATATAAACACAATACACAAAATACTTCAAATGTAAAACAGTTAAGTAAGCACAAATGCACAGTGGTCTCCAGGGGGAGATCAAACCATAAACTAGAGAAGTAAAATGCAGACTGCGACCGAAGTCTGGACTTGGACCAGAAGACTCGAAAGAGCTGAGGACACAAGGAACCACAGCCGCCTACTCAATGCAAGTCGGTGGAAAAGTAGCAGTTGCCGTTTATAAGAAGGACCCTTCCCAGTGGACTCTGAAGAAACCTCGTGAAAGACAGAAGGTTGGAGAGTAACCCCACCCATGGGTACCCCAGGAACCAGGATAACTACACCGGGGAAGCCGGGTGCATAGGTGCGAAGTGACATCTGAAACCGCCGTTGACCACAATGTAGGACTTCGGAAAAGATGCCGCTGGGGAATTAGGTGAAAGAGTCCGGTGAAATCCAAGGATGTATTTTTGAAGAGGAGTACCTGCAATCAGAGGTGACAGTCTATGCCACTTGAGTGACCAGGAAGCACGGAAGACCGATGACGAGAGATGCAGGAGGGATGACTGTGACCTTGTCGCTGCAGCTATGAGGACCAGGCAACGTGGTGGAAGACCAGGAGCCGTTCACAAGCTATGCCACGTCAGAAGTCAAAAACCAGGGGGTCGGTGTCCACCGTGAGCACCAACAAATTTTGGCAGCAGCAACGGACGTGGTAAACCTGAAAGGTGCATTGTTGGGACCAGCAAGGTCCAAGGGACTCACCAAGTGCAGGAGCGTCCGAGCAGCGCCCGAGCAAGCAGGGGAGCACACTGAAGCCAAAGAAGACCCACAAGAGGACCCATAGGCCGAAGGCACATGAGTCGCAAGAGGACCTCTAGCAGCTCACCAAAGATGCAGGCCCACGGTGCAGAGGATGCGGTGAGTATGAAGATCTTGGTAGGAAGAGATGCTGATGCTGCTTGTAGCCCGAAGATTTTTGAAGGGCAGCGTCAACAAGTCTTGGCAACGCCAAACTGACTAGGTGCACAGGGGTTCTGTTCCTGTGGTTCCGATGTAAGATACTGGCCTCAAACCTGCTGAGAAAACAGTGCCGGCCTCGAGGGAGTTGCAGAACCACCACCTGTGTTGCTGAGTCTTTCGTAGTCCGTAGGACGTCTGGAGCAGCAGACCGCTCAGCTTGGTTGCGGTGCCTGCAGATGTAGGGGAGTGACTCCTTCACTCCAGGGAGATTCCTTCGGGTGTCTTTGATACCTACTGGCCTGGAGAAGAACCTGGATGAAGCGCAGGCAATGCAGAAGACTAGCAGCACAAAGAGACCAGAAGGAGTTTTCCTTTGGGCAGTCTTGATTCCTAGACAAAGTCCACGAAGTCCAGAGTGCCCAGACGGTAGAAATTGAAGTGGTTTCGGGTTTGAATCTTGTCCCACGACAAATCTGAAGAGCAGGTAAGACCTTGAGTACCCCAGGGAAAGGGTTGAGATGATTCAAGGTTCCCTCCCAGAGAGGAGTTGGACAGAGGGGAGCTTACTTCCATGTCCTTTGTCCAGTTTCACGCCAGAGCAGAAGCCAGGGTTCGCTCAACTGGTTCCAACTGGAGTATGCAAGGAGGGCACCAAATGTGCCCTTCAAAGCAGTCTGGTGGCGCTGGCAAGTGCCCCCAGCCCAATAAGTTAAGTCCTGTCTGTGGAGGTGGTCACACCGCCCTGCGACACAAAGCCTATTGTTCTACCGTCCCCTGTTCGAGCTTGACTCAGCAGCAGGAGGGCAGAATCAGGTCTGTGTTCGGCAGCAGCACTAGCTTGCTGTTCTACCCTGAAAGACTGGTACCGGGAATACTGCAAGGCGCCCTAGTGGACCTCCGCAGTACGTGGGATCCTACATCCAACACTGGAATCGGTGTTGGGGTAGGATTCCAACATGTTTGCTACCAAACATGACCAGTTTTGGTGCAGCCAATGTATAGTTGGACATCTCGTGATTGACTTGATGTCCACTATATGTCTTTATATGGCTGACCGCACTTACAAAGCCTGGAGAATCGACTCTGGTGTTTATAGGGGATATCCTGCTCTTGCAGGGCACCCTCACACTCATAACCTAGCACCCTGCTTTCAGGATTGAAAGGCCTGCCTTAGGGGTGACTTATAGGTTTTAAGTGCAGTGACCTTTAATATAAGAAACTTCTATCTATCTTAAGTGGTGCTAACACCAGCTTACACAGGCTGCAATGGCAGGCCTGTAGTCACAGTTCAAGTGGTCTCACATGGGCTGCAGCATGTTTTGCACCACCCATGAAAGTCCCCGGGTGTACCTGAGCCTTGGGTACCTTAGTCCCATATATTAGCGACTTAAGTGTCCACCAATAGCCAATTGGGTAGGTACGAGAGTACTTACCATAGTCAAATTTAGGGAGAGAGCACACTGACTGGGGTCCTGATAAGCAAGATCCCAGTCAGACTAGTCAGAAAACAGTATAACACCACTAAAAAGTGGGGGTAGCCATGAAAGCAGACCCTACTTCAGTGACCATGAAAGCAGATCCTATTTATCTACACCCTTTTGCTGGCATGTGGGGCTGGCAGCTCAGCATTGATGTCGCTCTGTGCTGGATGCGACATACACTATAGGTGCCACGCGTACACCCTGACATCAGTTTCTTTATTTCTGCTCCAATAGATGTAGATCCGTAGCCACCCCTGGTCTCTTTTGAGACTATGCATTTGACTTTTTCAACATTTCTAAAGAGTACAGTGGACTGTCACCTCCCAAATCTGCAGGATTCAGACCATGTCAGGAACATCGCAAACAAATGCCTGTTACTGATCCACACATGATTTACCTGTGAAGCCTGAGGTCGCAGTTAATGCACCTTGATGCACCCCAAGTCCATCTGGGATCGGGAAGCAATGTTATTTGTGGCGAAACACCGATAGCCCCCACATGTGATAGATTTTAGCTGCAGATTCCTTACCTTTGAATTTCCCGTGCATCAAACTGGATCCAGAAGATATTTGAAGCAGTACCCCTGTGCACCGGTAGGTGGCGTTGATCAGCTCCGTCATCCATGTTGAAGTGACGTTGTGGTACCCTATATAGGCACCACCCAGGCCTGCTGACGTAAGTTCTTTTCTTTTCTTTCCGTGCCAGTCAGCTCTGAGAATTTTTCAACCTTATGTCGATTTTTTGGTTGTTTTTTTGGGGGGGTTTCCTCCTGGTGTGTCGAGGATGTCATCACAGACAGATTTTAAGCCCTGCGGAGACTGTCACCAGGCAATGTCAGTGACAGATCCGCATCTTGACTGTCTGTGGTGCCTGGAGAGTGCCTATGGCACCGAAGGCTTTGAGGGAGCGGTCCCTGAAGCTACTAGCAGCCCGGCACTCGACTCTGCTGAAGTCGAGGGTCTGTTCGAGAGAAAGTACCCGTAATCGTTCACCGAGTCCAAGGTACTCTTCATCATATTTGAGATTGTCGGGACATTCATTTAAGAGGCACAAGAAGAAGAGTAGGAAGTCAAAGCACTCTTCAACTTCTTCTCATCCGTCAGCGGAGGTGAAGAAGGGGCATCTGCATCCAAGGCCTGTGCCTGAGGTGGCTCTGTGTCTCCCGAATATCGGGGAGCCGGAGCGACCCCCGCCAAACGTAGAGTTTTATAAGGCCCTGCATATCATATTTGGGTGGGCTGACCCTGTTGAGGACGGTTTGGGCACTGGTGGGGCGGGGGGGGGGGGGGGGGGGGGGGGGTTTATCTGTTTCCGCTCTGGCTCCAGTGGGCCCCAGTGGATCCAATAATGGCGCCGGTCTTATCCGTTCGACCTTTACCGACGTTGGTTCTGATACAGACGCTTTCAACGCCCCCGCCAACTGCACCAGTCCCATTATCATACCCAAATCCGTCACATAGCCAGACCCACATCGTTTGATACCTTCACTGGCAGGACCTTCGGATCCTGAGCCCTATTCCCGCGGGCTGGGCCTTATGGAGAAGTGTGCGAGGTCCTGGACCGTCTAGAATACCCGCCATGTGACCCCAAAATGGACTGTTGTGAGGAACTTGGTGATGCCAGTGGAGTGGATACCTCTCAAAATCCGAGCATACTTTCTCCCCCTACCGTGGCTACGTAGAATGGAGCTTCTTATGCTATGGTGTTTTGCGGAAAGCGGTTGAGGTCCTTGACCTTTAGCTGCCCTCTGTAGCCATCAAGGCTCCTCTTCAGAACCCCTACTCCCATTCAGTGAGGCTCTCACCGACATCCTTCTTGGAACCTGGTCCAAACCCAGCACAGGGGCTCCTGTGAATAGGCTGGTTTCTGATCGCCACCGCCCCTTTGGACCCAAACTTGCTCACCCAACACCCTACCGTGGAGAGCCTGGTGGTCGAAGCTTCCACATCCCAGGGCGCACTCCCTACTGCACTCCCAGAGAAGGAATCAAAGAGGCTGGACTCCTTGGGGGGGAAAAAAGGTTTCTTCTGCCACCCTGGCGTTGCGGTCTGTGAACACTGCATGCCTTTTGGGCCGCTATTCCTACATGTTGTGAGATACAGTTGGGCAAGTGCTGCCACAGGTCCTGGAGGAGGCACGGGCCATATTGTCCCAAGCCTTTACAGACGGGAGAGACGCAACAAAGTTCACGATACGTTGTTGTCTGAACATGACCGACTTGCTGGGCAGAGCAGTTTTCTCGACGGTGACCCCGAGGCGCACACCTGACTGAGAACGACTGCATTCTCTGGGAATGTCCAAGCTTCCCTAATGGACATGCCCTTTGATGGCACTTGTCTCTTCAGAAACCAGGCAGGCTGGGCTTCAGATCGCTTTAAGGACTCTCGGACTAAGGACAACTCCTTGAGCATTTTGGCTGCCCCACGCCATCCCTACGTCATCTCCTGTGTCTCTCTAGCTCTTTCTGTGGCTATGGAAGGGGTTTTCAACAGTGCCAACCCTATCCCAGCGACTGAGCCACGCAAGCTTCCCAGCCTCTACGTGGATGAGGGGCGCTGTTCCTTTCGGCCTTCTGGGTCCGGTAGCCAGCCGTTGGGTCTAGCCACTACCCCCGGCAGCTGCTGCCTCCAAACGTTCATAATCTTATCATTTTAGATCATAGGCATGCAGTTGGTGGCAGGATCAAACATCATCTCCACCACTGGCAGTCGGTAACATTGGACAGATGGGTTTTGCAGACCGTCCCAAGGGGGCTACTCCCTCCCCTTCAAGACCACCCTTCCTTCCATGCCTGCATCTTTCGACCGGCTGATTGAGGATCATTTGTCCTTGCTCCGCAAGGAAGTCATGGCTCTCTTGGCGAAGGGAGCCATAGAGAGGATTCCGGGGCCAGAAGTAGGCTATGGATGTTATTCCCGTTACTTTCTGGTCCCCAAAAAGGACAAGGGCCTTTGTCCTATCCTAGACCTCTGAGCCCTCAACATCTTCAAGATGTCCACGCTAGATCAGGTCTTGTCTGCCCTGGATCCAGAAAACTGGATGGTAGCGTTCGACTTGCAGGCCGCTTATTTTCATATCCATGTCCTACCTGGCAACCAGAGTTATTTGCGGTTCAGGGTAGGCCACAAGCATTTTCTGTTCACCATGCTTCTTTTTGGTCCTACCAGCGCCCCTTGGGTGTTCACAAAAGTGATAGCAGTGGTTACAGCTGATCTGCAGAGATCAGGGGTGTCAGTCTTCCCATATCTCGTTGACTGGCTTTTGAAGGCGGGCTCGCCCCAGACTGTTGTCTGCCACCTTCAAGTGATGGTGCACCGCTTGTATTTTCTGTCAACATGCCAAAGTCACACCTGTCTCCCTCTCAGGCGCTCTTTTTCATCTGTGCTGTTCTGGACACAGTGCAGTTTTGGGCTTACCCTCTCAAGCGGCAAGTCTAGTATATTCAGGCTATGATACAGATGTTTCAGCCTTTATCCTGAATTTCAGCGAGACCGACTCCTTCGGCTGCTGGGCCTCTTGCATCCTCCTGGTCACACATGCCAGATTGCCAGATAGCTTATGCAGGCTCTGCAGTAGGACCTTAAGTTCTAGTGGGCTCAGCAGTAGAGGACTCTCCCCACCCTGGTCCAGATCTTAGAGGGGACTGCAGAGGATTTGCATTGGTGGCTAACGAACCGCAACTGGATCAGAGGTAGACTCCTGTCCCTTCCCCAACCAGATCCTAAAGTAATGACAGAAGCGGCACTCCTGAGATGGTGCGAACATCTGGGAGATGTGGATATCAGAGGACTCTGGTCTCCAGCTGAATCTGGACTTCTCATCAACCTGTTGTAGCTCCAAGCAATCTGATTGACATTGAAAGCCTCCCTACTCTCCATCAAGATAAGGCTGGTACAAGTGTTTACGGACAACACTACCACCATGTGGCACTGCTACAAACATGGTGGGGTCGTGGACCCATTGTCAAGAGGATGTGCATCTCTGGACTTGGCTGGAACAGTAGGGCATTTCCCTGGTGGTTCAACACCTGGCAGGTTCTCTGAATGCCAGGATGCATGGTCTCCTTCAGCAGTGGGGAGAGCCTTGGTTAGATCTGTTCGCCTCTGCTGAGAACGCTCAATGTCAGCAGTTTTGCGTGCTGGGGTTTCCAAGGCAGCTCTAGCTCAGAAACATTTTTGTCCGAGTGCTGCTCAGACCTCCTGTACGCCTTTCTGCCCATACCACTCCTGCCCAGAGTTCTCAAGAAGATCAGGAAAGACCAGGCCCAAGTAATTCTTGTGACTCTGGACTGGGCATGGAGAGCCTGGTATCCCGAGCTGTTGAACATGGACATCTATACTCCAACCAGGCTGCCCCTAAGGGAGGAGCCTCTTTCACAGCGGCTTAGGGGGACCTTAATTTGGTCCTCGCATTATTGATGTGTGCTCCTTTCGAGCCTCTTCACAATTGTCCCCTCAGGCTGCTCACGATTAAAACAGCCTTCCTCATGGCAATTACATCTGCCCTAAGGGTGAGTGAGCTCAGGCTTTGTCATCCAAGCCCCCCCTTTTCTTGGTTTTCACTGACAGACTGGTGCTTCGCACTAGGGCCTCTTTCTTGCCAAAAGTTGTCACACCATTTTATGTGGGCCAATCGGTCATCTTGCCCAATTTTTATGCTCCTCTACATTCTTAAAGAGAAGATGAGCGACTCTACTGTCAAGACCTAAAAAGAGTGTTGCCATTCTACCTTGACCGCACACAAGAAATCCAGGTGAACAACCAACTCTTCATGGGGTATCTAGGCACTAAGAAAGGTCGGGTAGTGCAGAAGCCCACCATCTCGATGGGCCGTACTCCGCCTCAAGATCTGCCATGCATTGGAAAAAAAAAGCAGCCTCCTGAAGGCTTACAAGCCTTTTCCGCCAGAGCTAGAGCTGATACCACTGGGTTAGCATGTGGAGTCTTTGTCCTAAATATCTGTCAGGTAGCAACATGGGCATCCCAGCACACGTTTACTAAACATTATTGCCTGGACAGTCTTGTCTGCAGGGATGGGCACTTCACTCGTTCGGCCTGCAGGACTTCCTAGTTTGAATTTGTCCACAGACCTTGCTCTGGGGAGTGTATTGCTTAGGTATCTATTCAAAGGTAAGGAATCTGCAGCTAGAAGTCTCTTCCAGATGAACAAGTAACTTACCTCCAGTAACGCCTTATCTGGTAGAGACTATATCTAGGCTCATATTCATTTCTGACCAGCCCATCCCTCCCGCTCTGTGAGAGATTTCTAGGGTCAGGGCTGTCCTCTTTCAGGACCCTAGTTTGGACACAGCGGTTTCCGTGCTCTACATGGCTCCGCGCTTCTGGCGTGGAAAGTTGTGAAAACGCATTTGACGTCAGCGTGCCTAGGTGGCTCATATATAGGTACCATGACGTCATTCCGACGCGGATGAGGAGCCAATCGACGGCACCTACTGGCACGCAGGGGTACTGCTTGAAAAATCTTCCAGATCCAGTCTGGCACCTGGAAAATTCTCAGGGAAATAATTGTCGGCAAGATGTGGCCTCAGCCATATAAGGCATTAAAGAAGGTAATCTGTTGCTGTCCATCACCGAAACTGCGCCACATGGACCACTGAGGCTGTGAGTTGCTTAAGCTGTGCCCCAGCCGATAAGTCACCATTCTGAGTCTGACACAATGTCCTGGTCCCCCAGAAGAAAACATGTCCTACACAGATTGCATGGTATGCACTCGGATAATGACGGCTATGATGCTGGGTAACGAGTTTGCTCAGTCCTATCAGTAGGATACTTAGTCCGTGCATCTCCAGGACGCCAGTGTTCTGGATACCTCCCCGACACAAGACTGGTGTCGTCTCGGGCCCTGCTACGGAGAAAAGTACTCCCTGGGCTGGGCGTTTAGCTTCCTACCCAGGAACTAAAGTCCATTGTTTTGACTTAGGTGCTTCAACCTGGCCAAAGAAGTGCTCAGCCTGTTTTGCCTGTTAATTAGGCACAAATGTACATGCTTTTGGGGACCTGTGCCTAGCCCTGTTTAGGCCATCGTGTTAACCAACAGGTTGCCAGGTGACATTTCCCTGCTCTCGGGATCCAGACTTCCTTATCTATCACCCCACTTCTGAGTGCCTTGTGATACAGACTTCTGCCAGCAAAGATCAACCAAATTCCTTCCTGACTACTCACCCTGACAGGCAAACCAAGAGAATAGAGACCATTGGGAAACTAGTCTTTTTCTGAAAGTTTGGCTCTCCAATCTGTAAATGCCAGCTTCCTTATAGGCCTCTGTTCTTGCACCTTGCAGGATACCGTGGCTCAGAGGCTCCGCATGGTTCTGGAAGAGGCCTGTGCTATCCTATCTCGAGCCATAGAGGACGGTTATGATGTGGCCAAATTCACTAACTGCTGTGGGCTTGACACAATTGGTTCACTTGGTGGAGCTATAGACACCCATATGGTCCTTCACAGGCATACCTAAATGATATCCACTGGATTTTCATGAGACCTTCAGGTGAGTCTTGCGGACATGCCCTTCAACCGTCCTGTCTTTTTGGGGCTAAAGTAGATTCAGCCCTGGAGTTCTAGAGGAACAACAAGGCCATGGCTAGCTCTGTGTTTTTCTGCTCCCCCACACCAGGCACACCTCCCTTTTCGCCCTCTCCATGGCCATGGTAGGGGCTTTCAGTATCGCCAGTCAGTGCCGCAGTACCACCATCTTTTTGCGGTTTCGGCACCCACCGAAACACCTGCACAGCAGGGACGGCGTGCGGCCTAGTCTTCTGTTTCTTCAGCTGCAGCAGCCCCCAAACCTCTTTAGCTGCCCATACCGGCTTACAGCCGGCAGCAGCTCCTGACATTTTCTGCCAGGGAAGCAGGCGATAACTTAGGACAAATGGGTCCTCCAAATTGTGTTGCCGAGTTACTCTCTACCATTCCTCGAAAACTTACAGCTACTTCGCCATCCCCAGATGGGGCTGATGGAGGACCACCTTTCCCTGTTGCTGCAGGAAATGTCATAGATATGGTGCAGATACCAGAAATTGCTCATGTTTGTTATTCTCTCTACTTCTGGTGCTGAAAAAGGACTGAGGCCTCCGTCCCATCTTAGATCTCCGCCCTTGCAATGCCTTCCTAAGAAAGGGCAGATTCAGGATACCCACCTTGACCCAAGTCTTGTCTGTCCTCGACCCCGGAGATTGCATTATGGAGTTGGACCTGCAGGACGCTTATTTCCACATCCCCGTCCTGCAGGCACACAGGCACTATCTGTGGTTTACGTTCGACCAGGAGTATTTTCTGATCCTTGTGCTCCCCTTTGGCCTCAACAGCGGGTCTCGGGTGTTTACAAAAGTGATGGCGGAGGTTACAGCACATCTTCTGAGTCCAGTGGTCCCAGTCTTCCCCTAACTTGATGACTGACCGTTAAAGGCAGACTCACTACTGACAGTTGCCACCCACCTCCATACTACAGCAGACCTCTTAATATAATTGGGGTTCATTATCAATGTGCCAAAGTTACACCTGACTCCTTTGCAGACATTACCCTTCATTGGAGCCTTTCTGGACACTGTGCAGTTTTGTGCCTATTCCCTGAATCGGAGAGTCTAAGATATTCGGGCTATGAACCTCTGTCCTAGGTCTCAGTGAGGATGACCCTGAAGCTGTTGGACTTGATGACCTCCGGCATCCTGCTGGTCGAGCATGCCAGATGGGATCTGCAGGCCCTGCAGTGGGGTCTAAAGTCATAGTCCACACAACATCAGTTGAAATATTCTGATCTGTTCCATAGAAAACTGCAACAGATCTGCGGTGATGGCTGCGGGACAGTGGAAAACCCCTCTCCTTAACCCAGAGATCACAGTGGGGAGCGATGTATCGCTTCTGGTTTGGAGCAGTCATTTGGGAGAACTGGAGAACCTAGGCGTCTGGTCTTCGGCCGAGGCCGTGTTCTATACCACCTCCTGGAGTTCAGAGCCACACACTTAGCATTGGAAGCCTTACTGACATCCATCAAAGGCAGGCTGGTGCATGTGATTAGACAGCAGCACCACCACATGGTACTTAACAAGCCTGGTGGGATGGGGTCATTCACCTTGTGTCAGTGGGCTGTGCGTCTCTGGATGTAACTTAACCGCCAAGGAGTTTTTTGGTGATGCACCACCTGGTGAGTTACTTGAATGCCGAGGAGACGAATAAAGCCATCAAAGCCATCTGGTTCACGAATTGCAGTTACATCCAGAGGTAGTTTAGGTCTTTCCGGCATATAGGGAGAACTCTGGCTTGGTGTTTTCACCATTGCCAAGATTTTGCAATGTCAGCACTTTTGCGAGTTGAAGCTAACAAGGCATCTCTCACTCAGACACGTTTCACGTAGAGTGGAACTCAGGACTTCTGAAGATGATCAGGGCTGAACCGAATACAAGTTATCCTAGTGGCTCCGGATTGGGCGTGGACAGTGTGGTATCCAGAGCTCCAGGGCATGGGCACCTGTCCTCTGATCAGGCTGACCCTCTGGGTGGATATGCTGTTGCAGCAGTGGGCTGGTACCTACAACCAGGCCTTCACAATATTCACCTTCATGCTTGGAAATTGAGCAGTGACAGTTGAACACCTTCGACAGTATACGCCTGACATTTGGGCAAGTTTGTGACTGGTATTGAACACCGCAGATTGACCCAGTGCAGGCAAGTTATCTGACATTTTGTTTTTTTTGTCTTGCCTCCAGCAAGGCTGTGGGCACAGTTAAAATGGTATCTTTTGGCCTTTTTGCGGTTGCTGGATCAGCCCTCGTTATCTAAATCACCTGTTGTGAGGTGCTTTTTGAAATTATCACAGCATATGTTTCCTCCCTCTCTCTCTCTTTGTCAAGCCACAGTAGGACCTTATTTTGATCCTCACATTTGATGTGTACTATCTTTGAAAAGCGTCACAGCTGTCCTTTGTGGCTGCTCACCCTCAGAACTGTGTTCCTTGCCACCATAACGTGTATAGGCATGTAAGTGAGCTTCAAGCTTTCTTTGTCAATCCGCAGTACTCCACCTTCTTCCTAGACAAAGTTCAGAATAGAACCTTACCATCGTTCTTTGCTCCACCTCACACCTTTAGGGAGAAGGAGAGACTCCATCGCTTAGACCCCAAAAGAACACTGAGCTGATACATCAATCATACCAGAGCGAGAAAAGGCAAGGCTGTGCAGAAAAGGCCCATCTCCCACTGGATCAGGGTCTGCAAAACGATCTGCTATGCACTTTCCAAAAAGCAGCCTTCAGAAGTGCTTCAGATTCATTCCACCAGAGCCAAGGTTGCTACCACTGCATTGGCTTGCAAAGATCCTGTCTTTAACATCTGCCAGTGATGGACCTGTCAGCCTTAGGGTGGTCTCCCCCTACATTTTTGCCCTTGTGCCATCCATTTTCACCGTACCTTTTTGTTGGACTTAGGCCTCTGGGCGCCTCACCACTACTAAACAGTGCTGAGGTGCAGGTGCTCTCCCCTAAAACATTGTGACGCTGGCATATCTGCCACAAGCCCCTGCTAATGCAGTGGGGCTTAACCCTCCATAGGCAAACATTGGGAACCCCCCTTATGGGATAATTTCTGACAGGGACCTAATAAGTCTGTCATGTTTGGTCTTGTTGGACTCGGGGTGGGGAACCCTTTCTAATGATATATGGGGTTTGGGCACTACTCCTTCAGCAATCCCACTTTTAGAAAGTGGATATTTTCCTGCCTACACTTAGTCTGGGCAATGCAGACTCCCCCCTCCCATCTACACACTGATAGCTGCCTCGGTTGGGAGGTGGGAGTGGTGATTTGCACCTTCTCCCCTTGAAGGGGCTGTGAATGGCTGCCCACCGGAGCCTTAACGGCCCTCTATCTCGTCACTGTGACAGCCAGGTCAGGGAAGGCAGGGAACATCCCAGAACTCCCTGGACTCTTCCAGAAACCCCCTGCCCCCAGACCCTTCCAGAGACTTCTACCACCTTCCAGTAACTAGACTGCAGGATACATAAGGGAGGGTCCTGGCCTCACATTCTTGTTACACTGCTGGACCTGGAAGAATCCCTGCTGGAGTGAGGACTGCTGCCAGGAGGATTACCACTTGGAAGGAGGCTGACTGCTCCCAGGAACTGCTGCCCCAACCAGCTGAGCTGCCCTACTGCCTGCTGATCCTGCCCTGCGAGGGAGAGCTGCAAATAACATCTCCAGAGTGTCTCCATAACGTTCAGAAGGACTGCCTTTTGGGACTACAACCCCTTTTAAAGACTGCCGCTGCAGAAGTCATAAGGACAACCACGGTTTTCTCTCTTAAGAAAAACGACCTCTGCAGGGCCCATAAAGGCAACAACGTGATCCCCTTTGAGGACTGCCTCCGCAATACTAGTGGTGGTAAACTAGTGGTATTTCACATCCCCAAAGTCACAGCCGCCGGGCCGGACTGAGCACAATATCTGAATCACCCCCGTGGTGCTGACCGCGGTGTCTGCACTTTATTGGAACCCGAATTTAAACGTGGCGAAACACTGGCACCATAATCACCGCCTCAGGTGCAAGGTTAAAACTACTGGAAACTAGCCCGTGATAACCGCCCTGGGCCCGGGAACCTTGTGCCTGCACCACTGACATCAGAACAGGAGCCGCACTGGGATTGGCTGCAGCGCGGGAGTTGTCTAGCATCCAGGACTCACTGGACGCGCCGCCGCTGGAGAAGGGGGCCGCGCCCGAAGCCGTACAGCGTCAGCCGGAGACCGAGCATCCCGGAAATCCGAGGAGCCTCGCCCCAGGGTCGGCACCCGTCACCCCAGGTAACGCTCCTAGCGTGTGCCAAGTCGCCGTGTCAGGCGGGGTGCGGGCTTGTGACCGTGTGGAGATTGGGGGTTGATTTAATCTGCTGGGGACTGTCTGGCTTGGGTTGTGAGCTGATTAGCGTGAGGCAGCAGCGAGGGGCCTTGGACAACCTGAACCCTGTCGTGCAGTCCTCGAGGGTTTTCAAGCTCCCTTGAGTGCCGGGGACTGTACAATAGGGCAGCTGGGGACTTTGCATTACATCGCAGGGCTGCCGGAGACGGGATTCCATTTGTTTGGTAACGGCCAGTATCTCCTGTGAAAAGGGGGGCTGGCTGACTGTGCTGGGATCATTGCGGGTCATCCCTTTTGAACTGACTCTGCCTTCTATCGCGGGCCTGCAGGGAACTGTGCACATCGGACCACGAGGCCTCTGCAGACTGCTGGCCCCTTTCCTGTCCACGCCGTGGGCCCATTAACTTGCACCCTTGCCCTGCTGGTACACAAGGGCATGTGCTGGTAACTTTTCAACCACTGGGGATTCCAAGACAGCCCGCCCCAAATGTGGGAATGGTTTACACTACTGCAGGTGGCTGGGGAAATCTAGAGCCCATGAGCTCACTTTTGTGACCAACTTACAGAGAGCCTTTTAAAGACCCTTTTTGGACCTGAAAACCTTATTACAGTACATGGAATATCCTCACCATATTTTTGGATCTTGCATAATTTTAGATAAAGATACCTTAATTTCTTATGTAACTGGTGTGGTGTCGCTTTTGTGTGTGTGTTTTACTGGGTACTGTTGATGTGTGTTGCACAAATACTTTACACATTGTCTCTTAAGTTACGCCTTCCTGCTCTGCGCCAAGCTACCCTTTCGGAAGCGTTGGTCCCTACTTGGACTAGGGTACATACCCTGGCCAACTAGAGACACCGCAGATTGACCCTGTGCAGGCAAGTTATCTGACATTTTGTTTTTTTGTCTTGCCTCCAGCAAGGCTGTGGGCACAGTTAAAATGGTATCTTTTGGCCTTTTTGCGGTTGCTGGATCAGCCCTCATTATCTAAATCACCTGTTGTGAGGTGCTTTTTGAAATTATTACAGAATATGTTTCCTCCCTCTCTCTTTGTCATGCCACAGTAGGACCTTATCTTGATCCTTACATTTGATGTGTATTATCTTTGAAAAGCGTCACAGCAGTCCTTTGTGGCTGCTCACCCTCAGAACTGTGTTCCTTGCCGCCATAACGTGGGTGGCATGTAAGTGAGCTTCAAGCTTTCTTTGTCAATCCGCAGTACACCCACCTTCTTCCTAGACAAAGTGGTTCGGCAGATGCGAGCATCCTTCTTGCTGGAAGGTGTGACGCCATTCCACATCGCTCAGAAAAGAACCTTACCATCGTTGTTTGCTCCACCTCACACCTTTAGGGAGAAGGAGAGACTCCATCGCTTAGACCCCAAAAGAACACTGAGCTGATACATCAATCATACCAGAGCGAGAAAAGGCAAGGCTGTGCAGAAAAGGCCCATCTCCCACTGGATCAGGGTCTGCAAAACGATCTGCTATGCACTTGCCAAAAAGCAGCCTTCGGAAGTGCTGCAGATACATTCCACCAGAGCCAAGGTTGCTACCACTGGATTGGCTGGCAAAGATCCTGTCTTGAACATCTGCCAGGCAGCTATGTGGGTTTCATATGTTCACGAAGCGCTACTGTCTGAACAGCCAGGTTCACTAGAACTGCATTTCCCGGTAACAGTGATTACAATGGCTCCTGAACTAATTGCTGAAATACTTACCTCGCTGTTCAACGCCTTGTTCAATTCTGAGCTCTTTCCTAAAGCGCATGGAAGGAGGCTTTGATTCTTCCCCTTCTGAAGAAACAAAATCTTGACCCAAGGGATCCCAACAACTTTCGACCTATCTCTCGGCTTCTTCTCCCGGCAAAATTGATAGAAAGGGCTATGAACTCACAGCTTAATAGATTTATAGAGGACAACCATATATTAGATTCTACACAATACGGCTTCAGAGGAGGCCATAGCACAGAATCAGCTCTTATCAAATCCGTTGAAGAAATGATTGAGGCTATGGATGTCGGGGGCAACGCATCATTGGTAATGCTAGTTCTCTCAGTGGCCTTCGACACGGTCCCCCATCAACTTATAATGTACCGACTATACGTGCGGCATTCAGGGCACAGCATGGAACTACAGGGCAAACAGTGGCCATAGACACTTTTATTTCCAAACCTTTCTCACTTCCTTACAGGGTCCCACAGAGGTCCACGCTAAGCCCTACACTTTTCAGTGTGTATGTATCATTTTGGCACAGTTGATTAGAACCTTCAGCTTTAAACTTAACATCTTATGCGGATGACACGCAAATAGTGGTGTCTGCTGCCGAACCAGGAAATAGAGAGAGGAGGCAAATTCCACGAATGCATTCATACTTGGATGAGTGATAACTGTTTAAAGTTCAACTTGAGTAAAACCAAAGTGATCATTTTTGGAAATAACGCCAACTTTTGGCCACCGAAATGGTGGCCTGACGAGTTAGGTACTCTACCAACTTCAGTTAGGAAAGCAAAAAACTTAGGAGTAGTATTTGACAGCAGGCTTACCTTTGGGGATCAGTTGGTTGCAGCCACTTCTTCTACTTTCCAGACTCTTAGGATGATTAAAAAAAACTTTACACCTACTATCCTAGGAAAGTCAAAGAATAGTAATAACCTCCCTCATCCTGTCAAAGCTTGATTACTGCAACCGTCTATATTTGAACAAGCAGCAGCAACATATGAACAAAATGCAATTATTGCAAAATGCAGCAGGTAGGTTGCTAAGAGGCATACCTAAATTTTTCCGCGCCAGCCTAGCGCAGATCCAGAGAGAGCATGCCCCGTAGTCACTTTTTGACTAACTTTTTTCAGCTTTTTGTTGATGCTTTTTTCAAGTCTTCGACTCCTGTTGTACGAGGGATGTCCCATCTACGGACCCGATTCAAGCCTTGTGACTCCGGTCACAAGCTGGTGTCTGTCACGGATCTACACCTCGTGTGCCTCTGGTGCGTGGAGGGCGACTGTCGGGCCACGAACCCGAAGTCTTTGTGGGAGCGGTCCTGAAAGCTTTTGGAGGCCTGGCAGTCGGCTCCATGTCGCTTGAGGTCCCGGTTGAGAGGAAGGTCTCTGGACCGGTCGCAGAGCCACAATCACCATTCATCTTCCAAGTCTTCACACTCATCGGGTAAGTCGAAGCACAAGAAGAAGGCAAAGCACCATCGCAGTCCGCCTTTGCCCTGTCCTGCAGCCGACACAACGCAGGACCCGGAGCGTCGTCACTCCTCAGCTCTGCCCTCGGAGCCTGCTTCTCGGATGGCTCCACGCTTCCCTCCCTTTCCCGGAGCCAGAGCGTCCCCTGCCCAGCTTCGAGCTTTTTACGAAGCGCTTCACAGCATCTTTGGGCAACCAGACACTGCCGACGCACCTTCGGGCTCCGCGGACTCTGCTGGGGACCCTGGGCCTTCGATGTCGGCGACTTCGGCTCCCGCACCAGAGGGCCCCCAAGGATCCAGGCCTCGATCTGGATCGATGTCAGTCGACCTCACAGTACCTTCCCTCTGCCAATTCCATTGACGATGCCCCTGGTGCCGGTTGTGCCCCCAACCGGCACTGACCCCAGCCTCACCCCGACTTAGACACGATGCCGGTCCGACATCGAGCGACGTCTGTACCAGCGCCGGGAGGTACTTTTGTGCGCCTCTTCATTCCTGGTGTTCCTTTTAGGCCTGAGTGGCAACCAGAGGAGGGTGAGGAGGACTGGGAGGGTTCTGTGGACCCTTTGGCTGACCTTACTGGCGAGAGGAACTGGGTGATGCCAGTGGTTTGGCTACCTCCCCAGACCTTGGCATGCTCTTCCTCCTCTCCCGTGGCTACGGAGGAGGGAGCTTCATACGCAGTGGTGTTGTATAGGGCAGCTGAGGCCTTGGGCCTTGAGATTCCTACGGTGGCAGTCAGGACTAACCTCCTGTCTGAGGTGCTTCAACCGGCAGTGGCCTCTTCAGAGCCCCTTCTGCCTTTTAATGAAGCCCTCATCGACGTCCTACTGAGCACTTGGTCCAAGCCCAGTACAGGGGCTCCTGTGGACAGGATGATTGCCCGACGCCACCGCCCAGCCTCGGACGACCCACTTTCCCTCTCCCAACACCTGACCTCTGAGATCTTGGTGGTCCAAGCCTCGTCCTCTAAGGGAGCATTCCCTACTGCTCCCCCAGATAGGGAATCCAAGAAGCTGAACCAACTTGGGAAGATGTTTTCTTCCGCCAGCTTAGCGTTGCGGTCGGTAACACTGTATGCCTCTTGGGCCGTTATACCCATACGTTGTGGAATACGGGTGCACAAGTGCTGCCATACTGCCCGGAGGAGGCCCGGGCTGTTCTTACCCACGCAGTGGCAGAGGGTAGGGATGCAGCTAAGTTCTCATCAGATGTGGGCTGGAAACTGCCGACTCTCTGGGTAGAAGGATTTCCAGGTCAGTACCCTTGAGGCGCTACGCCTGGTTGAGGAAGTCTGGTTTCTCAGTGGATGTCCAAGCCACCTTAATGGACATGCCCTTTGATGGCCGCCGCCTTTTTGCTGACAAGGTGGACTCTGCGCTTGAGCGCTTCAAGGATTCTAGGGCTATGGCCAGATCCTTGGGCCTCGTGGCATCCTCTCGCCCACCTCTGGCCCTTCGCAGTCTGGTTGTTGCCCCTTTTGTGGCTACTGAAGGGGTGCCTCACCACGTTTGACCCAGTCCAGCCACCGGCCCGCACAAGCTACCCTGCCTCTGCGTGGCCGCAGACATGGGACCCAGCGATGCGGGTCTAGGGACGAGCGGGTGGCCCAGTCCACCCATAAGCCCGTGCAGCTGCCTCCAAGCCCCCCTAGTCTGAATTTTCCGGGCCGCCAGGGGCCAGTGGGCGGCAGGATTCGCCATCCCCTCTCCCACTGCAAACCATCACGTTGGACAGGTTGGTTTTGCAGATAGTCCGAAGGGGCTACTCCCTCCCGTTCGAGACTACCCCTCCCTCCATGCCACCATCCTTCCATTGCATGTTGGAGGATCACTTGGCCTTTCTCCGCCAGGAAGTTTCAGCTCTCTTGGCCAAGGTAGCTATCGAAAGGGTCCCTTTGACAGAAGTAGGTCGTGTTTGTTATTCCCAATACTTTCTGGTACCCAAGAAGGCAAAAGGCCTGCTCCTATCTTAGACCTCAGGGCCCTCAACCGCTTCTTCTGGAAGGAGAAGTTCAAGAAGCACACGGCTCAGGTCTTGTCTGCCCTCAACCCAGGAGACTGGCTGAGCGTTGGACTTGCAGGACGCATACTTCCATATTCCCGTCTTGCCAGCCCACAGGCGTTACCTACGGTTCATGGTAGGCCACAAGCATTTTGTTCACCATGCTCCCCTTTGGCCTTACCAGTGCCCCTCGGGTATTCAATAAGATGATGGCAGTGGTCGCAGCTCATCTCCACAGATCAGGGGTTCCAGTCTTCCCGTATCTCGACGACTGTCTGTTGAAGGCGGGATCGTCCTAGGCTGTCGTCCCCCACCTCCAGACTACGGCGAACCTCCTGCACTCGCTGGGGTTCACAATAAGTGTGCCGAAGTCACACCTGCCTCCCTCTCAGAAGCTCCTGTTAATGGGAGCAGTTCCAGATACAGTGCAGTTTCAGGCTCATCCTCCCGAGCAGCGAGTCTGGGATATTCGGGCTATGAAACCAATATTTCAGCCTCTATCCCGGATATCGGTGAGAATGACCCTGAGGCTTGGATTATGCCAGATGGCACATGTGGGCTCTGTAGTGGGACTTGAAGTTCTAGTGGGCGTTTCATCAGGGAAATCTTTCCGACAACGTCCAGATCTCGGTGGGAACTGCACAACAACTGTAGTGGTGGCTAACAAACCAAGATTGGGTCAGAGGCAGAGCTTTCTCCCTACCCCAACCTGACCTTACAGTGGTGACAGATGTGTCACTCTTGGAATGGAGCAGCCATCTGGTAGAGGCAGAGATCAGAGGCGTCTGGTCTCCAGCGGAGTCCGGGGTCCATATCAACCTACTGAAGCTCCAGGCAATTCTTCTGGCACTGAAGGCATTCCTTCCCTATCTCAAGGGGAAGGTGGTGCAGGTGTTCATGGGCAACACCACCGCCATGTGGTACTGCCACAAGCAGGGCACAGTGGGGTCGTGGACCCTATGTCAAGAGGCTCTTCGTCTCTGGACATGGCTGGAACATCAGGGCATGTCCCTATTGGTTCAACACCTGGCAAGTTCTCTAAACGCCAAGGCAGACAAACTCAGCCGCCGGTGCCTGGTGGATCAAGAATGGCGTCTTCACTCGGAGGTGGTGCAAGTTCTCTTACAGCGGTGGGGAGAGCCTTGGTTAGATCTGTTCGCCACTGAAGAGAACGCCCAATGTCAGTAATTCTGAGTGTTGGAATTTCAAAAGAGGCACTTGCTCGGCGCCACTTTTCGTCACAAGTGGAACTGCGCCCTCCTATACACCTTTCCGCCTGTATCCAGAGTGCTGAAGAAGATCAAGCGCGACTGGTACCCAGAGCTCTTGAGCATGGCCATTGATCCTCCGATCAGACTGCCTCTTTGGGAGGATCTTCTGTCGTAGCAGCAGGGAACGGTCCTCCACCCGAACCTGTCCAGCCTACACCTCTTGGCGTGGAGATAGAGCGGCTGAAGTTGACAGCTTTTGACCTTCCACCCGAAGTCTGTAATTTCATTTTGGCAGCCAGGCGTCCCTCAACCAAGTCTGTATACGCCTGTAGATGGAACAAGTTTGTGGCATGGTGCACAACAAAGGTTGTGGATTCCCTTTCTACCCCCCTTTCGGAGGTATTCTTGTTCATTCTCTCTTTAGCCCAGCAGGGCTCTGCCCTGGGTATTCTTAAAGGTTTCCTTTCAGCCATATCTTTTCTTCTCAAAGTGGTTCCATATAGGACAGACCATCACTTTGCCAACCTTCTTCCCACCTCCGCACCCTTCCAAGGATGAGGAGAGACTTCACTGTCTGGACCTAAAATGTGTGCTGTCTTTATATCTTGACCCCTCAAAAGAATTCCGGATGGACGATCAACTCTTTGTTGGATATGTGGAGGCCAAGAAAGGTTGGGCTGTGCAAAAACGCACCATCTCTCGATGGGTTGTCGTATTCATTAAAATGTGCTACTCCTTGGCAAAGAAGGAAGCCCCACTCTACCAGTGCAATGGCAGTTACTACTTCCTTGGGGTGTGGAGTCCCACTACTTGACATCTGTCAGGCGGCCACGTGGGCATCTCTGCACACGTTCACCAATCATTATTGCCTGGACAGCCAAGTCCGAAGAGACGGCTTCTTTGGCCTTTCTGTTCTTCAGGACTTCCTGGTGTGAACTTGGTTCACAGACCCACCTCTGGGGTTGGTATTGCTGGGGTATCTTTTCTAAGGTAAGGAATACATAACTAACAGTCTTTCAGATGAACAAGTTACTTACCTTTGATAACGATATATCTGTAAGGGACATATATTAGTTATGTATTCCTTACCGCCCCACCGATCCTCCCTGTTCTGCGAACTGACTTCTAGAGTTAGGGACTCCCTTTCATGGCCCTTGCATGGCCCTGCATTTCTGGCATGGAATGTTGTGTAAAGAACTGACGTCAGCGCACAGGGGCGGCATCTAAGTAGATACGGCGACGTCACAACGCCATCGACGAACACAGAGTTGACCGACGCCACCTACCCATGCGCACGGGTACTGTGAGAAGAAATTCTCCGGATCCAGACTGACGCCTTGGGGTAATCTAAGGTAAGGAATCCATTACTAATATATGTCTCTTACAGATATATCGTTACTGAAGGTAATTAACTTGTTCTTTAAATATTAGGACCGTCAATATCATCCTTAAAAAGGAGAAATTCAAAATGCTCACTCTGGCTCAGGACTTGTCTGCCCAAGACCAAGAAGACTGGATGGTAGCGTTGGACCTGCAGGACGTGTATTTTCATATTCCCATCCTGCCTGGCCACAGGCGTTACTTAACTTCAAGGTAGACCGCAAGCATTTTCAGTTTACCGTGCTCCCCTACGGCCTTACCAGTGCCCCTCTGGTGTTCAAAGTATTGGCGGTGGTCGCAGCTTATCTATGCAGGTTCGGGGTGTCGGTCTTCCCCCGACCTCGTCGACTGTCTGTTGAAGGCGTCCTCGCCCCAGGCTGTCATCTCCCACCTTCAGACTACGGTGAAACTTCTGCATTCGCTGGAGCACTCGATAAACGTGCCAAAGTCACACCTGACTCCTTCTCAGACGCTCCCTTTCGTTGGAGCTGTTCTGGACACAGTGCACTTTCGGGCTTATCCTCCAGGATATTCAGGCTATGATTCCGATATTTGAGCCTCTATCCTGGGTTTTGGTGAGACTGACTGAGTCTGTTGGGCCTCATGGCCTCCTGCATCCTGTTGGCCTCCTGCATCCTGTCGTATGCTGGCTCTGCAGTGGGACTTGAAGTTCCAATGGGCACAGCATCAGGGAAATCTCACGGACGTGGGTCAGATCTCAGAAGAAACTGCAAAAGATCGCTGTGCTGGTTTACGAACCACGATTGGGTCAATGGCAGACCCCTCTCCCTTCCCCAACCAGATCTCACAGTTGTGACAGATGCGTCACTTCTGGGATGGGGCAGCCACCTGGGAGAAGTGATGTGGAGATCAGAGGATACTGGTCCCCGGCGGATACGGGGCTCCGCATACATTTATTGGAGCTTCGAGCGATTCGGTTGGCATTGAAGGCATTCCTTCCCTCTATCAAGGGGAAGTCAGTGCAGGTATTTATAGATAACACCACCGCCATGTGGTATTGCAACAAGCAGGGCGAGGTGGGGTTGTGGACCCTTTGTTGAGAGGCCCTGCGTCTCTGGACATTGCTGAAACAGCAGAGCATAACCCTGGTGGTTCAACACCTAGCAGGTTCTCTGAATGCCAGGGCAGACAAACTGAGCCATCGATGTCTAGCAAGTCACAAGTGGCGTCTCCAGTTGGAGGTGGCGCAAGGTCTCTTTCAGCAATGGGGGGAACCTTGGTTAGGTTTGTTCGCCTCCGAAGAGCATGCACAGTGTCAGCGGTACTGCACGCTGGAGTTTCCAAGGTGGCTAATGCTCGGCGACGCTTTTCGTTGTGAGTAGAGCTCAGGCCTGTTGTACGCCTTTCCGCCCAGGGTTCTGAAGAAGATCAGAAGCGACCGGGCTTCACGTCATTCTTGTAGCTCTGGACTGGGCGAGTAGAGTCTGGTATCCAGAGCTTCTGAGAGTGAGTATCGATCCTCCGATCAGGCTGTCTCTTCGGGGGGGGGGGATCTTCTGTTGCAGCAGCAGGGGAGGGTTCTCCACCTGAACCTGTCAACTCTGCTCCTCCATGCATGGAGTTTGAGCGGCGGCAGTTGATAGCTTTTGACCTTCCTCCCGAAGTCTGTAACGTTATTTTGGCGGCCAGGTGGTCCTCCACTAAGACTGTATACACCGCTGGTGGCAGAAATTTGTATTATACTGTACAGAAAGGTCTATTGATCCTCTTTCTGCTTCTTTTTCTACTGTCCTTTTATTCATTCAAACCCTTGCCCACCAGGGCTCTGCCTTGGTAACTCTCAGGGGTTACCTTTCTGCTCTGTCTGCTTTTTTGCAGCTGCCAGAACAGCTCTCTCTTTCTTAAAGGCTCCTATTGTAAATAGATTTCTAAAAGGACTGGCTCACTTATTTCCACCCACGCCCTTTGTTGTGCCACAGTGGGCCCTTTGTCAAGTGCGCAGGAACGACATTTTGCCCATTCAGTCCTCCAGGACTTCTTAGTTTAGGATGCGATCCCACAACCCACCACAGGGATGGTATGGCTCGGGTATCAGATTCAAAGGTAAGGAATCTACAGCTAGAAGTCTTATCAGATGAACAAGTAACTTGCCTTCGGTAACGCATTATCTGGTAGAGACTCTATCTAGCTGCCGATTCCTTACAACCCCATCCATGCCTCCCCAACTTTGCGGACTGATATTGTAGAGCTAGGGTTTTCCCCTTTTCAGGACCCTAGTTGTGCACACAATCACGTCAGTTACTTTGTGGCTCTGCGCTTCTGGCGTGGAAAAAACCCAGGAGGTCATGTTTACACATACCTGAATGACTGGCTGTTGAAAGGAACATCTCCAAAGGTTGTCACTTTGCATTTAGAGACTGTAGCCATTTTGCACAGTCTGCTATTTCTCACTAACAAAGGCATATCCTTCTGAGGTTGCATGGTTCAGTTAGCGTTTGTGGCATTTGGTGTTTAATGTTGACTGGACAATGGAAGTTGGTTGAATGTTAGTATTTGACTTGGTTGCAGTTGGAGAGTATTCTAGGTGTCACAGGCTGCTTGCTGAAAGGCTCCTACTTTGAATATATTTCTACTCAAAGTGTTACAGCCATCTTACAGTGGTGAGTGTCTTTCCTCTGCCTTTTTCTCTGGACAGGTGAATGCATGAGTGCAACTTATGTATGTGTAGTGATAAATCTGTGAAGGCTTGTGTGATGGAGGGCTCGGCAAGTGGTGATGCTGGCAGGTCCCTAGCAGTATTTGGACCTATTTCTCAAGGAGGAAGCATTTGACAATGTCCTGGTCGATTTCTTCTCAAAATGACCGCAGGTTAGCTTAGTGGAGAAAGTCACATCTGATGTTATAACTGAGTTCTAAGATATTTTTTGCAGAGAAGGGTTTCTTGAAGTGTTAGTTTCGGATAGTGGGTTGCAGTTTGTCAGTACAAACATGGAGGAGAGCTTAGCCAAATGTGGTGTGCGGCACACAAACATCTGTCTGTTCCATGTATAGGAATCTTGATTTTGTAAGGATTTGGAGTACAGTCAAGGAATACAAGGAGATCCAAAAGTGGAGGATTCACTTAGGCAGCGAGTGTGCCACTTCATGGTCTACACAATTGGACCTATCACATTTTTAAGAACACTCACTTCCCTTCGCCGGCCGGGACGGTAGTATAACCGGCAGAGAGATCAATATTACTTTTCACTTACCATAAGCCCTGAAAAAGTCTTGGGGTTCTTCCCCAGACGAAACACGTGTTGGCTGGGCAACCGTTCAGGATTAAAAAGAACAAACAAACAATACTCCTGACTGTTCATCTTCATTTTATATGTATTTTTGTAACACCGTCTCTCCACTCAGTGACAGGTTAGGATATAGAGAAATTGCTCTGAAGATACTGTTAACGTGTGCACAGGCTCGTTATAAAAATAAATAGGCAACTGAATTACTTTACTCCTAAATAGTATTTTTTCCAACAAAAGCTCTGTGCACGAAAACCACAAATATATATTTTTTAAATCAATTTGGGATCCCACAGATGGGTGGTACTTTTCAGTGCTTAGGACTTCAATGAAGATTCTCGCAAAGGAGAACTACAATTACAAGTAAGTAATTTGTGTGATCCATGGTTAAATGCCCTAGATTCCACGTCCACACTCTTTTTGATATTTGAAAGGCTGCAACTAAAATTGTATTACGGTGGTGTTCAGCAAGCACGTTCGTTTGTCCTGGGCCTTCCTACACCCCAGCAGTTAAGAGCTGAAGTCAACCCTTGATTGTTTCCGTAAAATGTATTTTGTCACAATCTGCTTGTGATGGACCACTGAGTGAGAGAAATCAGTTTAATCTTAAAACAGGGAATCATCTAAAAGTAGTGATGGCAATAGTAGTCTCCTGAAGAGATTCAAACAAGCATAAACCTGCGTTCCATTGAGCTGGTCACATTGAAACGTACACGACTAGACCTCTACTTCGATAAAGAGGAGCAAGTTAGTTTTGTACTCCTAAATATTATGCTTACAATTCTTCCCATTGGTAGTCCATGCTTGCAAACAATTTTAATGGGTAGCTAGCTTTTCTAACTGCACTTTAGAAGGGATGCCTCTTGTTTGAGCATATATTGTTGTGCTGTGCTAATTGTGCTGCTTTTCTTGATGCCGGCAAGTAGCAGTAATACTAGAGTACTGATCTTGACCATAACAGATATATGGTTTGTTTAGACAAATGTATATTTTGTTGGACAATTGTATTTTTTTAAACCAGATGCCCTGTACAGAGACTGTCTCTCTGTAATGGGTTTGTGTAGTGGTGGCTACTATAGGCCCTTAACTATGTCTCTATTTTCACTTGCTCTTCTCAGATTATGGAGATTTTCAGCTTGGGTTCCTACCAGGCCTTTTCACGTCTGGATGTTGTTCTGCGGGAATTCCTGAAGGAACTGAATGAGATACCTCTACCACCTCAATGGGAGGTCCTGCCACTGGACAGCCCAAATCTGCAACTGGTCCAGCGCTCCAAGCACTCCACGATGGCCGAAACAGTTATCCATATCCAACCAGGCCTCTACTACCAAATAACTGTGCATGACCTGTTCCTCCCGTCTTCCCACGAAGTGTATGCCAATCATCCCTGCCGACTAGCCGCCGTAGACAATGTAGTGGAACTAATCTGTAACCTAGAGTCATATCAGCTTTGCACTGGCCTTCTTAAAAGCACTCAACGCTCACCTGACTGTCAGATTTTGGTGCATGGAAATAGATGCCCACAGTGTAGCTTTAGCCCCTGGCCCACGGAGAATAACCTGTGACAGCTTGACTGAGGAGGTCACACAATTAAAGCATTTAGCAAGGAGTGAATATTTTACATTGCCTGGATAATACGAGAACAAAAGCGTAAGGGAATAGGTTGAGATTGGGAGATAATGGCCATAGCTTTGGTGTAAAGTGAGATGCTATTACAGACTAAGCAGTAGTGTGGCTGCCAGAGGAGAAGAGAGCAGCTTGCTCAGAAGCTGCCCAACTCATTAACGGTGGGAGGAAAATAAGAGTATTAAAAATAGACATTTTAGTTTCTCTACACTTGAATATCCAAGGTTTCAAAATCTCCTAAGGAAAAAGGAAACCTTTAAGAAAAGTCACAATGTCAAATAGATGAATTTAGTTCCGATCTGTTCTGTTTACTGCTCCAAACACACCCTCTTATTTACGTTATTCACTTGCTTTTAAAAAGTGTGTTAAAATATATATTTTTTTCATTTTTGTTTTATCTGGCCAGAAACGAAAGAAAAATTAGTTATACGAGATTTCTTTACTATTTTTTTTGGGGGGGGGGGGGGGGGTGATGGGATCTCATGTTTTAACACTCTTGCAAAACTGTTCTGGTTGTTTGTTTAGAGGAGAAGCTGCAAGTGATTGTTTTTAACAGAAAAAATAAATAAAATGTCCCTGTGTTCCCCCTTCTTAGTTATGTGACCTGTGGCATAGCAGTGGACTTGATGCCGTTAGAAACATCTGGTAACTTAACAAATTGCCCTAATCATTATCCAGGTCATATGGAGACTCAGCCTGTCACAAAAGTCCGGTTCGTCACCTCTCCCTGCTACTCATAATTTCTGCAGCAGGTAGTGAACTATCGGCAAGAGTGCTGAACTTACTGAAGGTTCTGTGGCTGTAGCCGTGGCTTAACATATATTGGATCCGCCAGATAAAGTGCAATAAATGGTCATGGTTGGGGTTTACATATTGCGTTGTTGCGGTAAGGTTTAGTATCGGACGTTTAGTATTCAGCATTCTTGAACATGGTTTTAGAATAGCTCCTGCATACTTGTCAGAATGAAAGCCAAAAACGTAACAAATCCCATAATTGTCTGCTATTGAAGAAGTGTTACCAGTGCTCCCTGGTATTTTTTTATGAAATGTATTTGTCCTGCCTTCAACACCCTGTTAAGCATTTCTAACCCAAGTGAGGAGCTCGGGGAGTAATGGCTGTAGTCATCCACTGTCAAAATTCCACCACCTTTCTCTGCTTATCATATGGGGGTGGTGATTGGCATCACCATAAAAAATGCCTCATTATGTAGTCATGGTCCAGTATGGATTCAGACAGTTGCCATTTTGCGCCTTGAAGGGCTAGTTGGACATCAAATGAAAAAGCAGCTCGGCCGTCGTAGCCACTATTTGTGAATGATGGACTAACTCAGGAGAAAGTCTTGTGGCTGTGGACCACAAGGTTGTCAACTTTTTTTATCATTCACAGAGGCATATGACCCCTTTCCTTTCGATTACATAATGGGTGGTAAAATAGCATAGTAGTCTTTTCTCTGGCATTGGATTTTTCAAAGATTCACATTCCTGACCATTCCTCTTTACCAGGCTGGGAATCCTCACTAGTCAAAGTTAGCATGGCAGTATGCCATACTCTTTGAAAACACCCATAGCTCAAATTTAGATGTTCACCTCATTATGTTACCTAAACACTAGTCAGTGATCTTACAGGACTCGGAGCTCCACCTCACAACAGTGGCTCACTAAGCTGCTCAGATTTTCTGCTTCAGTCAAGCTGGCAGCAAGGGAATCCTCACAGCTTGGCTTTTCTCTTCATACTTTTAGTTTTCCTACATTGTGGTGTTCAGTTGCTCTTGGGTCTTTCTTTCACTCCTACAGGAGGTAAGCAATTGTCTTGCTCCTTTTCTATGTGACTGGCTGAGCCTTGGAACTTTGTCCGGATGGCTGAAGGACGATCTGCAACAATGAACCCCAGAAAGAATGCCTTCTCAGCCTTCACTAATCTGGCCATGAGGCAAGAAGGTGCGAAATTTGCCAAACCTTGAGTCACAACACTGTGCATGACAGAGTAGCAAGGACTTTAAATGTCCCAGCTCAGCTGTTACCTGGTGTGGATTAATCAAAAAGTATAGTTTCTGCGGAATGTCCAAGTTGGTGCCGGTTCAGACCCTAGCCTTCAGAGGCTCTCTTGAACCCTGCACCAAAACTCTCTGAGCCGGTCTCTAAGACGCAGACTCCAGTGGTCGGTGGTACGCCTTTAGAAAAAAGGTAAACATCTCCTCAGCCTTCAAACATGGCTCCTCAGTCATTGATGATCTTCAACAATATCTGCATGCTCAAAGAAACACTCAAAGACAGCTGATGATTCGTCAGTGACTACACCCCCTGCTTCTGCATACAAGCGAGCCTATTCAGTGACAGAAATACCCCCACCGTCAAAGTTTCAAACCTCTTTAACAGTCACACTTATGATGACAGGCCTCTACAAATTGATTATAGCTATATTTATGGCCTACTCTCCCCTTCTGGCAAGCTGAAAACCAACAGGTGTTCTGTTCACTCACAAAGTGAAGGAACATTAAAGATGCCTTTAAATTCAGTTTTTATCTTGTCACATTTATTCTGTATTCAGAGACAGAAGTCAAGTCAGTTTACATCTACAATTACTTTTCTTTCTCTGACTGCAAAGTTCGAGATTTCGTAAGTAAACTGTCTGGCATAGGTGATGTACAAAAAGTGTTAAATTAATGGCTGTAGGGTCTCATGCTGTATTCTAACACATATGTCAATACCAAAAAAGTGACCTGTACAAGCCCTTATTTTGTAATTCTTTAATGAAAAAAAAATCAGAACACCTTACTTGGTGATGTGCAAATGATGAATGTTTGCTGAAACCCAATTTCCTCAGATTTTTTATACACTATATCGTTTTATGAGTAAAACTGCATGTTAGTGGGAACACTTTTGGCCATTTCAGTGGAAGATGTGCTGTCTGTAAATGACAGTGCAGTACCACCTCATGCTTTAGTAATATGTTAATTAAAAGTGAGTTTTTATAGCTGAATGAACTGAGAAACATTCCTACCCCTGCCCTGATGGCAAAGCTATTAGTGAATTAAGAGGCAAGTCAGGGGTCAAGTGTACTGTATATGTGGACTAGAATCTTATTATGGATGGAGCAAACGTTTTGTCTACCAAATACAACTACATAGGTTTTTCTGTATAGCAGGAATGCTAAACTTGTATATTGGAAGGCGCTCTCATATGTGATAATGAAGAAAACGATGGCTCTGCAAAATAAAATATTTGCCTAGGATGACATAATGAGACCAATTTATGGGTCAAGTACATTAGTTACTTCGATTAGACCTTCAGATCTAGTAACGTTTTCATGATTTGTCAGAGCCTGGATGACCTCATCAGCGAGAACTACTGGTACTGAGATCTGTGGGACCTGTCTCTGGATGTTCCAATTAAATTAAAAGTAAAACCCTTATCTGTTGACATAGATCCCTTCCATTATGCCACCTGACAACTTGGCTGCTACAGACTTAGAGTGTAGATCCCTCACCATACCACCTGACTGTTGAACCATCCTCACTGCAGCAAGAACAGCCTCATTATCCAAGGCATATTCCTTACAAGAAAATAGGTTTTGCGTTTGAGTAGCGGATCACAGTTTGGATTCTTTACCTCTGCGTCCAAATTACATTTTGAATTATCTACTGCATCTGACACCGTCTTAATTGAAATATTCCTCCATCCATGTTCACTTGCCCACAGTCGTGAGGTGTCAACCCTCAAAATCCCTTTGCTCCACTGGATCGGGTGAAAGTTTGAATGCCACCTATAACCCAACAATCCTCTGCCTGTGAATTAAATACCTTTCTTGGGGCTCTAACTAAAAGTCCCTTTGAGTCCATTCACAGACCCACTCTGCAAATGCTGTGGAAAATGGCTCCTTAATTAGGCAGGAAAGATAGGGTGGATCAAAACAATACCTATCCAGCTTCCAAATCTCACATTTGACACATTTAACGCTCCTCTTACAACGAATGCCAGTGTTTTGCGTGAAGTATTGCCCTCTTTCCATTTGTACCAGAAAATTAATATTTTAACTTTATTCCTGCAGCCAGGCACTCCTGCTGAATAGGCTTCGCACTTGTTGAATTTGAAACTCAGTTTAAAATTCTATATTGGCAGCATGCATAAACACTATCAAAAAAACATATTGACTTTTTGTGTCACATAAAATTGCTAATAAATGTCCGGCCTTATCTAAGCCCATTAGACTTTACTATGCGTGGCTTTCTGCCATATGTAGTCAGGCAGACGGCTACGAAGGAATGTAAGAGTTTAATATACTTGAGGCATGGCAGCCACCGCTGGGGATTTGCTGGTGTGCCAATTGCTGACATCTGCAATGTAGCAACTAGGTCTTGAAGGCACAGCTTTATGAAGCATTACTGCGCAGACATCCAGAAGACAACACAGATTGAAGTTTTCAGGCGATACTGCGCAATCTGTTTAAATTAGGAAAGTTTCACTACTACTTCGTCATATGTTTTGTACAGTTACTGCTAGGGTAATTGTTATTCAGTCCTGAATCTGTGAAAGATCCACTACAGTTCTCCAACTTTGATATATTTTGTAGAACACACCCACATCTCCAGTAATGAATCTTTCTACTATGCTTCTGTATGTTGATTAGCTGCCAACATCTGAGCAGTTCTCCTCTGTGGGGAGCTGGACCTCTGAATCCTTCCACCTCATTGGCCACATTTCAGGTCACATAATGATGTGAATGGACTTTTTGTATTTTATGGCTGTTTTCAATTTTATGACTGCTGTGTTAACGATTGCTGTACCAGCCTCACGATGGAAAATATTCAAAGCATGTAAATCTATGAAATATACCCAAGTTGGAGAGCTGTAGTTACAGGTAAGTATCTTTTTCTGAAGCTGTTTTGGCACTAAAGAATTATGGTATCAGCTTCTCCTACGAGTAAAACTAGTGTTCTCGAATTAAAGCTTGTTTGGCCCAAAGTTTATTAAAAATGCACTTTAGTAAATTAATGCAGTAGGAGATTAACACTTAGCCATTCGCTGAAGAGAGCAAAGACATTAATTTTTGTCTTTGCCTATGTTGATATAAGTAATCCAACTGAGCTGTAAACATCCTACAGATTTTTATTGCCTTCAAGTCCACATCCTATTTCATCTCTCCATGCAGTACTCTCCTTGTACTCTTTTCTGTTAACAAAATACATTGTGGCTCTTAAGTGACTGTATGCAGTGGGTTATGTATAGTCTGTTTCAGGCAGCTACGAGTAGTTTCAGTCTGCACCTGTTCAAAAACGGTGCTCGTATGAAGAAAAACCATATTAAGAGGGATACGATGGAATAGAATATGATGGGGAGTGAGATCAAACGAACTTTTCTTGTAATTAGGATTGTTGTAAGATGGGATATTCATTTTCTTCTGACGCTGAGCACTTTACACATTTTCCCATGAGCTGAAATAAAAACACACTTGTCACATAAGGAAACAAAACCACAATGTTAGAAAAGTGTCTCTCCGTTTATACCTTTGCCGGTTGTAGGGTTTCAGACAAACTCCCATGTTAGACTGTCTCGATTCAGATAATTGAGCATGTTCTTTGAACAACTGAAGTGTTCATTGGACAGAAGTGTTATTGTGATTCATAATGTGCTTTTTCCCGGGTACCTATATTGGAATACTATTAAATCACGTCCAAACTACACTTAAAGAAATTCTATGCACAGCTCTCTACTAAAATATTGCTGCTAATTGATCTAAACTTCATGGAGTTGGTTCTTGCTGGAATCCGTAGTTTGTAACAAATTGTGAATGACCCTTTGTGAGAGGAGAAAACACAGTGAAGTTATTGTACCATAAATGATTTTATGATGACTAATATGTTCTCTTCTGTTAGAATTTGCTCATCACTATTAAGTCCCGCTTCTATTTAGTATGTACCCTAATGTAATCTCTCTCTGTAGAGGATTGTTTATTTCTCATGTGCCACTGTTGCCATTTTTTACTGGGTGATAAAATGTGAGGACCACACTCTCAGGAATCACTTTTTTGCTTCAATTTTGATATTACGTCATTTGTTTGGGAAATAATATGGGCTTATTAAATCCCTTTGTGTACAATGCCTCTGAGCTGTTAATGACTAAATGTGAATGTGGGTTTTTCATTCAGACATGCATCCAAACTAACAAACGATGAAATGGTGCTATGTGTTCACCTGCACTAACATTCCTTTCTCTACTGAAATGTTGATAAAAAATACTGTGAAAACCTACCAATTTTTTTATTGCAAAGCCAGCCGTTCTGTAAAATGATCTTTACCCTTACTTCTTTGGATTGGTAGTTTAGTGAACTAATGTATCCACTCAAGGAATGCGGCGACTGTTCAAATCCTGGCGGGTGTGTCCACTCAGCTTTTTGAGAGTCAATAAAGCACACCATTGAGTTGGGTAAAAATTTCACATTTGTTATTCTGCGCCTTGATGCCCCAAGCGATGGTGGACCTTCCGTTACAGATACATTAAGTCATGCTACATTTGTATTGCTGCTCGTTAAGAACATCCATTCTAACAGTTTATTCTTAGTTACTACAACTTATGTCTGTCTTTGGGCATTAGGCCATATGTTTCCATTCTTGTATTGTGTGGTTCCGATAAGAAATCTGTATTAATATTTATAATCAGTGGATAGCCTCCCTCACCCTCACCCATGCATGCGGCCCAGCGCCACTTTTACAAGCAGAGAAAGAAACTCTCTAAACCATAACAGCATTCCTTTATTTATTCTTAAGGCACACGTTCTGGCAAAGCTATCATAGCGCTGGGGAAAGTAAAAGAACAAGATTAGCTAACATAAAAGTTAGATCTTCCAAACTGTTACCTAAGCAAACGCGGCGCAAGTCAGTGGGTAGATCATTTCAGAGCCAAGGCCCCCAAAACTTTGCTATCCTTCATTGTATTTTCTTGTATCGCGTAGACCGCGCCGAAAGCAGTGGCTACTGCATAGTGTCATTGTAGCCCCCATGCACTTGTTTAAATCATGATGCATGAAGGAGGTGGCCGATCTTTAGGGCCTGCGGGCTGTGTAACGAACTAAAAGGTCAGATATTAATACAGGTCCTCTGATGGACAAAGCACTGAACCGAATAGTTGCTTCGGATTCAACCATTGAAAGCAGGCTGTAGCGCAGGACGCATGCTGGGGTTTGCCCAGCGTGTGGGTCTGCCGGACTGCAAAATTCTGATCTTGATCACTCAAGCTAAATAAGTAAAACTATAAACTGAAGGTCCTAGACGGCTAACACTATGCCCATCTAAAGCCAACATTTGTTTTTTTTATTTTTAAACGAACGTGCTACACAATATGAAAATACCTCATAAAGCTAATAAAAACATGTTTACCAACATTGCAGCCATACGTACTTTTTTTTTAGATTTTTCCCTTTTCCTTTCAGTAGAGTAAAAGGAAAAGAAAATATTCCCATATGCACAAGTCTCGCCAGCCCAGTTGTTTTGTTGCTCCATATGAAGGCGTGAAAAAGCATTTTGTTTTAAAGAAAATGAAACCTTCTGCGACGCACTGAGTGTGCAAGTTTGTATGATTACACCCCACATGTTGAATATGCAAATAATGTGTTGAAGTTGCAGTTTCAGTTGAAAACATTTTACATTCCCTTAAAAGAAAGACACTTCGACGTATCTTGCACAAAATGTAAGCGACATTTAGACCATTTATTGCAGATCTGTTAGTGTGGGCAAAGTAAAAGGGGAGAACGTCAAGCTGTGATTTGCTAATAACGTTGGCACTATTAAATTCGGGAACTGAATAGGGGTGGGCGGAATTTGCGGAATTAACTTTCGCAAATTATCGTTAAAAATGTTTAAAATTATCGCAAACAAGCGGAAATATCGCGAAGATGCGGAAGTTTTTTTCCGGCATGTTCGCGAGATTTTCTGCATGGTTGCGGGTCGCCAACTTACCCATGTGGTTGCTTGCGGGCGCGGCCATCTTGTTTTGAGTTGTTCTCGCGGTGCAAGATCGCGAGAAGAAAGACGTGATCGCGCGACGCATGACGTCACTGCGGGCGCGAACTGTCGCGAGACAGCGCAAATGGCTAAAAACAATACAACATCTCATGGAGAACGCGACCGGATCAAGAAAACTTGTCGGCGAACGCAGGGATTCAGGTAAGGCGATCGCGCGCGAGAATGTATTATTTTACAGCGCGAGCAAGAAACAAATTATCGCCAAGCTGCGGAAACCGGAATTTTTGACATTTTCGCGCTCTCCGCGGAACGCGAAAATGTAAAATTATCGCTATTTCCGCGAACGGAACGAAATTTTCGCCCAGGCCTAGAACTGAACCTAATTGCTAATGGTCGGCCCAATTGTGTACATTTACCAACCAGCACCCTCTAGTCAAATTCTACCCATCTCTAACTTAAAAAGTGTCGCTCCATGGATGAAGGCTGCGAACTGCTGGTTCATTGGTATTGAGGTTGTGTGATGGGCCTGGCGATAGGCCAGGCACAGCCCACTGTGCACAGTGGAATGCCTTGCACAGCCGGCTGGATCATACTGGAGCTGGTACAGTTCCCCCATCAGGTCCTGAGCCCAGAGTTCACAACATGTTACCAGTGGCTTGGCGCAGACAGACTGGTAGAATGGTTGGTGATGCATGCCCTACACCCAGAGTCCGCTGTGCTTTTCCAAAGGTTGTGCTCAGCGAGCAGGATGGGACATGCTTCTGTGTGGCAACTCAAGGATGTATAGAGTGAAAAGAGTAACCCGAGGATGATGCAGGGCTTCACCATAGGGTAAGCCCCCATCCAGAAACCACTGCAGACAGCCAGAAACTGTGCACAACAGACCTAGTTTTAGGTGGACTGGGCCAGGTCGTGCACCTAAAGCCTGCTCCACACGACTGAAGGCCTCTTGCAGAGAAGCCACATACTGTGTGGACTGGTAAAGACCCTTCTCCCAGAGTCAACTGTGCACCACCAAACCTGTGTATACTGGGACACACTGGTTGTGTGGATGATGCAGGTTCTGGCTGCATGCCGGGCTTGCACTGGGAGCACTCTGTGCATGGTCAAAGATTGTATGCAGTGGCCTTGGTGGAGCTGAGGCTGTGTTTTGCTGGAAGCCAAACCTGTGCTCAAAACCTACTGTATTTGCTGAAGCCATGAGCGAGAGATCGCAGGGCTGGCTTAGGTTATTTGGAGCTCACTAAACATGACTCATGGATCCATAAAGCATAGTATCTATGTGGGTGCTGAATGCAGTAAACTATAAAATAAAATCTTCATTCAGTGAAAAATCTTTTTTGAAAGTAACTTACTTTTACCATTGATCACATGACAACATATGTTTCTAACCCATCAGTGGAAACTGTAATTTTGTATTTATTACTATTCGTCTGTCATGAGTCATGGTCCCTCCCCACCCTTGGTTTTGGTAACAAATTGCTTATTACCCTGTGCATCTGCGTGTATAAAGTGTATGTGTGTGTGTTTCTATTTCTACGTATAGTGCCAATTGCCACTGTGTAGTTATATGCGAGTTACGTTTACTATAGGAAGAGCATTTTTTAGTTTTGCTAATAAATTTGAAGAATCTTCACAAATGTTTTTTTAAAAAAGCTCCTTCCTGGAATGTTTAATGGGTGTCCGTCAGACGGGGCCTTTGAAAAAGTGGCGATCCCAAAGCACTCCTTTCCCCATGCATTTTCCATAGGAAAAAAAGGTCAAGGATCCAGAGAAACCAGCTGAACAAAATTACACCAAATTTGGCAGAAAGTTAGATCTTTACCCAGAAAGTTAGATCTTTACCCAGAAAGTGTGTTTTAAAAAAAAATTGGTATAAATTTGTTTTGTAGTCTTCTAGAAATTAAGGGTAAAAATGTATAGATATATTGACCGTAGATACTGCAGGACTACAAGAGACCCGCAGGACAGCGAATTAAAAAACTGGAGCGTTATTATTTGTTGCAAGGGCTTTCTTTCTCGTCAGCCAGCTCACACACAAGGGATTCACGATCCTGCTGGAGTAAACGCTGATTGGCGTATTGCAGCATGGAAGAAAATATTGTAGATGTTAATACAGGACATAGGTGCTTACAATCAAACTGGTTTCACAGCTTTCTCTAGTACCCTAGAAAAGTTAGTAGCACTCTCTATGATTGCTGAGAAACATATCATCAACAGAAAACATCTTTTATATTCCTGCTTTGTGGATTCCTCCAAAGCCTTCGATCATGTCAAATGTAACCTTTTATGGACAAATCTGGCCGGCTGGAGCAACATTGCAAAACTATTATGTGCCATCAAACTTTTGTACTCAAATAATTGGGCAATGGTCAAACTCGGTTCCAACAGTGGGTAGTCATCCAAAATAGAAGTCAAAGGGGCCTGAAAAAAGGGTGCGTTCTGGCCCCAATGCTTTTCAATTTGTTTATATTCAACCTAAGTGCATTCCTTGACGCAGCTAAATCCCATGCACCAAGGCTTGGACATAGTCAGGAGACCTCATTACAGTACGCTGATGATGTAGTTCTGGTGAACTTGACAGGCATTGGGCTTCACAGGCTCTTAAACAACCTCCACGTTTATTGTGCCAAAAATAAAATGGTGGTGAACCTCACAAAAACACAGATCATGGTGTTCGGAAGGAAGGTCAAGGAGCAAGGAAGTTTGTTCCTGGGTGGACTGCCGGACTCCAGAGGCACTTGCTATAAATAGCTCAGTGTCTGGCTGCCGGAATGTCTCTTTTCGTTTGCATCTAAACTCATTAAAGCCAAAGAGTGCCTCGCTAATTGCAGCTTTTCATTACTTACAGTGCAGATTGCAAAGCCCGACCTTGGAGCCTCTTCTTGCAGTGATAAAAGCAAAACTTATTCTGGCAATCCACTTTGCCACAGTGCCCTTCCCCAGGAAGTTTAGTGCCTTTAAAAAAAAAAAATCTTCATTCTTCACAAAGCAAGGCATTTTTGGTCTGTTTAACCAAGAGTTAGTATGGGAGGACTCTTTTGGACCCGGGCCGGGGAAGGCAGAGCCGGACCCGATGGGGGGGCCCAGGTTGAACCCCCGCCAGCGGCAGGAGCCTGCACCGCCCCCTAATCAAAATCCCGGCTAAGCCGTGGGGGCCAGGATTGGCCCAGAAACAAAAGAAGGCTCCCCCCCCCAAATCAGGGGGCGAGCCAGTAAGGCAAGGAGGGGTTTAAAAGAGGGGCCAACGGCCCAAAAAGGCATAATTCACCCTCCATCCTTGTGAGGAAGAAGAAGAGAAGACCACCCACCCACACCTAAGACTACGGGCGTCGCAGCCGTAGGGGGGTATGGGTAGCGGATCTAACACGAGGAAGCTAGTAGGAAACTAAATTACTAGAAGTTAGACAGAAGGCTCTCACAGTGTCCTTGGGATGCCTCATGGCAGGGGCACTAAGGGAGCCATAGAAAGAATAGAGGTAACACTCCTGCAGGACCCTTGGGATGCCTTACGGCAGGGTTACAGAGGGAGAAGATTGCAAGTTCCCAGCCTCAGAGAAATAGAGTAGATGCTCAAGTAAGGTCCTTGGGATACCAAACTGCAGGGACCACTGGGAAAAGGGAGGGCCCACGAAAGGGTATGGGCGAGCGGGACAGCACTTGCAGCCCGGGCAGGTCCAAACAGACACCCTCCAAATCGGTAGCAAGTTGAAGCCTAGACCTGGGAATCGAAACCCAGAAGAGGGGCCCCTCCCTCCTCTCCCAGGAAATTGAGGAGGCTGGGCCCAGTATCCAAATAGAGAAATTCCAATGAGCAATAGAGAAAAGCAAACATGGACAATGAAGGACTATGTTGAATTTTGAATGTGGAATTTTGAAATGCGAAGATTTCATGTAAAAATTAAAATGTTTTGAAAATAAACTGCGACCTTTTCAGGCACCAAAGAAGTTGTCAGGTGGTGATTCAAAGAAAAGCGCGCAGTTGTTGATAACAGACAAGGGGGAGCGGGGAAAGAGTACTCGCCGCCTGGAAGGGGTTTAAGTACATGTCACTACTAAGGCTATCTGATAAGTTGATCAGTCAATATCATTGAGGCAAAAGAACTATGGGAATCAGCACTCCGGAATGCCCTCTTCAAAATATCTGTAAACCAGCAAATAACGAAGATCTCATAGAATAGGGACAAGAGTGACTTAAGTAAAAGAAGCCATGCGTGAACAGTCATTGACTCTTATAAACATCCCTGCTCGCAATGATACTTAACTGATTTACTGAGGTTCTTTTATAAAAGCAAGTTGCTTCATGTGCATTTCAACCTGTGCCAAAATACAGATTGCCTGCCAAAATGGTGAAGGAAATCTTTGTGTATTAAATGCAGACTGTGTCATCTACACACAGAACGTCTGACTCATATCAACTTGCCCCAATCTGTTGACTGAACGTAAGGCTTTGTTGCACAACCTTTTTATTCAAAATGGCATCAGAACCTCACTCTTTTGTTAAATACATGAATGCCCCTGAGTGGCTGCTGCTTTCAGAAAAATTATCCTAAAAGTTGATAGGCTGTTATCAGATACAGGTTTATACGTAGCAGTGTAAAGGAAGCACGGTCAATAGCTCCACACCAACGCCGTATAATGTGTCCAATGTTCACCGTTACACTCTTTTAGCGGCTTTGCCCTGTCACTTTAGCACCTTATTCTAGATATAATGAAAATAGCATTTCATGACATGATGTGGAACAACCAGTTCCAAGGGAGCATGAGAGGATACTATTGAGGAAATATCCTGATTTGACGCTTCTTAGTATCTTTCTCACTTTGCTGCACATTTTACACCAACTGGAAAAGTAGACCGGTCACTGTCAGATAAAATGTTAATTGCAGATAGTTCAGTATGAGAGGGGTTGTGCAAATGATCTTTTTTTGTTTATTTTTCCCAAGCTTGATGTCTTTTTCTTCCTGTTTTAGCTAATTTTATTTTGTTACATCAGTACTTTATATTTGGTATGGAAGAGTCAGTGTAGCATAATGGGCAATAACGTGGAACAAGAGAATATGAGGTGATACTACTGCCCAGAATGAGTTTTACCTCTTCCCTGTTTTTTCTTTCATCAACCCTTGCACTTTTAGCACCGCTTGCGCTGTCACATTTTCACTACATATCCTTTTTGTTGGACAGGTCAATGTCAGATAAAGTGTTCATCACAGATACTGAGGGGGGTTGAGTAATTTTTTTTTTTTTTGTAAACTAAATGTCTTTTATTTTTAGCAAAATGTATCTAGTCACACCCACTTTATATCTGGTACTATGAAAGGGGTAGTGTAAAATAATAGTCAACAATGTAGAACATGAGGAGATGGGGAATTACTGCTGTCTAGAGAAAGGTTTACCCATCCCTTGTTTCTCTTTTATGCTGCCCTTACACTAACAGTACACCTTGCGCTGTCACATTTGCACTATATATCCAGCTTTATGGAAAAGGTATTGCAAGACGGGATGGGACGCAATGTGAACAAGATAATACAGGATAATATTGCTTCCCGGGTTTTGTTTTAATTTTCTATGAACCTTTTTATTTCATTGTATTGTGATGTATAAATCTATGATTTTAATTAACCGAAATAAAATGTAATACAGGACACAGGGACTCTGTGCCATGGCCCTTGTTAGGGGGTGCCAGAGGGCCAAAAATGAAGGACTAAACTTCTTTGGCCTTTTTGCGAACCAGCAGGAGTCCCACAAGAGTCCTGTAGGACCAGAAACAACAAAAACAGAGTCCTAAGTCTGTGGCTAGATAGCTGAAGGACTGGTGCGGCGGGGGGTTGGGCGTTCAGGCAGGGTTGCCCAACTCCTCTAATCCTCCAACCTTCAGCCGTACTAATTGATAGGTTGGACGCAGGGGTTGGACTGAAACTATCCTTATATAATATTACTTTACTATAAAAAAAAAGTATAAATTTACTACAAAGATCAGAGGTTAAGGTGGATATGTGAGGAGGGTAGTTAGATTTTAACTTAGATTAAATAAAATGTATAAATTCACTGAAAAAGCACTGTTGTGTAAAAACTGGGGCTATATGCCTGTTCTATGATACTCTGCGAAAAAAGGTTTGAACAAGTGCACTCCGTGGTGATGAAATTTCAACAATGTAACCCTCATTCAAAGGTGGTAGCGTGCAGCCCGACCATAGCCTGCCCTGAAGCCATGTAGGTTAATGAAGAGAAAAGTGAAGCGATTGTGCACTCCAACTTCGGACGCACTGCTAAAGGCCGACAATTATATCATAGATACACCAAATTGTTCAAATGTTAAATCCATTTATTCCAAGTATTCCAAACTGTTAATCTTCATTCATCAGGTTACACGGTAATCAATCGTATAGTTAGCTTCTAAAACGGCAGATGTGCCACAGGCTTCTTTCTGTCGCATGCTTTATACAATATTCATATCCTTAGTGATTGTTCTCCAATGCATTTCGAGCTTAACTTATAGCTCTTCTTCAGGGATTCACTAAAAGTTTAAAAAGACATGACTATTAGATTATACATCCCAACTGTATTACATATTTCAACAAATTACTCATGTTTCGTGACTCGGACCTTTCAATTGACGTTTTCCCGCTATACGTGCTTAAACTAAGTTCCCCTCTAAGTTCTCAACCGTTGTTATGCCACTATGTCGTACAAACACATTCTATCACATTTCGATAACCAATTTCTTCATTATTCACCCCTGTATCACAAAATGTACCCAGCTCTCATCTTTCCTACCTCTTGATATTTGTCATTGCAGGTTTCCCTTTGCGCTGTGCAGCGTTATGTTTAACTTCTAACGTCCTCATATTTAAACAGCACTCTGCTAACCCCTCCCCTTCAATTAGCCAATGACGTTATCCAACGGTTATACATAATTATTCGCCTAAACTGCAACTCCCATAATGCCAAGTATACGTCAGCGATCATCCAGTGTTTCAATCATTTTAAATCAGTTTGAGCTTTAACACATATGCCCCCCCCCCTCCCTTAAAAATGTACATTATACGTCAACTTGCTTTATAAACAGTCCGGTTCTAATACAAGCATTATATGTTTTATTAACATCTTATGCAATCGATAATTTGCTTGTATTAGAACCGGACTGTTTATAAAGCAAGTTGACGTATAATGTACATTTTTAAGGGAGGGCGGGGCATATGTGTTAAATATCAAACTGATTTAAAATGATTGAAACACTGGATGATCGCTGACGTATACTTGGCATTATGGGAGTTGCAGTTTAGGCGAATAATTATGTATAACCGTTGGATAACGTCATTGGCTAATTGAAGGGGAGGGGTTAGCAGAGTGCTGTTTAAATATGAGGACGTTAGAAGTCAAACATAACGCTGCACAGCGCAAAGGGAAACCTGCAATGACAAATATCAAGAGGTAGGAAAGATGAGAGCTGGGTACATTTTGTGATACAGGGGTGAATAATGAAGAAATTGGTTATCGAAATGTGATAGAATGTGTTTGTACGACATAGTGGCATAACAACGGTTGAGAACTTAGAGGGGAGCTTAGTTTAAGCACGTATAGCGGGAAAACGTCAATTGAAAGGTCTGAGTCACGAAACATGAGTAATTTGTTGAAATATGTAATACAGTTGGGATGTATAATCTAATAGTCATGTCTTTTTAAACTTTTAGTGAATCCCTGAAGAAGAGCTATAAGTTAAGCTCGAAATGCATTGGAGAACAATCACTAAGGATATGAATATTGTATAAAGCATGCGACAGAAAGAAGCCTGTGGCACATCTGCCGTTTTAGAAGCTAACTATACGATTGATTACCGTGTAACCTGATGAATGAAGATTAACAGTTTGGAATACTTGGAATAAATGGATTTAACATTTGAACGATTTGGTGTATCTAGGATATAATTGTCGGCCTTTAGCAGTGCGTCCGAAGTTGGAGTGCACAATCGCTTCACTTTTCTCTTCTGTTCTATGATACTGATATATGCAATTACATATTACATGACTGATGACATCTGAAATCTATGGTGGTGCAAGTTGTACTTATGTCAGTTACGTAGGTATAGATCTGTGCATAGGTGAATATAATGCTATCACATCCGAAGACGCTTGTTTCTGCATAATTGACAACTTTTGGATAACCTGGTTTTCAATTCTCCAATTAGAATAGATTCCATAAAAAAATAAGTGTTTAATGTCTCTTGATGGTAGTAGCACACCATTGTATTTCACGATGATTGACTGCTAGATTTGGAAACAAAATGTTATCTCCCTTCATTGCACACAACGAGGAGGAGAATTAGAAGTTTGAGAAGCTATCCGACTCATTAGCTTTCTTGATCAGATTGGCCCAACAGTGCTGTAACATGGTTAATATCTGCAATCCTTCCATGCTTCTTGTGTTACGATTTCTCATTTGCTTCCCTTACATAGGGCCTTCCCAGTGCCTCGAGGAAAGGTTCAGCTTGATTTTCTTTCACTGCTTATAACTATTAATGAAGACCTGTTGATATAGAAGAGAAAGGTATTTACCTGTCATGCCACTCGTTTTCAATCAAGACTATCTTCATTAAATTTATAAACAACTTGTTATTCCCCCTGTTGCGCCTCAGGAATGTAAACAGTCAGGATACAGACTCCTTTGGACCAAACTGCCACTGTGCTGTATGGCAGTATAGTGGTGGGCCTTTCAGAAACCGCATGTAAGACTGCATGACTATGAGAGAAAAAAACAATGTGTTTCTCTTTCAAAAATTGACTTTGAATTTGTAGTCCCCCTGGAGGTCCGTTAACCTGCCCACGTCGCCGATTCCGGTTTCGGCGACGTGGGCAGGTTAACGGACCTCCAGGGGGACTACAAACTGAAATGTGTTTCTCCCCTTGACGACGCGCCATGTACCAGATGATGAGGTTTTTATATTAGGATTAGGTTACCCCCTTGATATCAGAATACAGACAAATAGGGGAACCAGTAGTGGGTGGGTAGTCAATTTACACCCACCCTAGCACACCACACTGTAGATAGTTCTTGCACATATCACTATTGTATCACCGGTCCTGACGAAGCGCCAAGGGATCCTCCTGACCCATTGGGCGCGAAACATGTTGACCAGAAGAGTAGAGTGCAGCTAGCCACTCCCCCCTTTGTGAGCACTTCAGCTTTAACGCCACTCAACCTTTTTAATAAGGTGGTTTACTGAGTCAATAAAGTCGTATTTCAGACTAACCAACCTTTTTTACTCACTCACACACATCTACACGCACGGGCCCTCACAGGCACGCACCAAACGGCAGGGAACAAAAGATCTCCGGTAAAGAGCCCCTTTATGGGTGCCCGTCTGGTATTGCACCGCCGACCCGACGAGGAGCAAACCCAGATGATGAAGCATGACACCTAGCTTGCTGGGTGTGTGAGGGTTTTAGTTCCACCCTTAAGGGACCCCCATCCCTTGTGCACTCACATTCCATTGGTGAGAGTCTGGTTTCGGATAACCCTTCTCCCCCAGACCTTCCACTTTGTAGGAACTGCACATCTTTCTTTGTTGTCATAAAATATCTACTACAGTCAATGAAAACAAGCATTGGCCGCACGGCCGTGAAAGTGACGCGGCCCGCGAAAGTGAAAGTGATCGCGATCAAAGACAGATGGCGGCTGCGTTCGTGCACGCTCGCGTGAACGCAAGCGCTAGGCCACCAAAAGCCTGTGGCAGCCCTTTGAAAACCCACACACTAAAAGTCTCGCCAGACAAGCGCATGCGCTGGGTCAGACGAGACCTAAAAATGAGCCAACATGTAGACAGGTTTCACTATCAGACAGTTGAAAAATTAATGAAAACATTGCTCCGCTCTGTCTAATGCCGGGATATCACCTTTTGAAAAGTGGAACCCAAAATATCCTTGTGTATAATGCATAACATTTGCAAAACAATACAAAATGTATAGTAGTTTGGCCTGACTTGTTATTGCACTGGCAGGGAATGGCAGCTAGATTCGGTTAGTACCCAATAGTTTTTCTGTATCAGCATGGAATCTAAATAACAAGGAACGCTCCCATCTTCCACAAGACTGTTCTAAATAGACAAGTGGTAACTCGGAAATGCTCTGCGACAGATATGCAGTTATCCAAGGTTTCCCTAATACACTATCAAGATGATTTTCACGAGCTAGATTATAAAAAGCTGAAACTACTTCCTTTTTATTATAGGTAGGGCATGAATCTCTGATTGTAAAAACTTGCTCCACACTTAGCTCCTCAAATTCCGATTTAATATATGCCAATCTGAGGGAAATAGGTTCATCTGAAAGAAACACGTTAGTTAGATTCCTCACCTTAGAATATCCCCAGGCGTCAGACTGGATCCGGAAGATTTTTGTAGCAATACCCCTTGCGCGTCGCTAGGCGTCGTCTGCGGCTCCGCGTCCGTCGTTGGCGTCGTGCGCCGGAATGACGTCGTCGGAGTACTTAGACGCCGCCCTCGCGCGCTGACGTCAGTTCTTCTTTTTTTCCGCGCCAGTAAGCGCCGATCCGGGAGAGCTACCCCTTTTAGTCGTTTTTGACTAAATATTTTTGACTCTTTTGTCACTGTCTCGACATCTGGTGCCGGTAGGATGCCTGGTTTCAAGGCTTGCGACGATTGTCATCGACTGATGTCGGTGACCGATCAACACCGCCGGTGCCTCTACTGTTTGGGCCTCGACCACGACGTGGAGTCGTGTTCCGACTGCAAGGCCCTGACCTCGAAAGCTACGCGGGAGCGGTCCTGCAAGCCTCTCGAGCTCCGCCCCGCTCGATCCCGGTCCAGGAGGAGGTCCAAGGATCGGTCGCGGAGCCGCAGTCGACACCATCGATCATCTGGCTCTTCGGGTAAATCCAAGCGATCCAAGAAGTCCAAGAGACGACATCGCTCTTCGGACTCCCCTCGCCGGTCGCACGACTCGGCCGAGGGCCCGGGTGGTTCCACCCCCGCGGCTCCGTCGGAGCCGCAGGCGCCGCGCAAGTCCCCATACCCGCCGGTCCCTGGGACTGACGCGACGCCGACGGAGGTCAGTGCCTTCCTCTCGGCCATGAGGAGCCTGGCCCCGCCGTCGACACCCGCTGGCGCGCCTTCGGGCCCCGCGGACTCGACTGGGCATCCTTGCGCGCCGGCGGCTCTGGCCCTGGCGCCGTCGGAGGCTCCGGCCCCGACGCCGCAGGACCGCGAGGGGCCCAGGCCTGGGCACCCGTCGACGCCGGTCGACCTCGTCACGCCTCCTCCGCCGGCGTAGACTCCGGTACCACCTCCGGCGCCGACTCCGGTCGACCTCGTTCCCCGGTTTAGCCCCGGTCCGGACCCGGCGCCGGTGCGGCGTCCATCGACACCGCATCCGGCGCCGCTAGGGACACGATTTGTCTATCGTCCGGCTCCGATCATTCCTCCTGTTTACCAGGAATCGGATGACGGGGGCGACTAGGAGGGGTCTGAGGACCCTATGACCCTCCAGGGTCAACTTTCTCAGGACTGGGCAGATGAACTGGGGGAGGCCAGTGGTCTGGATACCTCACCGGACACTGGATTCATCTCTCCTCCGACTGTGGCTTCGGAGGAGGGTGCAGGTTTTTCTGTGGTGCTGCGCAAGGCGGCGGAAGCCCTTGGGCTCGAGGTGCCTGCTGTGGCTGTGAGGACGAACATCCTCACCGAGGTGCTTCAGTCTGCAGCAAGCTCCACTGAGCCTCTGCTGCAATTCAATGAGGCCCTCATTGACGTTCTGCAGGGCACCTGGTCCAAGCCCTCCACAGTCCCTCCTGTGGATAGGAACGTTGCCAGGCGCCACCGCCCTGCTCCGAGCGACCCCAGTTTTCTGTCCCAACACCCCACCCCCGAGAGTCTGGTTATCCAGGCCTCTACCTCCCAATCCTCCTTCCCGACCGCTCCTCCGGACCGGGATTCCAAGAGACTGGAACAGTTCGGTAAGAAGCTGTTCTCATCGCTCAGTTTGGGCTTGCGGTCTTTAAACACCGCCTGTCTCTTGGACCGTTTTTCCCACTCTGTGGGATACGGTGGAGGACGTGCTACCCCTGTGCCCGGAGGAGGCCCGGACTCGACTCTCCCAAGCTTTGGCCGATGGGAGAGATGCGGCACGTCACGCAATCCGATGTGGACTTGACACTACGGACTCGCTGGGTAGGGCGATTTCTACCACGGTGGCGCTTAGACGTCACGCCTGGCTTCGGTCCACGTCATTTTCCGGGGATGTCCAGAGCACTCTCATGGACATGCCTTTCGATGGCACTCGCCTTTTTGGTGAGAAAGCGGACAGTGCGCTGGCTCGCTTTAAGGACTCCCGGGCTACGGCCAAGTCCTTGGGCCTCTCGGCCCCACGGCCACAGCCTTCCGCTTTTCGCTCCTTTCGTGGGCAAGGAAGGGGCACCTCCTCACGTCCGCCTAGCCACCGGCCGCAGAATCAACCTGCACGCGGTCGCGGACGTGGTTTCCGCCGAGGCGGTTCTGGAGGACAACGCGGTCAGTCCACATCCACCCCGGCAGCATCCGCCTCAAAGCCTTCCTAGTCCGAGCTTTCAGGCCCATTCCTCGCCAGTGGGAGGCAGAGTTCGCCATCACCTGCTCCACTGGCGTACCATCACTTCGGACAGGTGGGTGCTGCAAATCGTCCGAAGGGGCTACTCCCTCCCCTTCGAGACGACCCCTCCAGCCATGCCACCGCAGCACCACCGTATCTCGGAGGATCATTTGAATCTTCTGCGAGAGGAAGTTTCGGCCCTCTTGGCCAAAGAGGCCGTCGAGCGCGTTCCGAGCCCAGAAGTAGGTCGTGGTTGTTATTCCCACTACTTTCTGGTTCCCAAGAAGGGCAAGGGGGGCCTACGCCCTATCTTGGACCTCAGGAACGTCAATGCCTTCCTCCGGAAGGAACGGTTCAAAATGTTCACTTTGGCTCAGGTTCTAGCTGCCCTCGACCCTGGAGACTGGATGGTAGCGTTGGACTTGCAGGATGCATATTTCCACATCCCCGTCCTGCCGGCCCACCGGCGTTACCTGCGGTTCACGGTGGGTCAGGAGCACTTTCAGTTCACCGTGCTCCCCTTCGGCCTCACCAGTGCCCCTCGGGTGTTCACGAAAGTGATGGCGGTGGTCGCAGCTCATCTGCGCAGATCAGGGGTTCCGGTCTTCCCCTATCTCGACGACTGGTTGTAGAAGGCGGTCTCGCCCCGGGCAGTCGTCTCCCACCTCCAGACTACCGCGGATCTCCTGCATTTGCTGGGGTTTTCCATCAACGTGCCGAAGTCACACCTGAGCCCCTCTCAGAAGCTCCTCTTCATCGGAGCGGTTCTCGATTCGGCGCAGTTCCGGGTTTATCCACCGGAACAGCGGGTCCGGGATATACAGGCCCTGATTCCCATCTTTCGGCCTCTATCCTGGGTTTCGGTCAGGCTAGTGTTGCGGCTTCTGGGGCTGATGGCCTCCTGCATCCTACTAGTGCATCACGCCAGGCGGCGCATGCGGGCTCTGCAGTGGGACCTGAAGTTTCAGTGGGCCCAGCATCACGGCAACCTGTCCGACCATGTCTTGATCTCTGAGGGCACTGCACAGCAGTTGCAGTGGTGGCTCACGGACCGCAATTGGGTTACGGGCAAGAGCCTCTCCCTAACCCCTACCGGAGCATGTCGTAGTGACGGATGCGTCCCTCCTGGGCTGGGGTGGCCATATGGGAGAGGCGGAGATCAGAGGCCTCTGGTCTCCGGCGGAGTCTCTACTCCACATCAACTTGTTGGAGCTGAGAGCGATCCGACTTGCACTGAAAGCCTTCCTTCCCTCTGTCAGGGGAAGTGTCGTGCAGGTGTTCACGGACAACACCACCACCATGTGGTATTGCAACAAACAGGGAGGGGTGGGGTCGTGGACCCTTTGTCAGGAGGCTCTGCGCCTCTGGACATGGCTGGAACACCAGGGCGTCACCCTAGTGGTTCAACATCTGGCGGGCTCTCTGAACGCCAGAGCGGACGAACTCAGCCGCCGGTGCATGATGGATCACGAATGGCGTCTGCACTCAGAAGTGGCGCAAGGTCTCTTTCAGCAGTGGGGAGAGCCTTGGTTAGATCTATTCGCCACCGACGAGAACGCTCAATGTCAGCAGTTCTGCGCGTTGGAATTTCCAAGGCGGCACTCGCTCGGCGACGCTTTTCGTCGCGAGTGGAGTTGCGGTCTGTTGTACGCCTTTCCGCCTATACCACTTCTGCCCAGAGTGCTGAAGAAGATCAGGCACGACCGGGCCCAAGTCATCTTGGTGGCTCCGGATTGGGCACGAAGGTACTGGTATCCCGAGCTACTCAGTATGTTGACCGATCCTCCGATACGCCTGCCCCTTCGGGAGGATCTTCTGTCGCAGCAGCAGGGGACGGTCCTCCACCCGAACCTGTCCAGCCTCCACCTCCATGCGCGGAGATTGAGCGGCGGCAGTTGATGCCATTTGACTTGCCTCCTGAAGTCTGTGATATCATTCTGGCAGCCAGGCGTCCCTCCACAAAGACGGTATACGCCTGCCGGTGCAACAAATTTGTGGCATGGTGCACAGCAAAGGCTGTGAATCCCCTTTCCGCCCCTCTTTCTGAGGTTCTCCTCTTCCTTCTTTCTTTGGCCCGGCAGGGCTCTGCCTTGGGCACCTTGAAAGGTTATCTTGCTGCCATCTCTGCCTTCTTTCGGCTTCCTGATCAGCCCTCTCTTTTCAAGTCCCCTGTAGTTTCACGCTTTCTTAAAGGCATTACTCACACGTTCCCTCCTGTCCCTTTCGTAATGCCTCAGTGGGACTTGAATATTGTTCTCACATTTCTGATGTGCGCTCCCTTTGAGCCTCTTCACAATTGTCCTCTTCGTCTTCTGACTCTTAAGACTGCTTTGCTGGTAGCCACCACCTCGGCTAGACGGGTGAGTGAGCTCCAGACTCTTTCGTCCAAGCCTCCTTTTCTATCTGTTCATCCGGACAAGGTTGTCCTTCGGCCTCGTCCTTCCTTTCTACCGAAAGTGGTGACCCCCTTTCATCTTGGGCAATCTGTCACCTTGCCCACCTTCTTTCCGCCTCCGCATCCTTCCAAAGAGGAAGAGAGGCTCCACAGTCTGGACCCAAAACGTGCGCTCTCCTTTTATTTGGACCGCACCAAACAGTTCCGGGTTACGACCAACTTTTCGTTGGATACGTGGGTGCTAAGAAGGGGAAAGCTGTGCACAAACGGACCATCTCCCGGTGGGTCGTTTTGTGCATAACAATCTGTTATTCCTTGGCAAAAAAGGACCCTCCTGTTAGGCTGCGAGCCCATTCTACTCGGGCCACAGCGGCTACTACTGCTTTGGGATGGGGAGTCCCTTTGCAGGACATCTGTCAGGCGGCGACGTGGGCTTCGCTACACACGTTTGCCAGGCATTATTGCCTCGACAGCCAAGTCCGGAGGGATGGCTTCTTTGGCCGTTCTGTCCTCCAGGACTTTCTGGTGTGATCTTGGTTCGCAGACCCACCACCGGGGTTGGTATTGCTTGGGTATCTATTCTAAGGTGAGGAATCTAACTAACGTGTTTCTTTCAGATGAGCAAGTTACTTACCTTCGGTAACGATGTATCTGTAAGAAACATTAGTTAGTTAGATTCCTCACCGACCCACCCATCCTCCCCGTTCTGCGAACTGACATCTAGGGTTAAGGATATCCTGGTCAGGTCCCTAGACTTTTTTAGCACCAGTGTCGGTCTCTTGCATGGCTCTGCGTTCCTGGCGCGGAAAGCTATGTACAAGAACTGACGTCAGCGCGCGAGTGCGGCGTCTAAGTACTCCGACGTCATTCCGGCGCACGACGCCAACGACGGACGCTGAGCCGCAGACGACGCCTAGCGACGCGCAAAGGGTATTGCTACAAAAATCTTCCGGATCCAGTCTGACGCCTGGGGATATTCTAAGGTGAGGAATCTAACTAACTAATGTTTCTTACAGATACATCGTTACCGAAGGTAAGTAACTTGTTCTTCTGGCGCCCGTTGTGTGTACCACCTTCTTCCCCTCATGTTATTTGTCACAAAGAGTTACATTTGCTATACATATCCAATTTCATTAGAGCGAGACCATTGCTACTTTGGTTATCCATTTGGAGTAATGATCAGGCGTTGCTCACAACAGATATAATAAATGATTGTATATCTTGTGATAATGCCCTTCAAATTCCGTGGCTGGCATATATTAAATCAGAATTAAAAAAACTAGTGTTAGATACTTCCCGTTGTATAACTTACCTTTCTGACTTTTTTGTTGTTGTTTTTTTTACTCTACAGATCCTTTTAGATAAACTGTGTGGTAGTGTTCTAGGCTACAACACACATGGATGTCCAAGAATACATTTGAATTGTGTAGATATCGGTATTTTGCCATTGTTTAAAGAAATAGAATGGTGTACATCAGGTATTCATGACTGAAGAACAGATCTTGTGGTATGATTTGGCAGAATGGAAAAACTAATACTGTTGATCTGTTGTCAATTTGTGTGCATAAGTGTTTCATATAGGTCCTGAAGGGCAGGAGCCATACCAGACTGTTACTTTATCAACATTAAAGAAATGTACATTCAGTACATCTAAATGAAGATCAGTTACATAGTCTTTAGTTTTCCCATAAATATAATGTGTATTTGGATTTAGGTTGTACAGTAAAGGCTAGAGACCCAAACATTTCAAACTGTACAGCAGGGTGGCAGAGATCACAGGTTTGCTTCCCTATCCCCCTGTAGTGGATCTTGGGATTTTTAAGAGTGCCGTCATACTCTTAGACTAAATTATTGCAGTTCACAAAAATATAAGAATTGTTTACTGCAAGTTGAAGGCCACCCAACCCCTTGAAGCTGTCTCTTTTCGAGAGGATCTTCAGTGGTCTGAAATATTTCATTTTTTCATGTCAACAGTGTTAGAAATGGGGATCTCTCATTGGCAGTGGTCTAAGCCCTTTACAAGTAGGGACCCTATCTTCTAGTCAGGATGAATAAAGTACACACCTATGTTTGCCTGTGCTCACCCTCTGGTAGCTTGGCACAGAACATTCGGGCTAAACTACAGAGGTAGTGTGTAAAGCATTTGTATAGCACCCACAGTAACGCAGTGAAAACACCACACATGAACACCACACCAGTTTAGAAAAATAAGTATCTTTATCTAAACCAAACAAGACCAAAGCGACAAAAATCCAACATACACAACTCAAAATCTGGTTCTTAAATGGTACAAAACAGTTCTCCCCATAGAAAACTATGGATGCCTGTATTTGCACAAAGTACCTCAAATGTATCAAAAATACGAGATGAAAACATGTGCAGGGAAGGTGATGTGTCTGTTCCTTGCTCCATGAAAGGTGATGCGTCTGTTCCTTACTGAAGAGGAGGTGATGCATCGATTTCTTACTGGAAGCCATGTGTCGTCGTGGTTATAATGCGCAGGTGCGATGCATGAGAAAATTTGCCTGCTACGGGTCGATGCAGCAGCGATCCAGGCGCCACGTCAATTTCTGTAGCCGTGGACAGGCGATGCATCGATTCTGCAGTTTCTTTAGTTCTTTACAGCTGTCTGTAGCAGGAACAATCTCCAGGGACCCAGAACTCAAATAGACACCCCCAGGCAGGTCAGAACTCCCAGCAGTAGAGTTCAAGAAGGCTGTCGGTGAAGTCTTTGTGTCTCTGAGACTTCTGAACAGAAGACAAGCACACACAATCCCTTGGAGATTCTTCTCTTTTTTTTTTTTTTTTTTAAATATTTTTTTATTGCCTTTTTTCCCCTTTTTTTACAGAGCATTGTCAATATAAGAATCAAAAGACTATATACAGATTACTACATAAATTCGATTTAGGACCAAAACCAATTATACAATGAAAACTTTGACTGGATATACCATTATTCCTAGCAAATTTAGCATACACATCCTTAGACAAGAGAAAGAGAGAGAAAACAAAGAAAAAAAGAAGAAAAAGAAGAAGAAGAAAATAAACAAAAGAAAAAACAACCAGTTATTTCTAATTTTCCTTCCACTTAATAATGGGGTCCCAAATTTGTAATCCTAGCTTTCTTCCCCTTTTGCCCTTCCTTGCGTATATCTCCTTCTCGAGATTATAAACCGAGAGCAATCTAGCCAACCATTGATAAAATGTAGGTGGGATTCGTTCCAACCAGGCTGAAGCAATACAAATTCGTAAAACAGTCATAGCCAGAAACATAAAGAAACATGCTGGGTCCTCTGTACCATCACTATCTATCCCCAACAAAATTATCGATGGGGTGAGGGTAACCTTGCTTCCCAGTAATCTCCCTAAAATTACTTCTATAGCTCTATGGAGCGGATATAGGTGTGAACAGGTAGCGAAGACATGTACTAAATCCGCCTCCAAACTATCACACCTGGAACAGGTGATACCGGTCGACCCTCCCCACTGCGCAATCCTGGCAGGTGTGTAGTATAGTGAATAAATTGTCTTATAATGCTGAGCCTGAAGTGCCGCCGAGCAAAGAACTTTCTGCGCTAGTTCTAATGAGAGTAGGAAGTACTCCTGTCCCACTCCAAGTTTCTCGGCCCACTTATTTTGGTATTTCACAAGGTCATCTTCTTTACCCGCCATAAGTTCAGCATAAAGTCTTTTAATCGTACAGCTCGCCCTGCCCCCAATAATTTCCATAATTGCATTTTTCCCAAACCCGGCAGGCCCACCCTTCTTGGTTTTTAAGAAGCTCCTAACTTGTAGGTATTTGAAAAAGCTTCTAGACTCCACCCCGTAAGCCGACTGAATATCAGAAAACTGGCGTATTCCGTTTATGCCCATTAAGTCCCCTACCTTCGTTACACCTCGACCCCCCCCAGTCTACAAAAACCGAGTCTGAAAATATGTCCCCTGGAAGAGTGTGGTTTCTATACAGTTGAGTGTATGCGTTAAACCTCCCTAGTCCGTATCTTTTCTTAAAGGATATCCATATCTTATGTGCAGCTATCAGTGTCTTGAACTTTGTTCTCTTAAAATAACTTGGATCAGTGTATTTCAGAAATGCATTCTCTGCTTCTTCTCCTAATAATGAGTAAATAGATATAGAACCAAAAAAATCCTCTGACTCGGGGCTGCCCCCACCTAAAAGTCCAGACATATACTGTAAAGCTGCTGCCCAATAATACATTTTCAAATCAGGCACAGCCCATCCTCCCCTATCCCTAGGAAGTGCCATGTATCGTAAAGCCCTTCTTGTATTACCTTGTGCCCATAGAAATCTATTTATCATCTGTTCTATTATAGTAAACCATTTTACCTCAAATATAAGTGGGATTGATCTGAAGAGATAGAGGAATTTTGGCAAAAATATCATTTTAATGATATTTGTACATCCAACTATAGAAAGATGAAGGTTATGCAATCTATCCAAATCCTTTTTTGCTTTCTTTATTATTGGGTCTATATTCCTTTCCACCACCCTATTCAAGTCCGCCGAGATGTTGACCCCTAGATAGACACCAGATCCCACTACTCGGGAGTCCAAGCAATCTGTGTTGTCATTTTTAATTATCTGTGTCTTGGGCCCATTAAGAGCATATCCAGAAACTTGGCCAAAACATAGAGCTTCCCTCTCAACCTCTCTTATAGCCTCAGTGGGTGCCGAAGTAAGAATTGCCACATCGTCGGCGTATGCCAAAATTTTACAATCTATACCTTGACTTTTTATAGGGGGAATCCTATTGTTTGCCTCCAATTTACGTAAAAAGGGATCTATATATAACGCAAAAAGAAGTGGTGAACATGGACAACCCTGTCTCATACCCTGTTTAATCTGTAGGGGCCTTGTGTGCCCGGCATTCACACGAAATCGGGCTGTAGGAGCTAAATATAAGGCCTGAATAGCTTTTATAAAACCCTCTCCACATCCAGACCATCTCAGTGTTGACCAGAGATACTCCCAGGAGACCCGATCGAATGCTTTTTCGGCGTCCAGTAACATAGCTGCCATCGGGCCTCCTGCAACCTCTGTAGCATCAAATAGAGTAATAACTCGGCGGATATGCTGTGTCGTGTCTCTTCCTGGAATAAATCCGTGCTGGGTTGTGCTAACCAAGGTGTCTATGACCTTTGCTAGTCTGGTGGCTAGAATTTTAGAAAATATTTTGGCATCCGCGTTCATCAACGTAATCGGCCTATAAAACCCTGGTTCTGTGGTTGGCTTTCCCTTCTTTAAAATAACTACAATGTCTGCTCCTGCCCAATTACTAGGAACAGATACCCCTAACTGAGCCTGTTGTAAAGTAATGCATAAGTCCAAAAAAATTTCTTCCCGAAAAGTTTTGTAGAATTCCATCGGAATTTGATCAGGCCCAGCTGCCTTACCTGACGCTAAGCTTCTTAAAGCAGTAGATATCTCCTCCGCCCTTAGGGGTGCCTCTAAAGCTTCTACATTTTCTTGAGATAGAAATGGAGCAGGAATATCAGTGAGATAAGATTGAATTTCTAAAGGATCTTTTGGGTATTCCTCATCATATAGTGAAACATAGAACTGTCTAAAAGCCTCGCGAATTCCCTCCGGATCCGTACGTAATTGCCCAAAGCCATCAGAAACCCCTTTAACTTCACCTAAAGCTGTTTTTTTGCCTAGCTCGCACTGCTAAGATGTGGCCCACCCGTTCACCAAGCTCTTACGATTGTTCCCTTTTTACTAAATATGTAGCAGCCACCTTACTGGATATACTTTCTTCTGCCCTAGCTTTTGCCCTGGTAACTTCAATAAGTGCCTGATCCAAAGGAGCACCAATTACGGAGAGTGAAGCCAGATTATCTTCGGCTTCCACCAGAGCCTTGCTTAGTTCTGAAGCTCTTAACTGCTCCTGTCTCTGTCTAAACAAACTGAAACTTAGAGTTTCGCCTCGAATGCCTGCCTTAAAGGCATCCCAAGAGATTCCCGAAGATGTACTACCTCTATTAATCTCCCAGTACTATTTGATCCAGCCTTTCATATGATATACATAATCCTCATTCTTTAATAACCCCCGCTCGAAAGTCCATATCCGTTCATTCTTAATTTCTTTTGTAGTATCTAAAGAAAAAACCAAGGGGTTATGATCGGAGATAACGCGAGGTAATTTTTCGATCTGGGCATTTGTCAAAAGACGGCTAGAGACTAAGAAATAGTCCAACCTAACACTAACCTTATGAGGGGCAGAGTAATAAGTAAACCCAGAGTCAGTGGGCTTCAACCTTACCCAAGCATCGACTAACGCATTATTCCTTGCTAAGCTTGAGATTGCACAGCACACTCGCTTCTTTCGACCCTGATATCTCCCAACATCATCCAGGCCCAGGCCTCCTACTCCATTGATGTTAAAATCCCCACAAAGAATAACATGTGGAGCCCATGTAGCCAATTCCAGATCTAAAAAAGTGAATATCTCTGGATCCTCTTCAGTAGATCCATATATTGATCCCATAGTGGCCCAATCTCCAGCTATAGGACACTCTAATAAAGCCCATCTCCCCCACTGATCCTCCAGGTTTCAATGCAAAGTCCAGTCTTTGTCTTCTCCTTAGCAGAAACAGCAACTCCAGGCCAACCCAACAGACCAACACACAGCAAAGGGGCAGTACTCCTTCTCGCAGCTCTTCAGCGCTTCTTCCTTGGCAGAGGTTCCTCTTGATTCCAGAAGTAATCTAAAGTTCTGGAGTTTTAGGTCTAATGCTTATACCCCCTTTTCCCTTTGAAGTCTTAGTTCAGAAAGTTTCTCTTGCTCAGTAAAATCAGTTCTGTCCTCCCAAGTCCAGCTTCACTACAGGAAGTGGAGACAGTATTCTGCAGAGCAGCCACAGCCTATTCAAGTGTCAGTGACCGCTCTTCCCACCACTCTAGCCAGGATGGCCCATCAGCATATTGAGGGCACATCTCAGCTCCCTTTGTGAGTGTCTGAATGCACAAACAGCCCCTGTCAGTCTAAAACCAGAGGGTGAAACCATAAGCAGGCATAGGCACACTGGATGGTTAAACAAGGAAATGCCCTCAACTACCTGGATAGGGGTGCAGTCTTTAAACATGCACGAAGTCAGGACAAAGTCCTCTTTAACTCACTCCCTATAATAATAGTTTCTAACTAAACAAGGATGGTTCAACAGCAGCCCAGTCATTTGTAGCAGCGAAGCAGAGATTACATGAGCTTCATATCCAATACATTTTGCTATATCCAACGCAACTGAGGTACGTCATAAACTCAAAGACCATGTCTTTCGACACTCCGTAGGTGGTGTTTGCGTTGGCAGATGAGGCTGTTTAGCCGAGTCCCCACGCCTGCCCACACATGAGCTCACACAGAAGAAATAGTCCCAAGATATCTACAGGGAACCGCTATAACCCGTCCCGCTGGACCTGGAGTAGCACTCGCCTAAATGATTAACATTAAGGACTGTAGTCAATAGGCAAACTCACTGGCCGCTGGGCCTGGAGTGTACTAACCTGCCTCTGCCTGCTGTACCTGGGAAGTAAACATTTGTACATTCCTATTGTGTTGTCTGTTTATTAGACTGTGTTCCTAGAGCAACACCGATTGGGTGTACCCAAGATCGATTTTCAGTGGATTAAAGGGATCTATTGACTGGTCCCATCCGCTAAAGATACTTATGGTTCTTTGAGGTATTGGGGTGGTGGAGAGGGGGATAGTTATTCTGTTTAAAGCTTTTTTATGTTGTGATGCGATACAGCTTGGACGTGCATGCACTTGAAGACCCATGTTTTCAGACCGTCCGTGTCATCCTCCTAGTTCCCACTGGCCGAGTGGGCCGGGTTCGAATCCTTACATGGAATGTTAGAGGTGTCTTAGACAAACTTAAAAAGGGGTGTGGTCCTGAAGCAGTCAAAGAGGCTTGGGGCGGACATCTTGCTGTTGCAGGAGACTCACTGGGTACAAAGGTGCCCTGCTTGGCCCACTTTGGCTACATTCAAACATTTCACTCAGGGTTTATTGGAGGATCACAGGGGATGGGTATTCTCATACACCACAGGATTCTCTTCAGGACCAACAAAGTATGAATAGATGCCTATGGCAGTTGCACCTTAGTGTCCGGCACACTCCACTGGATTGTCTATATGCCCCCCCACCCCCATTGGTACAAGCATTTGTGGACATATTTGTGGGCTTATGAGATGAGTTGCTGGTCTGTCCATCATGGATGGAGACTGGAATGATGTAATTTCTCCAGGGGCTGACAGACGGTGCGCCACTGGAGGGGCAGTGGGGATGGAGAAGTCTAATTTGTGTTCAATGGTGCACAAATTGGGTTGGGCCGACATGTGGAGAGCTTTCCACCCAGCTGAAGCTGCCTATACTTATTTTTCATCAGTTCATTGGTCCTTTTCTAGATTGGACTATTCTCATCCGCACTGAGTATATCCATAGTGTGTCAGACTGAAATCTTGCCAAGGGGACTATCGGATCACTCCCCAGTGGCTCTTACAATGTACATTGACCAGTGTCGCCCCCTCTTCCGTTGGCGTCTGTCATCATGGTACCTGTGAAAACGATCGTATAAGACACTACCCAATTGCTCCTTGATTGAATACTTCTCCCTCAATTCTCACACAGCTGCCTCCAAGATAGTGCTGTGGGTGGCAGTCAAACCCACATTACGGGGGTGAACATCAGTTACTGCGCGGGCGAACGCAGATGTAAAACACATACATTAGTAGAGCTGGAGGCCCAGATACAGGCCTTGGAGAGGAGCGCTTGCAGGGTGGGAAGGGGCGTGGCTCGATGTCAGCTGCTATTGGCCCAGCAGCAACTGCAACAGCTGCTCTTTGATAACACAAAACAAGCATGGCAAGCCGCACAGTCACATTTATCAGTGGGGGAACATGTTCAGTAAGATGCTACACAGATGGTCAGGTGGCCGTGCCAGTGGTGCAGGTCGCAAGTGGCGACTTTACTTCCGGCTTTCAGGTAGTGGCCCAAACCTTTGCTATGTATTGAAGAGACGCAATTGTCCTGGCTCAGATCATCGTATGTTCGGTCTGTACCCTCCTGATCTTTATCAGACGCTGCTCGTGCACAGTTGGATGAGCAAATCATGGAGGAGGAATTGTCTGAAGCACTAGCTGAAATGCGGACGGGTAAAGCTCCAGGGCCTAATGGGTTCCCATGCGATTTTCTTAAAGCATATGTCTCAACTATGGAAACACCTGCTGGGGGAGATCCAAGCGGTATCTGAAGCGGCTGTACTCCCGCCGGATTGGAGACGCGCCACAATTGTGGTGTTTCACAGGCCAGCCGGTCTGTCACTTGATCCGTCTTCATATTGCCCTATATCACTTAATGTGGAGTATAAATATACTTCACAGTGGATATGCTATGAGGACCTGCACATCGTAAAGTTTAATCTGTAATGCAATAAGTTGTTGTTGACAGTTTTATTGGGTGCTAGCATATCGCCACATACTCATCCACCAAGAGTAATAATCATCTCCAAGAATACAGGATTCCAAAGATGTTAAAATTTATCAAAAAGGCAATGCAGCACACCCCAAAAGTAACCTGCACCCCTAAGGCAATCTTATCTCCGGGTGTAGTCCAAAAGTTGTAAATATTCATACAAAGAACACCATCGATATCCGTTCTTGATATAACTGGATATGTTATATTTATTCGTTAATAATCATATGCGTATCCAATTTTCACAGCGCAGCCGACGCGCGTTTCGCCCAACGGGCTTTCTCAAGGCTGCATATATACAAGAAAAAAGAGAAAACATGGTATCTAATACTCTGTATAAGCAGAAACATGACCAATATTATCAGCTATGTTATACCGTACATGCTAGTACAAAACAGATCCATATTTTCACATATACAGACAACCATAAAAGCCTATCATATAGTCCAACAAATAAGAAACAAGGCTCCAAGGGAGAGGGCCCCCCAAGAGATAGAAAGTAATCCCCTAAGTTAGGTGATTAATAGAGAGATAGATCCCGAAAGGTTTCCCAAGTGGATAGAACGTCAGAGTCCAAAAAACAGCTGAATCACTCAGTCCTATATCCGAAATTAATCATGTGCATTCAACCGATAAAAACAGTGAGTGTTAATGGGTGTGCCCATGTTTAGCACCAAGTCAACGAAAAATGCATAACCGTAAAGTGCTCCGAGTCATGCTGTACGAGGTGATAAAATCTCACCTAATCAAGTTTAATGTATCGTTCGTCTTTGGTGTAAATAACTCGAAGTTACACCTAGAAGAAAAATGTATCCTTTGACCACTGGCAATATTACTAACATGGTATTTACCACATCGTCTATTGCGACATTCAGTGTTGCTTACCTAATCCCAACCAAATGGTCACGTATAATTCATATAGAGTACCACGGGTTAGACACTATCGGCGTTTTTCCGTATCTGTAATGTTTAGAATATAACGAAGGACCAGGATCCGTCCCCTCTGAAACAAAAGTATAGTGAAAACAAATATTCACTATAATGTACCGTGAAGATCATTCCCATATAAAAAACAATTCTATAATGCCTTGGTTAAGTATTCAAAAGACGTAAATATGTGTTGTAGTCTAATAGTGACCATTACGTCAGCACTGATCATTTACTTGTACGTATTGGGGGTTACTCACGACCTACGGTTTACCTAATACGTTTGAGAAGCAGCGTGTTGTATAGAACATCGCATCGCATCAATTGTACGCAATGTGTCCTACGTATCCTAATTATTCCCAAACATCATCTAGCTTCTAAGTTTAAATCCGAATGCGTGCGAAAGTGTGCTCTTGCTCGTTTGAGAAGCAGCGTGTTGTATAGAACATCGCATCGCATCAATTGTACGCAATGTGTCCTACGTATCCTAATTATTCCCAAACATCATCTAGCTTCTAAGTTTAAATCCGAATGCGTGCTAAAGTGTGCTCTTGCTCATTATAGCGCGCTTAGTCCCACTAGATTTAATAGCATGTTGCGAAAAATAGTAACCTAGACAAAACCCATAACGCACTCACCTCGTTCACGTAACTAATTCTCCCACATTATCTGGGCGTTTGAAATCCGAGTGCTTCCCGCCATTGTAGAAATGTATGTAGAGCATGAGGTCATCAAAATGGAAAGTGGACTTACGAATGAGGTAGTCGAAGTTAGTATTCATGCCCTGGCGGCCATCTTGGAACGATCGAATGTGTGTATTATGTCTTGAGTCTGTCGTATATCTAGTATCGTCCCAAATCTCTTAAATGAAATTGCGACTGTCAAGTGTTATAAATACACTTATTTATCATAGAGAAACCAGACCTTATAACCACAGTGATGTTTAGAAAGGCGAGAAAGCATAATGTTATGTAATAAGTTATTCGAAATCAGAAATAGAAAGGACAGATAGCAGCAGGTCATATGGAATAGGAATCCTGGAGCCACATCATATATAAAAAATACTGTTCTGAGATGCATACAAGCTAAACAAACTAAAGTTGCTACGTCAATACATACTCCATTGTAATCATTAACAATCATGTTAAACATCGGTAAAATAATACCCCAGAACAGGAGCTTATGATTATTTCTCATTATACATACAACATTGACTTATAAAAATTCAAATAGTTCCTTATCGATATTGATACCGTGTTCTACTGCTCTAAGGGAGATAATCCATTTGCATTCATTCTGTCTAAGAGCGCTTATTCTATTGCCACCTCTCTGATGTGGCAGTATCACCTCGAGCCCATGAAAAGTTATTCTGATCAATTCTGTGTGGTTGTGTGAAGTGTTAAAATGTAAGGCTAACGGATATTGGGTATTGTTGTTTCTGATGGCCCTTAAATGTTCTTGTATCCGTTCCTTAAGTGGTCTGATGGTGCTGCCTACGTAGATTTTCCCACATATACAAATGATACAATAAATGACAAATTTCGTATTGCAGTTAATGAAGTCATTGACTGTATAGATTTTTTCAGAGTTATATTTGAAGGTGGTTGTCCTGTTTAACGCAAAGGGGCAAACATTGCAGGTGCCACATTTAAAAAACCCCTTGGGTTTAGCTGGTAGCCATGTCCTTTGAAACGTTTTTGAAATAAAGCTGGGACATAAAGATTGTCTCAGAGTATTGCCCCTGGCAAAGGTAATGTTAGGTCTGGGTCCCACCGCCTCCATGATTTTCTCATCTGTCAATAGATGCCAGTGTCTTTTGAGAATTTTGAAAATTTCAGCACTTGCATTTGAGTACGGTGTAATGAACCTAATAATTTTTGTGCTGCATGGCCTTTTGTTCGTTTTCAAGCGGCCCTTCAGCAAATCTGTTCTTATCATACTGTTCACAGTATTACGTGCCTTTCGGATATCAGATGCTTTATATCCTCTGGCCATGAAACGTTGTTCAACTGTGTTTAGTTCGTTCTCCAATATTCGTGTATCACTACAATTTCTTTTTGTGCGGATCATCTCCCCCAAAGGAATTGCTCTAATTTGTGAGGGTGGGTGTGCACTGGTGGCATGCAGAACTGCGTTGCATGCCGTGTCCTTTCTGTAAGGACGTGATTTCAGTTTGTCCTTATCCACTATGATTGTAATGCCAAGAAAGTTGATGTGTGTAGTACTTTCTGTTTTAGTGAACGTTAAATTAAAGGGATTATTGTTAAGATACTGAAAAAATTCTTCTAACATTGTCTTTGCACCTGACCAAAACATCAGTATATCATCTATGTACCGGCCTAGAAATAGGATGTTTTCCGTTAGTATGCTAGGGCCCTTTTTCCAAAGATGATGAAGCTCAAAATAGCCCATATAGAGATTGGCAAATGAGGGCGAAAATTTCGCCCCCATTGCCACACCTCTGATTTGACGGTACCAAGCGTCATTGTGAATAAAAATGTTGTTTTTCAACACCAATTCTATTAGTTCAAGTAACATGACCGTGTGTTCTAGGAATTGTATGGACCTAGATTCCAAAAAGTATTGTGCTGCCAGGATACCCATGTCCATGGGTATACTTGTGTAGAGGGAACACACATCCAGAGTGACAAGATAGTGTCCCTCTACCGAGTCTACATCCGAAATCTTACTTAGCACATCTGTAGTATCCTTTATGAACGATGGTAAGTTCACTACCAGTGGTTGTAAATATGCATCAATATATTCTGAGATACGCTCAGTTGGTGATCCGATTCCCGAAATGATTGGCCTGCCCGGGGGGGAAGGGTTCATTTTTATGTATTTTGGGTAAGACGTACATGCACGGTATGGTTGGTGTGTCATTGTACAGATATCTGTATTCGATGTCTGAGATCAGACATTTGTCTTTCCAAAATCGTAACGTATTACGTATAAGTTCTTTGGTGATGTTAAGTGGATTATGATCTAAAAGTTGGTATGTCAAGTCGTCACTTAATTGTCTGTTTATTTCATCCATGTAGTCAGATTTATTCATGAGTACAACATTGCCTCCCTTGTCAGCCTCTCGGATGACAAGGGAGGAATCATTTTTAAGATTGAACAAGGCCTGTTTTTCCTCCCTTGAGATGTTTGCTTGGTGATGTTTTCTCTTCAAGAGATATTTGTCTTCTAATTTGTACAGATCATTGAAAATGTTATGCTGGAATTTATCTATCAAATTGTGACCTGGCATTTGTGGTGTAAATCTAGATTTATGTCTCAACCCACTGTCGGAGCTGGCAAATGTATCAAAGTCTAGATCCATTGCTACATCTTGTAGCGATGGAGTACTGTCACTATCATCGATTGAAAGTAGTAATTGAACATCTTTAATGTCCCTAATCGATGGTAGGTTTTCTGAATAGGTGACATTACCAATTGTACTGGACAGTTGTTGTTTATCCTGAAAGTATTTTAACAGTTTGATCTTTCTAACAAATTTAAAACAACTGACATGTAAAGATGTAAAGTTTGGAACAGCACTGGGACAGAAACTCAAGCCTTTGCTCAATATTTTAGTTTCATGTTCATTAAGTACATGATCCGAAAGATTCACAACATTAACAGTGTCCGTGCATATAGTATCTTCAACATTTATCAATTCTTTTGGTTGCGTGCACTTGATCTCGTAGTTACCCCTGTTCTTTCTTGTCCGCCTGTACCTGGTTTTTCCCCTTCTTGCCTTTTTGGCCCATATCTTTTCTGTATGTCTGCTTGTTCCCTTTCCTGAAACGTTGTAGTTCTAAAAAAAAGGGATCAGATGTAGCCCCCTCCACCCGTGTTTGTATGTTCAGTGATTCACTACTGGTAGCACTACTGATACTAGACGTATCTGGAGTACTGGCCGTGTCAGTTGGACGTGGGGGATGTCCAGAGCCACCCGAATTCACGTCCATTCCAACATTGTCGAATTTTTTGGCGAAGGTATAAACCCTCCCCTGTTTGTAGTCTCTTTCATCCCTCCTGATTTTCTGAGATTTTTTGTCCTTTAGATATAACTGGTGATTATATAGTACTTCTTTGAGTATTACTAGATTTTTGTCCCTCACCTCAGGTTGATTTAGTTCCTGAATTTCCTCTTCCAATTTTGTGATCTCTGCAATTATTTTACTACGTTTAAGCTCAGCATCCTTAATCAAAATCTCCATCATACCAACCGATGAGTTGAAAAGTAATTTTTCCCATTCTTTAAGATGACCCCTGTCCAGGTCTTCAAATGAGGGAAAAATAAGAATTCGGAGACCCCTGGGTACCTGTCCTTTTTCTATGTATTTACGTAAGATTGTTGCGTCCCACCATCTGGAGAGTTCCTGACGTTTCAACCTCTCTAATCTAATAAATTTTTGTTTCATTCCTTCTTTTGCAGTTGACTTCGTATTAGCTTGACCTGAAATTGTTTCGTTACTGAAAAGGTCTTCTAGCAACGTATCTCTATTGTCCTCAAAATTAGCCATTTTCAATTATCAAAATACAACACACAATGGGTAAATAGTCAGTACCCAACTTACAACACAATCCGAACAATAGTGTCACATGTAATAACAAGTTATAAGCAAAACGAGTGCTCGATCAGCAAAATTTGATGTATAAATATACTTCACAGTGGATATGCTATGAGGACCTGCACATCGTAAAGTTTAATCTGTAATGCAATAAGTTGTTGTTGACAGTTGTATTGGGTGCTAGCATATCGCCACATACTCATCCACCAAGAGTAATAATCATCTCCAAGAATACAGGATTCCAAAGATGTTAAAATTTATCAAAAAGGCAATGCAGCACACCCCAAAAGTAACCTGCACCCCTAAGGCAATCTTATCTCCGGGTGTAGTCCAAAAGTTGTAAATATTCATACAAAGAACACCATCGATATCCGTTCTTGATATAACTGGATATGTTATATTTATTCGTTAATAATCATATGCGTATCCAATTTTCACAGCGCAGCCGACGCGCGTTTCGCCCAACGGGCTTTCTCAAGGCTGCATATATACAAGAAAAAAGAGAAAACATGGTATCTAATACTCTGTATAAGCAGAAACATGACCAATATTATCAGCTATGTTATACCGTACATGCTAGTACAAAACAGATCCATATTTTCACATATACAGACAACCCTAAAAGCCTATCATATAGTCCAACAAATAAGAAACAAGGCTCCAAGGGAGAGGGCCCCCCAAGAGATAGAAAGTAATCCCCTAAGTTAGGTGATTAATAGAGAGATAGATCCCGAAAGGTTTCCCAAGTGGATAGAACGTCAGAGTCCAAAAAACTGCTGAATCACTCAGTCCTATATCCGAAATTAATCATGTGCATTCAACCGATAAAAACAGTGAGTGTTAATGGGTGTGCCCATGTTTAGCACCAAGTCAACGAAAAATGCATAACCGTAAAGTGCTCCGAGTCATGCTGTACGAGGTGATAAAATCTCACCTAATCAAGTTTAATGTATCGTTCGTCTTTGGTGTAAATAACTCGAAGTTACACCTAGAAGAAAAATGTATCCTTTGACCACTGGCAATATTACTAACATGGTATTTACCACATCGTCTATTGCGACATTCAGTGTTGCTTACCTAATCCCAACCAAATGGTCACGTATAATTCATATAGAGTGCCACGGGTTAGACACTATCGGCGTTTTTCCGTATCTGTAATGTTTAGAATATAACGAAGGACCAGGATCCGTCCCCTCTGAAACAAAAGTATAGTGAAAACAAATATTCACTATAATGTACCGTCAAGATCATTCCCATATAAAAAACAATTCTATAATGCCTTGGTTAAGTATTCAAAAGACGTAAATATGTGTTGTAGTCTAATAGTGACCATTACGTCAGCACTGATCATTTACTTGTACGTATTGGGGGTTACTCACGACCTACGGTTTACCTAATACGTTTGAGAAGCAGCGTGTTGTATAGAACATCGCATCAATTGTACGCAATGTGTCCTACGTATCCTAATTATTCCCAAACATCATCTAGCTTCTAAGTTTAAATCCGAATGCGTGCTAAAGTGTGCTCTTGCTCATTATAGCGCGCTTAGTCCCACTAGATTTAATAGCATGTTGCGAAAAATAGTAACCTAGACAAAACCCATAACGCACTCACCTCGTTCACGTAACTAATTCTCCCACATTATCTGGGCGTTTGAAATCCGAGTGCTTCCCGCCATTGTAGAAATGTATGTAGAGCATGAGGTCATCAAAATGGAAAGTGGACTTACGAATGAGGTAGTCGAAGTTAGTATTCATGCCCTGTGGGCCATCTTGGAACGATCGAATGTGTGTATTATGTCTTGAGTCTGTCGTATATCTAGTATCGTCCCAAATCTCTTAAATGAAATTGCGACTGTCAAGTGTTATAAATACACTTATTTATCATAGAGAAACCACACCTTATAACCACAGTGATGTTTAGAAAGGCGAGAAAGCATAATGTTATGTAATAAGTTATTCGAAATCAGAAATAGAAAGGACAGATAGCAGCAGGTCATATGGAATAGGAATCCTGGAGCCACATCATATATAAAAAATACTGTTCTGAGATGCATACAAGCTAAACAAACTAAAGTTGCTACGTCAATACATACTCCATTGTAATCATTAACAATCATGTTAAACATCGGTAAAATAATACCCCAGAACAGGAGCTTATGATTATTTCTCATTATACATACAACATTGACTTATAAAAATTCAAATAGTTCCTTATCGATATTGATACCGTGTTCTACTGCTCTAAGGGAGATAATCCATTTGCATTCATTCTGTCTAAGAGCGCTTATTCTATTGCCACCTCTCTGATGTGGCAGTATCACCTCGAGCCCATGAAAAGTTATTCTGATCAATTCTGTGTGGTTGTGTGAAGTGTTAAAATGTAAGGCTAACGGATATTGGGTATTGTTGTTTCTGATGCACGCATTCGGATTTAAACTTAGAAGCTAGATGATGTTTGGGAATAATTAGGATACGTAGGACACATTGCGTACAATTGATGCGATGCGATGTTCTATACAACACGCTGCTTCTCAAACGAGCAAGAGCACACTTTCGCACGCATTCGGATTTAAACTTAGAAGCTAGATGATGTTTGGGAATAATTAGGATACGTAGGACACATTGCGTACAATTGATGCGATGCGATGTTCTATACAACACGCTGCTTCTCAAACGTATTAGGTAAACCGTAGGTCGTGAGTAACCCCCAATACGTACAAGTAAATGATCAGTGCTGACGTAATGGTCACTATTAGACTACAACACATATTTACGTCTTTTGAATACTTAACCAAGGCATTATAGAATTGTTTTTTATATGGGAATGATCTTCACGGTACATTTTAGTGAATATTTGTTTTCACTATACTTTTGTTTCAGAGGGGACGGATCCTGGTCCTTCGTTATATTCTAAACATTACAGAAACGGAAAAACGCCGATAGTGTCTAACCCGTGGCACTCTATATGAATTATACGTGACCATTTGGTTGGGATTAGGTAAGCAACACTGAATGTCGCAATAGACGATGTGGTAAATACCATGTTAGTAATATTGCCAGTGGTCAAAGGATACATTTTTCTTCTAGGTGTAACTTAGAGTTATTTACACCAAAGACGAACGATACATTAAACTTGATTAGGTGAGATTTTATCACCTCGTACAGCATGACTCGGAGCACTTTACGGTTATGCATTTTTCGTTGACTTGGTGCTAAACATGGGCACACCCATTAACACTCACTGTTTTTATCGGTTGAATGCACATGATTAATTTCGGATATAGGACTGAGTGATTCAGCTGTTTTTTGGACTCTGACGTTCTATCCACTTGGGAAACCTTTCGGGATCTATCTCTCTATTAATCACCTAACTTAGGGGATTACTTTCTATCTCTTGGGGGGCCCTCTCCCTTGGAGCCTTGTTTCTTATTTGTTGGACTATATGATAGGCTTTTATGGTTGTCTGTATATGTGAAAATATGGATCTGTTTTGTACTAGCATGTACGGTATAACATAGCTGATAATATTGGTCATGTTTCTGCTTATACAGAGTATTAGATACCATGTTTTCTCTTTTTTCTTGTATATATGCAGCCTTGAGAAAGCCCGTTGGGCGAAACGCGCGTCGGCTGCGCTGTGAAAATTGGATACGCATATGATTATTAACGAATAAATATAACATATCCAGTTATATCAAGAACGGTATCGATGGTGTTCTTTGTATGAATATTTACAACTTTTGGACTACACCCGGAGATAAGATTGCCTTAGGGGTGCAGGTTACTTTTGGGGTGTGCTGCATTGCCTTTTTGATCACTTAATGTGGAGGTGAAAGTCCTTGCCAATACTGGATAACCGGTAAATGAAGTATATCCCGAATTGGTCCATCCAGATCCGGCTGGCTTTATGCCGCATAAAGCAACCCGCCATAAAATCGGGCGAATCCGTAACACATTGGTCCAGGCGCATCAATTGGGCAGAGCAGCGTCGGTACTATTGGCCAATATTGATAAGGCTTTTGACTCAATTAGCTGGGAATACTTATCGCTCTCCTACAGTCTATTAATTTGGACCCGCAATTCCTTTACTATATATCATCTCTGCTTGATCTTCTCTATAGTAATAGAGTATTGGACTGTCTCCACCAGGCGGCCCAGTCATTCGTGTGTGGCAGCAGACTCTCCGGCAGTTGGGGTGGTGGGGAAGTCTAACACGGGTGACCCGCTGTGGCAGAGTGTTTTTCTACAACAGATGGCAGTGTTGCCAGGGTTTCAGCACTGGGATGCCATAGGGTTTTCTACGCTAGGAGATGTTATGAAGGGCACCGTCCTTAAATAATTTCAGGAAGTGCAAACTGACTACCAGCTCCATCGTAGCCAATGTTATCAAAACTTGTAGTTCCGCCATGCTATATCTTCCCACTTACGCGACCTGTCAGAGTTGCCGGAGTTTAGTCCATTAGAGGGCAAACTATTAATGGGGGATCTAGGTACACATAAAATTACACCAATACACCAGACTTTGGTCACAAACAGTTCCATGGCATTGCTAGCCCTACGGACGGCCCGGTAAGGAGATATTGGTGACCTAGACAAAGATCACTGCACTGAGGCCTTGGCATCTCGCCGGGGTGCTGCTATTTTGTCTCGTCTTCGGTTGATCCCATTTAAATATTTACACAGGGCATACTTTACATGACGGATGGGCGTCATTGCTTCTTCCCTGTGTCTTCGGTGTGGAATGGCGTGTGGAACTTTTCAACACACGGTGTGGAGTTATGCGTCATGAATCGCTTTTGGCGAGGGGTGACATCCTGTCTTGCTGAGGTCCTCTCTCGGGAGAGCCCATATGACCCTAAATTGATCCTTATGCATAGTACAGAGGGGAACGGCGGTAACTGGTATAAGGGACATCTGTTATTCCTGAGTCTTACCCTATCCAAGAGGGACATTGTCAAAATGTGAAAGGCAGCTACATCACCATTGGTGGGGGTGTGGAAGAAAGCAATGTATGGGGCTAGAAATAGCAGTTTTCCAGGTAAGAGGATGCCCCCAAAAGCACCCCAAGATATGGCGGCGTTGGGCAGATTATCATGATATAATTTTGGCAGATGCACAGAATGCCACAGCTCATTTTGACAATGAAATACAATCCTATGAGGGTGTGCCTTGAAGATGTGAATTGGAAACCTCTAAGGTGCCTGGTTGGGGGTATTGTCAGGGATGGGTGGGACGCTCTGGGAATGTCTGTGCCTGTTTTTGCATCACCGTCATCAAAAGACTTTTGTCAATCATTGTCTTACCTATGTATGTGTGCCGGTTAGGCATAGATGTGTTCTTAAACTGCAATAAAATTTGTTATGGAAAAAAAACAAGAAAATGCCCACTTTCAAACACACAATTTAAAAACCACCTTTACTAAAAGGTGTTATTAAATTCTGAATTCCTAGAGCCCATACTCCAAGCCTCTCGTTGTTCCCAATTGAAAGTTACACTTGTGATATGTTACAAGTCCGCTTCAGTGATAGCTTATGGGAGAGCTAGTCCTTGCAGTAGCAAAAGGCAAAATACACAGTATTTCACTATCAGGACATATAAAACACACCAGTACGTTTCCTACCCTTAACATACACTGCACCCTGCCCATTGAGGTACCTTGGGCCTACCTTAAGGGGTGACTTGCATTTAAGAAAAGGAAGGACTAGGGCCTGGCAAGTGGGTGCACTTGCTAGGTCAACATGGCAGTTAAGAACTGTGTGTGCAGACACTGCAGTGGCAGGTCTGAGAAATATTTTAAAGGCTACTGGTGTGGGTGGCACAATCTGTGCCACAGGCCCACTAGTAGCATTTGTTTTACAGGCCCTGAGCACACATAGAGAACTTTACTACGGATTTATCAATAAATCAATTATGCCAATCATAGCTAACCAATCATAATTACAATTTCCACTGGAAGCACTTGCACTTTGGCACTGATCAGCAGTGGCAAAATGCCCAGAGTACCTAAACTAGCGAAAACGAAATCCAGCACACAATCTAAAATACAGGAGTTAAGGGCAGAAATCCAGGTGAAACCATGTGAAGGATGCCAGGTCTAACGAGTTGTGTTGCTCTTTATTTAAATTTGTTAACAATCTTATCATATTTTAGAGTTTTTTCATGGCATACAATAGATTGTAAAGCATGATTGGACATATAATAAGTTGTCTTTTGCCAGCATGTAATCACAAAGGTCATTTTGGAATTTCCTCACCTGTAATTTCACTGTACTGTCATAAGTGACTACAGTATTAGTGCAAAGAGTGCAGCTGTCATTCCAAAATGCTTTTATGATGAATATTTAAAATCATAGATTTACTTTTTGCAGGGGAAAATGCATTACGTTTTGCACAAGATCCAATGAAAGTGTACACATGAAATAAAGTGCTGCCGCTTTTAGGGCAGCAACCCTGTAATAACCACAATACTCTGTCCCAGCCCTCTTTCTCAATTCTCATATTGAACACAGCTTTCGTTGACTTGTTTGAGGTTAATTGGACAACCATTGTTAATTAATATAATTATTATGGATGACTACAATTCTAGTTAAGCAACCTTGCTTACTCTATCATGGAATTGTAATTAGAAAAGACTTTTGGTATAGATTTATGAGAAATGCACCAATAAAGGGGAGGGAAAATGGTGAAAAACCTACATGTAACAGAACAGGTGTGCTTTGTCGGGTCTGACTCCTCCATTGCTTAGGATTTGCCTTTGTGTGTATCATTTAAAAATGGAAGTGTGCTAATGGCTGATGGTTGGTGCATGTCCCACCTTTCCTTACAAGTTAACTCCCATGAAGTATTGCCGCGGGAGCAAGCAGGGACGCGCACGCAGTCCCTAGTATGAGAATCTAATTTACTGAAATGCAAATGCAGTTTGGCACGTTATCACTCTGTCTCGCTCTTCCCGCTCTTTGTGAAATACGTGGAACCAGGTATATTTATGCACTTCGACCGCTGGCTATCACGGAGAAGATATTGCACTCGGCCGGTGTGCCTCCCATATGCGAACACCTGGCGGCACGTATTTATTGTAGTTTGGCATTGGCAGTAAGCACTTTTGTCTTCCAGCAGAGGGTAGCATCCTTTTCTGAAAGGTTATTTGAGCACTTCCCTTGACCTTGACATGTGTCTGTGTGGCACTGGAGGTGTACAAGAACCCAGAGTTTTATTTTTAATGTAGTTACGTTCCTTTCTACATTCTTTCTTGTAATGTTACAAGCGCCCTTCTCTGGCTTTTAGTATCAATATTATAAATACAATTTTCTGACATTTGTGCAGTGATTGTCGTGTGATGTTACAAGTACCCGTTTCTGGCAGTGGAAGAATTTGGGTGCTACACTTTAAACTTACTCGCAGTGAGTATCTGGGGATATTATTAGTGGTACTATGTGACTGTGCATGCTTTGGGGTGTTGAAAGTTCTATTTGCTGGCAATGAGTGTCTGGGGATATCACCTGCACTATTTACTGATAGTGGATGTTATGTTTGCCAATTTCCTCACAGTGGTGGTACTGGGATATCATTGCCACTTCCTGACATTGAGTGTCTAATGCTACTAGTACTACCAATTTATTGGTAAATCAGACCATTTGCAAATGGCTACTGCTTATAAAGGGTACACAGTGTGCAGAAATTGTGTAGCTCTTCAATACCTGGTGGCACAGCACCCAGGATAATTTGCTGCATGGCTAAACACTTATAAGGTGCCAAAGGTGAGACCTATGGGCTATGCCAATGCTTGTTTAACAGTGCCAGGAATATGAGTGGCAAAATGTAGGGATAGATTCCTAATTGAGATTATTCTTTTAACAGAGAATTATTTTATACTCCCTGGAAGTGTAGATAGTTTTGAATTGATTGTAGATTAATAATGAAATGGAATGTTTTATGTAGTTTTATTGTAACCTTTATGACCCATGGCCAAAATAAAGTTATACTGACTGACTGACAAAGGTCACATACAAGTGTCCCTTGCTGATTAGCACGGTTTTCCAGTAAAGAAAACAGAAGTGAAAAACCTGGTCAAACGTGCTGGGGATTCTTCTGACACTGTTTCATATGGATTATTTTCTCTTCTTCAATCCAAACGTGGTTTCTCTAGTATGACCCAAGAGAAGATCTTCTGAATGGAATCTCTCAAACATATCAGTCTGAAGTTCATTGGCAGGCTCTGATCCCCTTTTTTTGTGAATAGGTATCACCTTTCAGGAGCTGGGGATGGGCACACCCTTATCTATGGCATTGCTCAATACTAAAATGTATTTGTACCATTTTTTTTTTGTAAGAAATAAAAATGGCATCTGGTCCTGGAGCTTCCCCTTAATCAATCGTACCTATCGCAGCTTCTACTTTGCAGATTTCTATGCACACACTCAGTTATACGAGTGTGAGTGTTCTAGTCGTCATTAGCTCTCTCAGAAGAATCATCACTGTACAAGTCCTGGAAGTGATTAACCCATGCTAAAGGCGGGATATGATTTACTGGTTCAGAAGCTGCCTCATTCCTGCCCTATGTGACCAGAGACCAAAGTTTGCTCATATCTCTCTCCTCAAATGTTTTTAGGAGGTATTGCCACCTTTCCTCCTCCCAATCCCTTTTGGCTTTATGCTGAGCTTGTCTGTAAGCCTTTATTAGGGTACTTATTTGCCTTAATTTTTTGTTCTTGATGGCTAACATTAACTGACATCTGCCCTTCCTGAACTCTTTAATGAACCAGGTGGTAATTTTGTGGCATTTTCTCCTACTATGTGAATTTGGAACAAGGAAATAAGCAATTAATTAATCAAAAAATCTGGAGTGTATGCTTATAACTTCCTGCATGTTATCCTTGTTATCCGATTCAGCTGCTAGTTTTGTTATAGCACCCGATAGGTTAAACGCGTTAGAGTACATGGCATTCTGAGGTGCAGCTAACTGGTGCCATTTAAGGTGGTGTCTGCTATTGGCTAGCTGAACATTCTTGGTGACGAAGCACTGTTGGAGGTCGGGAGACGATTTCTCCCAATATGGAAGCATGTTAAGACATAGATGTAGGAAAGTACTCCTTTTGGCATGGTTACCCCCCACTTGACTCTGATGCATCTTTGACTGAATGTGCATTGGGTTTCTGCTAACCAGGTTCCGAGTGCCTGTGTTCTTTCCCAAAACTGTAACTTTCCACAATTGGTAGAGGTGAATGTATGACTTTACAACGCATTCCGTTTTAACGTATGCCTTTACCACGCATGCATTACAACGCGAATACCATCAACACGCATATCCTTTACTATGAAAATGCCTTTAACACGCATACTTTTACAACGATTTTCGTTGTTAAATTATGCATGTTAATGGCATTTTCTTGTTAAGGGATATCGCACTAAAAATCTACCCTTTAAATTTACTTCTGCGCGACACCACCCCCTCACCTTTCCTCTCCTCGATCTTCCTTGGTGACGTTCCACGTCGTTAAGAGGATGCGGAAGTGTGCTTCCGTTTCCTTTAACGACGCGGATTGCCTCCACATCTCTCTTTAAATGATGGAATCAGGTGCGTTTTGTTTATATTTTATTTTGGGGGTGCCCCCACAAGCCCTCTTTTTTTAATCCCACACTTTTTGGGAGTGGGGGAGAACCCCCCTAACCCCCCCTTTTTTTTTCTTTGTACTTTAGCACACATGCCTCTACTACGAATTTCGTAGTAAAGGTATGCGTGGTAAAGGCTTTTCGTTGTAACCACGCATGCGTTGTAATGCATGCGTGGTTATGGTTATGCGTGGAAACGGCCGCGTTGTAGTGGCAGTTTCCCGGTACACCTCTGGCACACATGTAAGTCCCTTGTAAAAGGTACCAGTGGTGCCAAGAGACTTGTGACCAGAGAGGGTCTCTAAGGTCTGCAGCATGTATTGTGCCACCCTAATGGTCCCCACTCCAAACACATGCACACTGCCACTGCAGCCTGCGTGTTTTGGTGTCGGATAAAAGTAAATTGCTGACCTGGCACATATCCCTGTCTGCCATGCCTACCAGCACTGCAGGAAGACAAAACAACACAAGTTCAGTAACCGCTGTGGGTGCGGCTCCTTTTGACCCAGTGGTTTGGGTGGCCAGAAGTAGAGTCCGTCCACTCCTCCCCCTGCAGCCTCTAAACCCTCCTGGTCCGGCCCTTCAAGATCATGGGCGGCCGGTTGGTGGCAAGATCAGCCATCACCTCCAGCCAAGGCAAAACATCCCATCAGACATATGAGTCCTTCAGATAGTCCAAAATTACTACTCTCCACCCCACACATCATACATGAGTTCTTCAGATAGTTCAAAAAGACTACTACTCCCCCCTCCCACTCCACCCCCGAGACTACCTCCTCCCTCCATGCCTCCGACTTATGACCAGCAGATGGAGGACCACCTAAACTTGCTTCAGGAGTAAGTGAGGACTCTCTTGGCCAAGGGAGCCATTGAGAGGGTTTCGGCACCAGAAGAAGGCTGTGGTTGCTATTCCTGCTCTAAGCATAAGAAGGGGGGACAGGGAGCGTTTAGAAGAAAAAAACATTTTTGAAAAAAACTTTTAAAAAAATCCTATGATCAACCCCTTAGAATGTAATGGAGTGCCTCTACGGCAATGTCCACGGTCACAGAAGCCGCCAGTTGTAGCTTCGTGTAGCAGCCTATTACCTGCCCCACCGCACATGGACTGCCGGAGAAAATATTGTACAGAAAGGTCTATTGGCTCTTTTTCTGCTTCTCTATCTACTATTTTTCTCTTAATCCTTACCCTTGCCCAGCAGTGCTATGCTCTGGATACTCTTAAGGGTTATCTTTCTGCTCTCTCCACTTTCTTGTGGCTGCCAGACCAACCCTCTTTATTCAAGTCCCCTATTGTAAATAGCCTCTTAAAAGGGCTTGTAGATACGTTTCCACCTATGCCCTGTGTCATGCCACAATGGGACCTTAATTTGGTCCTCACATTTCTTATGTGTGCTCCCTTCAAGCGGTTATATATTTGTTTCCTCCGGCCGCTTACCATCAAGATAGCCTTTCTGGTGGCGATAACATCTTCCCGGAGGGTGAGTGAATGGCAGGCATTGTCAGGCAAGCCTCCCTACTGTAAGAAAGTGTCCCTTTTTGCAAGGTTACCCCCCCCGCCCCCTTTCGCCTGATATCTGATGCACTTTGAGTGTGCACTGCATCCCTGCCAATCAGGTTCCCAGTTCCTTTGATCGTTCCCAAAACGGTACCCCGGTTTCCATAATTGGCACACATTTGGCCCACATGTAAGTCTCTTGTAAAAGGTACCAATGGTACCAAGGGCCCTGTGACCAGAGAGGGTCTCTAAGGTCTGCAGCATGTACTGCGCCACCCTCCGAGATCCCTCACCAAACACATGCACACTGCCATTGCAGACTGTGTTTTGGTGAAGACAAAACTTAAGAGTCAGCATGGCACATATCCCTATGTGTCATGCCCACAAATCACTGCCTGTGGCATAGGTTAGTCATCCCTCTAGCAGGCCTCACAGCCCTAAGGCAGAGTGCACTATATCACATGTGAGGTCATAGCTCACTCTGATAGCCGAGTCTCGTGGCTCAGTGGACTAATGCATCCACTGCAGGATCAGTGGACTAATGCATCCACTGCAGGGGCATGTGTTCGACCTCATGGTCACAGGTTCAGATCCCGGCGGGTCCACTCAGCCTTTCATCCATCTGAGGTCATTAATATGAGTACCATTGAGTTGGGTAACAATAAACATCTGTTATTCAGCGTCAAGAGACCCAGACTGGGTAAACGTGCGCTTTACAAATACACGTTATGTTATAGCTCAATGAACTTATGCCCCTATAGTGTCTGTGCCCATTCACAGACATTGTAAGTGCAGTGGAGCCCATTGAGTACATGGCTGGGAGTTTGTCGTTACGAACTCCACAGCTCCATGATGGCTTTACTGAATGCTAAGGAGTTTGGAATCTAACTGCTCAGCATAATAAATCCACACTGATGCTAGTGTTGGATTTATTACAAAATGCACTCAGAGGGCATCTTAGAGATGCCCTCTGAAAAACGACCAACTCTTTAGTGTACAGCTGACTGGTCTGCACCAGCCTGCCACACACAGCCGTGTTTCTGACCCCTGAGGTGGGAGCCCTTCTGCTTTTGTTGGTCCGGAACAAAGCCTGCTTGAGGTGGAGGTGCTTCTCACCTACCCCCAAGCAGGAACAGTATTTAGGGCGGTGAGCCTCAAAGGCTTTGTGCCCATTGTTATGCTGACCAGAGCCTCTCCAGCTAGTGGAGATGCCCGTCCTCTATCCCCCCTCCCCCCGACCAAGCCCCACTTTTGGCATCCAGGTCGGCGGGAAAATTAGTAGCCAGGATAGGTATGTCCTTTCTCTGCCAGCCCCATCCCTAAGGTGCCCTTGACCAAGGTGACCTCTCTCCTTGACGCCCACGGCCCTGGACTGAGTGGCTCACCTGTCCAGTGAAGTCTACCCAGCGATCCAGACCTCAATTCCACCGGTGACTGACCTCTCCCCAACCCCACGAAGTTGCCCGCTGCCTCTACACGAAGGGTCCCCTCGACCGCGACCGGCTCTGGTAAAGCAAATCCTACTCCAAAAGGCACCCCTGCATCCTCGGCTCCTTGACCTTGGGGAACCCCGCCGATGGTGCTCAGACCTTCCCCAGCATCACAACTTATCTGTCCAGCTGGTGGTCACCTTCATCCAGCCTCCTGGCCTGAACCTGCAGACTCTTTGTGTGACCGATATGCTCCATTCGTTTGCATTGGGCACTCGATGCTGATTTGCACCCTGCACATGGTCACCTCTGTGCCACTTGTGGTGTAGCTTTGGTGCTACCTTGTGGCACCTACGGGGAATGTTCCCTGAAACTGCAGGTTCCTACCTGCAATCTGCACCTTGCCCGGTGCCCCCAGTTTCCATTGACTAACACTGAACTCGGTGACCTCTGCACCCAGGTGCCCTTGTGCCGCTGGTAGTTCTGTAACTACATTAAAATGAGACTTACCCAGTGTTGATTTAAACCCCCAAGGACTGGAAGAGTAAGTTGTGTACTTACCTGTTAATGCATTTAACGGTTTTCCTTACATAGGATTGCATTGCATTTTTTTAAATTTTATTTATTAAGTACTTTATTGTACTTTTACAATGAACAAGAAAAGTTCCATATTCTATCTGTGCAATCAACTAAGGACTCATTTTAGGTAATATGGCATCACAATTACAATTATTCCTAATAATCTTACAGTTCTTAGTGTGACTGGATAGTAGGCAAGCAGTATAACACATAAACATCACATGTAGCTCCCACCAGCAGGCCAGAGGACCAGGAAGCAGCACCTCACTGATCATGAGGTAACTTGCAGATCAACAATATCCACATCATCCTGCACACTCACTGGTGTTTTCATATATCTTCCTTCATTCCATGCAATATAACAAAGGCAGTACGTTACTGGGGTGAGAACGTTCACGTCCGGCCTCCTTTCACGGTCTCCACATCCTCGCTGTCATTATTGGCCCTATATACATTGTACAATGGCCAACAATTCTTAGGTCTATTGCGGGGAGGCAGGAGGTCACTGTAACATTCCGTTTGAGTGGAGCAAAATAACATGTCAGAAGCCCATTGAGCCATCGTAGGAAGTGCCCCCCTTGACCAACTAACTGCCACCCTACGCTTTGCCATCAGTAGCCCCATGTCCACTAACCTTCGCAGTCCTTTAGGTAGATATTTTTTTATTTATTTAGATCACTTATATCGCGCACGAATCCTCCCCAATGGGGATCTCTCGGCACTAGGTAGAGGTTTTGAGTAGCCCAATAGCGCCAGAGCTGGGTCTGGTGTAAGCGCCTGCCCTATTTTCGCTGCTAGTTCCGAGACCACCCGTTCCCGAAAACCTAGCCACCCCAGGACAAAACCATGCTAAATGTATAAAGTCCGCCACTTGCTCGCTGCAGCGTTCGCATCTCGAGTTTTCCCGCAAACCATATCTGCAAAGTCTCTCCGGGGTGTAATAGAATCTATTAAGATATTTGAAATGTATCAAGCGGTGTCTACCATTAAGGGAGACTCGTTTCGTATTAAGGCAACAGTATAACCACATAAAGTCATCAATTTCGTTATTCAGGTCGCCCTGCCAGGCCAAACGGGCGTTTATATAATGGGTCTCCCTGTACGACATAGCGTGTTTGTAAATTTTAGAAACAATTCCTGACGGGGTTTGCGTTTTTATTACTAAGGAGAGGACAGTAAATTCCGGCGGTTCAGCCAGGTCAGTCCCCAGTAGCTGTAGCAATGCATGTTGGGTCCTGTGGTATTGGAACCTGGTGAGGAGTGAGGGCGTAGTGTCTTCCACAACCACGGAGTCCCAATCTTTCGCAGTGCCTCCCTCAAATAATTCCCCTATAGCGTTGACCCGGATGAAGTTAAGTACGCGAACCACACCCCCATCTCTACATGACTGCAGCCAATGACACCATTCCAGGGGAGCTAAGGATGAATACAGAATAGCCCCAGCTTGCATCTTTAATGGGTGATGCCAGGCGTGCGTGGTCTCATTTATCGAGTCTACGATGCCAGTTCTTCGGTCTGGAGGAGTAAAGAGGAACATGGGTAGCCACCTCGCGTTCGATGCGCAGGTGAGGAATATCTGGCGAACCGTGTATCCAAAGATGGGCATGGGCACCCTGCACTGCTCTATAATAAATATTGAAATCCGGTGCCCCCAACCCCTCCATGTGATAAGGTAACGTGAGAATTTGCCATTTAACTCTCGGTTGTTTGCCCGCTCACGCCAATTTACCCATCAGGGTGGTGAGTTTCTTAAAAAATATGCCATAGAGGACCATCAGGATATTTGTGAAAAGAAACCGGAATCGAGGGAGTATCACCATTTTCATTATTGAAATTCTACCCAGGAGCGTCAACGGTAACTGAAGCCAACTGTCCTCCTCATCTTCCAGTCTACTAACTAATCATCTATAATTTTCCCTAAAGACCACTTCCGAGTCTGAGTGCACTTGTATACCAAGGTATCTCACTGAGTCCGTCGTCCATTGCAATGGGTAGTCCAGTTCAAATTAAGTCGTAGATGGCGTAAGGGGGAATACAAATGATTTCGGCCAGTTGACCCGCAAACCTGAGACCCCCCTCAAAGAGCACCACTTCCTGCAAGACAGATGAGAGATGTTGTTCCGGGTCACGAACATAGAGAGGCGTGTCATCTGCATACGTCGAGACTGAGTTCATACCCTGGGATGCGAATGCCCTTATATCTATGATACTCGCGTAGCGCGCAAGCTAAGTGCTCGGCCACCAACACATAGAGGATCAGCAAGAGCAGACAGCCCTGCCTCATACCCCTCGTACTACTTATTGGTTCCGTTACCAGGTCTCCAATTTTAATACGGGCCGTGGGCGAGCTATAGAGGATCCCCAGCAACTGTAAGACCTCTCCTAGTCCCATACGCAACAGAACCTGCCTCATGAAGGGCCATTCAAAGAGTCGAATGCCTTCTCCATATCGAGAAACACCGCTATAGCGTGAGTGTCCTGTATGGTATGCTGAAGAGTGCCAAACACTGTGCGTAAATTATAAGTGATGTTACGTCCCGGAACAAACCCTGCTTGCTCTGGCGCAACCAGTGTGGGGACAGGAGGCACCAGACGATCACAGCGCTGCGTTTTTAAGACTGGTTGCCTTATCTTTAAATCTTTGCATGGCACCAGCCCTGAGTTTATAAATAATTTGATTCTCAGATATTCTCCCACCCGTAATTTAAGGTCCGCTCACCTCTCATTTCTCATCACTCCGGACTTTAAACGGGTGCGTCAAGGAGGTCGCAGATTTGCTATTCTTGCGCCTAAACTATGGAATACTTTTCCGCTTGAAATTCGAACCTGCACTGACCCTCTGCAATTCAGGAAATCCCTGAAAACCTGGTTGTTCTCACAGGGTTAGTCCTTGCCTTTTTTGTCATCCGCTGAGCCTTGGCGCCATGAAGCCAATCGGCGTACGCGTGCTTTACAAATTTTCATTAACATTAACGATTGGCCAGGATCTTTGCGGAGATTTTGGTGTCAACGTTTAGCAATGAAAGTGGACGATATGACTAACAATTCTCAGGTGGTTTTCCCGGCTTCAAAATGGCCACAATAATAGCCTCTCTCATCGAGGGCGGCATCGTGCCTGACTCGCACATGTCATCAAATAAAGTGGCTAAGTGCGGCAACAGTAGGTCCAAGTACGCCTTATAGAATGCCACTGTCAGGCCATCTATCCCCGGGGCGCTGCCAGCTCTCATACTAGATAGTGCTAGAAGTATTTCCTCTTTCTCTAACGGTCGCATCAAAAATTTGCCATGCATATTAGTCAGCCAAGGCAACTTGATATGTGTCAAGTAGTCCAGGATTTCATCTTCAGTGCCGGAACTACGCAAAGAATATAACGTCGAATAGAATTGCCTAAATCTCTCTGCTATGGCAGAGTCATCAGATAGCGTGGTCCCCTCTGCTGACTGCAGTTCAGTGACCTCGTGCTGACCCGGTGGTTTTTTAACAACTGAGCAAGGACCCTACTAGGTCTTTCACCTTTGCCCTAGATACGAGCAGTGGCATATTTACCGAAATGTTTAATTTCGGCATGAGCCGTGTCCTGGAATTCCTCCAGTCGGGCCTTGAATCCTTCCAACACCTCATTGTTAGCACCGTGTTGCAGACGTGTCTCTAGGTCGGCCAACGTGGCCACCAAGTCAGACAGCTTCTTGCGCAGCACCTTAAGAACTCCCGAGTGCTTAGACATCGTGACCCCACGAATGTACACTTTAAACACCTCCCACACCATCTGGAAGCTCTCTACCGAGCCCACATTTTTGTCAAAATACGTTTCGATTGCCTTTGCCAGTTCAGCCTTGAACGCCGCGTCCAATAAGGAGTATGAGGGAACCTCTAAGTGTAAGGGGGATAGTCATTAAGGGGGTATTTATTACAACCAGAACCGGGGAATGGTCCAAGAGTGTACGTGGCAGCACCTCACAAGTTCGCATATGACTATACAGTTGTCTAGAGATCAACTTGTAATCAATACGTGTGTGTAAGTCATGGTATGCCGAATAGTGTGTATATCCCCCTTTATCGGGGAACCGCTGTCTCCATACATCATATAAGTCTGTAAGTATCATAGAATCTGTGAGTGTTCGAGCCGAGGCAGTGACACGTCTGACCGGTCCACCCGAACGGTCACATTCTGGATTTAAAACTAAATTGAAGTCCACGCCCCACAGCTGCTGTCCCATCTCGAAAGTCTGCACCCTACTAAACAAGGCAGTATAGAAGTCAGGGTCGTCATAGTTAGGCCCATACACATTAATAACCAGTAGGTCCAGACCCTTACCCCGACAGCTAGAGATCACATATCTACCGTTAACATCCGTATGTAGGGGTTCAAGTGAGAAGGCAGATTTAGGGCATACCCATGTAAGTACCCCCTAGGCGTGAGTAGTGAAACCCGCAGCGTGTGCGTTCCCCTGTAAGCCTCTACTACGAAGCAGTGAACTAGAGAGAGTTAGGTGTGTTTCCTGTAGAAGTGCGACATCAATGTCATGTCTTGTCAGATATGCCAGCACTTTGCTTAGTTTCCTATGGTCGTTGAGACGCCGCACGTTTCATGTGAGAGCATGCAAATTGCCTTGTGTAACTACCCTGCGAGGAGAGCGATCAGTTGTAACGAACTCTGTCGAACCTATCCTGCCAGTGTCAGCCATAAGATCCTGCTAGATGCATAGTGACTGTGCAAAGTGTGTTGTGTCCCTTATCAATACTGCTTCTCACAAAACCCCATCCCTCCCCACCCATGCCAGGCCAACCCCAACACGGCCTATACGAAAAACTGGCGAACAGGCCTCCTGAGCCGCACCATAAGAAAACAGCAATTGCAAATACTTCAGTATAGTGCAAAGAGGCCCCCTCCCTCCACCCCTGTGAAACAATACCCCAACTGTGCATTACACTAGCAGGCAGAGGTAGCACGCTCCCTATACATAAACTGAAAGAGACCTCGCCTGGTCTCTGCCCCGCACATCACCTTAAGGATTTAGAACTTCTGGGGTTGACATACAGTAAAACCCCCTCCCAACATCTTGGTGTTGGACTATCATGACCAGCAAGGAGGTTAAATCTTGTAAGCCTTTACCCCTGCAACCTATAACAGCGCACGCCTACCTACAGCTAGACTACCACATATATGGCACTGAACCCAACCACTTGGAGTGGGACATCTCCCAAGGCAGTGTTACATCACACATATCCCCCAGCAATAATTATCTTATCTGCATGATACGAAGTAACGTAATCAGTCGAGTGCCTCAAGAACGCTTCCTCCTGCTGCGCCCAGCGGGAGTCTTTCAGGGTTGCGACGTTTGTCTCTGACCCAGTCTTTCATAGCCCTCTGTAAGGCCTTCGGGTCTGTGAAGATGAGCGACTGCCCCTGGCGATTATTCAGGAGTCTGACGGGGTAAAGCATAGCATAGTCAATATTGCCCTCTCTAAGTTGCTAATTCAATGGTGCAAACTGCCGGCACGCCTCTTGCACTTTGAGAGTAAAGTCAGGGAACAGCGATATAGTGGAGCCTTCAAATTGGAGCGGTTGTTTGTCTCTGGCCGCTCGCAGTGCAGAGTGTCTGTCGCGGTAGTTAAGAAGCTTCGCGATGATTGGCCTCGGGGGAGCTCCCGGCACCGGACGCGGTCCCAGGGAGCGATGGGCCCTTTCGACTACGAACATGGATGAGAAAGTCTCCCGCCCAAGTAGCGTAACAAGCAATTTTTCAATAAACTGTTCCATGTTGCCAGTCGAGGTGGACTCCGGAAGGCCTGTGATTCTAAGGTTGCTACGTCGCGAGCGCGCTTCCAGGTCCTCCGTCTTGTCCTGTAGAACCTGCATAACTTTCCCCAACTGCTTGTGGCCCACATCTAGCGTCATCTGTGCCTCCTCTACCTCCGTGACATGGCGCACCGCCATATCCACACGCTGTGCATGTTTGTCCAGTCTTTTGGACATTCTATCCATTCGGTAGGAAAGAGTCCATCTTAGAGCCCAGTACAGAGAGACTGCCCTGCAGGCCCTTCTCCATCGCTGCGAGCATAGTGCGGATGTCACTCTCTGGTTCCTCCTGAGGCGGGTCCTGTGTGTTCTCACCATCCTCTGTCGCAGCCTCGCGCCCCTTAGACTTCCTTATATCAAATGTGATTTTCGGTTGGGTTCTGTCGACTTTGCCCATCTCTGATGCGAGTTCTCGTTCCACCTAGGTGCAAGGGCAGCCGGTCACTGTAAGCTAATGACTAAACGTGTCCACCAGCTGGAGGCGCCAGTAATGATGAGGTATTAGGAGTGTTGTGACAGGCTCGAAACCACACCGTGGGGCAGTAGCAGGATATCCAGGGGGGTGATAAATGCGCCACACAGTTTCCACTGTAGATGTAGAGAGCGGATGGGGGACCAGGTTCTCAGATCTCCTGTGGACAAAGCTTTCCCTCCACAGAGATATCGCAGGTAAGCGCCCCCAGTAGACAACACCACTTCACGATCCAGGCGTACAGTTCCAGACCCACACCACGCTGGCAATGGCGAACTTGAGGAGGAGGGAGTGCACAGCAGCCCAGCAGAACAAGCCATAGGGTAGAGGCAGCCCCTGAGCCGTGATAGCTGCTATTTGCTACTTATGGTTGGGGCAGCCTGGGCCGATGCACATTACAAGCGCGGGCTAGGATGGTGGGCTAGGGGCCTCTCCCAACACAGCAGACCCAGGAAACAGGGATCATCTACAGTCATCCCAGCCGCGCCACCTAACAGTGCAGGGTCGTCACCGCATCCATGCCCTTTTCAGCCAGAAGTCACCGAGGACAGGGCAGAGTGAAGGCAGTCCAAAATGGCAGCTGCGTCCCCACACCAGCGAGGGCCCGGGGCACCGGCCGGCAGGCAGCGAAGTCTACAGCGAGAGCCTCGTGCCCCATACCAGCAGTGCCCCAGGAATAGAACTTTCGAAGGTCCCACGACGTCTCGCCGCAGCAGCAAGGCCTCCCATGTCACCTCACCTTAAGCCACAGCGGGGGCGTCAATCCAGGTCAGTACGTTTCAGCTGATGAATGCCACCAGTGCTCCTCGCTCGCACAGCAGCCCCGCCAGCCAGGAGGGGATATGACGGGCCACAGAGAGCGCCGGATCACCACTTCGCTTGTTGATAGGAGAGGGGGGGGGGGGGGACAATTCTCCCCGCCGGACGCGAGCCTCAGTCCTCTGCCCCAACACTGGGGTGGGAGAGCGGCCCCTCCGGCTAAGAGAGTCCGGGGATTCAGGCCCAGCCGCTCGTACTCCTATCAGACGTGCCTCGCTTCGCCGTCCGGCGCCGTACAGCTGTCAGAGCAAAAGCGCTCCGTTCCTCAGCAATTCCGGCAGCCGTATCCTTTGCGGTAGTGCCGATTCAACGCCACAGAAAGCAGATATTTTTCAGATAGGTGATGTTGCGGAGCTACATGCTCAAGCGGCCATCTTGGTCGCGAGCAAGCTCCGCCCCCCGATTGCATTGCATTTATTCTATTACATTTAAACTATCTATCTTTTACAACTGCTATCTTTTACAACTGCTAAGTTCTAGTGTTTCTGATTCGCAATATAAAAGTACTTCTATTACTGTGAAGCATTTTTACTGCCTTGCAAAACAATTCATACTGCATTGTGAAAGGTATTGCTACTCTTGTAACTGTTACTTACCTGCTACTGAGTTCCTCTTGCTTCTAAAATAAAATAGCAAAGTAATAACTTTTTATACAAACAATTAGTCTTGGATTCAGTCTTTGAGTGTGTTTAATCATGTCTTGCCTGAGTGTGTGTACAACAAATGCTTAACACGGCCCTCTGATAAGCCTAACTGCTCGACCCCACTGCCACAAATAGAGCTTTTATTGTTATCGACTTAAGCTTCTGGGCATCCACTGGACTCTGTACACACTATTTACAGAGCCAGCTTCCTACACCTACTTGATGACTTGTAGATAAGGTGGTGCTTCACACCAAAGCTTCACTCTTACCGAAAGTGCTGATTTCATTCCATCTGGGTCAAATAGTCACACTGGCGTCTTTTTTTGCTCCCCCCGCATCCCTCTAAGGAAGAGGAGTGTCTCCATCATCTGGACCCAAAAAGAGCGTTGTCATTCTACCTTGCCCGTACAAAAGAGTTCTGGGTGGACCACCAACTCTTTGTGTGTTATGTGGGAGCTACAAAAGGTCAGGCCGTGCAGAAATTGACCATTTCTCTGTGGGTCGTTCTTTGCATGAAGATCTGCTATGCCCTGGCTAGGAAGCAGCCCCCTGAGAGCTTACAAGCTCATTCCACCAGGGGAAAGGCTGTGACCACGTCATTGGCTCAGGTTGCCCCAGTCCTGGACATCTGTCATGCAGCAATGTGAGCGTCTCTGCACTCATTTGCCAAGCACTACTGCCTAGACAGTCAGGTCCGTAGGGACGGGAATTTCTCCTGTTCGGTTCTGCAGTACTTTTTAGTGTGAAGATTTGCCTGCAGCCTACTGCCTGGATGGTATGGCTTGTGTATCTGTTCAAAGGTAAGGAATCTGCAGCTAGAAGTCACTATCAAATGAACTAGTTACTTACCTTAGGTAATGCATTAACTGGTAGAGACCATATCGAGCTACAGATTACTTACTAACCCACCCATGCCTCTCCGCTCTGTGGGCTCATTTGATAGGGCTAAGGTTGATCCTCTTTTCAGGCCTCTAGTTGACAGACAGACAGACAGACAGGTAGGCAGGCAGACAGACAGACAGACAGACAGGCAGACAGGCAGACAGACAGAAAGACACACACACACACACACACACACACACACACACCCCCACCAGACAGACACACCCCACCAGACACACACCCCCCCCCCGACACCATACACACACACCCCCCCGACACCATACACACACACACACCCCCCGGACACCATACACACACACACCCCCCGACACCAGACGCACACACCCCCAACACCAGACACACACACACACACACACACTCTCTCTTAGTTACTGGCTCTGTTCTTCTGGCATAGAAAAATGAAAAGTAACTGGCGTCCATGTATGGTGCCTATATAGGTGACCGCGATGTCATAACCGCCGCTAACGGCGTCATGCAGAGCCACCCGACGTCGCGCATGGGTGCTGCTGCTCACGTAAATGTTTTTGGATCCAGTCTGAGTGATTCAAAGGTAAGGAATCTGCTGCTAGATATTGTCTCTACCAGATAATGCGTTACCGAAGATAAGTAACTTGTTTGTCCAGTCCGCAGGGATGGCCTGTTTTTTGCCACTCTGTCCTGCTGGACTTCCTGGTCTACACTTGTCCACAGTCCCTCCTCCTGGGATGTTATTGCTGGGGTATGTATTCTAAGGTAAGGAATCTGCGGCTAGATGTCTCTATCAGGTGGGCAAGTTACTTGCCTTCAGTAATGCCTTATCTGGTAGAGACATAATCTAGATGCAGATTCCTTATTCCCAAACTGCGGACAGGTTTTTAGGGTCAGGGCTGATCCCTTAGAGTGCCCTAATTGTTCTAAACACACAACTGACAGTGCACTTCAGTGCTCCGCTCTCCTGGCGTGGAAAGCTGTGAAAACTGAAGTCATCTCACCAAGGTCTCGCCTACATAGGTGGCGCAGACATCACTTCTGGCGCGGACGGCTCCATGAGGGCTCGACTGGCGCGCAATGGTATTGCTCGATCAAAAGACGTCCGGATCCAGCCTGACGCATGGGAAATTCTGTGGTAAGGAATCTGGGGCTAGATTATGTGTCTACCAAATAAGGCGTTACCAAAGGTAAATAACTTGTCCTTTAAGGGCCCTTATCTCTTTGATGTCTCTAATTCTCCTAATTAGATTTTTAGGGAAAGGAATTGTTCGCTATGCAACCTTTGACCAGCCAGCTTCGGTGCTGGTTCCAAAGCGACAGGGGCCCTCACAGTCATTTGCAGGGGTGCAAACCGATTGCTGCATACAATGAAGGTTCAACGTGGGGCTCCCATGGTGAATCCGGGAGAGACGAATGATCTGAACAGGCTAAAGGGGTAATTGCATTAGGAATTACATCCTTATGAGCGTATTACTAGCTTCTTTCTTTTTAAACATTCTTGATAGTGTACGCTGAAACAAAAGAGGCAACCCAGGCTGGATAATTTTTTAGTCCTGGAGAGATGCCGGAGCTTTGAGAACTAAAATAAAGAAATGCGAGGCTCTAGCACATTTGACAAACGGATATAATTTTGTTGATGTAAGCTTCCTCTCAAAGTTTCAGCTCCCTCGGTCACATTTAAAACATTAGTGCATTTTCCTGCAGGGAATCCGCTTGATTTGATCATCCTCCATTCGAAGACTGATGTTTAGAAATTCTCTTGACTGGTGGACTAGTTGGCCCAATCAATAGGTCTCTCCTATATACTTTTGCATCCGGATGATGACCCTGTTCTAAATAATGTATGCCCGGGGTCGAAACGTAGACAAAAATAACATATGTGGACTGTGTTTTATTAAGAAACTGATGATGGATATCAACATTCTTCTATCCTTATGAGCCACATGTATATATTTCTGTACATAGCACGTATGCACTCTGCTCTTATAGTCCCTTTCACTGTGCTGTCACACCCCCTTTTTTTTTTTTATAGCACCTTGTCTTTTTAGAGCTAATATTAGTCTTACTCCACATTGTAATGAATTGAAATAAAAGTTCCTTAAACCAGAGAAATAACAAATGTAATAAATATATAACTTTGAGGTATTGTTAGAGGTGTTTGTACCCCCGTTTTGATACCTTGTCGTGGAAGTCCAGGGCTACACTTACCACGTAAGGACCACCTTTTTGTTAAAGAAAGAAAAATAGTGTATGCACGACTAGCTTCAAGTTCATAGCTACTCTGCTCTGTGTTTGTGGATTTTTATTTCCTATAATTGATTCCACCTCCTTAATCAGTTAGTCAATTTCTTTAAGGGTACTATTATTCATCATCAATTAACTTTATTTCGGTCGCCAGGACCATAAAAGAGTACAGATACAACAATAAATGTACAGAATAAAATATACAAAGAAAATACAAATAATGAAACATAAAACATTTAGACTAAAATAATCACAATGATTCATTCAGTTGGGAGGACTTAAGGCAATGCATGCGAATAATCCACATAGAACATAGAAATTTTGCGACCGCTAATACAATTGGGGCGGAGAGATCTGATTTCAATATTCTAAAAGCGGGGGCATGGTGTCTGAAGCCCATGTTTCTGAGGAGGGGACGAAGCCAATAGTTCCTTGGTTTATAATAGGCAGGGCAGAAAAATATGACATGCAAGTCCGTTTCATGGGGGTATGCACAACTGGGGCAGAGGGCTGTGTGATTTGAATGTGCCCACGAAGCCGTGTGTGCCCTGAGAGGTAATGTGTTGAAACGCCATTGCATGTAGAGTTTTCTAGTCAGTGGTGGGCCCATATCGTCAAATACATGCTCCGGATGGTAAAAATCTTTAAAGCCCAAAAAATAAGCTGTTTGGGAGCCCTCTCGTGCACTCATTATGGCGACACGCAAGTTGTGTTCATAATAAACATTCGAAATGAGTTTTCGGGAAACCCTAGGACAAGCAGATGCCGGATCATACCACAGTTCTGGTCTGCCCACTGCCTCGCAAATACACTTGATGTGGCTGAGCCACGGGATTTGAATGTTTTTGCAGAGACGCATAATCTCTATCAACTCAGCTCTGTATTTCAAAAGATCCGGGGAAGACCATATTTTACACCAGAAAGTTAAGGGTTTAAGACCCAAAACCTCTGAAATCGGTCTCAAACCCAGATCCAATCTGAGTGGCAGGAGTGGGGTACTAGTAGGTAAAGCTGCCAGTTGCCTGATGAAATTATTTTCCGTAATCTGCAGCTTCTGACCTGACGTATGACCCCATATTTCAGCCCCGTAGGTCACTGTTGCTCTAGCCTGGGTTTTATAAATTTGCAAGCAGGGCGCAAATGGCCTATAGGTTAGTCCTCTCCTCATCCTTGCGATACCCCCCACCAACTGGGAAAGTTTCAAGTTTGCCTTGACTTTATGGGAATCCCAGGACATAAATTGGTTGATTACTACCCCCAGGTATTCAAACGTATAGACCCTCTCTAGTCTTGAGGTCCCTATAGAGGGAGATGCGCGAGTTTTGGGTGGCGGGTTGAAGGTCATGTACTTGGTTTTTGCAGCATTGATCTCCAGACCGCGATTGGCACAGAAACACGTAAACCCATCTAGCACCCGCTGCAAGCCCATGGGGGATTTGGTAAGCAGCAGGGTATCATCCGCAAACATAATGGCGGGAACCCTGCTGCCATCGAGTTTGGGGGCATCGATGTTACTCAGCTCATTAAGGTAGTTTATGACCCCGTTGACGAAAAGACAAAAAAGGGTGGGTGCAAGGACACAGCCCTGCCTAACCCCCCTGTCAACGGGGAAAGCATCCGAGAGAGAGCCCCCTCTGCCACATCTTACCCGGGCAAAATTTCACTTTCTTCATCACTTTACTTTGTTTAGATATTCCCAGAGAGGGGTCCGAAGCTTGGCGTTTCCCCTTGGGGCCTCTAAAACACAATATACCGATGAAGTAATAAAAAACGGGAATGCCGCCTTTTTCTGCGCAGGCTACAATTAGGGGGGGGGGCACTCAGCAAAAACACTCATAAAAGAAGACTAACACTCTGAGCTCAAATTAATGTTCTAAATCGGGGAAGCCACAGGTTGCTCCTGTTTGTTAAAGCAATGTTCAAACACCCTTTCATTACGTAAGCCCCAGAAAAGAGAAGACCGAACAAAAGGGAAAAAAAGCAACCAAAGTATTAACCTAAGGTAATCCGCTCCTGCGTCCACGCAAAGTCCAATCAAGGCTCTTGTTCATCAAGCCTAACAGTAGTACCTACAAAACCTACTATGGTGACTATCTTTTTCCTATTCCCCGTTGTGTGAAAGAGAACCTCAGCTTGCAACAGAGGGTCCAGTCCAGGTGTAAAAAAAAAAAACACAAGAGTGTGGTGAGGCTGGCCCAGCCTCTCACGGGTGCAGGACTTGGCCTGGACTTCTCAGTGGGAGAAACAGTGGCACTATATAGAGCAAAGGAGGATCCTTCCCCTTACCTTGGGTGTGTGGGTGCCTCCTGGCTCTATGGGTCTTGAGGCTTAGAGTCCCCACAATGCTGCATAAAAAGGACCTGCGCAGTGGGAAAAAAGATGGTGCTCTATAGTGCAATGGGGCTCCTCCCCTGGACTCAGGAGAATGGGGACTCCTGGCACTATGATTCTTGGGGCTTGGAGTCTCCACTATGCTGCACAAATGGTCCCCTTTTTAGATAAAAAAGCACTTCCATAGGCAACCTTTTTTTTTTTTTCCTGAGGCACATTACAATAAATTATATCAGCAGTCAGCAGCTCACATCTCATAAAATTCGCTGGGACAATCGAAATTAACAATTGATCCAAAAAAAAGACAAAGTAATCATGGAGCAGGAAATCCTTGTGCATGAGATGTCGACATATATATTTTTTTTATATCAGTTTGTCGTCTGTCATTCATTATATAAACAAATGCCCTTCGATTATGCTGCTTTAATCGACCTGCTGGATCCGCATAAACCATCTCCCTCCACATACTTTCTGTATTTTCCAGAGCCAATCTGGAAACCATGGACTACCTTGGACTTATGTAAAAGTAGTGATCTTGCAACTAACATCGAAATAATGATCGCCTTTTTATACCAGATCTCTCCCAGCGGCATGTGAAAGTGTCCCAAAAGCCCAAGTAGAGGAGTGTAGGTGACCTCGATCTGTAGTTTGGCTTCCAAAAATCTAAATATATTGCCCCCCCAAATGACTTAATTTAGAGCAATGTCAAATAATTCCACACTGTTTATAAACATAATTCTTATGTATTACACACACTTTCACTAACATATTTATAACTAGAGGAACCGGGGACACTAAAGTATAAACAGGAGGATATCCCCTACAGAACAATATCTAATTCTGATCCATACATCATTTGCAAACTCCCATAAACTCTGATCTTGTCACACTTGTGAGAAGTTGGCCTGATATATGATGTCACTAGTTCTAGTGTACACCTTGTACCGGTCCAAACAACCCTTATGGTGATTGGTTGTAAAGTCAACCTTATAGACCAGCTATCCTAGTGGTAGCATGGACAAGAGCAGTCTTAGGCTAAACTCTGAATGGCATATGTAACCCCTTGAATACCAAATGAAAGGACACCACAACAGATATATAGAAAAATAGAATGTATTTATTCTAGTCAAACCCTCAGCACTCTTTATGAGATTAGAGGTAAGTACAACACAGTCTTAATTATGCATACATTAAATCACACAGGTAAGTAATACAGTTGGGCCCTAGGGGCCACGCAAACCATATACTAAGTAAGTGGTATAAGGACCACTGTCACGGAAATAGGATAGGCCTAGGCCTAGGGAATCGCTGGGGCTACACTACACTACCAACAGTTAGGAAGTGGGAGGCCCACGGGATTCAGGTGCAGTGTGGAAACACTCCCGCGTAATGCGTATAATCGATAGAAATAGTACAGTTTAGGATTATTAAGATTTAGGGCACTTCTGGAGTAACTAGGAAGTCGAGACTTGAAAACTAGACACTAGGATAGTCAATACCCTGATGAGCACCGGAGTACCCAAGTTACCTAGCCCACGGGCTGCGGGTGCATAGGTGTGAACTTGCGTCGGGTTTCGTCGTCGACTCCTATGGATGCCTGAAGGAAAGATGCTGACAGGCAGTCAGTGAAGAGTGTCCGGTGGATCCCAAGGCCGGGATCAAGAAGGAAGGATACCTGCAAGCAGAAGGGACAGAGTCTGGGTCACTAGCCAGTGACCACGTGGAACCAGGAAGGAACCAGGCGATGTCAGGAGATTGCAGGTGAAGAGGTGAAGCTTGTCGCAGCAGCCACGGGTACCAGGAGACGTCGAGGACGACCAGGACCAGGAGGCGAGCTGTCCCACGAAGGCTCGTGCTGTCGGCGGTGTCGAAGTTGAACTAGGACTCACCAAGCCTTGGCAAGCGGAACCCACGAAGAATGGAGGACTTGCTTCTGGTGCAGACCAGGAAGGTCTGGGGTGCTTCTCTTTTGCAGAGGAGCGGGAGCCAGTCTGGGGGAGCCTAACCAGCAGTGGAAAATTGAAGGTGTGTCGTCACAAAGGTTACTAGCCAACTGGCAAGCAACCGGACAGACGCGGCAAGCAGGAAAATGTAGAAGGGCCCCACGCAGAACTTGTGGAGTGTGGGGGGCTGATCTTCGGTGCAGATGGTGCTTGGGGTTGGGGCTTCTCAATCCCCGGTGCACAACTTCGAGGGTGCCTCAGAAGCTGCGCTGGAAGATACTCGCCACTTTTCCCAGGTAGCCGGTCCCACGTCTCTCGTCGCCTCCACGGATCTCAGCTCGGCTGTGGATGTGGATCAGGGTCGGAGAAGTCTGGAAGTCAAGGCTCTGGTCAGGCTCTGCAGTCGGTCCCTCGTAGAACTTCAGCAAAGCAAAGGGTAAGTCTCTTGATGGTGCCTGTTCGCAGAGGGTGGCCACTCCTTGGCCACAAGGGAGATTCTTCAGTCTTCTTCTTTCGTCGAATGTCGAAGGTCCAGAGTTTCTGTTCAAGTTGCAGGTTCAGGATAATCCAATTTAGCAGGGCTCAGCTAGCTACTAATATACTGGGCTAATGGGCTGGGCTTCCTGCAAGGTCCCTCCTATGGGTGGGACCAGGAAGGGAAGTGGCTACACCCCCTTTCCTTTGTCCAGTTTTGCGCCAAAGCTGGGGCTGGAGTGCCCCAGCACCGGTTTGAACTGGACTATGCATGGAGCACCTTGTGTGCCCCAGGCATGTCTCATGCCTTTCAGCCTTCCCTGCCCCAATACACTAAAGTCTGTCTGGGGAGGTGCTAGCACCTCCCCAAGCAGGAAACCTATTGTCCAGGCCTCCCTGGCTGGGAGGGCTCCCAGCAGCAGGAGGTCAGACTCGTGTCTGTGGCAGCAGCATCCATTTTGTGATGCTGAGGCTTTGGTGAGAGTTAAACAGTAAAGTAGGATTTTAACATGTCTCTCCCTCTAGAAGGGAGGAATAATATCCTCATCACCAGAAATGGTATGGGGGTATTATTCCAAAGTGTTAGACACCTTACACGACATGTTTTGATAAAGCCAAACCATAGTTACCATAACCGTTTAAGATTATAAGGCACTTTAAGAGTATATGGTAGGCTATATCATAGAACAGCTATAAGGACATGGTTCCGAAAGCTGCAGACAGGCTCAGCTCATGCTAGAGCACCATCTCACATGTTACCAAGCACTCTGCCTCCAGGATTGTTAAGGCCTGCCATAGGAGTGGCTGATAGGTACACATGTGTCTATATATAAGGGTAGATATAGGTATACTATATCTAAGCAAGGGGTGATTACACGACCTTGCCCCAGCTGAGTGATCAGCCAGTTGTGTCTGATTGGAAGGCCAGACCAGGGGTGGCATAATACATGCTGCAGCCCCTGGGAGGCCTTGGGTACACCTATGCCCTGGGTACCTAGGGTACACTGTACAGGGTCCAATAAGGTGATCCTTACCAATTGGGTATGTACCTAGGGTACATGGAGTCCATTTTAAAGAGAAAGCAGACAGCCTGGGACCCTGAATGGCAGGATCTCAGGCCAACTAAGTCGAAAAACCAGCTAAACACTAGGCAAAAAGTTGGGGGTAACCATAGTCAGATATCCACCTTCCTACAACACTGAACCCAAATAATATGCAAAAAACGTCTGCTATTTATTGTAGTAATCTAATGTACGTATACAAAACCAGTTAAAAACATTGAAAGATCTTAAAAAAATAATTTGGTTAAGTTTCGCTATGCACATGATCTCCTATATCCGCCTTTTTTATATATATCAGTGCATTAATACAGTATTATAGAAAGGACAGCATACATCGAAGCAATCAATTTACTTTGAAACTGGCTTATAAGCGAGATAAAATAAACAAAATATCTCATACAAATATCACAAATGTTAAAAAAGTTATACAATATAAAGTTGTCGACGCAGCGTTTTGGTGGAAGAAAATCAATATACCACCTTCTTCAGGACTTTAGTTAATGACAACAATCATTGTTTATTATGATTGTCCAGGTTTAGCACTTAGTTAATTTCATGCTTCTTGTCAACAATGGATTCTCTTGACTGGTCTTTATATATTTGACCTCAGTCACACATGTAAATGATTTCCTCTGGGATCAGCGGAAACTTAAATTAATATAACCTTTTCCACGTTTTTACTGTTGTGGATAATGGTTTGTAGTTGCCTTAAAAACAAATATGATGAGGAATCGCCCATTTTCTTTACTATCTTAGCCGTGGCACTCTTTTGTAATCACGGGCGCTGTTCCCAATGACCGACTGTTCAGGCTTTTCCTGCTTAATTACTTGATTAAAAATGTGGAAAAGGTTCTTTTAATTGAAGGTTACGCTGATCCCTCAAGACAAGAAGCATGAAATCAGTGTCAGAAGAGATGAGAAGGTCATCTACATATTGAAGCAATACATTACCTGAGGGAAGCGTGAGGGAGTCCAATTGGACTTTCAAGGCTTGGCTATATATACTACGGCTCTCAGTATAGCCCTATCTAAAGCTTCTGCCAGCTAGTGTAAAACCGAACAAGTGCCTGCTGTCTGGATGGATCGGAATACTGAAGAATGCATTTTTCAGATCCATGACAAAAAAGAACTTAGCAGAGGAGGGAATCATCGTCCGAAGGGCAGTAATTTCAGGGACCACCGGGAACAGAGGAACCACAATTTAATTAATTTCGCGCAAGTCAATTACAAAACGATAAACGTCTGGATGATCATCCGAGGCGCTGGAAGGTGCCCTCTTAAGAATGGGAAGGATAGGGCTATTACACACATTAGCATTCGTCTCTTGGACAACCCCTGACTTAATCAAGTCTTGTATAATTTGCAACAAAGCTCTCTCCCCTGCCTGCGGTATCTTGTACTAAGGAATACGAGGCAAAATGGCATTATCTTTAAGTTAAATGGAAACTGGAGGTATCTGCAATAGTCCTACATCCGTGTCACCCGTTGCCCACAACGTGGGCGGCACGTCCTTAAATTCAGCGGGAAGGGGTGTATCTTTGGACAGACACTGCTTAGTGTTGACCACATTCAGACCCATTGTCCTATAAACACCTTCTGGTTAACAATGAATGCTCACATGCAACTTCTTTAATACATCTAAGCCCATCAAATTTTCTCCGCAATTAGACGTCAACAAAAATGGTGAATCCACAGTGAAAGGACCTATACTCAATGTACAAGGCTTGGAAATGAGGCTCACAACCGGTACACCATAAAAGCCTACTGAAATAATATTATGGCCAGACAAAGCTGCCCTGGTGACCAGTGAATGAGAAATAGAGCTATTCATTGCACCTGGATCCACCAAACATTCCTCAACTAAGCACGCAAATCTGAAGTAACATAAAGACTGCACTGATCTACAGGTATCTGGACTGGTCCCTCACTCTGTTCCTGGCTGTCCTAGCTGTGAGAAATTCCTGTCACCTCGTCTATATCATATTCATCATGATAATACTAACTGCCCCTACTGTCATCGAAGTAGTTACTATCGGGACGGTCCTGTGAGGCTGCGCCATGCTGAGCTCTATCCTGTCCACCAGCTCCACAACCCCGTCCATGAGAACCTCGTCCTCCAGAGGCCGTGACTTTCTGCAACAACACTGGACACTCGCTAAGCCAATGTCCCTCTTCCTTGCAATACGCACACTGATTTGGCCCTACAGGCGTAGTATTCCGACTAGTACGAGGTAGCTGTCGGGCCGTACCACCACGTCCTCTACCATTCCTTCGGGAAGCCTGCTACAACAACACTTTTGTCTTCAATTATTTTGCTTTTTCTCCACTTTCTCCTTCTCCTTATTTCCCCTCATAATACTATGTTATACTCCATATTACAGAAGGGGAGGAGGTAGTCCCAAGTGCTCGATGAGGCCTGCAACCCAGTCGCAATCTCAGGAAGCTGGTTCGTAACCAATCTATTAATGAACACTTGGACACCTCCCTCCACCGACAAATCCTGTCCGCTAAAATCCCAAACACACCTTCAAATCGAGTGAAAAAATCAGGCACACTTCCATCTTTCTTCTGACGGCATTCCCTTAACTTGTCCCAATCTACCCTTCTCAGTGGAATAAGAGAGTGCATATAGGTAATAATTCAGCCAGGCAAATCTAGTATCTCGGCCTTAGGCTTCTCACGAGGTTTCCTCTCTAGGTCCCATGCTTTACTCTGATCCCAGGTACCACGCAATTCCACAACGTGGTACTGTGTGTGCACCTGCCACTAAATCTCGACGGGCACCAACAAACCAAAGAACATTTCAATATCCGGAAGCGTCATCACTGTTGATGAAGCGGCCTCAGTCAATTTGCAGTAGGATATTTCCTAGGGTCAGGCAGTCTTAAGGGACAAAACCTCACTCCTTTTCCATGGAGTGTAAACCCACTTTTCTTGGAAACGGGCCTCTACCCTTAGTCTAATGACGGTATTATGCTGATCCTGTAGCTCTTGTAGGTCAGGGTGATATATGGGGTGGACTTCCCTCATCGGACTCCTCAAGCAGCTTAATCCGATGGGCGACCAGCGTTGTGACATTGCCAAAAACCTCACCAGTTGCCATATCAGCAGCATTTACATGGTCCCTAATATCATAAATAATCTGGGGTGCTACATCATTGAAACACTGTTCCCACAGTCCAATCAAAGTAGCCGACCTGCTTAAAAGCATGCTGCTGCACAAACAAATTATAATCTTTCATCACACTCCACACATCTTCCACTCTGTAAATGGGGTTACAAGCCCACTGAGCGGCCTGATTGGCTATCACATTTTTCTCTTCATCTCCCACATCAGTATCAATATCCGCCCCAGTCGCTCCCTGGCGGTCGCCCAGTATCCGTCCCCTAGTCCGCATACGGGCATACCGCTACTCAGTAATGTCGGGGGGCTGGAGGAACGGAAGAGTAGCAACAGAAGGAACAGACACCAGCGTCTCTGGTGACTGTGTTGTAGCTGGCGAAAGAGATGCTGAAACAATAGGCATAACAGGGAGACTGACAGTCATTGTAGCCACAGAAGGCGAAGTCAAAGAAAGGGCGGGAGGTGCTGTGGCTGCAACAGCTTGATCAACAGTAGAAGAAACCGAAGCAGCAGAGACCGAAGGAACAGATGACTGAGGCTGTAGGATAGCAGGATATATTTTCTGTGGGCGTATGGGGGTGGAGGTTGAGTATCTAACAATTCCTCCTCAAATGTTTTATTTTCTTCTCAGGCAACATAATACATTTGACATTGTAGTCAAAATTTCCTATCTGCACACTCTATTCCTTTTTCTATTTTTTCTCTATCATGTGCTTCGGCTTTCTGAGTCAAAGTCTGCATTCTCCTCTTCTGGGCCTCTTTCTCTGCTTTCATTCATCAGTTTGGCTTCCTTTTCCCATGTTCTGAGGGAATCAAACATTGACTGCCTAGTCCTTTTTGCAAACAATATTTCCTGCAGAAAATTGATTTTCTGTTCATCAAAAGTGCCTGTCAACGGCCACTGCAACGCGACATTGTCCATGATATATTTGTGCCATAACGTACTAAACATAATAGGGCCAAGGCCATGTTTTACGTACATGTCAAAATTTGGAGTTCCTTCTGGAGGCACTGGCTGAATTTCTTCCAATCGAGCATCAGCAGAACAACGACGGCAGCCCAAACAAAACACTTTACTGATACACAGCATTTTCCAAAAGAAAACAGGGTCACTATTTGTGCCGAGCAGATATTTGCAAGTATCTTTACCAAAGACGGTCTTAAGACCGTAACAAATACAAACCAGAGTGGTGCCATATCCACAAAGAACCAAAGCAAACTCACCTGGTGAACACAGGTCAAATGAATGTATTCTCAACTGCCAACTCTTTTGAACCAAACGTTCAGATCCAAGGGTTTCGCCATTCAGGACCCCAGCCGGGATGATTACTGGACGAGGCGCCGCCCGGTCAGACATGTGGGGCAGCTGCGAGTTCAAGACTCTCTCGTGCAGGGATCCCCGATCGGCCCGTCCGACCCGATGTGGCCCTGACCTCCTCACCCGTGCGCAGGCAAGGATGGGTCACCCGATTGAGTCCCTGTTTGGGCGCCAAATGAAGGAAGTGACCTGATTAGGGCAACCCGGATCACTCGCGACCACCTCTCAGCCTTCCTAACAAATGAAGAGTCAGTCAGACAGTAGAAAATACAAACCAAAGGTATTTATTAGAGGTACACTCGAGTGGAGTCCGGTCGTACCAGCCTCCTTAGATTGCTGCAGAGGGACTGACTTCTGGCAACGTGGTAACACATAATGTACATCTTCAGAATCACTAAAGACAAGCCCAGAATGGAAATTTACAGTTGGTAGCTGGTGAACAAAGGAGATACAGAAAGATGAGTTGCAATCCTGGGTAACGGTACATGCTATCTCAGCGTCAAGGTTACTCTGCCTATACCCGCCATTCTAAGGGTGGACAAATGCAAAAAAACAGTTGATGGACAGAATACAGAACAATGTCATACATTCACCCCAGTACAGAGATCTGGGCCTAAATCCATCGTTTTTTTGCTCACCATGCCGTTCCAGTTTGAACCCAGCCATATGCAAATTAGTCTTGACCCTGTGCCTCATGGGAACAGTCCAGCCCGAACTGCCAAGCCAGGTCCTCCCTGGACTGGAAACAAGTATCCTAGGACCGGTTTTGGGGTTTCACCCCTCTTCAGCCAGGATAGCTTGATTCCAGTGGCATGAAGAGCAAGGGACCTACGTCTGGGCATACCCTTCCCACTCGGGGTGACAAATGCACAAAAACAGTTGATGGACAGAATGCAGAACAATGTCATACATTCACCGCAGTACAGAGATCTGGGACTAAATTCATCGTTTTTTTGCTCACCATGCCGTTCCAGTTTGAACCCAGCCATATGCATATCAGTCTTGACCCTGTGCCTCATGGGAACAGTCCAGCCCGAACTGCCAAGCCAGGTCCTCCCTGGACTGGAAACAAGCATCCTAGGACCGGTTTCGGGGTTTCACCCCTCTTCAGCCAGGATAGCTTGATTCCAGTGGCATGGAGAGCAAGGGACCTACGTCTGGGCATACCCTTCCCACTCGGGGTGACAAATGCACAAAAACAGTTGATGGACAGAATGCAGAACAATGTCATACATTCACCCCAGTACAGAGATCTGGGCCTAAATCCATCGTTTTTTTGCTCACCATGCCGTTCCAGTTTGAACCCAGCCATATGCAAATTAGTCTTGACCCTGTGCCTCATGGGAACAGTCCAGCCCGAACTGCCAAGCCAGGTCCTCCCTGGACTGGAAACAAGTATCCTAGGACCGGTTTTGGGGTTTCACCCCTCTTCAGCCAGGATAGCTTGATTCCAGTGGCATGGAGAGCAAGGGACCTACGTCTGGGCATACCCTTCCCACTCGGGGTGACAAATGCACAAAAACAGTTGATGGACAGAATGCAGAACAATGTCATACATTCACCCCAGTACAGAGATCTGGGACTAAATTCATCGTTTTTTTGCTCACCATGCCGTTCCAGTTTGAACCCAGCCATATGCATATCAGTCTTGACCCTGTGCCTCATGGGAACAGTCCAGCCCGAACTGCCAAGCCAGGTCCTCCCTGGACTGGAAACAAGCATCCTAGGACCGGTTTCGGGGTTTCACCCCTCTTCAGCCAGGATAGCTTGATTCCAGTGGCATGGAGAGCAAGGGACCTACGTCTGGGCATACCCTTCCCACTCGGGGTGACAAATGCACAAAAACAGTTGATGGACAGAATGCAGAACAATGTCATACATTCACCCCAGTACAGAGATCTGGGCCTAAATCCATCGTTTTTTTGCTCACCATGCCGTTCCAGTTTGAACCCAGCCATATGCAAATCAGTCTTGACCCTGTACCTCATGGGAACAGTCCAGCCCGAACTGCCAAGCCAAGTCCTCCCTGGACTGGAAACAAGCATCCTAGGACTGGTTTCGGGGTTTCACCCCTCTTCAGCCAGGATAGCTTGATTCCAGTGGCATGGAGAGCAAGGGACCCACATCTGGGCATACCCTTCCCACTCGGGAGGATCTGGCTTGGCAGTTCGGGCTGGACTGTTCCCATGAGGCACAGGGTCAAGACTGATTTGCATATTGCCAGGTCTAAACTGGGGTGGCCTGTTGAGCAAAAGAATTATGGATTTAACCCAGATCTCTTGACTGGGGGAGAATGTTTTGATTTGTTCTGCATTCCGTCCATCAATTGTGTGTCTTTTACATTCTAAGGGTGGAAGCAGGCTTCTCTAGTGAGAAAGGTATGTGATGATAAAACAGTCTACTCATTAGTACAGCGAAGCTCAACCTTGGAGAAATATTAAAAAAAATATTGCAGCTGCTTTCTGCTGAGGCGGACAGAGTGAGACAGAAGTTAGTTTTGATCATGGCTCAAAATGGTGGCTCAATAACAAAATGATGCCTCGAATGCTAACTTAAGACATGCAATGCATAAAGATTTCGGCTAAAACATTTCTATTCCAACAGGAGAAACTTGATGAAGTACAGACACAGATTACGAAGAAGACTTGCAGAACAGCGGGACCAGGAGTCTTCCTTGGTGCAGTGTTGGTTCCATTCGAAGTCCAAGTGTCCAGATGATTCAAGATTGGCGTTGTTTCAGGGTTGAGTCTTGTCCCATGATGAATCTGAGGACCCACCCACAGGGGTGCCCTTAGGTACCCTAAGGAAAGGGTTGGGACGACTCGGGGGTCCCTCCCAGAGGAGGAGCTGGACAGAAGGGAGGATACTCAAATGTCCTTTGTCTAGTCGCAGCCCCACTGATGCCGCAACTGCCCAGGAGGAGGTACAACAGCTCTGAAGGATCAACTCTGACTCCTCACCAAGTTTAGAGGCACCAGGATCTTCCAGAGCCAAGCAGCACCAACCCAGGGGTACCGGACACCTGCAACCCAAGACCTACAACAAAAGTCCAAGCCGGACTCCAACTGCCTGAAGACCAAGCACCCATTGAGGGACGTCAGCAGCTTTGATAACAACTTGCTGAGTGGCCCAGCTGTCCTCCACCAGATCCTCTGAGGTGTTTGCACTTGATCAAAAGTGCACTTTGCACACCATAGCTTGGATCACCTACTTGCTCTGCACCAAGCCTCAATGGCCAGGGAATCTCTAAAATCTTTGTGCGCCAGTGGTCCCCAGGCCCTTGCAACCCCTTCACTCATTTGAGTGCCCTCTGACTTGCCTAAAAGTCCCTCTGTGCAGCCTGTTTTAAGGAGCCTCCCACTTCTTCGTAGCGCGCACTCTACTTACTCTCCCAGCATCCTGCTCCCGGCCAAATCTGGGACGCTCCAGAGAAACTGCTGATATAACTTTGGACCTTGGCTCCCTAACGTTCGAATTGTAGATGGTGAACCCCTAAGTCCTACTACACTGTGAGTTATTGCATTCTACTGGTGTACCCTTGTAAGTCTCTTGTATATGGTACTAAGGTACCCAGGGTATAGGTACACTAGGGGTCTCCCATTGGCTGCAGCATGTATTGTGCTACCCATGACAGAGCACTCAAACTGTGACTACAGGTCTACCATTGCAGGCTGTGTAAGCTGTTGCTACCACTAGTTAGGACAGTCAAAGATGTGCTTATATATGAGGTCACTACACTTAAAACCTAGGTCATCCCTAAGGCAGGCTTTTCAATCCTGAAGGCAGGGTGCTGTGTTATAAGTGTGTGGGTGCCCCTGCATGAACAGGACACCCCTACAAACCCTGAAGTCGATTCTCCAGCTTTGTAAGTGCGGTCAGCCATTTTAATACATAAAGTGGCCATCTGTCATTATGCAATGTCTGTCTATATTGTGGCCGTGTCGACCCTGGTCATGTTTGGTATCAAACAAGTTGGACTGAGGGGCTCCTCCGGGAAGCCCCAAGTACTCCCAGTAACAGTCTTTTCCAGGGTCTGCCAGCAAGCTAGTGCTGCTGACGACCCCAGACACGATTCTGCCCTCCTGCGGCTGAGCTCAGCTTGAGCAGAGGAAGGTAGAAAAATAGGCTTCCTCTCACAGGGGGGTGTGACCACCTCCCAGACAGGACTTCGTGTATTGGGGGGGGGGTGCTGCTGGCCAGCAACCACCAAAATGCTTGGAAGGGCTCATTTGGTGCCCTCCTGGCATACTCTGGTTTGAACCAGTTCAGGGAGCCCTTAACTCCCGCTCAGGCACGAAACTGGACAAAGGACATGGGCTATCCAGCCCCTTCTCAGGTAGGGACCCCTGAGTCATCCTAACCCCCTTTACTGGATTATTTAAGGGCTTACCAGTGGGTTGGTCCTCATGGGACAAGACTCAAGTCCGAACCCATGTCACTCTTCGACCACCTGGACACTTGGACTTCACTGGACTTTTCCTTGAACCATCAAGGAAGACTCCTGCTGCTCCTCATCTCGCTGTTCTGCAAGTCTTCTTCGTCGTCTGTGCTTCTTCCAGGATCTTCAACTGACCTGTGGGCTTCAAAGACACCAGAAGTAATCTCCCTTGTAGCGAAGGAATCACTTCCCTGCATCTGCAGGCACTGCAACAAAGCTGACCGGTCTGCTGCTCCTGATGTCCCATGGACTTTAAAAGGCTCAGCAATACAGGTGGTGGTTCTGCAACTCCCTCGAGGCCAGGCCTGACCTGCCCTCTCTGCAATTTTGATGCCAGTATCCCTCATCGGAACCGTTGGGACCAAACCCCTGTGTACCGCTTCAACTTGCTGTTGCCAAGGCTTGTTGGCTCTGCACTCCAGAGATCTTTGAGCTACAAGAAGCTCCAGCATCTCTTCCTGTCAAGAACAACGTCCTCCCTGCATCGTCTGCACTATGGGCCTTCATTTGTGGTGAGCTGCTTGAGGTCCTCTTGTGACTCCTGTGCCTTCGGCCTGTGGATTCTCTTGAGGGTCTTCTCCTGCTTCAGTGGACTCCTTGGCTTGCTTGGGGCCTACTCTGGCTCTCCTGCTTATGGTGAGTCTTTTGGACCTTGCTGGTCCCGTTGTTGACCCTTCTTCGCTTTCCACATCTGTTGCAGCTGCCAAGGCTTGTTGTTGCTCCAGCCTGACACCGACCCCCTGGTTCTCAACTTCTGATCTGGTACAACTCGTGCATGGCTCCTGGCCTACCTCAGCGTCGCCTGGTCCTCACAGCTGCAGCAACAAGGTCACCGTCATCACTCCTGAACCTTCCGACATCGATGGGCATTGCTCCTCCGTGCCTCCTGGTCACCTCCGAGTGGCATAGGCTCTGTCCCCTCTGCTTGCAGGTTCTCCTCTTCAAGAATCCACCCTTGGATTCCACCAGCCTTTTGCAAAGTTTTTGCCAGCGACATCTTTTCTGATGTCCTCAATTGTGGCCTACGTCAGTTTGCAACGTCACATCGCACCTTCCCTGGTGTAGGTCCTGGTTCCTGCGGTATCCATGGGTGGGATGACTCTCTAACCTTCTGTCTTCCACAGTGTTTCTTCAGGGTCCATTGGGAAGGGTCATCCTTCTTCAAAACTGCGACTGCAACTTTCCTGTTGACTTCTGTTGAGTACGCAGCTGTGTTTCCACTCTGCACACATCCTCTTTGGGGTTCCTGGGTCCTTACTTTGGGTGGCTCCTTTTGTCCCCACCTTCTCTGAGTCTCCTGGTCTAAGTCCCGACTTCGGTCGCAGTTTGCATTCCACTTTTTTAGTATATGGTTTAGCCTCCCGCTGGAGACCATTTTGTGCTACCTTCCATATTTGCAAATGAAGAATTGTGTATTTGTCTTTATATCTCTGGGTAGGAGATATACCAATGTGTTAGTGAGTGTTGTGTAATAAATAGATATATTTTATATATACACTGTGTGGTTCTGTTTCATTTAACCTACACTATATGATTAGATCTGGTAAAACAAGCTGCTTAACTCTCCTCCTGGATAAGCCTGAAGGCTGCTCTCCCCAGCTATCACTTAGAAAGCTTTGTATGGTTGTCTAAGACCACTAAAATCACCATAAGGGTTGCCTGGATTAGTGCAAGGTGCTTCACTCAGATAAGTGTGCACCATATACTAAGCCAGCCTCCAACAGATTGGTAATGAAATCTATCTCTAGAGATCAGGAAGGCTTGTAAAGAGGTGTTCATGGAATTCCAGACCATAGTAGCAGAAGCAGTACTTTTATTCTATAAAAGGAAAATTCTGAATCTCAACTTTACAGGTTCCAATCCAATTCTCATCTTCTAGATAAACTTAAAGACTCATCTTCGGGCTTTAAACATTAGCTTGCAGCCCTAAATTTCAATTTCTAATCCTGAGTGAATTGAAAACCCATTTGGCTGCATATTGAATCTTTTAAACCTAAGCGCAGGAGAAGTCAGACTAGCATTGGCATAGCCAATAGATCTCGCCTTTGGGACCTTATAAGTGTTTAGCCATGCAACAGCTGCATAACTAAATACTTATAAGGTCCCAAAAGCGAGACCTATTGGCTATGCCTAGCGGCCGTGCGGCCGCGAAAGTGAAAGTAATCGCGGCAAGCGCGGCAAGCGCGCCTGCGCACATGCACTGTAGCTCTAGGCTGGCCTGGTAGCACTTTTTGGAGACCTCTCAAAAAGTCTCGCCAGACCAGCGCATGCGCTGGGTCAGGCGAGACCTAAAAAAACCCAATACGGATCACATTTTATATCTATAAAGAGACGGGAGAATTTCCTTCTATCCAGAAGACCTCTCTCGATGGGTCGGTTAGCTTGAACATTGTTATACCTTTAAGAATTCTTGCTGTTTTTGGTTTAAATTCCTTATTAGTTCTAGTAGTGTCAAGGCCGATCTCTGAAGGTAATTGAAATTCCCTCCTATATTAATTTACAGGGGCATACACACTAACGTTGGTTGAAGGGGCCAATCGAGCAATTCGTACAATCCCATCGACCTTCGGAATTGGACTACCATGTATGAAAGAAACACTTATAACCTGCCCGAGCTTTAAACATACTAAACGTATTCAGTTTACCAGAAGGAATACGAGTCTCTTGCAAGAATACTGTTGTTGGTTTGTGCCCTTTTACCCAAACCTCTACTGCTTGTTTCTCCCACCTACTGTTCAACCCATTAGCTTTGAAAGAAAACCCCGTGAGCGTAGTATAAATTATTTCATTCTACACGAAAGTGCTTATGCCATCAAAGGCAAAATGAAGTACATCAAAACAAAGCTGCCTTGTTTTTTTTCTATCCAAGGTGCATACGTTATAAAATGCATGCATTATATATTGTACAACTATTCAACAAAACTAACCTTCTTAAAGTGCTGAGAAATTCTTGGCTTGACTTGACAGTCGCATTTGATCTGCTCCATCTAGTTGCTGCCTCATTCCTTTCTCACTAATCTTGCACAAAACTGCATTACCATGTATCTCTTTTTCCTGCTGCAATCCCCACCTCTCCCTCCCCCAGCTCAGACTCCACCTTATACCACACCTTGTCCCCTTCCAACCAACCCTTTTACAGTCTCTGCCTCCACAACATGCGTATTGTCCCCAATTGCAAGACCCTCCACCTTCCTGCATGTAAAAGTGTGATGTTTTGGCACCTGTCGTACACCTTTGACTGCTTTGGCTGTTCTCATCTCTCACCCATCCTTCTCCTACTATTAACTGTGACTTAGCTAAAAATCTCAGAGAGCACAAAACAGTTAAATTCCCTCATGACTAAAGCCTGGAGGAACAGTCCCCACCCATTTTCTTCAGAAAATCTCTAGCTTCCTCTGTCTCTGAGAAGGCATTAAATCTAAAATATGCCCTCCCACAAAGTCTTCAACCTTCCTGGATAACCCAGCAGAGTTTGTAAATCTTTAGCTTAAAATTCACTTAGCATTTGTTTAAACTCCCGTCGCCGACGGTAAGTCTCTTAGGATAAGTCAGGGAAAATTTGAAAGGAAAAGTCTTGCTCCACATTTAAGTGTTAAGCTGAATAGCTTTCCGCAGTACGCTCCATCGTGTTCTATAATCTTGGAAATAAACCAAAATAGTCTGGGGCCTTTTCCTGTCTCTCGCTGGCATACCAAGAGGTTCCTCGGTCTACTCTAGCAATTGACAAATTCAAAGCAGGTTCGTTGAGAACATTGGTCGCTATTAGACTTGAGACTGCCTTTACCATTTCTGAATCTGTTTTCAAATTCTCTGGAACCACTACTAAACGTATGTTATATTTGCAAGAGCGATTCTCCAATTCTTTTAGCTTGCCATTCATGCCCCGCATTCCCTTCTGTATCATTTAAATCCAATTAACCTGTTTGGAGAATCTTAATGGAAGGAAAGGGCAATATGGCGGCAGGTCTGTGCATGGTGCTACAACCGATCTCATGCCCGGGGCAGCGTGCTGGGGACAAACATATGAGAAGGGTGGAGGAAGCAGCAGATCGAAGGGAGAGCTATAGAAGAAAAAGAGCAAAATAGACTGATGTGGACAGTCTACAGTAAACAAATCTGGCTGCAATTATGCATCTGTTTACTGTGGATTGAAAAAGAAATTATTTCGCCCAGCCCTAATTGTGTGCCATAAGCAACACGGCACTTGACATGGCTCTGCAGGAGGTACAGTAACAAAACCACTGCTTATGTTGGAGTGATTGCAACATGGAAACAGCTCAAGTTGTCTTTGGATCTGTAGGAAAGTAGGATCTGCTTTCATTGTTACACCCACTTTTTGCTGGTGGTGTTCTATTTTATGACTAGTCTGACTGGATCCTGCTAATCGGGACCCCAGTCACTGTGCTTTCTCCCTAAATATGACAGTGGTAAGTACCTTGGTACCTTCCCAGTTGGGTACTGGTGTAACCAGGACATAGTTACACCAGGGGTCTTCCATGGGCTGCAGCATGTATTATGCCACCCATGAGAGACCACTCAAACTGTGACTACAGTCCTGCCATTGTAGCCTGTGTGAGTTGGTGGTAGATATTTGAGGTCACTGCACTTAAAACCTATTAGTCATCCTTAAGGTAGGCCTTTCAATCCTGAAGGCAGGGTGTTAGGTTACAAATGTGAGGGTGGCCTGTGTGACAAAGTAGGGCAGACACGTTCAAATGAAGTTGAGAGAGTCTTTAATATTAAACCCCATCCATCGGCTCACTAACACCAACTGCCTAACTCCAGAACCCTCAGTAGACCTGGTTCCACACGAGAACATAGAACGTGGAGCCAGGCAATATCACACATCTTCCCTCTTACATTTGAAATGCAGTTTTGCAATGAAAGATTAACTGAAAATAAGAATAAGAAGGACACAATAAAGTAAACCCAATCCTACATCCCCCTAAAATACATAAAAGAGGGAAACCCAAATTAAAATCTCACAAAATCATGCAGATAATTTGGGCTTTTGCAGACCCTATTATTCTTGTGAGTAGGCTCACATTCTGAAGAAGCATAAGACAAACCCCCAATAGTAAATTCAGGCTCAGCGATAAACTTTTTATCAACTCCAACATGAAAAACACGACTATGGTTCCAAATGCGCCCATCATCGGTTTTAACGGCATTTTTGAAAAGTTTAATCACCCTGTTTACATTGGTGAACTTTGACCAGTTCTGACACCCCACAGGAGCTTTAATTTTGACTTTGTCACCAATTTTGAATTTAATAACCTTACTTGACCTGCGGGCATCAACATAGACCTTCCTTTTTTGTTGAAGAGATAACTCCTTATCTCTCTATTTACCAATGTCATTGTTCTTGAGACCTTTATCCAGAATCATCCACCCTGGACACAAAGTATTTGAAGATCATCCTCTGAATAACTCAAATGGTGTCTTTCCAGTTGAAGAATGTGGTGTAAATCTATAAGCAGAAATGCGATTTTGTAACTCATTCCTCCAGTTCAAGCAGTTTACTCTTGCCAGTTGAATGCTTTCCTTCAAAGTTTTATTCAGCCTCTCCAGAGCGCCATTAGACTCTGGATGATAAAGCGAAATTCTTTTGTGTTCAATACCACACTTAAGCAAATAATCCTCCATTTCACCAGAACACAATTGTGGACCATTGTCCGAAAGTAATGAATTAGGAAAAATCTCTTGTTTAAAAATAGAATCTAAAAACGTAATTATACATTGAGTTGTGATATCCCTCACTGAACTAACTTCAATCCACCGAGAGTATAAATCCATCAAAACAATTAAATAAGGAGTTTGTTGTTCACCATGAAGAGGACCCACAATGTCAATGGCCACTTCGTCCCATGGACATATGGGTAATTTCCTACAAACCATTGGTGGTTGCCTTGGTTTGAGAATTTTATCACTTAAAGAACAAGGGACACAATCAAGAACAGCACGTTCCACCATAAGATCCAAACCAGGCCACCAAAAAACTTGTCTGATGCGTTCTTTTGTTTTTGAAATACCCATATGACCTTTGTGTGCCATTTTTCAATGTTACTCCTTAAACTCTCAGGTGGAACTAATCTCGTCCCTCTAGTTAGGATGCCGTTGACAATGGCCAATTCATTAGACACTAAAGACCATGGTTTAACAAGACTGTTATTCTTGTCTTCTGACAACAAATTCATCACACCCAACAATTCAGAATCTTTATTTAATTCATCCTTCCACTCATCTTCTTTTATCGCACCTAAAGTTATGTCACACACCTTTACATCAAACTCTTCATTCTGTCCTTCCTCACACAACATGTCCATTGAGTTCACAGTGTCCACTAAACGCGAGAGGCAGTCAGCAGAGACATAAGTACTTCCAGGAATATATTCAAAAATAAAATTATACTCCTGCAGGGAAATGACCCACCTTCTTATCCTAGATGAGATAGAATCAAGGACGTTTTTTTCAAAAATTTCTTTAAGGGGCTTATGATCTGACCTGACTACAAAAGAAGTACCCCACACAAATTTCTTACATTTGTTGAGTGCCGGGGCGTGGCTTGCTGCCAGGCAAGATGGCCGCAGCCTAAAGGAGCTCCGAGGGTGAGGCTGTCTCCCCTGAAATCCGCTCATTAATCTGTGACATATATTGTGCCCAAAGGACATCATCACGGGGCCAAGGAGTAGCGGCGCCGACTGGTTTGACCCCGGAGTCTCCCCGTGGCCCAGAACGTCGTGAGGTCCGGGCCGTCTGATGAGGCCTACAGCGCCGGCCGAGACCGGGGACTACATTTTGCGGAACGGCCCGGGCGCTGTGCGGCAGGCCCGGGGCCGCCCAGGAGGCGCGCCGGAGATTGCAGGTACGGCGGTGGGTGCCCGACGGACAAAGCGGCATCCGCATCCCAGCTGCGGCCCTGAGCTGGCACCAATGAAGTGAAGCGGGCGGCTGGCGGAGGGACCTGCGGGGCGCCGGTGAGGAGCGGCGAGGGGCTGCTCCGCAATTGCTGTGCCGGTCCGGTCGGGGCCTCTAAAGGTTGTGCCCTGAACTGCGTGAGGCACCCCTGGTGAGGCGCCTGGGGAGCCTACTACAGGAGTGAACCGGCTACCCGCCCCTCCTTTGTGCCATATGTGACGGGGGACCCGGCGGGACACAGCTGGCGGCGTCGCCAGGCGGCGGTGCACTGAACCTCTGGCACCGGAACCCCGAGGTGCTCCACGGAAGCTGCAGTGCTCGACTGGGGAGGTCTGAGCGGGCAAGAGGTAGGGAGAGCGAATCTGTGGAGCTGTGGCGGACCCTTGTGCGAGCCTGGAGACGTGATTCCTGCTGGGAACAGGTGACAACCACGGGGACTGGGTCAGTGTTGCCCCCCCCCTCCCCCACCTGAGAGAACACTGATCCGGGGGCTGAGCGGCAGATGGGGACTTCTCCCCAGTGATCCCTGATTCGCCATTTGCCCTACGGTGCGCAGAGGTAAGAAAGAGCATTTATCTGCCCGAAGATGAGTGGGAAAGGGAACCGCACGCACCAGCAGGGAAAGCTAGATAAATTTGCTTACAATAGAGACTCTTCCCCCATTGCCGGAACGGACTGGGCGCACAGATAAAGTCTCGGAGGAAGCTGGAGCGCCCAAAGTGACACTGGAAGATATCATGGCCGCCCTTAACAATGTGCAAACAGTGGGGTCTATTTCTGCAGATGTAACCTTCCTCAGAGCGGACTTCCAGAAAATGTCCGCTAGAGTCACGGAAGTGGAACAAGCGACGGCCACCTTAACGAAGGACACTAACTTCCTACTCCAAAAAGTGACGCAACTAGAGGCTGAAAATAAGCGCATAGCGGCGAAACTGGATGACCGGAAGGGCGTTCCCGCCGCAATAACGTTAGAATTACGGGAATTCCAGAGAGTGAAGGGGGCCCCGCCATGGACCTCTACGTAGAGGAACTGATAAAAGCCAGACTGCAGCCTAGGGGGCTTTCCACTTTCTTCTCTGTGGAACGCGCACACAGGGTGCCTGGGGGCAGGCCTAAGTTGGGGCACCCCCCCCCCGGCCGGTCCTGGCTCGCATCTTCAATTTCCGCGACAGGGATGCCATTCTTCAAACAGCCCGAGTGGCGCCGCCTCTGCGGGTGCAGAATTCAGTGGTGTCCTTTTTCCCGGACTATACGGCGGCAGTCTCGGCGCGTCAGAGGAGTTTCCTAGAGGTCAAGAAGAAATTAAGAGCCCGAGAACTACCTTACTCCATGCTCTTTCCAGCGCGGCTACAGGTTGTGGCGGATAGGAAGACATGGTTCTTGGAGACGCCAGAGGAGGCTCACGATTGGCTCAAGGGGTGGCAACAGGTGAAAAGCACCGGGCGCTTGGACAGGCGTTGACGGCATCCTGGAATGGCGGAGGACCTCGTTGGCCATGACCGAAGGGTGGAGGAGGCAGGACAGTCTCAGGGGGAAGCCGCATAGCGAGACAATACATGTCTATCCTGTACTAATGGTGCACAGTATGTCTGGATGACCGTTGGGGCTAGCGGTGGCTGCTCTGTTACGCTAAAACGTATGTACATCTGGACTTTGGGACAGGGGATGTAAACGGTCTTCCTCGGACTTCCCGCTCCATTGCAAGCAAGTAATGTTTTGGGGTTTGGGTTCTGAGCACTCTGCTGAGTTGGGGTGGCGGGCGTTTTGAGTCCGTATGGCAGGGAGGGAGTTGGGGGGGTGGGACTGTTTGAATGTTTTTCTCAAAAGTTCAAGTTAATGATGGAAATAGTATATAGATACGCAGTACAAGCAAACAATATAGAACACACGACTTGCGCCGGTGAATCTGTAATGCCAATTATAAGCTACACCAGCCATTGTAATGTCTGACGCAGCACAAGGGATATCCACTGTGGGCCCTTTAACTCCAGTACAGCCTCTCTCCCTGCTCACGTGGAACGTGCGTGGATTGGGAAACAAAATTAAACGGGGTCTGGTCCTGCACTGTCTCAAGAGGTGCGCCCCAGCGGTGGTCTTACTGCAAGAGACCCACCTTACCGGCACCACTAGCAAGGCGATGGATAGATGGGGGTACAAGATGCTGGCGCCCTCGGATTTTTCTTCAGGGTCCAGGGGGGTGGGTATAATGGTGCGGAGACAGTCCCCTTTAATAATACATAAAGTTAAAACTGATGAGTCAGGGCGGTTCGCAGCAATAGTCACTCAATATAGTCTCTGTTTACATTCCTCTTGCACTGCACGCCATGGCGCTCCCGGTGCTTAGTGGGTTTTTGCTTGACCTACCAGAGGGGGAGCTGATCCTTGGCGGAGATTTCAACGCCATTATAGACAAAACTGTTGATAGATACCCTGCGCGAGCAGGTGGCACGGGAGTGTCGCGCCTTGAGAGTTTTGTCGAAGCACTTGGGCTTGCGGATCTGTGGAGGCGACATCACCCAACAATGCAACAGTTCTCGGTCAAAATCCTCACCTGGAATGTCAATGGTCTGGGTACAAAGATAAAGAGGGGACTGGTCATGGCTTTAGTTAAGCGGAAGGCCCCAGATATAGTACTGTTGCAGGAAACGCATCTACAGGGGACGCAATGTGTTTTTTTGGCTAGAGGGGCGTACAAGGTACTATTGCATGCAGGGTTCACGTCAGGTTCCAAGGGGGTGGCCATTTTAGTGCGGAAATCCCCCCCTTTCATAGTTAGACACCTGGTTGGATCCTCAAGGTACATATGTTGGAGTGACGGGGACATGGAAAGGCCAGAAGATGACGGTGGTGTCAGTATATGCACCCCCTAGGCTACAGGCCAGAACACTTGCAAGGGTGACGGATATTATTCTGAACACGCCGGACTCACAGCACGTAGTGGGTGGGGATTTTAACAACGTAATACACCCCACACTGGACAGGTCCGGGGAGCGACTGGCCCCCCCACGGCACTCCCCTCGCACACACTTTACGTACGCGGTAGGGCTGACAGACGCCTGGAGATGGCTTCACCCAGAGGCTAGGGGGTACTCCTATTTTTCAGGGGCACACAAGGTGTACTCCAGACTGGATTACGTCTTCCTACCCCGCCATGTGCTGGAGGTGACGAGCCGAGCAGACTTTCTAGCACGTGGCGTCTCGGACCACTCCCCATTGTTGGTGACGTTGGGACTGGGACTAGGGGCAAAGGCTGGGAATTGGAGACTGGCGGCTTGGGACCTACAAAACAAGGAGCTATTATAGGGATTCAGGGCGGATGTGAAAGTCTATCTGGTGGAAAATCTGGGCTCCGTGGAATCGAGGGTGACGATTTGGGAGGCCATGAAGGCAGTTCTCCGTGATAAAATACAAAACAGGATAGCTGGGGACAGGAGAAGGCAGAGGGTGCATATTAGGGACCTTGAGATGCATGTTCTGGAACTGGAACAGCAACATGTTATGGGCGGGGGGGAACCCGCGCTCCGGCGGCTGCTGGACGCCCAACAGCAGTATAAGGATCTGACGAGTAATGAGGCCAGGACACAGGCACTAGCTGCCCTGCATCGATTATACAATGTAGGGGATAAATCCGGGAAACTGCTGGCATGGCTGAGTCGACGAGAACAGGAGACGAGATGGGTAGACCAGGTGATGGGTGCAGGCGGCCGGCCTTGTAGAACTGACGCCCAGATAGCGCAGACCTTTGCAGAATATTATGCGGCATTTTATGAGGCCAGAGACCTAGGCACGATAGCAGAGATCAGCCAGTACTTGGAGGAGGTTGAGACCCCCAGTCTAGAGACGGCGGAGAGTGAAAGTCTGGAGACAGAGATCACAGTGACAGAGGTACGGGAGGCGATAGCTAAGCTGCGCCCGGGGAAATCCCCCGGCCCTAACGGATTCCCTGCGGAATTCTTTAAAAAAACGGCAGACCTCCTCACCACACATTTATTGGTGTTATTCAATGGGGCGCTGGAGGAGGGGATGCTCCCGCCAGATCTCCGCATGGCCACGATAGTGCCTATCTATAAGCAGGGCAAACCGCCGGAGGAGTGCTCATCATACCGCCCTATCTCGTTATTGAATGTAGAGGTAAAACTTTTGGCGACGATACTGTCCCTCCGACTTCGTAAGGTGGTTTCAGGCCTAATTCATTTAGATCAGACCAGTTTTTTGCCAGATAGGACGACTAGACAAACTGCGGAGGACACACAACTGGCTAATGGAGGTGTGTGAGAGAGAGGAACCCCACGTGTTTCTTTCCCTAGACGCGGAAAAGGCGTTTGACGCAGTCCACTGGCCCTTTTTAGATAGCGTACTGATCAAGTTTGGATTTGGTACTCTCTCGGAAGACTTCCCTATACGAAGAGGGACCCGTCAGGGCTGTCCCCTGTCTCCGCTGCTATTTGCCCTCACCATAGAGGTGCTGGCATGTGAAGTACGGCAGGATAGGCAGATCGCGGGTTTTAAAATTCGCCAAGGAGAGAGGAGTGAGGAGAAAATCTCGCTATACGCGGATGACATCCTGCTGTATGTTACATCCCCAGAAGTCTCGATGCCGCGCCTCTTCTCTCGGCTGGACCGCTACGGGTCACGCTCAGGCTACACTATAAATTGGCATAAATCGGTCTTATACATTCCTGGGGAGGGAGTCCTGGGGTCGGCGATACCTGAGGCACTACGGGTGACAACTGAAGGGTTTGTATATTTAGGAATCTACATAACAAAAAGTAGCGCTGTCTCCTATAAAGAAAACATCCGGAGGGTTCTGCTGAACTTTAAGGAGGATGCGTGCAGATGGAAGACCCTCCCACTCACCATGCTAGGGCGGGCAGCGATGTATAAAATGATCACTCTACCGCGGCTCCTCTATGCGCTACAAAACGAATACTTTTTCCTCCCGAGTCAGGTCTTCCAAGAAATAAATGGGGGGCTTAGAGAGCTGCTTTGGCTAGGGAAACATCCTAGGATAGTGATGGAGACCCTACAGAGAAACCAGTACAATGGAGGGATTTCCCTCCCCAACGTGGAGGCATACTACTGGGCAGAACATCTCGCGCCAATAAACGATTGGTTGCATGCACCGGGGGATCACCCCACGTATAGATTGGAGAGGGAGAAACTAGAACGTCGTTCATGCCTCCACTATATCTATGGCGGGAAGGGGAGGAAGGCACTGCTATCGGCAACAAGGGTGACAGTAGAGAGTTGGGACAGGGCGACGAGACAAATCGGATGGTGGCACAAACCATCGAGACAAACCCCAATCTGGAATTGTGCGTGGCTAAGGGAGTTGCATAAGCTGAAAGGCTTCCGGCGGTGGGACGATATAGGCATTTCTGTGTTGGGAGACCTCCAGCGCCGGGGAGCCCTGAAGTCCTTCCAGGACTTGGAGGTAGAGTTCGGCCTGCACTCCACTAATACGTCACGCATGGCAGGCAGAGGGGGCGCTGGCGGACCCCTTGCCGGAATATGCCCCGCTGGAGGGCCACTTGCTGCAGGATCAGGTGCAGGCCAAACTAGTTTCCTTGACGTATAAAACCCTAATTAAGAACATTCCGGATGGACTAGTGAAATTGAAGAATGTATGGGAATCGAACGTGGGGGAGATGGACACGCTCGATTGGGAAACCGCCCTGATGCACCCTAGGGAGGTGGCGATAAAATCTCGTCTCAGACTTATCCAATTCAAGATACTCCACAGAGTCTACTATGATAGACTCCGCCTACACCGGATGGGGCGGGCCACCGACCCTAGCTGTTTACGATGTGGCCACGCCGAGGGCAACTTCTACCACACCATCTGGAAATGTGAGGTTCTCCAAAGGTACTGGGCCAGGATAATGAGAGAACTCGGGGAAATACTTGAAGTGCCCATACCCATGGAGCCAAATTAGTCTTACTGGGGATAGCGAATGATATAGATCTGATCCGACCCCATCTCATCTTCTTGACACTAACATTAGTGGTGGCTAAGAGGGACGTAGCACGGGAATGGGGAGCCCCGAACCCCCCTAAGCTTGACGATTGGAGGAGGGGGATGGACATATATATGGCGGCAGAAAGAGTTACATACACAGCGAGAGGATGCCCGAAGACATTTTCCAGAGTGTGGGGGAAATGGCGACGCTATTATGGCATGGATGGGGGGCTTTGAAGGGGTTGAGAGGGATATTCTGTCAATCTCATAACATTTGTGGGGGGCTCTGGCGCCGGCTAAGGTTCACTGTGGATGGTGATTTCCTCTATATTATTGCATTGCTAGGTTTTGTGATAGGCTGGGGAAGGGGGAAGGAGGGTAGTGACAGGGTAGAAGGTGATGGACAATACATTGTATCCAAACAACAATGTCTCAACCAGTAATTATAGGAACAATTTTAAAGAAATGCATAAATCATCAAGGAGGGAAACAAGAGACCCAAGTAAGAAAAAATTATTTTGTAATTATTATTATACAAAAAACTTATAGCAGCACTATAATACAATTAAATCAAATTAAAGTAGCCAAACATACACCAATTGCGTACTGACCGTGCTCAGTGCAAGTGATGAGTGCAGTGACACTAGTGATATATACAGTGTGGGCGACGCAAGGTGAAAGAACAGCATTAATCATGAACAAATTACAAAAGTACAAGGAATAATTTGCAATAAGGTATGAATCCTTAGGTGGCCGTAGGTTACACTGGGATGTCGACGGCGTTTCGACCTCATACACTTAAGGTCATCATCAGGACAATGGCTACAATTACTGGTTGAGACATTGTTGTTTGGATTCTATAATTCACCCGGTCTCAACTGGGTATACGGGTTTACTCCTGTTTCACGTTCTTGGACAATACATTGTGACATGCTTTTTATGTTCTGTGTTGGAAATGCAAATAAAAATATTTTTTTTTAACAATGCAACAGTTCACATACCACTCTGAGGTGCACAATAGCTTAACAAGAATAGATTACTTCCTGGGGCCGGCAGGTAGTCTTAAGAATATAGACAGCATAGAAATCAGACCCAGGGGCATATCTGATCATTCTCCGATACTCCTACAATACACAAACTACCACCTAACAAGACGCCGCATCTGCCCAATATACCCCGTCTATCTCCAAGTCCCCGCAATCCGAAAGACAATCACGAAAGCTACGAGCCTTTACTTTCAGGAAAATGTTTCCTTGTTGACTCCCCGACTGTCCTATGGGAGGCATATAAAACAGTCCTTAGAGGGCAGGCCATCGCCTCAATTGCAGCGCATAAGCGTGAAAAGCAATTAGAACTGCACTCGTTATAACAGGAGCTGCACACGGCAGAGGCCCAGCAGGCCAAGGACCCAACTCCTGAGACATCTCACAACCTACGAGTCTCGCAGACACGGTATAGGGAGCACCTCACGGAGCGCACCAAGCAGCAGTTGGAAGCCACAAGGCACAAGATATATGACATCAGTGATAAAACTGGGAAATTGCTGGCATGGCTAGAGAGAAGGGATAGAGGTGCCAGATGGATAGCGCAGCTTATCTCCGGGGAGGGACAGGTAACAACTGATCCTCGCGTGATAGTGCATATCCTTGAACGAAACTTTCAAGCAGTCTACTCTTCAGCCTCCTCCATGACAGTGGAAGAAGCGCGGACATATGTGAAAGATCTTGATAAGCCCAAACTTACCCCTGAGGCAGTGAGCACACTTGAGGCAGATCTCACAGTAGAAGAGATACAGGCGTCAATCGGAACACTACAATCAGGTAAAGTGGTAGGACCGAATGGAATACCGGTCGAATTCTATAAGAGGACGGTCGGGACTATTGCCCTTCACCTGCTCAACATGTTTACTGACAGTCTCCAGGTGGGCGAACTCCCGCCGGATCAACGTACGGCCACCACAGTGGCTATACAGAAGCCGGGCAAACCCGCTGATAGGTGTACCTCCTACCATCCCATATCACTGCTTAATGCGGAGGCTAAGATCCTCGCGAAACTATTGGCGACTAGGCTAGCACCACACTTGCTGGAAATCGTACACCCGGATCAGTCTGGTTTTATGCCGGGCAGAAACACGGCCCTCAATTTGAGGCGCTTGCACGGCGTACTGGCTCGGATGGAGTGTCTACAGGAACCGGCGGTGCTGCTCTCATTGGATGCACAAATGGCGTTCGACATGGTCGATTGGCCCTTCTTATTTGCAGTGCTACTGCATCTGGGTTTTGGGCCAAAATTCTGTGCCTGGGTCCGGCTCCTCTATACCCAACCAATGGCTCACATTACTGCTAATGGTCATATGTCGGAAGATTTCCCCCTGACGCGTGGCATGCGCCAGGGTTGCCCCCTGTCGCCGCTGCTCTTTGCCCTGGCGCTGGAGCCTCTAGCGGCGTGGATACATTGGGAACCAATGATACGGGGACTCAAATGGTCGGATAGCTGGGAGGATCGTATCTCCCTTTATGCAGATGATGTTTTGTTGTACCTGTCCTCCACGAGGCGTTCCATACTGACCCTGCTCAATATTTGTAAGATTTTCGGAAGGGCATCAGGATACACCATAAATTGGTCCAAATCAGTAATGTATGTGCTGCACGGCCCCCCACCACGACTTCCCGCGGACTGCCCACTCCGGATAGCGGAGGGGTCATTTAAATATCTGGGTATATATATCACTGCGGATTCGGTGGACTTCTTCAAACGGAATCTGCAACCTCCAGTGGACCGCCTCAAAAGAGATGTACGTCACTGGGGTGCGCTGCCGCTGACTCTGTTGGGGAAAGCAGCGCTATTTAAAATGCTGGCCCTACCCCGCTTTGTATACGTACTGGAAAATACGCCGTATCAGGTAGCACCCGCGTACTTCCGCACAATTGCGGCACATGTAGCTGGCCTTCTATGGGGTAACGGGCCGGCACGCATCGCACAATCCAAACTGGTATGCGGCTGGTACGACGGAGGGATAGCACTCCCAAATATCCAACTCTACTACTGAGCGGCGCAGCTGAAGGTAATCAACCAATGGCTCCATGCTCCACAGTCAGACCCCGTGTTTAAGGCGGATAGGGACATACTGGGCACGAGCGGTGTGCTACCACCCCTGTATGACGGAAGACTGGCCCCAGCCCTCATCGGTCCTCTGAGGCAGACCATCGCCATTTGGCATGCGGCTCAGGCCAGACTGGGGTGGCGCGGGGTTATGACCCAGCTCACGCCTCTGTGGAATATAAAGCGTTTAGGACGATTTAGGAACAGCAAGGGCTTTGACAACTGGGACAACATCGGTATCTCTACGGTGGGCGACATGTGGCATAAGGGTGAAATAGTCCCATTCGAACGCCTTCAACAGCAATATGAGCTAGCGCCCTCGGAATGGTTCCGCTATACACAGATTAGGCACGCCTTAATGTCAATGCTACCACCCGGCACTGAAGTTCCGGAGGCGTCGCCCATGGAGGACAGGTTGTTGACAGATTATATGCATAAGAAGGCTACGTCACTCACATACCGCAAACTAGTAAACAACCTGCCGGACCCAACGGGACCCCTGTGAGAGAAATGGTCCTGCGATGTAGGCGAGTTTGATGATTCGGAATGGCGGGAGGCGCTGGCTTCGCCGCGGGAGGCGGGCATACCCTCGAGACTCAGGTTGGTGCAGCTCCGGATTCTACACCGATCATACTACACCAGACACACTCTACATAGGATAGGCAGAGCAGCACATCCGTTTTGTCTACGCGGCTGCGGGGAGGAGGGTACCTTCTTTCACACAATATGGGAATGCCCCACAATCAGAGAATACTGGAAGCGGGTGATGAGGACATTGTCACAGTCTGAGGGAGTGTCATTAGTGCCGGAACCTAGACGCTGTCTGCTGAATGTATGGGAACCCAATGACCTCACTCGTCAGGCTCAGAGTTGGATTACGCTGGGGATCATGGTAGCTAAACGAAACATAGTCCAAAAATCGGGGGCAGGGGAGGTGCAATCGCTGGTCGCATGGGGAAGGGACATGGACACTGCCATGCTAGCTGAACCATCGGTGTTCATTAGGCAGGGGTGCCCTCGTAAATGGGGTAAAATATGGGGGGCATGGAATAAATTCAGGGAAGGCATATGCGATCCACCACCAGAGCAGGAAGATGAAACCTCAGACACAGACTGATAGGAGAGACCACGGGGAGGACATATAGGGCGGTGATATCAGAGATGTAAAGTTGCAGAGAGGCGATTTCAAGGTGCTGATTATGATATCGTGTGTTGTACTGTTCGATGCTGAGGGAAAATTGTATACACAACTGTTATTTTGTACTGCTGCAAAGAAAATAAAAATCTTTAAAAAAAAAAAAAAATTTGTTGAGTGCCCAAAATATGGCAAGAGCCTCCTTTTCAATAATGAAGTAGTTTAGCTCAGCACCTTTTAGACACCTTGAAGCACAGGCAATTAAATCTTCATGACCATTACGCACCCGAAGTAGCGCACCTAGACCTTTTTTACTGGCATCAGTTACAACATACGTGACATCCCCTGGTTTAAAGGCCTGTAAATTTTGCGCAGTTTTAAGATCTTTCTTAACACATACAAACTCTTCTTCACAAATTTCATCCCACACAAATTCAGCGTTCTTGTGCATTAAACTTCTGAGATGAGCAGTTTTATCAGCAAAATTCCTTTTTTTTTTTATTACATTTTATTGATTCAGCGAAGCTACATTTCAATTTTTGCCAAAGAAAGAAAATAAAAAAGAGAGAAGAAAAAAGAGAGAAAGACCAAAATATAAACATCTGAGATTCTTCAACAGTGTAGTAGTAATACAGATAAACTAGATAGCATTATTGTACCCAATTTCTTATCGGCTCCCATATCGAGGCCCCCAATCTTTTCTTTGACATACCTTTCAATTTATACAGTGCCGATTCCATATTATATATTGAAATAACCCTAGCCCTCCAGTTAATAAAGGACGGGGGCTCCGAATCCAGCCACTGAGACGTTATACATAACCTCAAAACTGCCATACATATGAACTTGAGGCCTTTATGAGGTACCGCTCGCCTACCCGGCTCCGTACCAAATTCAATACCAAACAAGACCATAGCTGCTGTTACAGATATCAAGATACCCAAGGATTGCAGCATAAAACGCTCAATGTCCAACAAAAGTGGCTGGAGTGTGGGACATGAAAATAACATATGCACCGAATCTGCCGCATGATTTCCACATCTTGAACATTTATCCCCCCTCCCCGCCTTCCATTTTGCAATCTTTGCAGGCGTATAATACAGATTAAACATTGCCATATACGATTGACTTTTAAGGCTGCCAGAGAGCAATATAGAGTTAGCGATTTGCATTACCAACTGTAAATCAAGGTTAGTTACCAACAATTTCTCCTCCCATATTGCTTCCTGTCTAGCCATATCATCAGATTGTGTTAACATAAGTTCAGTATATATTTGCCCTATTTTACAATTCCCTTTCATTAAATCCAAAATTTGTATCTGTCGGACCTGGCATCTCTCCCCCCCCCCCCCCGTAATTGCACCCTGCAAAAAACTTCTCAACTGTAAGTATTTAAAAAAATCAGACTTTCCGACCCTAAATCTCTCTTGCAATGCTAAAAAAGACACCATCTCCCCCTGCGGGCACCAGGTCCCCGATTAGTTTAATGCCAAGCTGTGACCACTTCCGCAGAATCGAGTCCTGGAATACAGCAGGTAATAGGGCAATCGAATCCAGTGGGGTATACCATGTAATACTAGGGATATGAAGCTGCTTACGTAACCTCTTCCAGACTGAGTGTGCTGCCTGAATAATTTTGAACCTAGTCTTCTTGTAGTAACTTGGCTCCAATACTTTTAAGAGGAACCCAATGACCTCACTCGTCAGCCTCAGAGTTGGACTACGCTGGGGATCATGGTAGCTAAACGAAACATAGTCCAAAAGTCGGGGGCGGGGGAGGTGCAATCGCTGGTCGCATGGGGAAGGGACATGAACGCTGCCATGCTAGCTGAACCATCGGTGTTCATTAGGCAGGGGTGCCCTCGTAAATGGGGTAAAATATGGGGGGCATGAAATAAATTCAGGGCAGGCATATGCGATCCACCACCAGAGCAGGAAGATGAAACCTCAGACACAGACTGATAGGAGAGACCACGGGGAGGACATATGGGGCGGTGATATCAGAGATGTAAAGTTGCAGAGAGGCGATTTCAAGGTGCTGATTATGATATTGTGTGTTGTACTGTTCGATGCTGAGGGAAAATTGTATACACAACTGTTATTTTGTACTGCTGCAAAGAAAATAAAAATCTTTCCAAAAAAAAAAGAATTTGTTAAGTGCCCAAAAAATGGCAAGAGCCTCCTTTTCAATAATGAAGTAGTTTAGCTCAGCACCTTTTAGACACCTTGAAGCACAGGCAATTAAATCTTCATGACCATTACGCACCCGGAGAAGTAGCGCACCTAGACCTTTTTTACTGGCATCAGTTACAACATACGTGACATCCCCTGGTTTAAAGGCCTGTAAATTTTGTGCATTTTAAAGATCTTTCTTAACACATACAAACTCTTCTTCACAAATTTCATCCCACACAAATTCAGCGTTCTTGTGCATTAAACTTCTGAGATGAGCAGTTTTATCAGCAAAATTCCTAATGCATTTACTGTAAAACTCCAAGAAGGAAGAAAGCTCTTCCTTTGAACAAGGTTCCTTCAACTTCTCTATTGTCTCTACCAACTCTTTTTTGGGTCTTGCGTCACTGCTGGAAATATGATGCCCCAGATAATCAAGCTCAGTAACACCAAACTTGCATTTTTCACGTCGTAAAGACAAACCAGCCTTAAGCAACTTTCCCAGCACCATAGCTACTCTGTCATCATGTTCCTCAATGGTTTTGCCACAGATCAAAACATCATCTTGGTAGCATCTGACTCCGGGTATGCCCTTGATAAGATCATTCATAATTCTCTGGAAAACAGAGGCGGCGGACACTACCCCAAAAGGCATCCTTAAGAAGTTAAACGCTCCCATGGGGGTTATAAATGCAGTAAGCTCTTGTGAATCTTTACTGAGGGGTACCTGGTGGTAAGCCGATGCAAGATCTAAGGTACTAAAATAACACACACCATTTAAAGTGGAAACCATCTCTTTAATAGTAGGGAGTGGGAATTTGTCCACCACCACCTCTTTGTTAAGAGCGCGAAGATCCACACATAAACGAATTTCGTTATTGGCCTTACGCGCTACGATAATGGGAGCCAACCACTCAGTTGCTTCTACAGGTTCTATCACCCCAGTGGTTAGTAACTTGTCAATATATTTTTGTACAGCCTCTTGCACACTGATGGGAATGCGCCTCACCTTTGCAGCAATAGGCTGGCACCAAGCTTGAGTTTATATCTGGTGACTATAACCTTTTAGGAAACCTAATGTGTCACTGAACAAACCTTCAAACCCCTTTGCAAATTTGTTATCAACATTGTCTCTTGACTGTACTTGCACAGATGGTTTAGCATTGGGGTTGAGAATGATTCCCAAACATGCTTGATGAGTCCAGCTCAACAAATTGTCTCCTTTCTCAGCCACATATATTTTCGCATTGGTAAATCTCCCATTGCATTCTATACAACCCATAAAATATCCCAACATTTTTATTGGGGTTCCACCATATCCTGTGGGTCTAACATCTGATTTCAATGTGGAGCCAGGCCATATCAGACCCTGCATGAGCAATACACTCCCTACAAACCCCGGAGTCGAGTCTCCATGCTTTGCAAGTGCGGTCAGCCATTTTATATATATAGTGGCCATGCGTCATTATGCGATGGCTAACTATATATTGGCTGTGCCGAACCTGGGCATGTTTGGTATCAAACATGTTGGAATCATACCCTAACACCGTTACCGGTGTTGGAGGTTTGATTCCATGCACTAGGGGGTTCCTCCGGGAAGCCCCCAGTGCACCCAGTATCAGGCTTCCAGGGTCTGCCAGCAAGCTAGTTCTGATGCCGACCCAAGACACAATTCTGCCCTCCTGCTGCTAAGCTGTGCTTGAGCAGGGGAAGGTAGAGCAATAGGTTTCCTGTCACATGGAGGTGTGACAACTTTGCAAACAGGACTTAGTGTATTAGGCTGGGTTGGGGGCGCTTGCCAGCGCCACCAGACTGCTTTGAAGGGCACATTTGGTCACCTCCTTGCATAGTCCAGTTGGATCCAGTGCAGGGAGCCCTTGGCTCCTGCTCTGGTGCAAAACTGGATGAAGGACATGGGAGCTTCCTTCCCTCTGTCCAGCCCCTCCTCTGGGAAGGACCCTTAAATCGTCCCAACCCTTTCCCTAAGTTACTTAACGGCTTACCTGTGGGTGGCCCTTCAGTTTCGTTGTGGGAAAAGATTCAACCCTGAAACTACTTCAACTTCAACCATCTGGTCACCTTGGACCTCGCTGGACTTTGCCTGGAACCGAGACTGCACCAAGGAAGACTCCTATTGCTCCTGGTCTCGCTGTTCTGCAAGTTTTCTTCATCGCCTGTGCTTCATACAAGTTCCTGTCCAGGTCTGTGGGCATCAAAGACACCCAAAGGAATCTCCCTTGGAGGGAAGGACTCCATCACCTACATCTGCAGGCACCGTAACAAAGCTGACTGGTCTGCTGTTCCTGACGTCCTAATGACTCCGAAAGGCTCAGCAACACAGGTGGTGGTTCTGCAACTCCCTCGAGGCCTGACCTGTCTTCTCAGCAAGTTTTGTTATGAGCTCCAATGTACCCCAATATAGGCCTAGGTAGTTGTATGACCTTTTACCTATATTTGTCCTAACTTGCTCTACACAATAACTCTGGTGCTGGCCTTTTACCTAGTTAGGGGGCGAATAAATGTTGTGTGGTTTTCTTTGAAAACTAACCTCATTTATTATGCATGAGGTTTCTTAGTACCACAGCAGGATTACCATCTTCTGCATAATAACTCTGTACAAGAGTCACCACTATTGTCATCCTTGGCCGAACAGGCCACAGTACAATGACACATCTAGGTACCTTTTGGGTATATATGTACCACATTGTCGCTGGGCAAACCAGAGGAGAAGCTTCCATGCTGATAGGAGACGCTGAAGTCCCTGCACGCAAACATTCCAGCACGCAGTGGTCTGACATCCCTCGCGAGGTGTCCAACTCAAGATCCTTCGTTCTCTCCCATTAGGTAATGGGGTTGGCTCTTTCCTAGGGGGATTCTTGGCTATACACCTACATACATGCTAGGTACATCTAGTTAGGGTTTGCATCCTAGGAGTACTCATGATTACTGCCATGTATCTCTATGCCTGCATATATTTATTGTTTTAGCACCATGGTAGAACTCTATCCTTTATTTACTCTGGTGCTTATAAACATATATATCTGTTTCTGTATAATGGTTGTTGCAGCACACGTATTTTATACTAGAATGACGCTGGTTCAATAAATGCTTATTGAAAACATCCCCTCAGTTTATTCTGTATATCTCTCTGAAAACAAGTGAGTACGTTTGACTGAGCGAAAAGTTCTGTACTGTTTCCATGATCCCTTAGGCGTTCGAGATCGGTCATGTTCGATAGTTGCCTGAAACCATTCGCTCCTTTGTAAGGTTGTGGGGCTTATAGTGGCCCTGTGAGCTATCTGGTCTACAGACTTTGGGGGTGTCTGGCTCAGTCTAAACACCAATCCTTTGATTTATGCTGTCTTAACGTGCAGATCCTATATAGATTTGTAGGAGCTACACAACAGTTTGAGGCCAGTATCCCTCGTTGGAACCGCTGCAACAGAGCCCAGGTGCACTGCGTCGACATGCCGTTGACACGGCTTGTTGACTCTTTACTCCAGAGATCTTTGGGCTACAATAAGCTCCAGCATTTCTTCCTGCAAAGATAATCGTCCTCACTGTATCCTCTGCACCATGGGCCTGCATCTTTGATGAGCAAGTCGAGGTCCTCTTGCGACTCCTGTGCCTTCGGCCTGTGGGTCCTCTTGAGGGTCTTCTTTGGCTTCAGTGGGCTCCCCTGCTTGCTCTGGGCCTGCTGTGACTCTCCTGCAATTGGTGAGTCCCTTGGACGTTGCTGGTCCCAACGTTGCTCCTTTTTCATTTCCACGTCTGTTGCTGCTGCCAAGGCTTGTTGGTGCTCCGGCCCGACACCGCCCCCCTGGTTTATGACTTCCGATGTGGGACAGCTCATGAACGGCTCCTGGTCTTCCACAGCATCTCCTGGTCCTCACAGCTGCAGCGACAAGGTCACAGTCAACACTCCTGCATCTTTTGTCATCGGTGATCATTGCTCTTCCGTGCCTCCTGGTCACCTCCGAGTGGCATAGACTCTGTCCCCTCTGCTTGCAGGTTCTTCACTTCAAGAAGATTCCTCTGAACTCTTTCATCTTCTTCGCCAGCAGCATCTTTTCTGAAGTCCTCTATTGTGGTCTACGGCAGTTTCCAACCTCACTTAGCACCTATGCACCCAGCTTCCCAGGTGTAGTTATCCTGGTTCCTGGGGTATCCACAGGTGGGGTGACTCTCCAACCTCCTGTCTTCCTCAGGGTTTCTTCAGCGTCAACCGGGAAGGGTCCTTAAAACTGCAACCGCAACTTTCCCTTTGACCGGTATTAAGCACTCTGCTGTGTTTCCAGTCTGCACACAGCCTCCATGAGGTTCCTGAGTACTTACCTCGGGTGGTTCTGTGGATCCCCAGCTCTTCTGAGTCTCTTGGTCCAAGTCCCAACTTCAGTCGCAATTAGCTTTTCTCTTTTTTAGTATATGGTTTGGTATCCCCCTGGAGACCACTATGTATTTGTGCTTACTTACCTGTTTACAGTTGAAGTATTTTGTGTATTGTGTTGATATCTCCGCGTAGGTTTAGTGGTGGGGAAATTCCCCTCCATTTGGTCATCGGCATGGTGGCCACAGATGCTAGGCCCTACTCCTACCCCAAGAAAACAGGTTAAAAACCTAGGAGTCTGGTTGGACTCCACTCTCTCTTTTGAGGCACATACCAGAAGGGTGGCAGGGATGTGCTTTGGAATCCTTATAATGTTACGGAAAACTCTGGACTTTCTCCCCACCCCAGCTAGGAAAACTCTGGTCAATGCCCTGGTAACATCTAAATTGGACTACGGAAACGTTCTCTATCTAGGAGCAACAGAAAAATGACTTCACATGCTGCAATATATCCAGAATGCAGCGGCTCGCTTAGTTCTGAAGCTTCCCAGGAGAGTTTCCACTGGGAAGGCTCTTGATGACCTGCATTGGCTGCCGGTTAAGAAAATAATAATTTTCAAAGCCTTATGCATTAGTCACCGTAGCTTGCAGGGCAAGGCCCGAGTTATCGGCATGACCTACTCGCCTCTTATAATCCTACACACCATCTTAGATCAACAAGGAACTATCTGGTCAAGGTTCCTAAAGTACAAAAAGTAAGAATGGGCACGCGTTCGTTCAGTTATTTGGCAGCCAAAAACTGGAATGCACTCCCTCCCTCTCTCCGTGCTAAACCATCGGTGCCTCTCTTCCGAAAAAAATTGAAAACCTTGCTTTTCCAGCTATAGGTCCTTTATTTTGTCTCCTTTTCCAAAGAGTCTTAGCCTCAGCGCGGGGACACACCAGTTGGTGTAACCAGGCGCTTTACAAGTGATACTATTATTATTAGGAGATATAACAATGTGTTAGTGAATGTGTATGTTAGAACCTGGAGTCTCTAATTGGCAACGATATGTACCTTTGTCAAGTAGGGACCCTTCGTCTATGTCAGGGTAAGGGAGTTTCACGCTGTAGATAACCCCTACTCACCCCCTTGGTAGCTTGGCACAAGCAGGTAGGCTTATCTCAGAGGCAGTGTGTTAAACATTTGTGAACACATACAGTAATATAGATGAACCACTACAAACGGACACCACACCGGGATGTATCAAAAATAAGTAAGCTTTATATAATTAACACAAGACCTTAACGGCAAAAGATTCCACAGTACGATTATGCTTTTATCTTTACTCAAAAATAGGCTTTAGCTTCAAGTGTCTCTGCAAACAGATAACCCCAACGGGAGTTATCGCTTCAACACACAAAAGAGTTCTCAGGGTACAGCCCGTCTGCGAGGAGCGCAGCATTGGGCCCAGAGTCACAACTAAACTCTCTCGGGACAGTACCTCAAGGAAAACAAACAAAGGCTCTTCTCTGTGTCAGGGAGCTGTGATGTCGTGTGGCACGTAGTAGCGACGGTTCCTTACTTCAGGGAAAAGCGATGCGGCGGGGCCCTGGATGCGGATGCAGGCAGGGGACGGCTTCGGTCCTTACCGGAGGGGAAGTGACATTACGGCAGTGCCGGCACCACAGGTCGTTGCTGTTGTTGTTGAGTCAGTGAAATGTTGGTTCACTCTTGTCGATGGTCGGCTCAGCCCAGATGGCGATCTTGGAGCTGGTGCTGCACAGCAGCAGGCGTCAGTCTACGGGGCGAGCCTGAGCAGCGCTCACGGTCTCGTGCAGAAAGCGGCGTCGTTGGCTGGCTTGAGTTGCAGAGTTCCTCTGTAGCAGCTGAAACCGCAGTTCCAGCCGACGCTCAAACAGAAGAGGTGAAGTCGTTGGTATCCCTGCGTCTTCAAACAGGAGGCTAGCTCGACTCTAGCCCTTGGATAATATTTGGCAAGATAATGAAAGTTTCTTCCTTGGTCCTTTCTACCTCTCCTTGGCACGAGAGACACCACCACAGGCCAACCAACTACAGCGCTCTGGCAGAGGGGCAAAACAACTCCTGCGGTCTCCGGGTGCTCTTCCTCGGCAGAGGGTCGTCTTGTTCGTTCCCAAAGTGATCCTAAAGTTCTGGTGTCAGGGCCCCAATATTTATACTCATACATCCCTTTGTCCTCGAGGGTAGAGGGTCCTGTGCCCGGACCAAACCAGTTTTGGGTGCCTTTGACCAGGTGTGCTCTTCTCCTTTGTCGGGGCGGGCTAGGGACTTCAGACGCTCCCCAGGAAGTGGAGCCAGCACCGGGGGAGATGGCCCTGCTTTATTCAGACCCAGGCGCCTGCTCATCCCTCCATTCTTGCAACGATCGGCCTAGTGCTGTCGCACCCTACCTCCTGGGGTCCCCCCAGCCCTGTCACTCACAAACCCAGGCATACAATACACACTCTAGCAGAAGCAGGCTGGATAGTTAGGCAAGAAAATACCGTCTTTCTAAAAGGAATTTTCAAACACAGAATGTTAAAATCATCTTTCCTAACAGATGCATCTTCACATTCTGGGTTCAGGCATACTAAACTCGACTCTCTATCTGGTTCCCTGAGAGATTTAGGATTATAGGATTCTATCTGGCCTACGGGGAACAGGTAGCCTTGCCATAATGAAAAACGCGCTTGTGGGTAATTCACTGCCAGGTCATGCCACACTCTCCAAGGCATGACCTGCCTTTTACATACAACGCACCCTGCCCACAGGCCTTCTGTAGGGGTGACTATCATATCGCAAAGGGAAGGGTCACAGACCGGCGAGTGGTTGCACTCGCCAAGTCACACAGCGGCACAGGCTGCATACGGCGCTCTGCGGTGGCAGGCCCGAGTCATACTTTACGGGCGACTCCGGTGGGTGGTACAATCGGTGCTGCAAGCCCACCAGTCGCTTTTGAATTACAAGCCCCGGACACCCCTGTGCATGATACGAGGGTCTGACAGTAAATCAAAATACCAATCATAGAATCACAAATTCAACATTACTTTTCTCAGGGAGCACTTGCACTGCGCACTGGATAGCAGTGGCGCAGTGCCCAAAGCGTCTACATCAGCAAACATCAAAAAACAGAGGAGGCAATCCGTTAGAAAAAGAGGAAGGGAGAACCACGCCAATGGTACCAGGTCTAACACTGTATAATAAATATACTTATTTTTATAAATACACTGTGTGGTTCTTTTTCGTTTAACCTACACTATATGATTAGATCTGGTAAAACAAGCTGCTTATCCCTTCTTTTGGACTAAGTCTGAAGGTTGCTCTCCACAGCTACCACTTAGAGCGCTTCCTATGGTTGTCGAAGACCACTAAAATCCCCTGGATTAGTGCAAGGTGCTTCACTTAAATAAGTGTGCACCGTATACTAAGCCATCCTCCTACAGGGTCCCTCCCTGAAAATCTCTCAGTACTCCCTCAATTTAGCTAAATTTGTTCCCATGCTCTGTCCAAAACACCCGCACTTGCTTTTTCTTTATGCCCAACAGGAACAAATTCGTTAGGGATCTTGAAATATAGAGGGAGTTAAAAATCTTGTAGGGTAGCATGTTACAGAGAGCAACAGCCAACAAGAAAGAGTGAGGCTCACCCCAAACACGCACACAGGCACACACAGTCTCTCACACACAGAAACCAATGAGCAAGAGATACAAACACACAAAAAAACACGCCCACATGAAAAACAATAAGCATCATTCACAAACAGACACACAGAAAGACACACTTTACAGAAATGCAACTAATTAAACCCACATATTAAAGCCAATACACACACTGCAGAGCAGGTAGGATGTTAAATAACACACTAATCTAGTGCGGTTAATCAACAACATGCGTACTTAAAAGTGCAGGAGGATTCTTGCCATGGCGGAGTGCGGAGACCCCCAGGGGTAGAGGCAGGAGGTCCGGCAGAGCAGCAAGTGCAGCAGAGGAGGAGTGAGTATTGAAGCGCCATTGCCGCCTCATTAAGGAAAAGGTTGTGTTTGTGCCGAGTTGGAGGAGGGCTCTTAATGCAAAGCGGGAGGGAGAAAGCAAATAGAGCTTTAAGGGCATGCCGCGGCATACAAAACTAAAGAAATGCAGTGCCCACTTTATGCCCAGGCGATACCACCAAGCATAAGCTACACCTAAGAGCCATCTCTTTCATGGGCTTTGTTCTGATATGTAGAAAGGCAGCAGAGGAAGGGCGAAAGAAATTGTGAAAGCCGACCTGAAGAGAAAAAAAAAGGTGGCCGCCACTGATGTTAATTAGGAGGCAGCTGCAGTGGGCTCCTTGAGACCGCATCTGCTTTGCAGGTGTCCGTGCAGTGAGGGAATGGAGCGTATTTACAAGTTATAACGCGACACCCTTTTAGCGGGTGCCACGCTGAGTTACTAAAACACGATGGATCGGCAAAGAGTTTGCAAGCTATGCATACCCGCACAGCTGCTATTGTTACTTCTTAAATAAAAGTAAATACATTTTAAAAAAGTAAAGTCGTGCTGTGAGCCACAAATAAAACAAGAAATGCAAATGCAAAGTCTGTAAGGAAGCGGCCGGCATTACTGAAGCTGGCGTCCCGTAAGTGCTGTGTACATTAATTAAGTAAATAATTCTCAGAACTGCTAATGAAAGCTCCCGAGTTAAGACGCATGTAAAAGGGCCAGTCCTCATGAGATGTAGCAACAGAAGACAGGGAGGTACTAAGGAGGGACTAATAAGCCTATTAACAAATCAGAAGCCAACATTTACAAAGGACAATGACGCAAGCCGTTGAAAAATATGGGTGGAGAGTGGGCAGAGCTTCGATTCCATACCTGAATACAGCATGTCTTGCAGAGACCGCGTGAGTGCTACCTAGGCGAGACCTAAAAAAACCTCTAGCTCTGCCTGCTACATATGATTAGTGTTTTTACATGAACTACAAAAGCCTTGCGCACCAGTTATAGTCAAGATATTCTTTTTTTCTTCTGAGATTGACTTCGTGATTTATCACTTATTTGGGTCCGTTGGGAGCTACTTAGGCGCTGGTTATTGGTCAAAATGGATTTAGCTGCCTCAGTGGATGGGAATAAGAGGGAAAGAATATATAGTGGCTGTGAGAGGTTCCATATTCAGGGGAAGTAACCCTGTGATATGTGGGGAAACCAATGTTTGGCAGTGAGTGGCAATGGTTAGGGGAGTCCCCTCCCCCCACGAAAACTCTAATCTAACCTAAGCTGTCTAACCTAAAATCATTAATCCCAGGTAGCTCAAAGTGAGAAGTAGATATGCTAAAGAGGAAACCCTTGAAAAAAAATTAAGCCATTTCAAGCCGGCTGCTCTCTCTCTCCAAAGTGAAAGGTCCGCAATTATTGAAATGAAATCAGCCAGGCAGGCAGGGCTTCGACCCAATAGGAGACACCAAAGTACATCCTTCTGACAATTTAAGGATGACGGAGATTGGCACAGTAATGCATTAATGCAGAGAGGTTAATTTCATAGGCAACTTGAAGTAATTTGTTTATTTTTTCTATTAAACAAAACCCAGGACCCTCACAGACTCTGTGATGCATCTTCCAACCTCCCACTCGCTGGATGAGTGCCCATTAGGACAAAAGTAATGCAGAATTTCCACAGCATGATTGTATTAAAGCAAAAGTCTATTATTACACAGCACGTCATTTATTGCAAAGTTACAGCACCAGTGTAGTAAATGATAGATAAAGACCAACATTTGTGAAGCATCTATGAAAACAGAACCAACTGTTATCAGAAACATTAAGAATTTTTCACCTTGCGACTCCACTTCCTCTTCTCAGAAATCATGTATCTCATCATTACAGACTCCCTAACAAATTTCCAAGCCTTTTAATAGCCCCTTGTAGGAAAGTAGGATCTTTCTGGAAAGAGTTCCGGGTGGACAACCAACTCTTTGTGGGTTACGTGGGAGTTAAAAAAGGTTGGGCAGTACAGTGCAGAAGCAAACCATTTTGCACTGGGTCATTGGGGACGTGATGAGTTACTGACTGATTGTCCCCTGCCCCACCTGGGGATGCAGAGACTCCTGCGCAGTCGGCTGTGGCAGCACTGGTGGCCAAGGGCCTGACTCGTGGCTTCTGCCCTCCCCCAGCGGTGACTGAGGTATAGTGGAGCTGTGGCATCGGAGACCTGGGGCCGTGCAGCTGTGGATCTGTGGGCTCATGGTGAACCAGATGGGCCCTTGCTGGCCCCACAGAGTCTGGTAAGGAGCCAGCATGCAGAACGGTAGCGGCCCGCCTGTTGTTGGCTGAGATGAGACTGAGTTTTGGAGGACATGTCCCCCCATGGACCTTGAGCCCCTGTCTGTTAACGCTCATGCCCTAGATGCTGCACAGGGCAGGTATGGACATAATTGCGAACCCTATGTACATTTGAACAAGGTCTGCATGTGCGGCGAGAGACCAGTGATCCCACTGAGACAATTGCAGACGTTCCCATTCTGCCCCTGCCCCTCGCAGAAGGTGGTGGCACTATACCTGAACGTCTTACCCTCCAGAGACCCGCAACACAGTGGCAGACCTCACATGAACCTGCAAGTGTCGGGGGGCGTGGCTAGCAGCCGACAAGAATGGTCGCAGGCTAGCGGAGCTCTTGGCCTCCCGCCTGATTCTCTGGCCAAAATCATCCTGTTAACCCCTGGGAACCCTGAAGAACACCGGGGGGATCCCAGGAGACACCCAGGGCTTTGCTCCGGTCTGGACGGAGCCCCGGAGATCGAGTTGCTGTGAAGAGGGGAGGCGATGCGGCGCTGGAGCTCCGGTGGCCAAGATGGCGGTCGCCCCGGACCCGGAGTGACAGGACCTTCCGAGGCGCTTTGGGGGCCGCGGAGGCGGTGGTGCCCTGGACCGGAGCGAGGGGACGTGGCTGCAGTGCGGAGCATCGGAGCGCCGGCTGTTGGTGGGACCGGCCGGGCGCTCGGGACTGCTTGGAGGGGGCCCCTCCCCCCTGCCTCTTCGGCCGCAGCGGAGGTTGGTGACCCCGGGCTGCGGGGTGCTGTGGGCTTGGGGGCCCGGAGCGGAGACTGCCTGCCCCCCCCCGCCGGGGATCGTCTGCCCGGCCTGCGAGATCACGCCGCTCTACCGCGCTGAGGCGCTCCTGGGGACAGATCGTGCTGGTCGGAAGGGGCCGGCGAGGCGGCCATTCATTGCTCCTCCCCCTCCCACTGGAAAAAACCGGGGCCTGGAGATCTCCTTGGCCTTCGGCTGTCCCGGGCCCTGAATGGCGGTGTGGGGACGGAGCGACTGGCGGGCCGGCACCACCCGCTGCGGTGCACTGTGAACTGACCGGGGCCCCGGGCTCTATTCGGGGGCGCCGCACGGGCCGCCACGCCACTGTGACCGTCCCCATCTGAAGAGTCGGCAGCGGCGAACCCTTGGGACTGTGCGGGACCCCTCTGAGGGGCGCGGCTCGACAAGGAGCGCCATGGCTAGCCGCGACGCAGCCCCGCGGGAGCAAAGGCCCTGGCGGAGTAGGTGATCGGGAGGTTGGACTGCAGCGGTGGGGTGACGACGTGGACGAGAAGCCGTTAGCTGGCTGTCCACACCAGGCGGCGTCCGTTGGGCGGCCCACAGTATCGCCGGCAGTAGCGCATCGCCCGCTACGGGTCTCTGGAGGCAGCTGGCCCGAGCACTACGCACTGTCATGGGTAAGCCACGGGGGCGGAGAGCCGACGGAGGCCCCGCCTCGGAGGCGCCAGCGGGGGTCCCTCAGAACCCCACGGACCTACAACAGATGCAGGATCGTATCCTGGAGGCTATCGCGACCACGAAGGACGCCCTGCGCCAAGATATAGCGCAGGTGGCAACTGGGCTGGGACTCCTGCGAGCTGACCATGGCAAACTCGCGGACAGGGTTAAGACTGTGGAGGCCACCCTGCAGGACCTAGTACCCGCGCAAAAATCCGTTGAGGGCCGGCTAGCGGAAGCACTAGATTGTATACAGGCCCTGGAACGTAGAGCTGAGGACGCCGAAAACCGCAGCAGGCGCAACAACGTACGCCTGGTGGGCCTGCCGGAAAAAAAGGAGGGTTCCGACATGGTGGGCTACTTAGATGGCTGGCTGCGGGCGGTCGTGGCCCCGGAGGGCTTGTCGCCCTTCTTCACGTTGGAGCGGGCGCACCGGGTACCCGCCAGACCCCCCAGACCGGGCCAGCCGCCTCGCCCCATGATCATCAAGCTCCTGCACTACAAGGACCGGGACTGGCTGTTGCAGAGGGCCAGGGAGGCGGGTCCCTTCCAGGTGGAAAATAGCAAGGTCACGCTATTCCCGGACTACACCTTCGAGACCCAAAAGCTGCGCGCCTCCTTCCTGTCCATCAAAAAGGCGCTCCGTTCCGAGGGCCTCCAGTACTCGCTGCTCTTCCCTGCCAGGCTCAGAGTGGTGGCAGATGGCTGCACGATGTTCTTTCTCACGGGGGAGGAGGCATGGGCCTGGTGGGACACCTACAGAGCGACTGCGGCTGGGACCGGGGCAGGAGACACTGAGGACCAGCAACAGCAGCGACCGGTGAGGAAGTCGCAGCGGATCCATGGGCGCAGACGGGGGCCCAGGAGACCGACTGACTCCCAGACGGAGGACGGCAGAAGAGCTGCCCTGCAAGCGGCGATGGACTTATCGGGAGCGGTGGTGGCCCTGTCGGGACGGGCCTCCGGCTCGGAGGACCTGGGCACGGAATCAGAGTCGGGACACTCGGACACTAGCAGCACGAAGGGCCCGGTGGTCACGCCGCAGACCTCGGAGGACATAATCGAGGGCTGAGCGCCGAACAGGAGTCTACTGCTGTGCGACGGCAGCCGGGGCTCGCCCTTACAGACACCGGAGCAAGTCACAGTAAGATGGGACATTTGTGAGTTTCTGGAGAATTGTGGGGCGGGAGGTGTGAGTCGCTGGCTGGGATCTGGTGACTAGTCAACGCCCTACAGGGCCCATACGGCCCCCGTAGTGTAGACTGCGGACTAGTTGGGTTTGTGAGAGCGCGGTTGCTCAAACATAGTTTGGATGGGAACAGCTTTTGTGAAGTTAGGTCCTGTTCTGGGGGGGGGTGGGGCCTGGAGTAGTTGGGGGGGGCTCAAGGCGTAGTGCAGGGGGGGAGTTAGGGATTGTGTTGAGGGGGGGAGGGGAGAGTGCCACCATATGTGCCTGGGGACGGTCTGTTTGGGATCAATGTCGTGCATTGTGGGACAATGGCTAATGCGGGGTCGATAAAATGTGTGACTTGGAATGTGAGGGGGCTCCACTCCATGGCGAGACGGCACAAGGTACATGCATACTTGGTTCGTAGGGGAGTGCAGATAGCGTTCCTGCAGGAAACCCACCTCACGAAGAAGGAGGGCATAGCCTTACAGCGTAGATGGAGGGGACAACTGTTCTACACCACGTACTCTGCCTTTGCTAGAGGGGTATTAATTTGGGTACGGGCGGGCACTCCTTTCCAGGTAACCAAACACATAGCAGACCCGGAGGGCCGGTACGTTGCAGTGGAGGGCAAACTCAGGGGCAAGCACATCGCGCTGGGAAGCATCTACGCGCCTAATGTGGATCAGGCGACCTACTTGGCGCGGCTCTCGGGGGCGCTGGCGGGCTACCTGGCGGGCTCAGTACTCTTAGGGGGGGACTTCAATTCTATAGCTGACATTACGCTAGATAGATCACACCCGCCGTTGCCCGCGTCTCCAATGCACCGATTGGCGAAAGCTAGAGCGGACTGGCAGAACAAGTGGGCTCTGACTCAGCACCCAGACGAGAGGGACTATTCCTTTTACTCCGGCATACATGACCTTCATGTGCGCTTGGATGCCTTCCTATGCTCTCCGTCGGTTTTGCCCGCGGCGGCCAAGACGGAATACTTGACGCGCACCATTTCCGACCATAACCCCCTGCTCCTAACGCTGAGTTGGATGAACGTAATCTCTCAGATCCCGACGTGGCGACTGCGGCCGGACACGCTAGATGACCCGCCCTTTCGTGCGGCGCTCAATGAACGGATTGGGCACTACTTTGCAGAGAATGACTGTACCGCAACCTCTAGGGCGACGGAATGGGATGCCTTTAAGATCGTGGTGAGGGGTCATTGTATAGGGAAATACGCGGGGGTACGAAAGACCCTGCTGGACGACTTAGACAGTGCCGAACGCGCGTTACGGGAGACCGAGGTGGCGCGCCCTGACCAACCCGAGCTGCAGGATAGATTATGCGAAGAGCGGGAGGCGGTTGCGGTGGAGCGCCTACGTAGCTTTGACTACAGAACGTACTTAACTAAAACGCACGCCGAAGGGGATAAGGCCGGGACGCTACTGGCCTGGTTGGCAAACCCCACTAGAAACAGTCAGCCCGTCCTGGCCTTACGGGACGGGGGGGGCCGCTTAGCCATTACGCAGCCGGACATTTTGGACGGTTTTCGAACTTATTATGTGCGCTTGTACAAGAGTGCACTGCTGGCACAGGGTGACGAAGTGGAGACCTACATTGACGAGCTGCAGCTACCGCGGCTGGAACAGGAGCATGCGGATGCCCTGGGTGGTCTAATAGACCTGGCCCGCAACAAAACCCCGGGTATGGACGGCCTGCCCATAGAATTTTATGGGCAATACTTGGAGCGGTTGGCCCCCCGGCTCCAAATTGTGTATAATGTGGCCAGGACCAGAGGACGGCTCCCGCGCTCCATGCGTGAGGCCATAATGATCCCATTGCTAAAGCCACGCAGAGACAGCACTGACCCTGCGTCCTACCGGCCCCTATCAATGCTAACTACCGATTACAAAATCCTAAGCACCATATTGGCGACCAGACTACTGCGTCATATGCAGGAGCTGATCCACACGGATCAGTCTGGGTTTATTCCCACCCGCAACACCACCCACAACATTCGGCGGTTGATCAGGCTCGTGAATGACCCGCCTCCCGAGGCGCGGGCCCCCCTGGTGTTATCGGTCGACATCGAAAAAGCGTTCGATAGCCTGGAGTGGGACTACCTATTCAGGGTGATGCGGAGATTCGGCCTGGGTGACAACTATATCCACTGGACAAAAGTGCTATATTCTTCGGCGACGGCTCGAGTGAAAGTGGGCACGTTGGTGTCACGGCAATTCGAGGTGTGTCGCGGCACCAGGCAGGGGTGCGCACTCTCCCCCCTGCTATTTGCGTTGGCGATAGAACCGCTGGCGGCCATGGCCAGACTGGGCAATCACTGCGACGGGCTGGACTTCCGAGGGCACCGCCACTTTATATCACTATATGCGGACGACCTCCTCCTCTTTTTAGAGAATTCCGACAGTGCGGTAGAGGGGGCGGAGGGACTCCTGGAGCGATTCGGCTGGGTGTCGGGCCTCCGGGTTAATTGGACTAAGACGTGTCTGTTTCCCCTGCGGAAAGAGGAGGTGCAGCCCCCCGCCTGCCACTCGATTAGATGGGAGCCTCGCTGCCTAGACTACCTGGGGGTGCACATATATCACGACGCCTCGGACCTGCTGGAGGGCAACATAGGGCGTTGCGTCCGCGCCCTACAGGGAAGCAAGTCTTTCTGGGCCACCCTGCCACTATCAGTAACGGGCCGCATATCGCTACTGAAGATGATCGCCTTGCCCCGACTCTTATACTTCTTCCGCGCACTCCCAGTGTGGGTCCCCGGAACGATCTTTAAGCACCTCAAGTCGTTAATAACGTCATTCCTGTGGGGCTCGGACAGACGCAGAATAGCGCTAACGACACTGACTCGCTCGAAGGACGAGGGGGGACTAGCGGTCCCGAGCTTCGAGCTCTATTACCTCACTGCACAACTGCAGTCATTCACGCAGGAAATAGCGAGAGTCTACCGAGGCCCGGAGGGGGAGCGGGACGCTGGTACCCCCCGCCATGTATTGGCTTACATCACCCTCCAGCAGAGGTTAACATTAGGGGACCTGACCCAGGAGGAGCGCACGTTCCGCCTATGTTGGAACAGCTCGCAGAGACGAGCAGGAGTCAGACACCCGTATGCGCCTGAAATCCCACTGGGCATGGTGACAGCGCTCCCTCATGGGGGAGACTGGTCGAGGCTGCAGTTGTGGGAGGAGGCAGGCCTGCAGGTGCTGGGGGACCTGTACGAGGACGGCGCCCTGTCCCCGTTTCAATCGCTGCGGGGTCGATACGACCTCCCAAGAGGGGACTACCTCTTACATGCGGCGGTGGTGCGCGCCGTGCAGGCACACTGGGGTGAGGGTTTAGTTGAGCCCGCGACAACACAGGTGTGCCAATACACAATGATGTCAGCCGGCACCTTTAAAGCAGTGACGTGCCTTTACTCACGGATGGTGAGGGAGACCATTCAGCCCCTGACTGCGCTAAAAAACAAGTGGGAGCTGGACCTACAGGTGGACATCCCTGACACCACCTGGGCGCAATTGGTGCGTAGAGCCAGAAAAAGCACGAGAAATGCGAGATTTCAATTGATTCACTTCTACGTGCTCCATAGAGCATACCTCACCCCAGACAAAATCAGGAAATACTTCGGGGCAGCGGAAGCTGCATGCCCTAGATGTAACAGGGTGGGAGCAGACCTGATTCATATGCTGCGGACCTGCCCAAACCTGCAGGAGTACTGGGAGGGGGTCGGCAGCACGTTGACTGACGTAGCGGACAGAGCATTACAATACAACGCGGCCGTTTGCATACTCCACTGGTTTCCGCACACGCCCAAGAATAAAATATCCAGTAAATTTATAGACATGGGCCTAGTCCTTGCAAAGAGGGAGGTGACGAAGGGTTGGAAATCGAGGGTGGGCCCCACACACCGACGCTGGCTGAATGAGTTCCTCAAGTGGGCGGCTAGCGAGAGCACACTCAGGTACCAGCTGGCTCACCGCAGACCGAGTGACAGGGCACAGGCAGCGGCAATGGAGTGGGAACTATTAGTGCAGGCCCTGCGGGATAGCCTGATCAGCGGGGAGGAGGACGAGACCCCTGACGCGACAGACGGAGTGGTGTCACCGGCCCCCCTGCCGAGCACACACGAGTAGGGGTTACTGAATTTCTCCTGCTGCCTACTGCACACGTGGATTGTTCCTAACTGGGCGCAATGGGGGGGGGGCACTGGGGAGGGGGGAGGGTGGGGGATAGACTGGCAAGGTTTAGGCTTAATGGAAGTAGGATACCAGCCCACACATACCTGGGGGCGCGTGAGTGCAACATTCAAAAGCGGGCAGCGGGTTCCCCCGCCGGCAGTTCGTCCTTTCTAGTATCGTTTTACTGTACCATACGAATGAGTGACGCCGCCCGGCCTCCGGGATGTGGGCAGTACGGCTGTGTACGTTGCACTACGTAATGGTCAAAGGGAAGGCGGGAAACCCGCTTTACAAATATGTGCCTTGATGGTTGAATTCTACATTTGGTCCTGCAATAAAAACGGTTTGACAAAAAAAATGAACCTGCAAGTGTCCGCCATACCTGTACCTCCTGAGGCTCAGGATCTTGGAGTTTCCCCTGAGGGAGAAATCACGGTCACTGCTACATGTTTACCCAGCTCTCCGGAGGCGGTAGTGAGTGCATCACCTGAACTACATGGTTAGCATTCCTTGGGCCCTGCTTTTGACCAACTGAGACGTGCGCACCACATCGCCCTGGGAGCGGCGAGCTGATGGACTGTTTGGGAAGTGTCCATCTCCTACACAGGAGTCGGTCCCGGTGACTGGCCCCACTAAACGTGCCTGGAATATTGTCTGGATCCTGCACAGAATGCCCGGCTTTATACCTCCTCTGTTACCCTCTCTCGCTGGGGGTAAAATGGGCAAGGACAAGCTGTGATGCCCTGCAGCTTCTCCAACATGTATAGACCAGTATGCCAAGAGTCATGGCAGTACCACCAGCGTCTCGTCAGACAAGGCTCCTCCATCGGTGTGCGACCTTGCCACTTTCCTTCAGGCGATTGACACCTCTCAAACCTCAGTTGAAACCAAAATAGGAGAGGTGCGGGTTGAAATGGCACTTAGGCAGCAAGATCTAAGAAATGCAACAGCACAAATCACCAAGGCGGAATCCCTCATATCCACTGTGGAAGACTATGTAGTCACTCTGACGGCGCAGGTCTCCCACCTACTCTAATACACAGCTGAACTCCACTGGCAAGCAGAGGATGCTGAAAACCGCTCCCGCCGCAACAACTTGCAATTCATAGGCATACTGGAGGGAACGGAGCCGCCCCAGTCAGCCACCTTTCTAGAAGACTGGATTAGGTCCTGCATGCCCCCAGAGCGCTTGTCCCCATGGTTCACCAGTCGAGCAGACGCACCGCGCCTTGACAATAAATCTGCCGCCTGGTGCCCCCCCACAGGCCCAAATCTTTAATTTTAAGGACCGAGACTCCGTCATGCAGGAAGCTCGTACTCACCCGGACTTATCCTACCAAGTACACATGGTCCTAGTGTTCCCAGACTACACTAGGAAGGTGCAATCCTGGTGGCGATCTTACTATGAGGTCAAGGAGAAGCTCCAGACTTTCAATATGTCATATTGACTGCTGTTCTGCCTCTCCTCAGGGTGGTTTTTGATAAAACCCTCTTTTTTGACACCTCGGAGGCTGCCGGGACCTGGCTCACCGAGGAAAGACCGTTGCGACTCTTGCACAATTCCTCACCTTCCAGACTGCAGATGCCCAGATTGACCAGGGCGGACACAGCCCCAAGCTGAGAAGGCAAAGTACTTGCTCACTGAGAGGGTGCAGCACCAAAAGAGGGGTCTTACTGTCTCCTTCAACAGCGGACAAACGGGCTGCATCTCCAACACCAGTCCTTTTGCCCCATATCAGCTAGATGCTGCCCCAAACCAGGATATCTCTTCTGAACGAGCTACTATTCCACCGGCCCCCCAGGCGGAGGACACTGCCCTTTAAAGGAGGCCTACAATCAGCTGATGTACTCTATCTTTACTTCCATTGACAAGTTAGGACTGTCATCAGATGCTTGATGATCTTGAGCCCTGTTACACCAGACGTGATCCTACCTAATAGAGGGGTCCACTACTCCGTTCCCGAGTTCAGACTGAGTTCTAGTTCTGTTTTCACTTATGGGACCAGAGATGCTTCAGGCATCGAAGTATGGGGAGGTGGGTTGGTTGGGGAGGGAGTTGGGGAATATGTTTTGTTGATGAGATTTATTCTTTGCTTACGCCACAAGACGCAACATTTACTAATGCTTTCTTCTCACGCACCTAGCCCCACACTGGAAGTGCAACACTGCTTTTCTTACATGACACATTGCTACCACCTCACAGCCTGCCCAAGCTGGACAGCTCCCTACACCCTGCCTCTATGGCTTCATGATACTATGACCTAGAGCCCATCCAGGTGCCTTCCTAGAATGTCAAGAGGCTGTTGGACCGTGTAAAGCATACTGCAGTTCTGAAATACTCTCACTGGTTTCTCACAGCTGTCTTGATGATGCAGGAGACAAATCTTATGGGGGAACCACTGTCCCTTTTTAGTGAGACAGGGATACAATAGTGTCATCCATGCAGGCTTCTCAGCTTCTCACGAGGCTCTCGTGGAGTGTCACTCCTCCTGCACCGCTCCTTTCCTCTGACTGTCATAAGGAAGGTAAGTGACCCCCAGGAGCACTTCCTAGCCTTAACAGGGACTATGGGAGGAGGCATAATTAACCTACTTTCTGCCTATGCGCCCATAGCAGCCCTGGATACATTCTTTCAGGACCTCTCGGATGTGCTCACCAAGCTTCCAGAGGGTCTGACGGTAATTGGAGGTGACTTCAAAGCAGGAATGGCTGCTTAGGTGCTTGGTGCCTTTCAGACTGGACCACCACAATTTGAGTGTGTGATGTCTATAGAATATGGAACACTCAGCATCGCCAATTAACCCACACATCAGCAGCACATTACAGTCAATCCTGCATAGATTACATATTTATTCCGGGCCCCAGACTGCCGAGCTGTCACTCCTATTCAAATCCTCTCTTGAGGCCTCTCAGACCATGCCCCTCAGCTTCTTCGCCTGGGTACCCCTACTGGGGAATTATGACCCGTGTGGTGCTTAAACACCTGGTTTCTCCAGGATGAGGATTATTAACAGGCGCTTGAGACAGAGGTCAAGGTGTACTTTCAACTTAATGACGGCGCGGTTCAGTCACCGGGCATGCTGTGGTCGGCAAGTAAAGCCACCTTTAGAGGCTATGCCAAAGGATACCTTACAAAGAAGCAACAGACCCAGGGGCAGCATCTCTCCCAATTGGAGGCTAAGGCCCTCTGCTTGGAGGGAGAATTTGCCACCCAGAATAAGGGAGGGAAGAGTTTCCCAGTAGCTCGACCTTATACTAGAGGAAATTTGCCACATTTCACTAAAGACGGCGAAACAGATGTGGAGGGCTTCCACAGCTAGAGTCTATGGGTGCGGAGACAAAAATGGTAAACTTCTCTATCGGCTTGCTTCCCTTCTTCTAGCCAACCGATTCATATCGGAGGTGACTGACAGCCAAGGGAGCACCCAGTGTACCCTTCATGTTATCGCTCAGACTTTTGTAGAGTACTATCACAGTCTCTGCACAACAGTTCAACCGGCTAAGTCTGAACCACACCCCCACCTCCCACAGGAGATACCTCTCCTACACGGAGTGTCGGCTGCTTGACCAGGAGGTGGTAGCAGCCATCTCAGTGGTGCCGTCTTGAAAAATCCCAGGCCCTGACGAGTTTTCAGTGGAATATTACTCTGCTTTCCGGGATGATCTGACATCAAGTCTCCGTGCCCTGTAAGAAGAGGCAGCACAGATTTTCGGCCAATTTCCCTTATACTGATGTGAAAATCTACTCAACAATAGTGGCCACCCACTTTAGACCAGTGCTTAGTACCCTCATCCACCCTGACCAATGTGGCTTTATGCCTCATAGAATCACGAGACACTGCTTCCGGCGTCTCCATGTTGCTTTAGCTCATCAGCACCTCCTCTCATCAAACTTGGCCCTCCTTCTTATTGATTTCGAAAAGACATTATACTGTGGACTGGAGATAAATAAAGGAGGTGCTGACAAGGGCGAGTGTGGGGCTGCGGTTTCACGGACTTGTTTGCATGCTTTATTCCAATCCCACGGCCCGAGTCCAGGTGAACGGAGTTCTATCAGTCCCCTTCCCTATTCAAATAGAAACGCGTCAGAGCTGCCCCCTGTCTCCACTCCTCTTCACCATGGCAATCGAGCCTTTAAATTGCCTAGTCAGATGTGATGGCCGAATTAGTGGCTGGCGATGGGGAGAGGCCGGGAAGACTGCAGCGCACTGTATGCTGATGACTTTCTACTCTTTATAGCGGATCCCGAGACAACAGGTCCTCAATGTCTGATTACTCCACCTTTTTGGCAAGGATTCTGGGTTGATTTTCAACCCGACTAAATCTATACTAGTGCCCCTGATTAACCCCTGTGACTGTGTCGCATGGCAGCCCACTATCCCTATCCAGCACCTATGTTTTCGATACTTGGGGATCTGGCTGGCCCTCCACCCAGAGCTCACTTGGGAACTGAATCTTACCCCAGTGACTAAAAAAGCTTGGATAGACCTGCAAAGATGGAAGATGCTTCAGTTAAATCCAATGGGTCAAATGGCCCTATATAAAATGAGGATCCTTCCCCAATTCCTTTGTCTTTTAGAACCTCCCGCTCTGCCTGGCCTGCTGCGTCATTGTTCCTCGTCCTGGACAGACTAGCTGCCTCGTACCTTTGGGGTGGTTCCAGACATCGAATGGCTCTTTCCCATTGTCACTGGGCCCCCTATGACAGTGCCTTGGGAATGTCTAATCTTTATTTCTGTTACCTAGCCACCCAGCATTTAGTGATTAACAATTGGTTTTCAGGAGGGTGGTCTGACCCAGTGTACCAACTGGAGGTTATCTCCCTGGGGTTTTCCAATATCCAAGAGATGGTGTATGGGTCACCAATCCTCAACTCCATTCCATCAGTGACCTGAGTGATTTTCCTAGCGTGGAGGTCCTCACTTCGGCAGACACATTGGAACGCAAAGCTGATACTACAGACCCCTCTCTGGCATGGCACTTTGTTAAAAGAAGTGACCACTTAGGTGGGTTTCGGGAAGTTTGTCCTTATAGGGATTTCACCATTGGGAGACATCTGGTCAGGAACCCATATAAGCTCATTCCAGGAGTTGCAGGATACTTATAGGATCAACCCTACACAATTTTATAAATACTTGCAACTTAGGCTTTGGTCACCACCTCAATCCCTGCTGACACTCCCTCCCCAGAGTTTAGTCCACTGAAAGTCAAAATACTGATAGGAGCAGTGGGGTAGGAAGGTGTTTCTCTAATCTACCGCACACTCATTATAAATGCCTCCCCTACCCAAGATTACCTCAAGACACACTGGAAATGTTGGCGGAAATGTTAACTTGGCTTCTTAGAGGACGATGACTGGCGAGACGACCTCATAGCCCACTGGGTCATTACTGTTTCTTCCAGACTGAGGCTAATCTAGACATATTATCTGTACTGTGCTTATCTCACCCCAGCCAAACTATACTGGGCAGGCCTTTTGCCGAGTCCTGACTGCCCCCGCTGTGCAATGACCCCTGCTGATTTTTATCACATGGGATGAGCATGCCCGGCAATAAACAGATACTGGACCACTATAGCCACAGAGCTCACTGGGGTGCTGTACTGGGAGGACCCACGCGGGCATGGGAGGATCTCGAGCAGATACGGCACAGCCCTTATGGTAGCAAAAAGAGACATAGCAACCAAATAGAAGCATCCTGCCCACCCCTCAACCACAGTGTCACAGTGGCGCTAGGCTTGGACTGGTGTGCGATCCAAGAGAAACAAGTTCATGTAGCACGGGGTTGCCCGAAGAAGTACAACAGGGCGTGAGGCAAGTGGCTGGGTCAAGTGGAATGAGATGGGTGAAATCGTACTAATAGTGTGTTCAGGTGGAGGCACTTCTCAATGTTGTACTTTTTTTTAATAAAACAGATTTTATTAACCAATTATACGTAGCAATATACAGTCAGCAGTGCAAATATACTTAGTGCACAGTTGCCATTGCATCTAGTTCCGTTCCCCCGACCTCTTTTCCCAGCCAGCCCTGTATTGAGCAGCTTTGTAATGTGCAGAAGTGCTTTGGAATTATCAACTGCTTTGCCGGAATCCAGTCATTATTATCTGCTTTAAAAGGGAAACAAACTGTATTTTACCGTTTACAATTGCCTACTGCACATCATCAATCAACAGCTCCCCCCCTGTCACCCCACCCGCCAGGTGTGTCTTATGCTGTGAGCTCCAATTACCACTCAGGATTATTGTATGTAGAGTAATTCAAGTGCATTGGTCCCTGTTCGCGCTCCTGAGCCATGGTGTCTGGATAACCTTCCCTCTCCCAATATCCCTCTTCCTTTCCCATAATGCACTACAGCCGGCTGTTGCCAGTCTCGATCCCCTGCAAAGCTCCCTGAATATCCTCGCCTAGGGCTATTGGCTGTTTAAGTATTGTCACCAGAGCTTCCCACGCTGATTATAGTGATTTTTCACGCCCATTTCTTCTGGCCGCCCTTATCCTTACTGCCCCTTCATAGTCTGCCCATCGTATGAACTCTCTCTTCCATCTGTCTGCATTGGGGCCCGGGGCCTTCCTGTGGCTGGTAATATCCCTTTTTACCAGTAGGAGACCCAGATCTTGGAATTTACTTGTTAATTTATTTTTGGAGGTGTGGGGGAACCGGTGTAAGAGGTGGTACCCTGGTTCTGCAACCACGTCTTTCTCTGTCACCGCTGACAGTATTGTGGTCACCTCACTCCAGAAGTTTCCTTTTTCCGGGCAGCTCCAAAACATGTGGATAAACTCCGCCCCTCCCCACCACACCGGGGGCAGGCTGCTGCTCTTATGTTGATGTATCTATTGTTGCATCCTGGCATTAGGTATGGTCTATGAAGGACATAAAAATTGATTAGTTGAAATCTGGCATTTCTGGTGATCTTACTTGCCCGCTCTACTAAGTCCCCCATGTTTTCTCGTCTATGAGCTCTCCTAGGTCGCCTTCCCTTCTCTGTTGTAAATCAGTAAGGGCCGGGAGTGTTGCATGACTAAGGCATCTGTATTAGCAAGTGACTGCTTTATATGTCCCAGCTGCAGTTACTACATATCGACACCCCTCTGATAGGGATGGTTTTGAAAGCCCCTCCCCCACCGCTCCCCCAGTGCTTGCGTACCGCTGCTGTAAAGGCAGAGTGTAGCAGAAAGTCTCCCCTTGGTATATCATATCTTTACCTGAAATTCATTGAAGGACAGCAGGACCCCATCCTCATACAGCGTTCCGACAATGGTCACCCCCGCCTCCATCCATGTCTCTAGGCCTTGCCTGTCCGCCCCATTTGGCAGTACCATACAAACTGACAGTGGAATATCCGGGGCATATGGATGTTTGGTTTTTGACCTCTCTTTGCCCCTTGCACAGCATTTGCAAATTACTTTTAGTTCAGCAGTGGTATCACCCACCTCAACGGGGAGGCGCAACACCACTCGGGAGAGAAGGTCCAGGCTCAGAACCCCACGCTCTTGTTGCACATTCCCACGTATTCGACCCCCTATCCATCTTGTGAGCCACTGCAACTGTGCTGCAATGTAATAATACTCAATTCTGCAACTGCCAAACTCCCGCTGCCTTCAGTCTTGTAAGTGTTGTCAGCGCCACCCTGCGTCTCCCCGCTCCCCAAAGGAATGTTATCACCAGTGATTGGAGGTGCCGAAATATCCCCGGCGGGATCCAGACCAGCAACACCTCAAATAAGTACAGGAGACTCGGAAGCATCACCATCCTCAGTAGCGCAACCCTGCCTGCCACTGACAAGGGGAGGGCCCCCCAAAACTCAAAGCATGCCTACACCCCCCCCTGAATGCTTTTCCCACATTGCCTTCTAGTAGGTCTGCATGCTCATGGTACACGTGGACACCTAGGTACGGGAGACAGCTACTTTCCCATGCCACTCTGTCTACAGTCCGCGGCTAGTGGGAAACAGGCAAGACTTCCACCAGTTTATCCTAAGGCCTGCCACATTCTCCAAGGCCCTCAGCAGTTCCCTAGCCCTGCCAAGATCTTCTCTCGTATTGCTGAGGAACAGTAATCGGCCATCTGCTTACAGCACTATGTGGTGGATTCGGCTTGACACCTCCAATCCCTGGTACCAGACTTCTGTCCTGGCTCCAGCAGCTAGTGGTTCCATTGCCAGGGCGAACAGTATGGGCGATAGAGGACATCCTTGCTTTGTTCCCCTCTCCACCCTGTACCTGTCTGATATGATCCTGCCGGTCTTATCCAGGGCCTTAGAATCCGTGTATAGCAAGGCCGTCCACTCCATAAAGCCGGGCCCCAACCCGAATACTCACATCACCCAGAACAAATATGACCATTCAAGACTGTTGAATGCCTTCTCTATATCGACTGCAAAGAAGGTAGCTTCTGCCTGCAAAAGGTATCTGCTTCTAATATACGCAATAGCCTCCGAACATTCATCGCCCAATTCCAGGACTTTATGAACCCTGCTTGATCTTGGTGTATAAGGTCCGACATATGTGGTAGCAAGCGTGTGGCCAACACCTTGCTCAGAATTTTATAACGAAGATTGAGCATGGAGAGCAGTCTGTACGCTGTCTTGTCAGATGCCTGCTTCCCTGGTTTTAGCAACAGGAGGATCATAGCCTCCCTTGTGGAACCCGGCAGTTTCCTCTCTTGCTTTGATTTATTGTACATCTCCACTAAACGAGGGCAAGAGATCTACGTATGTGGAGTAAAACTCGACTGGGAACCCATCTGTTCCAGGAGTTTTATTTCTGTCCATAGCCTTAATGGTGCTGTGCACCTAGCACAACTTTATCTCCCTCCCCAGTGCCTCTGATATTTCCTCTGGGATTGTTGGCAGTACAATATCTCTCACAAAGTCGTCTATCTCTACAGCCATAGGGGACACCCTACTTTTGTATAATTCAGTACAGTAGTCCAGGATTATTCTGTTAAAATCTTGCAGATGATATTGTGCCTCGACCTGCTAATCTCTCACCTCCAGTATAATTGATCCCTTTTGGCTGGGTTGGGTAGCCACGCTAATAGTGTCCCAGTTCTATATCTTTCTGCATGAGCTCGTATCATATAATTCTTGTAATCGAAACACCGCAGCATCTCTACCTGCTCAGTTACATTTTCTTTAGCTGCTAGCAGTGTCTTCTGCTTATCTGCATTCTTCGGTCTCTCCCTTTCAACTTCTTGAAAGTGCTGCTCCACTGATAATGTGTCCCTCAACAGGGTCTTCCTTACCCCCGCCATCTCAGATATGCACCTGCCCCTGAGCAGGACCTTAAAGGGCTCCCACTCTGCTATTGGACTCGAAGCAGTTCCTGCGTTTTCATGAAAGTACTGCCCGATATCTGTGCGTATTGTTGCCTAATATCCCTGGTCCTCTAATGTCTCCGGTCTGAGACACCATGTGGGGATGCTCAGCCTACCCCTGGACCAGCCAAGCCCAACCAGGAGCGGATTGTGATCAGAGATCGTCCTCGCTAGATATCCACTAGACTGAATGCATTTATGTACGTCCGGTGAGCAAAGTATGGCATCTAACCTTACATGTAGCTATGTAAGTGTGAGAAGAAAAAGTATTCTCTGTCCCCCTGGTGCTGTGTCCTCCATGAATCTGTCAGCTCCCATTGCTGTTGCCAATTCCTCTGTGCCTTAGCTGCTTTAGGAATGGGTGAGTCTTGCAGTGGTGGGTGAGATCGGTCTAGGTTCACGTCCTCAATACAATGATAGTCCCGCCCCCCCCCCTCCCATCATCGTGTGTGAGAAAGTGCCATCTTTCTTGCATGGTATGCCCCCACTCTTTGCTGAATTGCTGAATGTATTTTGACTGAGTGGGCCCTGGGCTTCTGCCAATCAGGTGTCCAGGGCCTATGTTCCTTCCCTAAAAACTGTGCTGAAACCTAAATCCCAAATTAGCAAATCCTGGCCACATGTCAGCCCCTGGTAAATGGTACACTAGGTACCCAGGCCTTATGACCAGGGAAGGCCCCTAAGGGCTGCAGCACTTATTGTGCCACCCTTAGTGGCCCTGTACCCTGACACAAACACACTGCCCTTGCAGGCTGAGTGTCTGGGTACAGAACAAAACAGAGAGTCGACACACAGTCCTGGGACAGTTCCTGTAAACAGTTGAGTAAAAGCGTTTTGGTTACAGTAGTGATTTTTAAGCAATATTTTGGTAATTTAAAAGTTGACACTTGAAACTTTTTCTCATAGAATCACCAATGTTATCCTATGGGAGGAATTTCACTTAGCAGGTAAGTGGGGTTATTGTTACTTTTTCTAACTCAGTGTTGGATCCTGGATCCAGCACTAGGGCACCACCTGTAAACAGTTGAAAGAATGTGTTTTGGTTATACAGGCGATTTTTAACGAATATTTGTAAGTTTGCAAAATCGACACAAAAACTTTTTCAGCAAAAACCAGGCAATGTTATCCTATGGAAGGAAATTTAAGTTGCAGGTAAAGTATGTTCTCGTTACTTTTGTAATCCAGTACTGGACTCCTAGGTTCAGCACTAGGACATCTATCTAAAACAGGTAAGTAATTACGTTTTCACAGTTGGTGTGATTTTTAAAGAACATCCCTGTGGGCCATGCCCACAACACACACTGCCCTGGCATACATCAGCCACCCTTCTAACTGGGTGCCCTATGCCAGTGGTATGGGTACAGGAGCATGAGCCCTGTGCCCCTACAGTACCCAGGTCCATTCCTGGGCACTGTAAGTGCAGTGCTGCCATTTAAGAGTATATGGTGCTGCGAGATCGTCAACACGAACTCCACAGCACCATGATGGCTCCACTGAAGACTGAGAAGTATGGTATCAAACTTCTCAGCACTTTAAACCCGCACTGATGCCAGTGCAGGATTTAATGTACAATGCACGACAGAGGGCATCTTAGAGATGCCCCCTGAACCTAACCTACAATCCACGTCTTGTCTGAGGGGCTGCCTAGGCTGCCACACAGCAGACATGTTGCTGGACCCCTGGGTAGAGAGCCATCTTCTCTCCTGGGCCTGCAACAATGCACATCCTGGGCGAGGTGCTAGGTCTCCTCCCCCAGGATGGGCAGGGGAAGCTTCAAAGGCATGCCGCCTTTGTGAGCTTCTCAAGGCTACTTGCTGTACTCAGCAACTGGCCCCTACCGGTTCTAAACCCCCACTCTGGCGGGAAGACTGGCCGGAAACCCCAAGGAAGGACAGGGGGTGTGCCAGCCTCTGCCAACCCCACCCCTCAGGTGGGGGAGGCGAGGTGAAGCACATCTTCGGGCTCTCGCCATCTTGAAGATGGGGAGCCCTGCCCAATCAGGACTAGGCCACTGCCCCCCTCCCACAGGAGAGTGGCAGGATAGGGGGTGTACCCACCCCAGGGCAGGGACCCAGTTGTCCCTGCCCTTTACCTACCTGTAACACCCCTAAATTTAGTATTTAGGGGCACCCTGAACCTTCCTTCCTTAGATCCAGATTCCGAAACAGCAAAGAAGATCAAGAAACAAGAAGACCTGCCGTGCAGCTGCTAACAAGAGGAAGGCACCAACTGCTTTGGCCCCAGCCCTACGGGCCTGTCGACCCTCGAACCTGCTCCTGCTAAATCCCGGCATCTACCGTGGTCAGCAACCTCACAAACCCCATAGGACTTGACTACCTTGTGACTCTAAGCATCTGGGACTCCCACGAGCAGTGGTACTGCTCAAAGCAAGTGACTGACCCCTGGCATCAGCCAGGAACTGCAAACCCTGCACACTCTGCACCCGCCAAGCCTGGCCTGTGCTGGAGTGGACAAAGACCCCGAGGACATCCCCCCGGCGACTGTGACCCCGAAACCAGCACCCAAGGACCCACCTCGACGCTCCTGACGACGCCTGCAGCCTCAGAACCAGGGACCCCTCCAACCGCTATCAGCCGAGGGTAAGATTTCCCGACACCAAAAGGCACCCCTGCACCCGGCGCCCTGCGGCCTACTGTGCCCAACTCCTGGGTGCCTACCTATCCTCCAACTACCCAACTTACCCCTCAAAGTGGTGGTCACACCTGAAGAATCTTCGTCCCCGAGCTTGCAGCCTTTGTTCGTTTTTGAGCTTCTCCATTGCTATCCATTGAGCGCCCGACGGCTCAAAAGCACCCTGCACCAAACCGCCCGAGTGCCCCTGGCAGTGCAATCTCTACTCTACTTCCCCATTTGCCCTGAGCAAGTGACAAGGAGCCCAGCTCCCACAGCCGGGTGGCCTGCTAGCCAGCAGCCACCAACCAAGGGCCCCCTGCCTCCCATAGGATAGCATTGGGCCTAACTCACTCTGCACCCGGCTGCCCCTGTGCCGCTGAGGGTGTAACAACTGTACTGACCTGACCCTGGGAGACCCCTGAGTCTATGCCCAGAACCTTATCTCTGCCAGTCGAGTAATTACCCAAAAGCCGATAACTCTCTTTTCTTCCATAGGGTAACATTGACTGGTTTCACTTGGAAGTGTGGAGTTTCTAAACTTTAAAATATTCACCTAAAATCAACCGAGTAACAAAAACGAAATTACTCACCTGCTACCAGGAGAGATCCCAGTGCTGGATCTTGGTGCCCAGCACTGACCCTGAAAAGTAATTACAACCATACTTACCGCTAACCCAATTTTCTTCCATAGGAAACCATTGACTGTTTTTCTGTGAAATTTCTTCTAAGTGTCGATTTTTGCAAACTACAAATATTCTTTAAAAATCACACCAACTGTGAAAACGTAATTACTTACCTGTTTTAGATAGATGTCCTAGTGCTGAACCTAGGAGTCCAGTACTGGATTACAAAAGTAACGAGAACATACTTTACCTGCAACTTAAATTTCCTTCCATAGGATAACATTGCCTGGTTTTTGCTGAAAAAGTTTTTGTGTCGATTTTGCAAACTTACAAATATTCGTTAAAAATCGCCTGTATAACCAAAACACATTCTTTCAACTGTTTACAGGTGGTGCCCTAGTGCTGGATTCAGGATCCAACACTGAGTTAGAAAAAGTAACAATAACCCCACTTTCCTGCTAAGTGAAATTCCTCCCATAGGATAACATTGGTGATTCTATGAGAAAAAGTTTCAAGTGTCAACTTTTAAATTACCAAAATATTGCTTAAAAATCACTACTGTAACCAAAACGCTTTTACTCAACTGTTTACAGGAACTGTCCCAGGACTGAATCTAGGATCCAGTCTTGTGGTAAGAAAAGTAATCCAAAAAGTAATCTATTACATTTTACTAGAAATTCCAATTGAGCTCAATGTATAATTGTGTTTGAAATTGTGTTGCGTATTGCAACAACTGTATCTATTACATCCAAAGTCTATTGCCTATTGAAAAGTATTTATCTAAAGCCTCTCAGTCTGAGAAAGTATACTTTGATACCTATTGTTGGTGCTAAAATAAAACAACTACATATTTTTATACAAAACCATTGGCCTAGAGTTCAGTTCTTGAGTGTGTGAGACCATTTGCTGACTGAGTGTGTGCAACAAATGCTTTACACTGTCCTCTGATATTGCCTTACTGCTCAACCAAGCTACCACTTTAGAGAGTTAGGTTATATCTAACTTTAGCCTCTGACAAACCTCTGGGGACTGTGGACTCTGTGCACACTGTACCTATTTGGGAACAGTATATACAGAGCCACTTTCCTACACCGTGCCCTGCAAAGCCGGCGCAAGTGCTCTAGAAAGAGCCACCAGGAAGGAGGCTTGATCAGTGTTTGGGCCGTAGACGCTACCAATTGTCACATCCTTCCTATCCAGCTTGCCCATTAAGACCACATAATGCCCCTCCGGGTCAATTATTTGCTTAGTACCCTGAAATGGGACTCCTGCTCTTACCCAAACTATCACTCCCCTAGCGAATGCAGAGTAGTTTGTATAATACACATTTCCTCTCCATCTACGTTCCAGCGCGGCCCCTTCCTTTGCATTAATATGTGTCTCCTGCAACATTTTGATTTGTGCCCCCCTGCGTACTAAGTATGCATGTATCTTGTGGCGTTTTGTCATGGTGTGCATCCCGCGGATACATTTAAGGTTTATGGCGGGTACCATTGGGCTGATTTTAAAAGCTCACTAACATTTTCCTTACCCCAGACACGCCTGGCCCTTAAGTGTAACCCCTGAAACAAACACACTTTCCAACTCCCCTTCACCAGGTCAGGTAGAAGTAGTCCAGCTCCCTCCAAGCTTGCAAATGTCTCTTCTGGGTATGTGACGGCTGCGAACAAGACCCAGGAGCCCCACCTCACAGGTCTCCCCACTCTGTGCGTATTCTTTGCCCCAGATCCCCTCTCATTTCCCCCCTCTGTACCTCCGTATGGAGCCCCCTCCTCCTTTTTTCCCCTGGCATCCCTAAAAAGGATATAGTCTACTGGAACTAACATTCTGTCCTTTTCAACGGTTCTCGCTTAAATGATTTAGTCGGCGGTTTTAGGCTTTATCTTCGGGAGGTCCGTCTCCGAGTCTTCTGCTGCGCTGGTTACGTGAGAGCCGTTCGATCGACCTCCTTCTTGGTAACTGTGAGATGATCTGGGTCTAGAGCCCTATTGACTGAGCTCCGCCACTGCTTTAAGGGCCTTGTGTCATTCGTCACACGCTTCTTTTGAGGACGGTACCCTTGTCTTGCTCTGGCAGCTATTTCCCTTCTTTGTCGCTGAACCTGGGGAGTTTACTCTCGACCCTTTCCCAGTCCAGAGTCCAACCACTCCCAGGCCTCTTGCGGCATCTGGTAGAACTATACTCCTGCCAAACCGGGAACAGCATTGCATACGACATCTGTTGCCGCAATTTATTTTTCCCTGCTAAAAATGTGGTTCTCTGTCTCTCGACCTCTCTGGTGAAGTCAGGGAACACCATCACTTTGCTGTTCCAGATCTGCAGGTTATTTTTCTGTCGAGAATGTTTGAGACTATAGTCTCAGCCTTTAAAGTGAAGCAAGCGTGCCACTATTGGCTGTGGCAGAGCGCCCGGCTTGGGAGTCCTGGATGGGACTCTGTGAGCCCTTTCTAGTGAATAGAATGGCGACAGCTTTCCCTCTTGAGCCAGTCCTCCAAAAACTGCACCATATCATCTCCTTCTTCTCTGTCCAGAATTCCAACTATTTGCAAGTTGTTTCTACGAGACCTGCCCTCACTGTCCTCTGCCCTTACTTCCAGGATCCAGACCTTGGCTTCAAAGTCTATAAGGGATTTCCGTAATTGCATCACTTCTGCTGGAATGTCCGAAATTGTCCATTCGGTGTTCGTTACCGTCTCTGCTAGCCACCTGTGGTTGTCTTTCAGGAAGGTCAGGTCAGTGCAAATGGCATCAATCTTTGTTTCTTGCGCCTCTCAGGAGGCTGTGATGGCCTCCATAATATCTGCCAGCATGGTACGTGAAGTGTTTCTGGGCCGTCTTCGTCATCTGTTTGTGTACTCCCTCCTCCCATGGTAAGGGTGCAGTGCTCTCTTCTCTTTGGCACTTTCCCCATAATCATCAGCCACCATTTTGGCGGAGCAACAAAATGAGAGGCGGACGGCAGCCCCCCCAATTCTTTTTTTCCTCCTCAGCTCCACCTGGGTGCACCCGCCTGTTCTTCCTGCAGACCTCCTGGTGTTTAGAAACACTCCCAGCACGCTCAGCAGTCTATGGGTCGCGTTCTCAAGTTCCCACTGGTCTGGGAGTGGCCGAGGTGCTGAAGTCTCAGAGCGGAACTATGGGCTGTTTGTCTTGCCCCTCACTTCTATACACAGTGGGCAGTGTGATTTTGGGCCTCATCTGGTCCTCCCTCCGACAGTGCAGTGGCCTAGCTCTCCCTGCTCCTGGTCCACTCCAACTCCTAACTGGCCAGTGCGGTATCTGCAGAGTCACTTACAACTCCTATATTCTGGGGCTGTATTTTTAGCTCGCAGTGAACACTCCCTCCTTCCCACTTTCTCTTCGGGCTGATGGCTACTAACGTGGCTCTCTCTCCTGGCCCCCCCGGCTGTACTGCTGTCTTGTGGCGGACCCCTCTCTCAGCCCTCCACCTGCCGGCAGTTTCCTGGAACCCTCCTCTCAGGAGAGGATTGGGCCCCCGCCCACGGGGTCGCCTCACGCCTTCACTGCTACAGGCCACTTGCCGCCAACTTCTCAAGGTCTCCTTTGCTCCTGCAATCCAGTGGCAAAATGTTTGCATTCGTAAGCACTCCTCCCTGCTGCGCCAGTCACTCGGGCCATCATTATGGTCTGCCGAGCGCTCCCAGGCAGGGTCCGAAGTTCACAAGGCCTGCAGCTACTTTCGCCTCACCCGTACCACACCCCCACTCTGGGCGCCTTATGCTTTCACTCCTCTGTTTCAGCCTCCTCCATTTTCCTTGTGCTCGCCTGACTTGGGATTATCTGGAGCTCCCTCGATGTATGTCACCAATGAGCACGGCCACCTAATGTCCCCCCGCGGCCTACATTCAGTGCTGAGGTCACGTCGACTCCGATTTCGCACTTGGCTGCTTCAAAACTCTCGGGCAGCTGCCCTCCTTTCCTGACCGCCGCCAACACCGCCCCGCTGACGGCTCCAGGTACTCCTCAGGCAGTAAATGGCTTCAGCTGTACAACGCCGGGTTTTCTGGCTCCCATACTTTCCCATAGTTTGCCGATCTCTCAGAGTCTGCTGCGTGCTAGCTCCTGGCCTCAGCCCACTCTGTTCCCGGCGGGCGCCATTTTGACTATGGCATCTCGGAGTCTCATTGTAATTAATCCCACTTGTTGCGCTAACTGTTTGCTGAAAGCTCCTGGGCAGCCGAAGAACTGCTCCGGGACTCCTCCTTGATTGTTCCCAGCTACATCGGCGCCTAGCCACACCCCCCTCTCAATGTTGTACTTGATGTGATTCGAGTAGCACAAGCCGTACAGTGGGTCGAAATGTTCTTTATCATGCTTGTGTGTGGCTGTATTGTTTGTATTAAAATCAATAAATTTGATTATCAAAAAGAAAAAAAAATATTTGCTATGCCCTGGCTAGGAAGCAGCCTCCGGAAGGCTTACGAGCCCATTCTATCAGGGGAAGGCTGCAGCCACAGCGTTGGCTCGTGGAGTGCCAGTCCTGGATATCTGCCAGGCTGCAACATGGGCTTCATTGCACACATTTGTGAAACACTACTGCCTGGACAGTTGGGTCCGTAGGGGCAGGCATTACGCCCATTCAATCCTTTAGGACTTTTTAGTCTAGAAAACCTGTCCACAGCCCACCTCCAGAAAATATGGCTTGGGTATCTGTTCAAAGCTAAAGAACCTGCAGATAGAAGTCTCTATCAGATGAACATGTTGCTTACCTTTGGTAACGCATTATCTGGTTGAGACAATATCTAGCTGCAGATTCCTTACAGACCCACCCATGCCTCCCCTCTCTGCAGACTATAGTGCTATGATTGTTCCACTTTACAAGGCCCTAGTTTTGACACACAATAGTCAGTTCACTTTATGGCTCTGCACTTTTGTCATGTAAAAAGGAACTGACGCCACACGCTTGGGTGGCGTCTATATAGGTGACTGTACTGTCACAACCGACGCCGGCGACGTCATGCAGAGCTGGACGGAACCACCTTATGGCGCGCAGGGGTACTACTCATGCAAAACGTTTCCAGGTCCAGTCTGATTCCCTGGGAAATTCAAAGATAAGGAGTCTGCAGCTTGATATTGTCTCTACCAGATAATGCGTTACCGAAGATAAGTAACTTGTTTTTTATTACTTCTCACTTTATGACACCGAATGTCAGTTCATACACTCAAAGTTATGTGCTTTGCATGATTAACTAGAAAAAATGAAAGACATAATAAAACCGTATCTTAGTTGGTAACTCATTTATGTTGATTTCTCAACATATGAAGCCCATTGTAAAATTGATTTATTCATTCATGACAGTATATTAAAGGGATAACCAGCCCTTTCCTGTGAAACCACGAGCTCATTCCATAAAAGCAGGGGTGCTACGACAGCACTGTTAGGAACCTTTTTGGGTACTCAGATATGCGTTGCGGGCACACGTGACATTGCTTTGTTTATTTGACCTCCAGTGCAAGCACCCAGTGGGTTAAGGCATTCCATATGGGTACCTTTTTTTTTACTATTGCATTGAGTTTTTCCACCACCTTCAAGGGATGATCTTGTACTTAGTGTAGATCTCATAATGGAGAAAAAGTTGTTTCTCTTGTATTCTTATTCATCATGGCTCACTGTTCAAGGATGTAATTGACAGCTTTCCCGGCCTCTGATGAAATCAGTGGTGTGGGAATTGGGTAGATATTAGAATCCTGCTTCTGTTTTTAACTAAACTGATCTTCAGCTGCAATGGGGGCCTTTTGGGTCTGAAGAACTGGAGGCTTCCTTAAGAGCAGGTGTATGTTTTCAGCTTTTAGGAGCTGCTCTTTAGCAATTGTTTTCACTTTAAAGAAGATTTTGAATAATCTGAATCAGTCCTATTTTTAGTAAGTTTATTTACCGTTTGTGACAGCACTTTTGTGTAGGTGTGACATCTAGCAAAATATTTGCACACTGACGAAAGGAAGAACCCGAGGGATTTGTGAATGAGACTTTAATCGCATGAAGGCATGCCTAGCACCCCTAGCACCCCGCTATCCCAAGATGATTCAAATGTTTTTCTGGATAGTTGATACATACTGAAATTAACATATTACTTCAACCGTAGGGCAACCTGCATCCTCTTAAAAAAGCTAGAGGGTGAAACTACTGAGAGCCAAGAGTCTAACCATCCCTCTGTGATTCACCCATCTTTATCATGTGTTCTGCATTGTATGACCTGCTTTCTAACGTATGGGCTGGTACAGACTGAACTGTGGCTGCAGTTTATAACCAAAAGAATTTTATATTATCCAACCAAATGCTCCAAAACACAAACTGATTTAGCAGGTGTTCTAATTAATGCACAATGGTTAAATGTGCATAGGGTTGGAATCCCTGATCTAGTGTTTGAAAAGCATGTCAGCAGATTAAAGATGGGTCATGGCAGGATGAGGCTGTAGTGCCCAACCTCGTTGTCTGTTCTGGCACAGAGAATCGTATAAAATGGGAAGTTACAATATTACTGTAAAGCAAATCAAATGAAGCGTGTTGGCCTCATTTAAACACATTATACAACTGCAGTATCACTTACTGGTAATGACCTCCTTTATCTGTACCAAAGGATGATAATGCCTCTGAATCAGAGCTAGTTGAAATTGTATTACCTCTGGGATAGGCCAAGACAAAACTGAATGTCTTCACATATTACAACCACAATTCAAGAGCTACTGAAATTTGGCTTCCTTTGCAATCTTCAAGGGTTCGGCAGATGGTATAACAGCCTACCCCCAATAGAAGCTGCTTACTATATTTGTTGCGTTCTCATTATATTAGACTCAGAGTTGCTGATTTATACAAGGTTTTGTCCAACAGGACTAAAGTCTTTGGTATTTCCTTTTCTTAGAAGACCAACTACTGTAACTATCCTATCAACTCCCAAGCACCTTCCGGCTGTACTAATTTTTCCTGTACGTCTGTTCTCACCTGTGTGGGTCACTGCGTCCACCGGGTCCTCATGCTTTGAAAGAATTTCTACCAGCCTATTTTTTAGCACCCCCATATCACGCTAACTTTCCAGGTCTGCTCAGGTGCGTTATTCAACTCTGTAAAACTTCCTTATGCACAACAGAACTCTTAAGTTGGCTCTGTAACGTTTAACTCCTCCACCAAACTCGAGAATGTGCACACATCCAGTTCATTTCACTGTTTCTACCATCAGGCATGCCAACGTTTGCCTCAAAGTCCAAATGTACCAACACAAATAATCAAATCACTATCAAATGCACTCATACCTACCCTTCTAGAACAGTCATCAACTTCTCGCTAATTTACGTGCTACTAAATGGCATATCTCAAAGAGACTATTAATTATAGATTCCTTACCTTAGAATTACCTCCAGGTGTCAGACTGGATCCGGATACATTTTTTCATACCAGTACCCCTACGTGTCGGTAGGTGGCGTCGATCGAATCCGCGTTCGGCATCGTGGTCGCCGGGGTGACGTCGCAGTGTCTACTTAGATGCCGCCTCTGCACGCTGACAGCAGCTCTTCTTTTTCCGCACCAGCCAGCGCAGATCCGGAGAGAGCTGACTCCTAGTGATTTTTTGACTAACTCTTTTTTGACTTTTGTCAATATCCTTTTTTAGTCTTAACGACTCCTGATACACGAGGGATGTCCAGCCGTCGGCCTGGTTCCAAGCCCTGTGACTCCTGTCACAAGTTGACGTCGGTAACTGATCTGCACCTCATGTGCCTTTGGGGCCTGGAGCGCGATCACGACCCAAAGTCGTGCTTCGACTGTCAGGCCCTGAATCCGAAGTCTTTGCAGGAGTGGTCTCGAAAGCTTTTGGAGGCCCAGCAGTCAGCTCTGCGCCGTTCGAGGTCTCAGGGAAGGTCGCGGGAACAGTCGCAGAGCCATCACCGTTGTCGACACGACTTCGGTACCGGCACCGGAGGTTACTTTTGTATCGATGTTCATCCCTGGTGTTCCCTACCGCCCTGAGTTGCAGCCAGAGGAGGGTGAGGAGGATTGGGAGGAGTCTGGTGACCCTCTCCCTCACCAACTTGTGGAGTCGGACTGGCAAGAGGAGTTGGGTGATGCCAGTGGTCTGGATACTTCCCCAGACCTTGGTATGCTTTCTCACCTACCGTGGCTACGAAGCAGGGAGCCTCCTACTCTGTGGTGTTGCGTACAGTGGCTGAGGCCTTGGGCCGTGAGCTTTCTACGGTGGCAGTCAGGACTAACCTCCTGACTAAGGTGCTTCAGCCATCAGCAGCCTCTTCAGAGCCCCTGATGCCTTTTAATGAGGCCCTCACTGAAATCATTCTGGGCACTTGGTCCAAGCCCAGCACAGGGGCTCCTGTGGATAGGATGATTGTCCGATGCCAGCGCCCAGCCCTGGGCGACACATTTTTCCTCTCCCAAGTCCGTACCCCGAGAGCTTGGTAGTCCAAGCCTCAACATCCAAAGGCGCTTTCCCTACTGCTCCCCCAGATAGGGAATCCAAGAAGCTGGACCCTCTTGGGAAGAAGATGTTTTCTCCCTCCAGCTTTGGACTGCAGTCAGTGAACACCGCTTGTCTCTTTGCCGTTACACACACTCTGTGTGGGACACGGTTGCGCAAGTGCTGCCACAGTGCCCGGAGGAGGCCTGGGCCGTGCTCAACCGCACTGTCGCAGAGGGTAGAGACGCAGCAAAGTTCGCCATCCGGTGTGGGCTGGATACCGCCGACTATCTGGGTACAATGATTTCAACGTCAGTAGCCCTGAGGCGCTATGCCTGGCTGAGGTCCACTGGCTTCTCTGGGGATGTTGAATCAACCCATTTTGACATGCCCTTTGATGGCCGTCGCCTGTTTGGTGACAAAGCAGACAACATGCTCGAGCGTTTCTAGGGCTATGGGCAGATTCTTGGGCCTCACTGCCACCTCTCGCCCCATGCAGTCTGCCTCTCGCCCCTTTCGTGGCTACAGAAGGGGTGCTCCACAAGCTACCTAGCCTCTGTGTGGCCAGGGACATGGGACCCAACGTCATGGGTCTGGGGCCAGTTCACGAATGCCCCACCCCTGCAGCAGCCTCCAAGCCATTCTACTCCGACCTTTCAGGGCCACCAGTTGCCAGTGGGTGGCAGGATCCGCCATCACCGCTCCCACTGGCACATCATTACGTTGGACAGGTGGGTTTTGCAGAAAGTTTGATGGGGCTACTTTCTCTCCTTCGAGACTAACCCTCCCTCCATGCCACCAACAGTTCATCGCATGCCGGCGGATCATTTGGCCCTTCTCCACCAGGAAGTTACGGCTCTCCTGGCCAAGGGAGCTATCGAATGCGTCCCTATACCAGAAGTAGGTCATGGTTGCTACTCCCACTTCTTCCTGGTTCCCAAGAAGGACAAAGGCCTGCGCCCTATCTTAGATTTCAGGGACGTCAACCGCTTACTCCGAAAGGAGAAGTTCAAGATGTTAACTTTGGCTCAGGTCTTGTCTGCCCTCGACCCTGGAGACTGGATGGTAGCGTTGGACTTGCAGGATGCTTAATTTACATCCCCATCTTCCCTGCCCACCGGCCTTACCTATGGTTCACAGTAGGCCACGAGCATTTTCCGTTCACCGTGGTTTCCTTTGGACTTACCAGCGCTCCTAAGGTGTTCACGAAAGAGATGGTGGTGGTCACAGCTCATCTGTGCAGACTAGGGGTTCCAGTCTTCCCCTATTTCGACGACTGGCTGTTGAAGGCGGGCTCGCCCCAGGCTGTCATCTCCCACCTCCAGACTACGGCGAACCTCCTGCATTCGCTGGGGTTCACTATCAACGTGCTGAAGTCGCACATGATTCCCTCTCAGAAGTTCTTTTTCATCAGAGCAGTTCTGGACACCGCACAGTTTCGGGTCTATCCTCCCGAGCAGCGAGTCCGGAATATTCGGGCTATGATACCGTTGTTTCAACCTCTATGGATGGAATGCTTGTATTAATCTCAACCACTGGTAATCACTCAGACCACATCTCAATCTATTGTTATTTTTCACACCATGCAACCTCAGTTTGGACCCAGATATATGCAAATCAGACTTGACCGTACTCCAATAGGAACAGTCCAGCCTGAACTGCCAAGCCTGGGCCTTCCTGATCCGGAACACAAGCAACCCATGACCAGTTTTGCTCTAGCTATGGGCTCATCAGCCAGGTACAGCTTGGTTCCAGTGACGCAGTGTGCATGGAACCTACGTCTGGGCATACCCGTCCCACTTAGGGCGAGACAGTAAGTATGCAAAACAGTGATGGATGGAATGCTTGAATTTACCTCAGCCACTGGTAATCACATCAACCTTCACCATCATTACCTCTGTCATTAAATGCTGGATTCTCCAGTATTGAATCTTTCATAGATTCATATGCTTGACTCTTTCTCGTCATCATGGTGTGAGTCCCACGGTAATAATAATAATCATATTAAGCAGTGATATGCCTTAAACAAAACATGGATAAGCCAAGTGACATTGGTAACCAATTCACATTGTTTTATTAGAACCAAACTTCAACATACCAGACCCCAGACCCTGAAGCACTCGTCCACTGCAGAGCCACCATACCTTAGATTTCTCACCGCACGTTGTGTATGAGGGAGCCTTTCTGAGCTCTGCTCAGTCTCAGTGCTTTTGTCAACTTTGACCAAAAGTAAAATTTGGCTTTCAGGCTACTCAAAGGTAACAACTTTTGGGTTATTTTTCCTGGTTAACACCATGTCAGAGGGATCTAGGAAGAGGCTTTTCAGGCCTTGAAAATCTTGTGTGAAACAGAGATTATACTCTGAGGATCCCCATAAGGAGTGCCTTTACTGCTTACACCATTACACCATAAACATAAGGAGTGTAAGCCAGGCTACTTCTTTGGCTTCAGAAGAAAAACACCCATTCTGACTCTAATTCGGATGATGATGCCAGAGTCATTCTCCATCAGGGAAGAAACATAAAAATCAGGGCTTCAGCTCATATGAGAAAGATACCAAGAAAGCAAAATCTTACAGCAAGGACTCTGTGTTAGAATGATCTGTTAGTAGAGAACCCTCTGGTCCATCCCCTCTTCATAAAAAGACTTCCTCCTCATCTGTGCCTGTGACTCCTGTTAAGGAGCCATCAACGAAGCAAATACGTCCGTCGACAGACCCATCGCCGAGAATCACTGATGGGGAGTTTGTCCATGAAAATCTCACCCACCATGCTGGTGATGACTGTGTCGTCAGTGACTGCGATGACGACAAGAACAAACACATCTTCCTCGTCAACGAAGAAACTAACCATGACATCGTTGTTGACGACAACAGTACCGTTGACGGGAACTTTCACGTTGACATCGAGTCCTACTGCTCTCATGTCTACAAAAAGTTAAAAAAATTCCTCACTGGTGGTGCAGTCGTCGAGCCCGTCGGCGGACCATAAGGAGACAATTCTAATTTCAGACGAAGGAGTTCCTGTGACTTTACAACTGGATCCAAGAAAAGTTACTCCTCTGATCCCTGTGCATCTCCTTGAGATGGAAGAGTCCGGTGATGAGGGACCTTTGGGCCAGCCTATAGTCCCACTCAGTTAAACGTCAAAATGCCAAGATACTGATGATGATGACCCAGGTAAGGACACATCCGCATATTTGAAAGGGGATTTATTTTTTCCAGGACAGAGAACAATCTGCAGCTCATAGCAATGACTCTTTTCAAGAACATTAGCCATACAATGAGCCATTTGAGGAACACAGTGTCTCACATGAAGACACTATTTGAGTACCTATATCACTGGTAACTGATTTGCACCACATGTTGAACAACTATTATAGGAGGTTCCCTGAAGCAAATGCTTCAGTACAACATACTTGGGGTCGTTCTGAAACTCCAAGTGCAGTGTCTCTTCCTAAAAGTCCTTTGGGCCAGCAAACACAAAAAGAAAAACATGTTTTGACTCTCATTACAATAAGAGATGACTATATTGAGAGTGATATGGAGGAACAGTCGGAAGAAGGTGAAATTCCTCCAGATCCTGCAGGTTCTAACCAGGAAGGGGATAATTATATAGCTCCGTTGTCTGCTTCACCCACAGCATCACCTGCTAATTCACCTTCAGGTAACATAGGAGGTTTTCATGAGCTCTTGAGGCGGGCTTCTAAGCGGTTTGACTTGCCTTTACCAGTGAAACAGACTGAATGTTTCTTGTACGACTTTAAAGATTCTGCTTGAAAACCGATTTCTTCAGTTCCCATTGTAGATTGAATTTGGGAAGAAGGATTGAAGCTCGTGAAGACCCCAGCTTCAGTGACAGCTGTTGTTCATTGGCTGGATAAAAAATATGAGGCACCAGAAAATTCATCTACATGTCTTATAGTTCATCCATGCCCACTGACTCTACTGTCATGCAGACAAACCAAAGGCTATCTAAACCAAAGGCTATCTAGAAACCCTTCTGCCTCATGTTCAGGTCCGCCAGTTAAGGACAGTTGATGGCTAGATAATATTGGCAAGTGCTTTTCAGCTCTGGCAGCAACTTCTATCAGGGCATCCAATGCGCTAGCCATCTTAGGAAGACATGACAGACAAATGTGGATCGATATATCAGCCCTCCTAGAATTCTTACCTGAGGAACAAAGCTAAGGAAATTCTTCAGAAAGGTGAGAGAGCTTCATCTGAAATTATACACAGCGATTAATCTATACTCAACAACTTTTTGACAGATGGCAAGTGCAGCAGTCCTACGCCGTCAAGGTCGGCTGGAAGCCACAGCCTTTTGACCAGAAGTACAGGCAAATATATATTAGATATGCCCTTTGATGGGGAGAATCTGTTTGGGAAAGATGGCGATGATGCCCTTCAATCTTTAAGGACATGGATATGGCACGTTCCCTGAGTACTTTGCAACAACTTCGCTTTCAGCGCTTTCAACGAGGCAGAGGAAGAGGCCAATTTATTCCCAAGCATCTTATCAATAATATAGATACCAGCCCTACTCCCAACAGGGGTATCGTCCTCAATATGTATTATAGCAGCAATACAGAGCCACTTCAGCCTCCTCATATTCATGGCAACCTGCACATAATAGCCCTCGAGCTGGGGGGAAAACCCAAAAGGCCTCCAGGCGCCAGTGACAATGTGCAGTCACCTCAGTGTCTCATCAACGGCATCTAGGAAAACACCATTCCAAATTTTACAGTCAGCGGAAGAGCACATCTTTAGACAAATGGGTGTTAGATGTGATTCAACATGGTGGCACCCTTGAATTTTTTCAAAAGCCTCCCATTCACCCTCCACGCAAGAAGTCTCAATGTAATCTGACCCTGCTGAGGCAGGATTTTTTTTTCTTATCTCCAAGAATCCAATAGAAATTCAGTTAATACATCGGAACAAAAGCTACTATTTCTACGTCTTCCTTATCAAAAAGAAGCCAGGAAAATGGAGATGGGTGATGGATCTGAGGCTGTTGAACAAATAAATAAAGAATCAACCTTTCAGAATGCTATGTTTACAGGCGATTTTACATCTACTAAATGCTGGGGATTATATGATGTCTTTGGATCTCATAGATGCGCACTTTCATATCCCAATAAATGTGAAACATCAGATGTTTCGGAGGTTCATGGTGGGAGGGTGCCATTGCCAATTAAAAGTGCTTCACTTTGGACTGCGTTTGGCTCCCAGAGTCTTCACAAAGTGCATGGCTCTTGTGGCGGTGCTCTTGAGTAGAAATGGTCATCAGGTGTTTCCATACTTGGGCAACTGGCTTATGAAGGGCCACATCTTCCCATCAGCATGAAGATCTACTTGGACCTGTATTCCGCTATTCAAAACTTTAGGTCTAAAGCTGAACAAGGTCCTGAGGGCAATTCTGGATACGAACGTCGAGAATTAAATGCATAACAGCAATAACCGCTCCCCTCTCAAGAACAAAATTCACATCTGTTTGGGTGTTCAAGTCAATGTTGGGAATTATTGTGTCTTGCATTCTGGTAATCTGAAGCTGCTGTCTAAGCACAAGACCCTTACAAGAGCAATTGCATGCACAATGGGTCACCCTCGGGGAACTTTCAAAGAGACAATCACAATTACCCCAGCGATAAAACTAGCTATTTCTTGGTGGGGAAAAAAAGAAAATATCTCTCAGGGCCTATTGTTCATTCTTGTGCAGCCCCATGATGTAATGACAACAGATGCTTCCCTTTAGGGTTGGGGTGCTCACCAGCTGTACCTAGAAATTCACAGAATATGGTCTTCTGAAGAGGGAACGATGCACATCAATCTTCTGGAATTGAAGGCTGTCTTCCTAGGCCTCCAGTCTCTTCTTTCCAGAATAATCAATATCTCTGTCTTGGTTAGGACGTACAATTCCACAACCATGTTCTTTCTCACCAAACAAGGTGGAACAAAATCATAGGTCTTGTCTCCTCAAGCCCAACAGATATGGGAATGGTTGATTGCTCACAACATTCACTACAAGTGGAACATGTTACTGGGGTGGAGAACGAATGGGCAGCTTCCCTGAGCAGGACTGCAAAACAGTGCCACAATGGGAACTAAATCAGCAACGGTTACTCCAAGTTTTCCATTAGTGGGGCACCCCAAATCTTGATCTATTTGCAACTCTTCAGAAGAAAAAATGCAAGATATATGCAAATAGGTTTGCTCAGAAAAAGTCTTGGAGAAATGCATTTCTCCTAGCCTGGACAGGAATGTTCGCTTATGCTTTTCCTCCTGTCCATGAACAAAGCTCAGATTGTTCACCCACAAATACAGTCGCTGAGCTTGTCAGCTTGGTTCCTCACAACAATGAATTTGGATCACTAAGTATACCAGAGGATTGTAAGACAATTCTTCAGCATTCCTGGGCGGATGCCACAATTATATTTTATAAGCCGAAATGGAAGAGATTTTGTTTTTGGTGTGTTAACAACAGTCTGCATCCCCTGACATCCTCTCCAGAGCAGACACTACCATACTTACTCCACCTCGTGAAATCAGGTCTAGCGTATTCCTCCAGCTATTTCCAGATTTTGGCGGCAAAGCAGGGAATTCTCGTTATGGTTCAATAGACTAAGCAAGGAGTTCATGAAATGTCTTTTTAGAGTTTATCCTCCATTAACCCCTTCAGTGCCCATGACGAGCTGGACTCGTCATGGGCCGCGGTGGCGCTGTGCCCATGACGAGTCCAGCTCATCATAGACCCCGCCCGCTAATACAACGGCCGGCACAGGGCGGGGAAAGGGGCGGGCACTGAAGGGGTTAAAGAATCCTCCAGTGACATTGCAGCTAAATACTGTTCTGTACAGCTCATGAGAAGCTTGTTTGAACCTATCCATATAAAGCAGGCATAAAATATGTTTCATGGAAGGTGGGTCTTCTGTTGGCCCTCACCTCTGCTAGGAGGATAAGTGTTGTTCAAGTCTTTACAATGAATGAACCTTACAATTCAAAGATGACAGCCATACTAAGAACTAATCGTAAATTCATTTTGAAAGTGCCAACCTCATTTCACCTGAATGAGCCAATTGTGTTGAAAGCATTTTTTTAAAATCCTACATCCACAGCTGAAAGAGCCCTATATTCTCTGGATGTCAAATGACTTTTCAAGTTTTATATAAATAGAACAAGGGCTTTTAAAGAATAGAACCAGCTGCTAATTTCTTTCGCGCTACCTAGAAAAGGTCACGGAGTTGTATCGCTCATTGGGTTTCTGCAGCCATTACCTTTTGCCATGACAAAGCAAGAAAGCCATTGCCTGCAAAGGTTAAAGCGCACTCTACAAGATAAGTAGCTGCAGCTACAGCCCAGTTTTCTGGAATTTGATTGCCAGGCATTTGCAGGGCAGCGACATGGACTAATGTCCACACCTTCACAAAACGTTATTGTCTAGATTCTTCACGGAAAGTGGATGCCACAGTTGGGCAGGCAGTGTTACGTTGGTACAGAAATCTTATTTTTACCCTAAATATTATGTTATGCAATGTCTTTAAAGCTTTATGTTTGAATTAATGAATGTGAGTTCTATATTTGATAGTAGCCTTCGTATCATCATAATTGCTTTTTCACTACTGATGGGTTTGCCATACCCAATGCCTCTTTACCTTGATACTGCTCACTACTCTGATTCAAGCATATGAATCTATGAAAGATTCAATACTTGAGAAAATCCTGTTATTTACCTGTACACTGTGGTTCTCCAGTATTAATATCTTTCATAGATTCACATGCAACACTCTCTCCTCCCCATTAGGGCTCACCACTCTGGATCTCTCTTATAATCTTTTACTTTACACTTGGGATCGAAGTCTGAGGTATGGTGGCTCTGCAGGGGAAGAATGCTTCAGGGTCTGAGTTATAACTGGTTGACGTTTGGTTCTAATAAAACAATGTGAATTGGTCACCAATGTCACTTGGCTTCTCTATGGGTTTTTTTCTCTCAATGCTTAGGCATAGCACTGCTTACTAATATTATTGCTGTGGGACTCCCACCATGATGACAGGGAAGATTCAAGCGCAAGAATCCATGAAAGATATCAATACTGGAGAACAACTGTGTACAGGTTAGTAACTTATTTTTTACCCACTAAAAACAACAACAACATTGCATCTGAAAGAAACACGTTAGTTAGATTCCTCACCTTAGAATATCCCCAGGCGTCAGGCTGGATCCGGAAAGATTTTTCGTCAGCAATACCCTTGCACGTCGCTAGTCGTCGTCTGTGGCTCCGCGTCCGTCGTCGGAATCGTGATCGCCGGGATGATGTCATCGGAGCACTTAGACGCCGCCCTCGCGCGCTGACGCAGTTCTTCTTTTTTCCGCACCAGTAAGCGCCGATCCGGGAAGAGCATACCATTTTAGTCACTTTTTGACTAAACTTTTTGAACTCTTTTGGTTCCATTTCCAGTCGACCTCGACTCTGGTGCCGGTAGGGATGCCTGGATTCAAACCGTGCGACGCCTGTCACCGCCTGATGTCGGTCACGGACCATCACCGCCGGTGTCTCTACTGCCTTGGGGCCGACCATGATGCCGAGTCGTGCCTCGACTGCTGGGCCATGACCTCGAAGGCTAGGCGGGAGCGGTCCTGCAAGCTGCTTGAGATCTGGCAGTCGGCTCCATGCCGCTCGAGGTCCCGGTCAAGGAGGAGGTCGAGGGACCGGTCGCAGAGCCACAGTCATCACCGTTCGTCGGGGTCAAAGTCCTCGCATTCCGGTAAGTCGAGGCGCAGCAAGAAGTCGAAGAGGCGACATCGCTCTTCCGACTTCCCTTGCGGGTCGCGCGACTCGGCTGAGGGTTTGGGTGGCACCACCCTTGCGGCTCCGTCGGAGCCGCAGGAGTCGCGTCTGACCCCATACCCTCTGGTCCCTGGGTCTGACGCGACTCCGGCGGAGATCAGAGACTTCCTCGTGGCCATGAGGAGTCTGGCTCCGCCGTCAATGCCTGCCAGTGTGCCTTCGGGCCCCGCAGGCTCGACTGGGAGGCCTAGCGAGCTGGCGGCTCTGGCCCCGGCGCCATCGTCGACTTCGGTCCCGACGCCGCAGGCTCCCGCGGGATCCAGACCTGGATCCCGGTCGACGCCGGTCGACCTTACGACCCCTCCGCCAGCGCCGACCCCTTCAGTGCTACCCCCGGCGCCGCCTTCGGACGACGCCGTCCCCAGGTTTAGTCCCGGTCCGGGCCCGGCGCCGATGGATGACAGGTTCATCTTCCGCCCGGCTCCGATCATTCCACCTGTATACCAGGAGTCGGATGATGGGGACGACTGGGAGGGGTCTGAGGACCTTCTGGCACAGCAGTGTCAGTTATCTCAGGACTGGGCAGAAGAACTAGAGGATGCCAGTGGTCTTGACACTTCCCCTGACTCTGGCTTCATCTCTCCTCCCTACGGAGGAGGGTGCTACATATTCTGTGGTGCTGCACAAGGCGGCCGAAGCCCCTGGGCTGGAGCTCCCTGCTGTGGCCGTGAGGACTAATCTCCTCACTGAAGTGCTTCAACCGCCAGTAAGCTCCTCAGAGCCTCTGCTGCAGTTCAATGAAGCACTGACCGACGTTCTGATGGGCACCTAGTCCAAGCCCTCCACAGTCCCTCCTGTGGCCCGGAACGTGGCCCGGTGCCACCTCCCTGCACCGGGTTACCCCAGTTTTCTGTCGGTGCACCCTACGCCCGAGAGCCTGGTTATCCAGGCCTCTACCTCCCAGACCGCCTTCCCGTCCGCACCCGGGAATCCAAAAGGTTGGAACAGTTTGGGAAGAAGCTGTTCTCCTCCCTTAGTTTAGGGTTGCGGTCTTGTCATGTTCCTCTAAACTCTGACGTGCTACTCAAAACTCTGACGCGCTACTCATAACAATGAATAGGTTTACTGAGATTGTCAGACACTTTACTACTCAAGCCAACTACTGATGATGTCACTATTGAACTGCTTTATTTAAACTTAGTAACGAGAAAATACCAAGTTATTTTTGATCAAAGTATGACTGCATTATCGTATCCATTCTTTTGCTCTTATTTCTTTATTTAGTTCAAATAGTACTGAGTTGCAGAATATGTCTATATGTGCAAAAACGTTCTGTTTGTCTTTACTGTATAAAAGCGCTCTGTTTGTATATATATCATAATCATGCTCCATATGCTTCATTTGCTGACATGCTAATTACGCTCCAAAGCGTTTCTGCCTTTGTACTATTTCTTCCTTCAGCGGCCGCCGTACTTGTGTTCTTGCTATTTAAGGCGACCGCACCCTTCCACACCCTGCAGGTTATTCCGGTGTTTAATCAAGGGTGTTTGCCTGTTCGTGTCTCTGCGCTCCCAGGCCTGTTGAAAGAAAACATTATTATACCGGTAAGATTATTAGCCGGTATTTGCAGTTCGAAGTTAACTGTTCTTCAGGTAAGGAACTGCGTTTCCTTTTTAGGTCGAGCCTACAGCAGCGCATGCGCTGTTGCTCGACTTTTGTAAGTGGGATTTAAAAGTGCTTCCCACCGGCATTTGCTGGCCTAATGCTTGTGTTCACGCTCGCGTGAACGTGCAATTACTTTCACTTTGGGCGCTGCTGCGCGCGCACAACTCGCGTTTGCCGGCGCGCGTGCGCGCCTCTGCCTCTCTCTCCCGCTGCAGCCCCCATCTTTGCTTGTTTTTAATGTAGGCAGCACCGCACACCTTGGCAGGAATGATGGCGGCATCAACTTTCTTTTATTATGTGTGGCACCGAACGTGGCTGCATGCCTTTTTTTTAATGTTTATTTGACTTTTTGTCTACAATGGCAGCACACGTACTTTAGCTTTAAACTTCCTAAGCTAAAGCGCGGGTGCTGCCATTGCTTCAAAAGTAAAGACATAGAAAAAGTATTTTTTTTCTATTTTTTTACTTTTGAAGCCATCGCGGCAACTGCACTTTAGCTTAAGCTGTTTAAAGGTAAAGCGCGGGTGCCGCGATGGCTTTGCAATGCAATAGCTCTTGCATTATTACTAGCAACGCCAATAGCTCAAACTGACAGTAATGCGAGATCTATTGTTTATCGTTCTTACCATGCAATGTTCTCTCATCTGCAAGTTGGTTTTTTTTCTTTGATTTGTGCTGCTTCATAGCTTCTCCCTAACCACTGATAGAATAACCGTGTGTTTTTTAAACTAAGCACTTTTTTCACATTTATTTTCTGTAACGCCTTCCGCCACAACTACTTTTCAGCTCATTTGTGTTCTGTTCAATCAGGGCTCTTACCAGATGAACAGCATACGGCTGTGTACATGTCCTACTGCCAATTTAAATGTGCTTGCACAACATGGTGTATGTAATAGGCAGAAGCAGACGACCACTGTTTGTCTACAATTATAATGCAAGTATTCCATGACGTCAGAACAGCTAGCCCAGGGCACATTCGGCTATGTCTTTATTTGGCAATTTCAGAAACGTATCTAAATGCAATCATTTAGAAAACATTATCGGAACATAGAAAATGGAGGAACTATTCTCCCCACAACTCCCTCTGCTTGGTATTTGCTTCAATGCCAAACGTTCAAAACAATAACATTATTGTGTAACAATTTCCTATTTTCATAGCTGCATGGCTTGATTCGGATCCTGTTTTATTAATTAAATGTTTTTCACTGACTAATGTTCCTCTCCCACTTTGAATAAACTGCAGGTAGTCGGGAACCTGCATTGCTGGTCCACAGAAGGGTTTTCTCAGTCATTTCACCTAGGTGTGACATTCCCATAGTTTCAGCACGCTTAGCGTGACATTTAGAGAGGCGCAATGTTGCTAGCTCTGCAAAGCACGTCTAATTATTAATTATATCCGAACTGATCCAATTTCTATTAAGTCCTGCATAAAACACAGCAACGTTGCACCGCCATCAGCTGTAGGAGCGCTGTGCAGGCCCCTCCATATAAACGTACAATTAAACAAATCTACACGCAAGAAATCTGCAGTGACGTGACTATTCGCCCCTTCTCCTTGCCTACCCTTCTGCCAAAGTCCCGTCCTTTCATCAGCATGGCCACTCTTTTTTTTTTAGCACGCATTACTTGCTTTCCAGAGTGTCAACTTCACCCTGTGACTTGTGTCAGTTTCAAAGATCTGATGCTCTGAGCGTGATCTGAATACACAAGATTTGCTCAAGTGACTCGCACGGGGGCCACTTGGTGATTGTTTTTATTTTACAGAACTCCCTCAACTGGTGATGAGCTGCTTCCGACATCCATCATTTAGCAACCACCCGTGCCCAATCATGCATCCATTCGCCCATGCCCAAGCATTCATCCACCCATTCACTCTTGCATCCATCCATGTGTGCTGCCACCCCTGCCCAGTGTCCACCCATCCACCGCTGCATGCAGGTACACCCATCCAACTATATATTCATCAAAGTATACACCCATTCAACTATAAACGTATCCATGCATCCATAACTTATCCATTAATCCACCACATACCTACTACGTGCACGTCCTCATATGTCTGTCGATTGTCACCATAAGTATGATTGTGTGTGACAGCTGCGCCCGTCCTGGGGTCCTGTAATCACCCTGTGTTAATGTTATTCATTGCAGCTGCATAGATAGTTCTGATGATGCAGAGAAGCAACCTTTCGCTCACATTGAGTCAACAAGCATTTGCAATGCAATAGGTCTCGCATTACCGAGCTATTGGCGATGCTAATCAGAGGCGCAACTAGAACCAAATTTCGGGGGGGGGCTGAACAAAAATTTCGGGGGGGGGGGGGGGCTGAACTTTAAGCAATAGGCAGAGTGGAGCTGCAGGGGCTCTTAGAAGGGGTGAAACAATAGCGAGGCCTCTTTAACATGCAAATGGTCTTTTAAAGACCTGTGAAGTGCTCGGGTGAGGCTGCTTTTTTGCCCAGGAAGGTGTCTCATCCCGGGCTGCCACACACGAGGGGGGGGGGGGGGGCTGAAGCCCTGTGAGTCCAATGGGTGTTGCGCGCCTGATGCTAATAATAATGCAACGCCAATACCTCAAACTTTCAGTAATGCGAGAGCTATTGCATTGCAAATGTTGTTTTTCTATTTATTTACTTTTTAAGCAATTGCGGCACCTGCGCTTATTGCTTAAAAAAGTAAATAAATAGAAAACATTTTTTTTTCTATTTTTTTAGTTTTTAAGCTATCACAGCACCCAACGTATTGCTTAAAAAATAAATACATAGAAAAAAAACATTTGCAATGCAATCGCATTACTGAAAGTGGATCGTGAATTGACTACCTTATGCTGATTTTACCGCCTCGCAATCCCACGCTTTGCTGACGGGGTCTTTTCACAAATCTACTTGAATAACGCACAGGAAAGTCTGCATCACCGACGGAAAGTAGTGCGTCAGATAAGCTAACTGACTTCATCTCAGGCGTACCGGGCTCCACGAGGGCCCATCCTCTCTAGTGACTTTTGTTTGGGGCACTGCTTACCTAAAGCAGACACTAAACAAACCTTTTGATTGCTGCTTTTAGACAATTTTGTATTGCCTCTTCAAGGCCTGAAAACAAGAACTTCACAGCTGTGAGACTGCTTTCGAGAGCTGCAGTGGTGGAGCCAGGGCTTTAAATGCGATGAAAAAACTGGGGGGTCTCTCCAAGGAGCGTGGCCAATGTAATTAAGGGTGTGGCTTAAAACGCATAGGCAAAAAATCTGTGCTTAGCATAGTGTGCCACAGACTTGTATTTTGCTGTTTCTGTCATTGCAACCAGACATATGATACAAGTAACATCACAGCTACAAGAAGTCAGGACTATTGGCTTTGTCAATGGTTGTTAGCTGCATAAGATAAATAAGCAGCAACTATGACTTGTACATATTATTGAAAAAGCTTCCACTTAAAACCCTGGTGACACCACGACAATGTTGCCGCTCCTGAGTTTCAAAAAGAGAAGTGGCAATTTGCAGTGTGCGCTATTCAATAGGGCCTCCTCACTCGCAACAGCGCTCGGAGTCTTATGTTTTAAAAAGCAGGCACATGGGGGATGTAAGAAGCAAGGATTTCCCTTCCCCTACAACGTTCACCTAGCATGAGGTCATGCCGTAACTTCTCCACTAGCAGAAGTGAGCAGTGTGAGTACGCACACATGGATGTGCCTGCTGTCACTGCAATCCGGGAAAAAACGGACGGTCTGTGCCAGGGCACAAAACAGAGCCCGTTTCGAGGCCATCTTTAAACAAGCATTGGCATAGCCAATAGGTCTCGCCTTTGGGACCTTATAAGTGTTTAGCCATGCAACAGTTGTTGTTGCACCAAGGATAATGTGCTGCATAACTAAATACTTATAAGGTCCCAAAAGCGAGACCTATTGGCGATGCCAATGCTTGTTAATTTAGTTACAGCATTTCCTGGCAGCTCTTCAAATTGTCAAGGTCAAAGTATTAACCTGCATTCTTTTCAGCCTTTCCAGTTGAAGGAAGGAGGTCATAAATCCTGTTAAATGTCAACATGTGTTTTTGGCAGAAGTATTCTTAGAATCACGGAGCATATTATTTTAGGAACTATTATTTCAAGACATTTGAGCTACGCTTTTAAGGAATATTATTTCAAGACATTTGATCTACGCTCTTAAGAACTATTATTTCAAGACATTTTATTTACGCATTTCAGCAATTACAAAAACAATTGAGAACTATTTACACAGAAAAGTGAATATTGTTTTTGGTGCTTAATCATCTTTCTTGGGCCTATATGTATAAGTGTATTTATGCGCCTTGGGCCTATAAGTGTATTTATGTGCCTTGGGCCTATTTATAAGTGTATTTATGCGCCTTGGGCCTAAGTATAAGTGTATTTATGTGCCTTGTGACCCTGAAAAAGCCATAGTTCAAGGAATACTGGGATACTAGATGAGAGCACATTTTGGGAACTTTCCTAAAAGACTTATAAATCTCCTCAAGTATTTTAATCTAAAAATCAAAATCAAGATATGTGCATATAAAGCTCAAACTCATCACCTTGAAAGCGCAATAATCTACAACAACTACAGCAACAGTTTGTTTGATCTTTTTTCTTTTCAGATCTCCCTCCCTACAGTACCCTCCCTAATACCCTTCCCCCCATCTGGCCATCTTGATACTCTGGTGTTTTTTGAGCGCAGAGTCAAGGCTGCCTGGAGGTGGGCTTCTTGAGGGCACTGCTCCTGAGGAACCGGTTCTGACAGGTCTATCAACACCGCGTGCCTTTTGGACCGTTACACCCACTCCTTGTGGGATATGGTGGCGGACGTGCTGCCTCAGTGTGTGGAGGAGGCCCGGACACGGCTCGCCCAGGCTGTTGCCGAGGGGCGGGATGCGTCACGGTATTCATTCCGATGTGGGCTGGACACAACGGACTCGCTGGGCAGGGCAATTGCGACCACGGTGGCGATTTGTCGCCACGCCTGGCTGAGATCCATGAACTTCTCCGGGGATGTCCAGAGCACCCTCATGGACATGCTCTTCGATGACCGTCGCCTTTTTGGCGACAAAGTGGATAGTGCGCTGGAGCGCTTTAAGGACTCCAGGGCTACGGCCAAGTCCTTGGGCCTCTCGGCCCGCGCCCGCAAACTTTCGCTTTTCGCCCCTTTTGTGGCCAAGGGAGGTGCGCCCCCTCACGTCCGTCTAGCCACAGGCCGCAGAACCAGCCTCAATGAGGTCGCGGACGTGGATTCTGCCGAGGCGGAGCAGGGCGACAACGAGCCAGTCCGTCCACATCTGCCCCAGCAGCATCCGCCTCAAAGCCCTCCTAGTCCGAGCTTTCATGCCCATTCCACGCCAGTGGGAGGCAGAGTTCGCCATCACCTGCTCCACTGCGTACCATCACATTGGACAGGTGGGTGCTGCAAATCGTCCAAAGGGGCTACTCCCTCCCCTTTGAGGCGACCCCTCCAGCCATGCCACCGCTGTATCACCGCATTTCGGGGGATCACTTGCAACTTCTGCAGGAGGAAGTTACGACCCTCTTGGCCAAGGGGGCCATCGAGCGCGTTCCTGGCCCAGAAGTAGGTCGGGTTGTTATTCCCACTACTTTCTGGTTCCCAAGAAGGGCAAAGGGGGCCTACGCCCTATCTTGGACCTCAGGAGCATCAACGCCTTCCTCCGGAAGGAGAAGTTCAAGATGCTCACCTTACCTCAGGTTCTGGCTGCCCTAGACCCTGGAGACTGGATGGTAGCATTGGACTTGCAGGACGCTTATTTCCACATCCCCGTCCTACCGGCCCACCAAAGTTACCTGCGGTTCACGGTAATCCACGAGCACTTTCAGTTTACCGTGCTCCCCTTCGGCCTCACCAGTGTCCCTCGGGTGTTCACGAATGTGATGGCGGTGGTCGCAGCTCATCTGCGCAGATTAGGGGTTCCAGTCTTCCCCTATCTCAACGACTGGTTGTTGAAGCTGGGCTCACCCCAAACAGTCATCACCCACCTCCAGACTATGGCCGACGTCCTGCATTTGCTGGGGTTCTCCATCAACGTGCCGAAGTCGCATCTGAGTCCCTCCCAGAAGCTCCTCTTCATCGGGGCGGTTCTGGACTCGGCGCAGTTCCGGGTCTATCCTCCGGAACAGCGGGTTCAGGATATTCATGCTCTTATTCTGATCTTTTCGGCCTTTATCCCGGGTTTCAGTCAGGTTGGTGCTGCGGCTTCTGGGTCTGATGGCCCCCTGCATCCTGCTGGTACATCACGCCAGGTGGCGGATGCGGGCTCTGCAGTGGGACCTGAAGTTTCATTTTGCCCAGCATCGGGGCAACCTGTCCGACCATGTCTTGATCTCAGAGGGCACTACACGACAGCTGCAGTGGTGGCTCACGGACCGCGATTGGGTCAGTGGCAGATCCCTCTCCCTTCCCCAACCGGAGCACACAGTAGTGACGGATGCGTCCCTCCTGGGATGGGGGGGCCACATGAGAGAGGCGGAGATCAGAGGCCTCTGGTCTCCGGCGGAGTCCCGGCTCCATTTCAACCTATTGGAGCTGTGGTCGATCCGGCTTGCACTGAAGGCATTCCTTCCCTCTGTTCGGGGAAGTGTAGTGCAGGTGTTCACGGACAACACCACCGCCATGTGGTATTGCAACAAACAGGGCGGGGTGGGGTCATGGACCCTTTCTCAGGAGGCTCTGCGCCTCTGGACATGGCTGGAACATCAGGGAATCACCCTGGTGGTTCAACACCTGGCGGGCTCTCTGAACGCCAGGGCAGACAAACTCAACCGCTGGTGCATGATGGATCACGAATGGTGTCTGAACTCGGACGTGGCGCAAGGCCTCTTTCGGCAGTGGGATCAGACTTGGTTAGATCTATTCGCCACCGAAGAGAACGCGCAATGTCAGTAGTTCTGCGCGTTGGAATTTCCAAGGCGGCACTCGCTCGCAGACGCTTTTCGTCGCAAGTGGAGTTGCGGTCTGTTGTACGCCTTTCCGCCTATACCACTTCTGCCCAGAGTGCTGAAGAAGATCAGGCGCGACCGGGCCCAAGTCATCCTTGTGGCTCCGGATTGGGCACGACGATACTGGTATCCCGAGCTACTCAGTCTATCGATCGATCCCCCAATTCGACTGCCTCTTCAGAAGGACCTTCTGTCGCAGCAGCAGGAGACGGTCCTCCACCCGAACCTGTCCAGCCTCCACCTCCATGCGTGGAGATTGAGCGGCGGCAGTTGATGCCATTTGACTTGCCTCCTGAAGTCTGTAATGTTATTCTGGCAGCCAGGCGTCCCTCCACAAAATCGGTATACGCCTACAGGTGAAACAAATTTGTGGCATGGTGCACAGCAAAGGCTGTGGATCCCCTTTCCGCCCCTCTTTCTGAGGTTCTCCTCTTTCTTCTTTCCCTGGCCCAGCAGGGCTCTGCTCTGGGCACCCTCAAGGGATACCTTTCGGTTATTTCTGCTTTCTTACGGCTTCCTGATCAGCCTTCTCTTTTTAAATCCCCTGTTGTTTCTCGATTCTTTAAGGGCATTACTCACATGTTTCCTCCTGTCCCTTTCGTAATGCCTCAGTGGGATTTAAATCTAGTGTTGACCTATCTGATGTGCGCTCCCTTTGAGCCACTTCATAATGGTCCCCTTCGTCTTCTGACTCTTAAGACTGCTTTCCTGGTTGCCATCACCTCTGCTAGAAGGGTGAGTGAGCTCCAGGCTCTATATTATTATTATTATTATTAATTGAATTTATTGAGCGCGACAGCTACCCATGAGGGTTTCCCGGCGCTAAGAGACAGATCAACAACATCAAGCAGAAGATTTAGAGATCAAAGAGCCAGGTTTTCACCGCTCTGCGAAATCGCATATGACAGTTTTCCATCCGAATGGCCAAAGGAAGTGAGTTCCACAGTCTGGGTCCTAAGTTCGCAAAGGAACCACCGCCCATTCTGGTGAGTTTAAACTTTGGTACATTGAAGAGATGATGGAATGAGGAACGAAGTGAGCGAGCAGGAAGGTAGGGGCTGACAAGGGCCTGAAGGTAGAGGGTAGCTGATCCGATTTTGATCTTATGCATAAAGCTCAAAGCTTTAAACTTTATACGATTTTCAACACGAAGCCAGTGCAGCTCTCTCAGGCGTTCTGTAATATGGTCACGTTTCCGACAGCCACAGAGAAGCCGAGCTGCGGCATTTTGTACCAGCTGAAGGCGCCGTGTGACGGCCTTGGTAGACCCCAGGTAGAGCACATTGCCGTAATCTAATCTCAAGGTTATCAAGGCATTCACAATAGATCTCTGGGTGTTTTTGGGGAGTATCCAAAAGATTTTACGTAGCCATCGTAGGATGGTAAAACAGGTGGCTGCGACTTTGTTGACCTGATCTTTCATGGATAGTCCCCTGTCGATAATTACTCCCAGGTTTCGCACTTGTTCAGATGGAGTTGGTAGGGGACCCATGGTAGTAGGCCAATGTCTTAGGTTCCAGAGGTCGGGTTTGTTACCAAGGACCAGGACCTCAGTCTTTCCGCCATTTAATTTGAGTAAGTTGCTGTTCATCCATCCAGATATTTTGCTGAGTCCTGCTTGCAAAAGGGAAGGAACCGTAGGATCAATTTGAGATAGTGAAAAAACAATTTGTGAATCTTCAGCGTAAGAGTAAAGGTTTAAACCAGAACATTGTGCAACATACACCAAAGGTGTGACATATAAATTAAAAAGAAGAGGACTAAGGATTGACCCCTGGGGTACACCATGGGGGGAGGAGTAGCTCTTTGAGGAGGATGACTTAGAAAAGATTTGAAAGGTACGGTCAGACAAAAAGGATGCGAGCCAGTCCAAGGCTTTATTGCCAATGCCGATGGCAGCGAGGGATTTGAGAAGGATACTGTGTAACACAGTATCAAAAGCTGCGCTGAGATCAAGTAAGATCAGCGCAACTGTTTCTCCTCGATCCAAGAGCAAGCGCAGATTGTCTGTAACGCCCAAAAGGGTCGTCTCCGTAGAGAAGCCGGGGCGAAATCCAGACTGGGATGGATGCAAAAGGCTATTGTCTGTTACAAATTTTGAAAGATGAACATGGATGTGTTGTTCCAAAATTTTCGAAAATGTCGGTAGTAAAGAAATGGGACAGTAGTTGGCGGTCACCTTAGGATCCGCCAGTGGCTTTTTCAAGAGCGGGGTGACCATAGCATGCTTCCAATAACTGGGAACGGTTGCAGTATCAAGCGAGTGGTTTAACATTTTACAAATAGTGGAAAGATGTGAAGAATTCAGAGAACGTAGTATCAGGGCGGGCAAAGGGTCCAGCGGGGATCCTGACTTGACTTTGCTCAATGCTTCTGAGAGAATTTCCGGGCAGAGATCAGGCCAGGACAACAATTGAGGCGAAGATGACACCAACGAGTTGACAGTCTCTTCCCTAGTCTGAGGAGAAGTCGCGGAAACATTTAAGCTGCTTTGAGCAAAAATGTCATGATGTATATTCGTAATTTTGGAAATAAAATACTGGGCAAGCTCATCGCATTTCGTGTTGGATAACTGGGGAGGTGTTGCCGTGGTCTGTGAACCAGCGAGCTCCTTCACCACATTAAACAGAGTTTTTGATTTATTTATTGCTTCGTTGATAGTCTTATTGACGTGGATAGCCCTAGTTGTATCACACGCCTTATGATAGCATTTCAGCTCTGTTTTATAGGCGGTACCAGATATAAGGGAGTAATCTTTCCTCCATAAGCGTTCTAATTTCTTACATTTAGATTTGTGCATGCGGAGCGTCTCATTCTACCAAGGAGCGGGGGCTTTGTGGATTATCCCTTTCTTGTGGGTAGTGGGAAGACAGGTATTTATGGCTTCAAAGCCTCCTTTCCTTTCTATCCATCCGGACAAAGTTGCTCTCAGGACACGTCCTTCCTTTCTCCCTAAGGTGCTAACTGCCTTTCACATCGGCCAGTCTGTTACACTGCCCACCTTCTTTCCGCCTCCGCATCCCTCGAAAGAGGAAGGGAGGCTCCACCGTCTGGACCCAAAACGGGCGCTGTCCTTCTATCTGGACCGCACCAAACAGTTCCGGGTGGACGACCAACTCTTTGTTGGCTACGTGGGCGCTAAGAAGGGGCGGGCGGTGCACAAGCGAACCATCTCTCGGTGGGTCGTTTTGTGTATCTAAGCCTGTTATTCCTTAGCTAAAAAGGAACCCCCTGTGGGGCTGAGGGCCCATTCCACTCGGGCCACAGCGGCGACCACTGCCCTGGGCCGGGGAGTCCCCTTGCAGGACATTTGTCAGGCAGCAACTTGGGCCTCGCTGCACACGTTTGCCAAACATTATTGCCTGGACAGCCAAGTCCGGAGAGATGGCTTCTTTGGCTGTTCCGTTCTCCAGGGTTTCCTGGTGTGATCTTGGTTCACAGACCCACCACCGGGGTTGGTATTGCTGGGGTATCTATTCTAAGGTGAGGAATCTAACTAACGTGTTTCTTTCAGATGAGCAAGTTACTTACCTTCGGTAACGATATATCTGTAAGAAACATTAGTTAGTTAGATTCCTCACCGCCCCACCCATCCTCCCCGTTCTGCGAACCGATATGTAGGGTTAAGGTCATCACTTTCAGGGCCCTAGATTCTTGGCACCAGTGTCGGTCTCTTGCATGGCTCTGCGTTCCTGGCGTGGAAAGCTATGTACAAGAACTGACGTCAGTGCGCGAGGGCGGCGTCTAAGTGCTCCGACGACGTCATCCCAGCGATCACGACTCCGACGACGGACGTGGAGCCGCAGACGACGCCTACCGACGCTCAAGGGTATTGCTGACGAAAAATCTTTCCGGATCCAGCCTGACGACTGGGGATATTCTAAGGTGAGGAATCTAACTAACTAATGTTTCTTACAGATATATCATTACCGAAGGTAAGTAACTTGTTCTTCAAGACCTTCTCAATCCTAACATAAAGCAACTGGACCTATCTGCTGACATCAGTGACACTGTCAAGAATGTAATGTTATCATTCATATGTTAGTAAACTCATTGGCTGTTTTACCCCAATAAAAATCTCACAAAAGATTAAATAAAAATAGATTTTTCTAGCCGTTGTGCAATAAAAGACTATTGAGTTGTGGAAAAAGTTATCAGAGGCTAATATCCGAACCCCCTGTACTCCACAGCAGCAATCACAATAATCCACTCAGTTGCCAGACAGATCAGAGGCATACTAAAATGTTGCCACATTTGCTCCAGACTTTGTGACTGCTATATGCTTTCGATTAAATCAAGGCCTAATTTCAGATTATGCTGCTTCATCTACAGTCATCAAGTTTGCTCACCATCTCTTATAGTCAAACAGCTCTCAGAAGCCCAAAATACCTACAGCTACAATTAGCAAAATTCAGAACGTTTTTTGTCTAGAAGAATTCCCACCTGAGTCTGTTTACCTCTTCATATTAATGAGAAAAAAAACCCTTCTCAGTTTTAGACGGCACTTCAAAACTCTATTTTCCTGCCTCTTTGTAAGTGATAACTTCTCCCCCTTAAAACCTGCCATTGATCTACTAAAATGTCATTCAAGACTGATGTTCTTTACAAGCACCAGGCATGATCCATATATCTTCTTTTTTTTTTATTTAAATTTGTTTATTGGTTTTACTCAGAGCCATACATACATGATTGGACAACATATCTGAGATGGTCAACAGATCCAGGAACAGCCGTTAGTGCTTGACGTATACTATACCCTCTCCTCCCGGCCCACTTGTTTATCCATCTCCATTTCAACAGTAGGCGATACACAAAGATTCCCTCGATACACATTCCAATGCAACCACTTTTTATCCCACTTCTTGGGGCATCCCCGAGCCGATCCATATATCTTCTGTTTCTAAATCCTGGGCATCCTATTCAGAGTGTTGTGGGTTATAGATCTTGTGAGTTACTGGTCAAATGCGTGGTCACCTGAAGGCACCATGGTGCTAAGACTATGTCAAATGAACATATGAGCAGCCAAAAGGAGCTAGCAGAAAAATTAAGTCTCAGGGCATCTACGAAAGGCAGAATTACTGTCCTAAGGAGTATGAGAGATGATTCCAGAGCAGTGGGGCTACGCTCAAAAATCTCTTCCTTTTGTTTGCATACTGAAAGAGTAATATCACTTCTGAACCCAGTTTTCAAACAGGCATAGTGAAGAATCCTAGAGTGTACGAAAGTTTGCCCTAAGCCATAAAATGTCCCAGTCAGGTATATATAAAGCCTCTGACTGGATCTGTTGCAATTATTGACACCAGTAGAGATTCTGGTGCCCTTTTGATACCTATTCAAATGTACTTAATCATGCCACAAGCCTAACTGCCACATTCTGGGCACCTTGTAGTTTCTTATTCATGCCATCTGACCGCTCTAAGTTGCAGACCAGACATTGGTGTAATCCAATATGGATGCAAGCAGCCATCATTGAGGCCCAAAGTGGCTGGTGCAGGAAATGAAGGACTTTCTTTGTAGCCTTGTTTGAAACGAAGCAGAGAAAAGCATCTGATTTAGCCAGACGTTCCAGTGTCCAGTCCTTTTTAAAGTAAAATCTCAAGCTCTTAGCTTTCGCAGGTACTTTATCTGTGGAAGCCGAAAGGCTGACTCACATATTACATCCTTTCCAAAGTTTAGGACTCAGGTTTTCTATCATTAGCTTCAGTAAGTTTGCACTCATCCATGTTTGAAAAACAATGATGCAGGTACAGAGTTACACTGGGACACTCAATACGGCGGTTTGACTGGTGTTATCTGTGTATGAAATTGATTCCACTCTAAATAATCTAATTGCAACTGCAAGTAAATGCAAATAGGCACTGAAAAGACTAGGGGAGTAGGCTAAGCTTGGACCGGCAGGGAGGAAGAGTCTGAGATTGCATAAATTCTGTCATAACACAAAACCATGAAATGACAGCCTTATGCAAACCTGCCTTTGCTAAACAGTGGTCCAAGATGTCATGGTCCACATTGTCTAAGGCAGTGGATAGGTCTAAGCAAATCAACATAGATCCATATCCAGCAGCAAAATGAATATCCGTTTTTTAAAAGTTGATCACCATCTCCTTCCATTGTTTTTCTCTTTGATACAGGAGTGCTATGTTTAAAACGAAATATTATTTTTCTTTGATGCTTGCCTGGGCATTTGTTGGAGGTTTGCTGACTCCCCCCTTCTTCAGTGACTAAACATCCTCACTCTGTTACCATCTGATGGAACACTAGGCCCTTCTTACCATTTCTCCTGCAATGGAGCTTTGATAGTTGCCTGAGAGGTAAAGGGGAGTTATCATCTCTTGAACAATTCAATTTACAGTGTAACCTATTTGGCCACACACTAAGGACTTGGTAGGTAAATATAAGGAATTTATTAAAACTGAAGAGCCAAACTAACGTATATACATCTCAAAAATATGGTATAAAGATACATAACCACAGGTATGCCAAAACGTCAAATGAAATTAAAACTTAGTAACAAATAGCATACCAGAAATGCAGTTACATCAATACAGAAGGTTAAAAATAGAATTTGATGATCAGTGTACCAGTTTCAATGCTTCTCTCTATAAATGAATAAATCTAAAGTTGCCTAAACTAATTCTAAGCTAAAGTTGATTAGGGAAGCCTAGTTAAATCAGGCAAGTAGGGAGATTTTCTAACACAAACCTATGTGAACAACTATTTTCTACTGTGAATACACTCCAGAAATATGTTTAATGCTTTATTCTTCATCAATCAAACTAAGGCACACAGAATATAAGGTGCTATGAGCACGTAAATATCACTCTTCTAGGATGTGTAAGGATGGAGCTAAAATCATTCTGCTCCAATCCCTCCTCTGATGGCAAACTTAGCCATCACAATCAAGATATAGGTCTTATCAGATAAACCAATAAAAACCTTGTCGTTTTCATAATTTTTTTGTCGAGACTCCTCCAGACATTTCATGTCATCATAGTACCAACACTGACTCTCCTCTAACTCCACATCTGCCCTCTTCCTTTTTACTCAACGCCTTGCTTTTACACACTTATATCCTTTAAAGATCATCACCAGGAATATTACACAAAGTGTAAAGTTGAAATAGGCATATTTCCACACATATAATAAATTCCAGGACTCACAAGATCATATCAATCTAAAAATAATTCCCACTTTCCTCTAACCTCAAAGGGCAATTATCACAAGAGGTTTCAAGATGGCACCCAAAATTCCACTGCCTTGGTTTCCAAACCATTTGCCTACTTCCACTTTGCCACTTCTAATTGCAACAAAGCACCTGTCGCTTCCAACTCCTTCAAATCCTTCTTTAGATTAGTAATGTTCTTAATGTATGTTCTCAAGTCCTAACTGTTGTCAGACATGTAGATGCAACATGATTGAACCTTTAACATCCAACAAACTCCGCCCTCCTTTGCAAGAAGGACGTCTTATCCAGTATTAGGGGTGTCTTTCATAGATTCACATGCCTGAATCTTTCCCCGTCGTCGAGACGGGAGCCTCCGGTACATAAAAAAGTAATGTCCTATAGACATACATAGAGAAAAATAGGCCTAAGGGCCTCCCCTTAGCCGCCTATCCTAGTCCTTATGTAAAAAGGACCAAACTCTTAGAGTCAGCCAATCAGCTATCACCTCCCTCTAGAACCTTCCTGGCAGGAGCCTCAGTCCCTCAGATTTTCTACCGCACGTTGTGCTAGGGAGTCTCCAACCTGAGTTCTCCTCAGGATCTCTTTCAAGCCAGATTATTCACGTTTTTTGGTGACTTTTTTCTTCAGGATTTCAACGCTGACTACTTCAGGCCTCTTATTGCTGCAGTGAGTGTTTATTTCATCTACAACTCCTGGCATGTCTGAATCCCAGAAGAAAGCCCTTTTCAGGGCTTGTTCTTCATGTGGGAAGAAGAGGCTGCATGTGGACGACAAGCATGAACTATGCTTGTATTGCCTTTATCCGGACCACGTCCCTAAGGACTGTAAAATATGCAGGTCTTTTCCACATAAGACCTTGAGAGACAGGGAGGGCCGCCTGCTTATCTGGCTGGACAGGCTCAAGGACAAAGACAGTGTGGTGTCCTCAGAGGCGAGCTTTTCCGGAACCTCTGAAGTCTCCCTGAAGAGGCCGAGAGTGACATCTCCTGGCCCCTCAGACGCTCCTCCTAAGAAGACACACAAGACGTCTTCAGAGGCAAGATCTTCGAAATCTTCAGCGTCTGGCAAGGTCTCTCTCACTTTCAAGAAGCCTACTCTGTCGGCCACAAAAATTGCGACACCATCCTCTGCGCAAAAAAGGCCATCAGGACATGTCTCCACAGCAACGACGACCGTGTCCACATCCACAGCGGCGTCGGTCCGCTCGTCGACGACGACGACCCCTTCATCATCGTCTGCAGGTACCCCTATCTCGTCTATTATACCGTCGTCTAAATCATCGTCGACGACGAAGATAGTCCCGTCGAGGATATCGATGACGAGCGCGTCGACGACGAAGGCATCGTCGACGAAGATGTCGACGAAGATGTCGACGACCAAGGCATCGTCGACGACCAAGGCATCGTCGTCGAAAGCGTCGACGACGAAAGCGTCGACGACGGAAGCGTCGACGACGAAAGCGTCGATGACGAAGGCATCGACGACGACTGAATCGTCTACGACCGCATCGTCGACGAAGACTTCGTCGACGAGGAAATTATCGTCGATGGGGACCCCGTTGGTGACAGCCATACCGTCGACAACGGAGCCATCGATGGGAATGTCGTCGTCCATGGGACGGAAAACCACGGAGGTTTCTGTGCAAGGATCTGCTGGCAAACTTTCCAGACCACAGATTACCCCGGAAACAACATCTCCAAGCAAGGTCCAAACCAATTTACCTCTGGAGATTCTGCAGAGCGAAGAGTCCGAGGAGGAGCTCTTTCAGCAAGCTACTTCCCCTTCCGAGCTGTTTGTCAAATGCCAAAGCACGGACGAGGAGCAGGAAGATTCAAGCGCGCAGGAGCGCCCCTTCCAGGAACAGGTCAGCACGGAGGTCACTCCAATGGTCTGCCTCCCTCTGGCAATAGTTAAGGACCTCAAGTTCCTTATCAGGGATTACAAACAACGTTTCCCAGAACCACCAAGGATGGATACAGGGGTCCCAATGCCAACTACAAACCCCCCATCGACAGCCCCAAGGCAATCACGGCCGGTTACGCAGGTCTGCCACGAGCCGCCACCTCAGGTGATAGAGTCATCGGATGAGGAGGCTGAGGAGATGGAAGAGGGAGAGGTCCAGGGAGACCAAACAGACCAGGATGAGGAGGAGGAGTATGTAGCATCTTCACCACCTTCCCCACAACCGCGCCAGGCGGATTCACCACCTGTGGAAATTGGTGGTTTTCATAAGCTCGTTGAACGGGCTGCAACGCGCTTCCATATGGTCATGGAGTCGGCGGAGACAGAATGCTTCCTCCATGACTTTAAAGAGCAGACGAAGAAGACGACCAAATCAATCCCTATCATCGACTTCCTCTGGGACCAGGGAAAGAAGTTGATGCTGACGCCAGCCTCAGTTCCTGCGGTTGTTTCGCGCCTGGATAAGAAGTATAAGGCACCGTCCACGGCACCAGCTTGCCTGACTGGCCACCCGAAGCCGGATTCTGTCGTGACTCAAGCAGCCCAGAAAAATTCTCGAAATCCCTCCTCGCCTCTGTCAGCACCACCGGACAAGGAGGGCAGAAAATTAGACACAATAGGCAAAAGGTTTTCGACCACTTCGGCAATGACCATCAAGGTGGCCGATTCCATAGCCCTTTTAGGGCGTTATAACCGCCAACTTTGGGAGGATATTGCCCCATTTTTAGCAGAACTTCCGAGTGCGGTTCATGATGAGGTGAAGGCACTACTGTCCGAAGGCCAGACTTCTGCGGCCGAGATTATCGACTGCGCCATAGATGTAGCCATGACAGGCTTTCGTCAACTGGCTGGGGCTGCAGTCCTGCGCCGTCAAGGATGGCTCAAGGCGACATCGTTCAGGCAGGAAGTACAGACGAAGGTGCTAGATATGCCCTTCGACGGACAGCATCTATTTGGAGATAAAATAGACGAGGCGCTACAAGCCATTAAAAAGGACACGGACACGGCTAGAGCGCTTGGAACCCTGCAGGCAAGGAACCAGTCCTTTCGGGACAACAAATCTAGAGGTCAGTCCTCCTACAGAGGATCCTTCCAGAATAAGTCCTCATATTCTTTCCAGAATAAGACCCAGTACCAGCAAAAGCATCAACAGGGTCGACAGTCATCTTACGGAAGATCTAATTTCAAGGGTAAGAACCAGAAGAGGGGCACCGGCGGACGCCAGTGACCGCTTACTCCAGCCAGTCCAGCTACCATCTTCTTCTTCACAAATTGGAGGAAAATTGACCCATTTCCTAAAAAATTGGCGCATCATCACCTCAGATCGTTGGGTGCTCCAACTCCTCAGATTCGGCCATTCCCTAGAATTTACCGCCATCCCGCCTGCAACCCCTCCCCGCAGGTTTCCACACAGACATCTGCGGCTGCTGCACCGGGAAATATCGGAGATGTTACGCAAGGGAGCAATCGAGCGAGTTCCATCAGCTCAGAAGGAGAAAGGATTCTACTCCCGTTTCTTTCTGATACGAAAGAAAGAAAAGAAGTGGAGGCCTATCTTGGACCTCAGTGCACTCAACTCTTTCCTGAAGAGTCAGTCGTTCAGGATGGTGACGCTCCAAGAAATCCTAGGCATCCTGGAGGAAGGAGATTTCATGACATCCTTGGATCTTCAGGATGCTTACTATCACATCCCGATTCTCAGGGGGCACAGAAAGTTTCTACGTTTCGAAGTGGCAGGACAGCACTACCAGTTCAAGGTCCTCCCGTTTGGCCTCAAATCCGCTCCGCGGATTTTCACCAAGTGCCTTTCTCCTGTGGCAGCTTTCCTACGTCAAATGGGTCACCAAGTTTTCCCCTACCTAGACGACTGGCTGGTCAAGGCACCCACGGCCGTAGGCGCAACCAAATCCTCCAATGCTTGTACCAATCTTTTCCAACATCTAGGACTGACACTCAATCTTCAGAAATCACATATGTCCCCAACGAGAAGCATCACCTTTCTCGGGGCTACCTTAAATACGGAATGTGCGAGAGCATTTCCTTCAGACGAAAGAAAACACAGGATCATATCGCTGGCCAAGACGGTGGCATCAAGGAAATCCCTGAGGGTTCGCACCTTCAAGTCACTCCTGGGAATGATGTCTTCCTGTATACTACTGATCCCTCACTGCAGGCTGCGGATGCGTCCACTGCAGGAGGCTCTCTCGAACCAGTGGACTCAGAGTACAGGTTCGTTCGAAGACATTATAAGCATAACACCGCAAATATCCAAGAGTCTCGAGTGGTGGAAGGACTCCACAAACCTCTCGAGAGGACTACCGTTCCTGCTTCCAGCAGCGCCACTGGTGATCACCACAGATGCATCTCTAGCGGGCTGGGGAGCTGTCCTTCAGGACCTCAGAGTAAGTGGCAAATGGTCGGATCGGGAGCAACGCCTCCATATCAATCTGCTGGAGTTGAGGGCTGTGTATCTAGCGCTGCAGGCCTTTTTACCACGCATCCAGAACTCCCAGGTGCTCGTCAGAACGGACAACACCACGACGATGCATTATCTGAACAAGCAGGGAGGAACGCGTTCGCTCACTCTATCGCGCGAATCGCAGAAGATCTGGAACTGGCTTGTTCTCCATGGGATCACCCTCAGGGCGGACTACATCCTGGGAAAGGACAACACCATTGCGGACGCCCTAAGCAGGCAGAAATCCCTCTCCCACGAATAGGAGCTCAACGAGAGTGCACTAACACACGTATTCTCGGAGTGGGGGGTTCCAGGAATCGACCTGTTCGCCACCAGGGAGAACGCCAAATGCCCAAGCTACGCAAGTTGGCATCCCCAACCGGAGTCGCTCGGAAATGCCTTTTCCATCGGCTGGTTCAGCGTATTTGCGTACGCTTTTCCACCGTTCCCGATGATTCCCAGGGTCCTCAGGAAGATGAAGGCGGAGCCCTGTACTCTAATTCTGATCGCCCCGTACTGGGCGAGGCAGCACTGGTTCTCGGACCTTCATCGCCTCTCCATCAGGGCACCGATTCGTCTAACACAGCACCCGAACCTACTGACAATGTCCAACGGGCAGGTGCAATACCCGAACCTCCAATCGCTCAGGTTATCGGCCTGGCTCCTGAGCACAGAGAGTTCTGCCATTTGAACATCCCGCAGGAATGCAGGGACGTGCTAGCAAAAGCGAGGGCGGACAGTACCAACAAAACCTACTCTCTCAAATGGAAACGCTTCTGCGTTTGGTGCTCGGAGAAGGGCCTGAGACCACTTCATATCACGCCCGAACAGATATTGCCATATCTCTTGCTCTTGGCACAGTCCGGATTACCGCAAGCATCCATAAAGGTGCATCTGGCGGCAATTTCACGTTTTACCAGGACTTTCAAAGGCCCGTTTCTCTGGTCCAGTAGACTTGTTAAACAGTTCCTTAAGGGTCTTTATAGGTCCTTTCCAAGACCTCGAAGGGTCCCACCGACATGGCACCTCAACTTGGTCCTTAACCAACTCATGAAGCACCCCTTTGAGCCCATCCACCGAGCTTCCATCAAGTACATCTCATGGAAAACGGCTCTATTACTCGCTCTAACATCTGCCAGGAGAGTCAGCGAGTTGCAAGCTCTCTCCATTCAGGAGCCCTTCATGCAGTTCAAACAGGACAGGGTGGTGCTGAGGACAAATCCCAAGTTCATACCGAAAGTGCCTTCAGACTTTCACCTCAACGAGCCGGTGGTCCTACGCTCCTTCTTTGCAAACCCTACCACGGCAGCAGAAAGGATGCTCCATTCTCTGGATCTCAAACGGTGTCTTAAGTTTTATATAGACAAGACAAAAACCTTCAGAAAGTCTTCGCAGTTATTTGTGGCCTACAGCAGACCAAGGCTAGGTATGCCACTAACAAAACAGAGCATTTCAAGGTGGATCTCTTCTGCAATAATGTTCTGCCATGAAGGGGCCGGACGGCCGTTGCGAGACAGGGTGGAAGCACACTCCACCAGAGCGATGTCCACATCAGCAGCACTGTTCGCTGGAGTGCCGATTTTGGACATCTGTAGAGCGGCGACGTGGAAGTCACCGCATACCTTCTCCAGACACTACTGCCTGGATGCCGCACTTACAAAGGATGCGGCAGTGGGCCAGGCGGTGCTCCACCATCTGTTCCAGTGAGGTGAGCGTTCCAACAACCCGCCTTCCTGGTATGCACATTCTTTACTGTTTTACTGTTTGTTGTATGCCAATGTTTCAAACTGTTATGGTAATATGTGTATTATCTAAAATACCTATATGGCATGTTACATCAGAAATGTGCATAATGTATTGCTAACTACTCTGATTCAGGCATGTGAATCTATGAAAGACACCCCTAATACTGGATAAGAAACGCGTTACTTACCTGTAACAGCAGTCATCCAGTATTGGTGTCTTTCATAGATTCACATGCAACCCTCCCGCCTCCCCTGGAAGGACTCACTTCTCTCTCTAACTGTATTACGCCTACCTAGCTTGGTGCGTACGAAAATCTGAGGGACTGAGGCTCCTGCCAGGAAGGTTCTAGAGGGAGGTGATAGCTGATTGGCTGACTCTAAGAGTTTGGTCCTTTTTACATAAGGACTAGGATAGGCGGCTAAGGGGAGGCCCTTAGGCCTATTTTTCTCTATGTATGTCTATAGGACATTACTTTTTTATGTACCGGAGGCTCCCGTCTCGACGACGGGGAAAGATTCAGGCATGTGAATCTATGAAAGACACCAATACTGGATAACTGCTGTTACAGGTAAGTAACGCGTTTCTTATGCAGGTCTATTCTGCAAAACCATTGATCTAATGGCTATTGTTTCAGTATCTACTAGTAACAAATCTCCAGCAGTGGTAGTGGACAACTTATCAACTACAGTTTACAACTTTCTAATTTTCATATCATTCATTATTACCCCTACAGATGGGATGATTGCACTAAAAAAATGTCTCTCACAATGTCATCAGCACTAGCGCCTCGCTTGGATCTGGAATTCTGTTCCCGCACAGCATGAAATGTTCCACATGATAAACCTTTGGAAAAACTACACCTAAGTATCATTTTCTATATAATTGCTTAGGCAAGTTGAAATAAGCATATTTTCCACACATAAAATAAATTCCAGGAATCACAAGATCATATCAATCTAAAAATAATTCCCACTTTCCTCTAACCTCAAATGTATATTCACACTCACTCTTGCCCACAGATAGTGTCAAGTTAATTCTTGTTTTTCTGCACACATAACTTCCCTTTATGTTGCCAATCTAAAGCTAATGCTCCTTGATTTTCTGCGACTCAATGATCAATTTCTTTTTCAGTCCACCTAGGCATTCTAGTTAAGTTATGTCTGTGAACGTAGGCTGTATCTAGTGTTACGGTAGATGTGAACTACATTTTACATTTTAGCTGTGTCCAGTGATATGAGCATAAGAATGCCTGTTCAAATGTTTAAACAAGGGGATTTCTGAAAGGACCAAGACATCATTTAAAAAATAATATTGCATGTGACCCTGCCATAGATCAGGCTCAGCAGAAGAGTACAAGTGACCACATACGTCAAAGGTATGTGTTGATAGGTAATACCTTCTTCAACTGATGTGGGTAACTGCATACAGATATAACAGTCCCTCGCGTTCATAATGTCAACATATTCATAAAGCAATTTAATATAAGCATTTAAAGAGCAGTCTGTAGCTAAATCTACATGCAGCTCCTTCTCATCAAGCGGGTACAGACTTTTATCAGCAGAGCGTGAGGGTTTGGGGTTAATATTGGGCTTATCCTTCACTGAATTAGATGTAGGTGGATATAATCCTGCAAAAACAAAGTAATTAGTTCTACAATTGCTCCGCTTGTAAAGCTGCACACAGCATTCTCAGAATCTCGTTGTTGAAGTGTGTCCCTTGGTCTGACTCTAGAGAAGGGAGAACGAGGTATGAACTCCCTCAACGGTTTAACTACTGTGAGACTGTCATGTCTTCTGGTTGAGTAAGCCTTGACCCAGCGTGAGAAGATGCACAAAATCACCAGGACATTTCTCAGCCCATTGCACACAGGCATTTCGATAAAGTCCAACTGCACCCTGTTAAATGGACCACCTGATTTTCCTATGTGGCTCAGTCTTACTGCAGTTCTCTTCCCTATATTGTTCTGTTGACACACAACACATCTGTGACACATTGCTTCTGCCATCAATCTGAATCTAGGATTAAATAAGTTTGCCTGAACAAGCAGACCATAGCATCCCTCCCTACTTGAGCAGGACCATGATAATGCCTAGCCAATGGTAGCAAAAGACTATTTGCCAACACAGGACTTCATCTCCTAAAATGCAAATGTCATCTTCTCTTTTGACACACCCGGCCCTAACCCAACTTTGCTGTTCTTCTTCTGACACCTCTTCCTGAAGCCTCTTTAACTCCTCCCATGTAGCAGCAGTTGTCAACAAAAGGTTGTATTTGGTCTCATCTGTTCCCTCATTCGTATGCTCTCCATTAAATGTACAAGCATTATAAGCACAGTACTTTGCGACCTCATCAGGATACCGGTTGCCAAAGTCACATAGTGATCGCCACTACGGTGTGCAGAGCATTTAACAATCGCAACTTGGGCAGACATTTGCAAAACCTCAACAAGTTTCCTTACTTTCTCGCAGTATCAGAATGGGGAGCCTGAAGAAGTCATAAATCCCCTTTGGGACCATAGCTGTCCGAAATCATGCACGACACCAAAGCCATACTGTCAGTGAAAATCGTCACCATCAGCTGTTCTGAAACACAGCATGCTCTGGTAAGGGCAATCAATACAGCCACTTTGGTGGAGGGTACTCCTTGAAGCTTTACCTACTCCTGAAACTGTTCAGACTGCGTAAGCTGCTCTCAATACTCCACGCCAAACACGATCCATCTGCAAACAGTGCAAAATCAGATTCAGGTAGTGGCTTATCTTGTATGTCTGGTTTTGGCTAGGTGCACAGTTCAGTGACATCAGTACACACCCTGTCCAAGCAGGAGCCACAATCCAAGTCAGAGTAAGTCAGATACGCACCCTAAATTAACCTGTGCACAACCTCTGGTAGCTTGGCACAGATGAGTCAGGCTTTACTTAAGATGCAATATGTAAAGTATTTGCACAACACTTAAATTACAGTACCACAGTGCAACCACCATGAAAAGACTCCACACAGTTTAGAACAATAGAGAATATTTATCTGCATAAAACAAGACCAAAATGACAAAAAATCCAATCAGTAGAAGTTAAGATATGATTTTTTAAAAGATTAAAACAAAAAACAGTGCGTAGAAGTCAATGGTTGCACTGGACTGTGGGTAAATCCAAAGTTCAGGCCGACTGGGATGGAGGGCAAGCTGGCTACAGGACCCACGCAGGGCCTGCTGAAAAAGTACGTTTTATGGATCAAGCGTCAGCCTCGAAGGGTTCACTGTGTCAGTTCCGATCCACGCAGTCAGGTCCATGCGTCTGAGTCGAGCCTCGCAGTTGGTGTCGAAGGATAGTTTCTGCATCGACGTCAAACCTTGCAGTCGGTGTCGAAGTATCAGTAGTGCATCGCCATCAAACCTCGCAGTTGGGACCCACGTAGACGTTAAATTGGCTCTGTGTGGTTCTGATCCTCCCAAAGGGGTTGCTGCAGAAAACTGCTGCAGAACCCACTTCTAAGGCCCAGAGCCAGAGGGGGCTCCTCGGGCAAGGGTATGACTCACACATGGCAGAGCCCAGCAGCAACAGCAGAAGTCTTTTGTGTCCCTGATACTTCAGAAAACAGGAGACATTTGGGTTCAAGGATCTAGAGAGCAGGTCCAGTTCCTCTCCCTCCCAGGCAAGAAGCAGCAGGCCAACGCAGGAGAGCAGGTAGCAAAGTGGCAGTCCCTCCAACAGCACAACATTCAGCAGGCCAACACAACATTGCAGGTAACACAGTGGCAGTTAGTCCTACAGCATAGCAGCTCTTCTTCCAGGCAGAGCGCCCTTTGTTCCAGCAAAGTTCTGATTTGGTGGTGTCCGGGGTCAAGTACTTATACCCAAATGAGCCTTTGAAGTAGGGGACATCAAAGAGGCCTTTGAAGATCACAAGATCCCTGCCTTTTCTGCCCTGGCTCCAGACTCACTACAGGGGGGTATACAGCTCTTTGTGTGGTGACAAGCAGAGCCCTATTCAGGTTAAAGTGTCAGCTCCGCCCTCTCAATCTACCTCAGCAAGGCCCATCAGCCTGGAGATGCAAATCTCACACCCCTTCTCCCTTTGTGTGACTGTCTAGAGGTAATGCACAACAAAGCCCTGCTATCACTCAACCCAGTCGTGTATTCAGAGACAGGCAGAGGCACAGAATTGTTAAAGTAAGAAAATGCTAATTTTCTAACAGTGGCATTTTCAGACTTACAATGTAAAATAGGACTTCACCATAAGTTGTGATTTTAAATTATGAGTATAGAGTCACTCCAAATTTCTATTTTTCCCCAATTGAAAGTTACACTTAAAATGGCATTCCCAATGTTAACCTATGCGAGAGATAGGCCTTGGAGTAGTGAAAAATGAATTTAGCAGTTTTCACTACCAGGACATGTAAAACTCAAACGTATATGTTCTACCTTTTAAATACACTGTAGCCTGCCCATTGTGCCGTCTTGGGCCTACCTTAGGCATGGCATATGCACTAAAAGGGAAGATTTGGGCCTAGCAAGTGGGTTAACGTGCCAGGTCGAAATGGCAGTTTAAAACTGCACCCCCAGGCTCTGCAGTGGCAGGCCTGAGCCATGTTTAAAGGGCTACTCAGTGGGTGGCACAATCAGTGATGTAGGCCCACTAGGAGCATTTAATTTACAGGCCCTGGGCACGTATAGTGCACTTTACTAGTGACGTATAAGTAAATGAAATGTGCCAATTGTGGATAAACCAATGTTACAACATGTTAAGGAGAAAATACATGCACTTTAGCACTGGTTAGCAGTGGTAAATTACCCAGAGTCCTAAAGCCAACAAAAACAAGGTCAGAGAAGGGGGATGAGGAAGGCTAAATGTTTATGGGTGATCCTGCAGAAAGGGCTAGGTCCAACACACATTCTCTGGCAAGGTAGCAGGATTTAAAACAACACAATGCTTCAATGTGACATTCTCATCCACAAGTATGATTTGGTCATACTTAGTGAGGTGGCAATAGATGGCCCATTGCAATGCTTTCACACCTCTCTATGCTGACACCTATTGCCGCCACAGATTTAAGACATCAGCTGCAGCTACTGGGTCAAGTGCAGCAGAGAAGTATGCAACAGGTCTTTGAGCACCTCCATGCAATTGTGTAAGCACTGAGAGAGTGCAGCCCTCCCTCTCACTGCAGAAAAGAGCAAATGATTTATTGTAATCATGTATTCTCAGTGCTGGAGCACAACTGAGACTTTCTCTCAGCTCCAGGAAGGCAACCAAGCAATCATTTCCCCAGGGTACCAGATATGACATATACTTGTATGTCAGCCTCTGTAAAGACTTCACCACTAGGAAAAAGTTGAGTATCCACTGAGGACAGAAGCCCACCATCCCAAAAAACATCTTGACTTCCCTCTGTGTTTTTCCCAGACTCATTTGCATGATCGCTGACATTCTTTCCTGTGACACCTTCCTTGCTCCTTTTTTTTAATGTGATATCCGAGATACAGAACTTCCCTTAAACGGTACTGCAACTTGTTTGGGGGCACTTTATGTTCAACAGTGCAACAGTGTCTTGTTTACAAGCCTCCTTTGTGTCCGGCACAACCTCACATTCTTCTTCTTGAGGACCTGGTTGAAAATAGACTCTCCGTATACCCTTGTGGGACTCCGCACCATGACACAATATGGTTACCAAACTGAAATGCGAAGAGGAACTCACTGTCATGCAACAATGTGGAGAAGAAGGCCTGGGAAAGGTCAATTACAGGGAACCGCTCAGCCTCACATGGAATCTGAAATAATATCACAGCTTTACTCAGTACTACGGGACAACATGGAACCACAATCAAGTTCATCTTTCTCGAATCCTGAACAATGTGGTACTTACCACTAGGCTTCTGTAAGCCCATGATGGGTGAGTTACATGGACTCCCCATAATCTCCTTTAAAATGCCTGTTGGTTCATTGACTTAATCACTGGAGTGAGTCCAGTAATAGTTTCAGGTGTGAGATTGATTATATTGTGGGGTTCTTGGGAACTCAACATTAGGCTTTATTTTCATATGGACAGGCTCAATTATTTTGATGAGTCTAATGTCCTTTCCTGTAAAATCCCAAACCTCCGGTTTCACCGTGTCTTTAAGATCTTGGGGCAGCTTTTCACTTGTCATCATTAGAAACAGTTCATTGTTAAGATCTGATTGACCAATTTAAAGCAACATCCCCATCAACATCTTCATCATGAGTCTGGAACTCCACACCCTTTGCTGCGTAATATATGGTGCAATTCAACTTACACAACAAATCATGCCCCAACAGACTCACAGGACTCAAATCACAGACCACAAATTGATGATTCTCCTCAAATACCCTATTTTTGCAGGTACTTCCTCTGTTATAGAGCTTGTCAGTTGCTTGTTTGCGACGCCTACAACTTGGATTATTTTTCCAGAGAGGGGTAGGTTTGGTACTTCCACTGTCCTAACAGTAGAGTGGGTAGCTCCAGTGTCAATCAAAATGACACTGGATGGCCATTCACCTCACCATCTATGAACGGACCACTCTGGTCTATCTCCAAGAGTGCGCCAAGCACTCAATCTTTCTTCCCCCTCAGGCATTGTCAGGCGAACTGATCAGAGCCATAGTTCTCAAATGCATCAAACACAGAGTACTGATGGAATGGGTTATTATTTTGGCAGGCATTTTGATTCATATTTGGAACTTGGCTCAAATTGAATCTGAGGCCATTCACATTTTTCAGTGGCATTGAAAGTTGTGGATCTTGCATCACTGGAGCTTGGTGTGCATTGAAATTCTGCACTCTCGGTCTCTGCACATTCTGTGACGCAATGGGTTAATATTCTGGGGCTGTGTAAACCCTGAATTTTGTTCCTGATTTGCAGGATTAAAACGACATTCCCACTTCCATTGCCCCAACGTAGTTCAATAATGACAAGGGCTGGTTTTCTTCAAAGTAACTACATTAATACCAGTGCTTGGATCACCACGACTTCTACCTTGTGGTTTGAATCTATTCCCAACTTGCATCACAGAATCTCTCTTTTGATACACTCCTTGCATAGGAACAACATTTCCTACTTCGCATACCTCAAGATCTCATCAACCGACTTGTTCTGCCAACAAATCAAATGCTGCTGGATCATCATGCTAATTTCAGACCTCAATCTTGTCAATAACCTGGACAGAAAATGTTCCATATCTTTAGGTTCAATAGTCTCCATTCCATTGTATTTTTTAAACACCTCCAACAGTCTCTCATAATAGGCATGGATAGTGTCCTTGGGCTCTTGGGTTGTTCTATCAATCTTAACCCAGTCAATGTCTTTGGGCGAAACCTTTGATTTGAGAAATGTCATCACCTGCTGATACTTTTTCATCACCAAGGGTGGCAGACCTTTTGTCATCGGGTTTCTCATTGTTCCTTCTCGGGCCATTCAGTGGCTATTTTACAATCTCTCACAAATCACTTGGAAACACATCATTGAACAAGGTGTTCAGATCAACCAACAAAACCTTTTAACTTTTCAGAAACCGCTCAACCTGTTTGTGCCATTCCACTTGCTTCTCTCTTAATTTTGGAAAATCATTACTAAATGATGCGAGATCGCTCCTACTCGACGGCACATGGACATAACCTCCACTGGGCACTTCCCCCAAGGGGTAATTTGAGGCACCCACTCCCTCTTCGATAGGAGGAGGCGGTTTCCCATAGGTCTCTGTGCGACCTTTTTCACCCACCTTCCATCCCATTTATTTAGCTCACTCCATTTTTGAATATTCTGAATCCATTCTCTAATCTGTATTTCCATTCCCAATGTTCTCATGAAGGTTATGTTCTCCTTGTTAAAACATGAAAACTCTTCTGTGAAGCTTCAGTCCTGTTTGAATCAATCTCATATTTCTGGGCTAACTCAGATAATCTGTCATAAACATGTCGTGCACGACTGGTAACATCCTTACACATAAACCCGAGTTCATTTTCTTGGTAAGAATCTAATCCAGCCTATTCAAGATTTCCACTAATCATTTCATCCAATTCTGGATTTACTTTAGCCACATCCACCAACTCTTACTGGTGACTGAATCATTCCTTAGCTCAATTCTGAGCTTTAACTGTCACTTGTGGGAGCATTGAGAACCCTCATCCATTCATCTATCTCCTGAGTGGTAAGACTACATTGCACTACAGGGACGTTGGATACAATCCCTTCTCTAGGGGTGCTACGGTTAGCATTTAGAGGTGGTTCCCAAACAGGCATACCAAGATTGGGCGGTCTCTGGAATCACCCTATGGGGCCAAATCCCGTCTGTTGCATAGTCAAATCTGCAATTGCAGCACAAGTAGAACTTGCGTTTGTTGGGATCGGAGGAACAATCCTCCCCTTTCCTGGCTTGAAGGAGCATTACCTGGGGCACTTACTCTAGTAGAGACAGCCAAATTATGGGTTGTGTAGCCTGTCAAACCAGGCTTATATATAGGGACCACAGGACCTAGGAGAGTAAGAGCATCCGGGGCATTAAGGGCTGTGGAGTTAACAGGGGCTCGCTCCCATCAGGTTGCTGTTTGCACTCACTGGGGTGACTCCCATAAACTTAGAATTTATATTTACTGATGTGGTAGCCACATCCTCACTCCACTTGGGTCTTTTTATAAGGAGGTGGGCTTTCTGGCACCTATGCATCCAGGAGCTGATCACTAAAATCACTATCACTGACCTCACTCATATTCTCTGGTTCCTTTGGCTTTTCCTTTCCTTCTCTTCTCTTTCTCAGATTCCTCACTTGTTAATGGAGGACATAGTTTGGTTCCTGCTATCATGTCAGTTCTCCATTTCTCTTTGTTCTGAATCCCACCTAGCTTCAGCATAAGAACGGACTGCCTTTCAGGCTCTTTCCTTATACTTTTCTTTTTCCTGGCCATGAGCTGCATGCTCCCAAGTATTGAGCACATCAAACTGTGCAGGTCTAGGAAGCAGTTTCATCTCATTTAGCATCCTCCTCAGATTTTCAATAACTCTTAAATTAAATGTACCATAACATGGAAATGCCAGTGCACCTTCTTTCTCCGTGATCTTGTGTCATTGGTAAAGCCAAATGCATGTATGAAGCCCTACATTTATCATCATATGATGACCTGGGGTATCTTCAGGTGGTGCTCTCTCTAACAGATATTGTCACATCTTCCCTGATCAGATCCCATATGACCATAAAACATTACATTTTTCAGCCACAATATCAATCATAGTTCTCATTTCCTACAAGGAAATAACTGTGTGTTCACAACTCTCGTATGTAGCTCACAACCAATACCAGCGCAGTGTTCTTTGAAATAATCGACCAATAACAGCGGCCCACTGTGATGTCACTCTCACTCCTCGCAGTGGTTCACCCTACTTCACAATTTCATGAATGCACTCTTCTCAATATCAAGTTCGCAAACCAAAACGCAAGGCAACTTCAACAAACTGTGCCTTCTCCCCTAAGGAAATAAATAGTGTTCAGTCACACAAGAAATGTCTCGGTGCAACACTCTCTGACCTACACAGATACACACTACAGTGAAACCTTTGCAAGCGGAATCACCTGGATTGGTGCAGCTTCTCCTTGTGCAAAGAATCCACTATACCAACCACATTTTATTCTCACGCAAAGATAAATGTCCCTATCACAATTGTGCTGTCAACAACGTCTCATGACAAGCACCACAAAACTTAGCATACAATTACAATATAGTGTCTTCTACACTTTTTAATATCATTCCAGTATCTTGGGTCACTTTGGACCTGATAACTTCAACTTCTCTGCATTAAGCGGCACACACTTACAATGTTCAAATCATCTCCACATGACATCACACAATTTCTACAGCAGCACCGCAAGCTAAGCATAAGCTACTGTAACACGCAACACTATTATTCCTCACTTCTCCTCTGGTACAACTCTCTCCCGAACCGCTGTAACTCTGCCAATCCACCAACCCGAAACATAGGCTCAATGGACTGAGTCTAGACTAATCTAAAATGAAATATTCTAACGCCCCCTACTTAAATAACTAACCTTCCTCGCTCTGCTACCACCTGATGGAGCACTGGGCCCTTCTTACCATTTCTCCTGCGATGGACCTTTGATAGTTGCCTGAGAGGTAAATTAGTTAACATCAATTGGACAATCAATATACAGTGTAACCTATTTGGCCACAAATTAAGGACTCAAAATCGCTAAGTAAATTTTAGGAATGTATTGCAAATTACGAACCAAAGTAATGTATGTAAATATCAAAAACATGGTGTAAAGATACAAAATCACCACAGGTATATCAAAATGTTGAATGAAATTAAGCTTTAGTAACAAAAAAAATACCAGAAATTCAGTTCCTGCAATAGAGAAGATAAGAAATTGAATTTGATGATCGGTTTACTGGTTTTGATACTCTTGTCTACACATTAATAAAGCTAAAGTCACCTAAACTAATTCTAAGATAAAGTTAAAGACTAGGGAAACCTAGTTAAATTGGAGGAATAGGGATGGTTCAGCATAGTGGAGACTTCAGTGAAATTTCTCCAAACAAGGCAAAGTATAGCATAAAGCCACACAATGGAAAAATGAGCAGAAAGATCTAAACCTCTCAAAGCCCTAAGGGCATCTGCTCTAAAGACTAAAGTGGTAACACCAATTAAACCCACAGAACATTCAAGAATTGAACGTCATCGACTCCAGTAGATTTCCACCTTCTCACAGTAGAAATTGTTAACTTTACTCAGTTTTCCCATCCTACAGTTTGGCCATCAGGATGATTTCGGATGTCTCCCTGCTGCTGATACGATGTGAACTTGAGTCCTTTCTCAGCTCGTTAGTGCCTCTCATGCTTGCCAAGAATTCTACTCCCGAATTTCACTATCTCTAATACACAATATGCCTTTCACTGATTGAGATAATTTGAACAAACCTGCAAAAGAAAGAACATTGCAGCACAAGCAAAACTTTCACATTGAAGGTTAAACATTAAAGACCAAATACTTAAGGCCTGTGGTAAAGCTAACTTAATAAACCAGTCAGTGTACACTGTAAACACATGATTATATATGAACCTATGATTATAGCATAAATGAAAACATTAATATATGAATACAGGAGTACATAAAATGAAATTTCAATAAAGGCAATATAACTCGAAATGCACAAGAGCAAATGTGAATGAGAACTACAATTGTATGGCATTATAAAGAAGCTATTAGAATAAACACTTATGTGAAAGACAATTTTCTACAATAAATACACTACAGCTGTATATTTAATGCTTCATTCTTCATCAATAGGATTAAGGCACACAGAATATAAGGCGCTATGTGCATGTAAATATTACTCTTCTCTGACGTGTAAAGGTTGAGCTATAATTATGTGCTCCAATTGTGCTCAGGGTGGCATTTGTTCTACTGCCAAACATACCATGATGCAATCTGCCACATTCGGAACACTTGTTCTTCCGGCTTGACAACAGGTGTTTGATATGCAAAGTGACAGAATGTGTATCTGCATTGTGTACTCATTCTGCCTCAAGATTCGGCTGTTCCTCTGTTCAAATAGCTTTCCCCATTTGGACTAGTACATCAAATCTGAAAGTAAATGTGCTGGCTATCTTGAAATAAACTATTGTTTTATAGTTGTGTTGTAGCGGCTAAGAAAAGAATAACTAGATTCTTACTCAATGTAGTGTCTTGTTTAGTTTCTGAAGCTTTCTAGATTATTTTGCTACTGTTCTGAATACATACTTAAGATAGATGTCCTGTTTTGGTTTCTTAAAATTCACCAAAAGAAGATGTTTTTGCCTTTTTCCACTTTATCACTTTTTTCTCAAACCAAAAACAACCAGGGCTCTCAACAGCTATTGACACCTTGGTCATCGGCATCGGTTTGGATCTAAAACCTATACCAGCTAGGTTTCCTGAATATCGCTTTAACATACAAATGAGCTCAGGCATCGGTACAGTGACGTAAATACTGTTGGGTATGGTGTGAATGAGCCCTGGTCTTTTGCCAAGGGTTGATGTATGTTGTGATTAACTTCCCCAGTGCAGTTTTTAATTTGGATTCTAGTATTTGTAGCCCATGCAGCAAACTACAAAAAACTGAATCCGGTGAAAAAACCTAACTGGATAGCATTCTTCTCTGCCATGAGTGGACTTGAGGGTTTCTACCTGTTATGACCGAAGATTTAACCCCTTGACTGCTAAGCCTTTTCCCCCTAGAATGCTAAGCCCTTTTTTGGTTTTTTTGGGGTAGTTTGCGCTTAGGCACCCACAATCTTTTTTCCACATAAGGTATCCACGCCAAATTTGCGTCCTTTTTTCCCCACAACATTCTAGGATTCTAAAGGTACCCAGGTTTTTGTGAATTCCCCTGGAGAAAATAAGCAAAATATAGCTACATTTGTTTTTTTGGAATACATGTGTTCTTCTAAAAAGTGTGATTCCCCCCCCCCCCTAAAAATGGCATCATAAAAGGTTTTCTCTGCTAAAGTCACCATTTGTCTTTATTTCAGGACCATGCAGAGCTGATTCAAAACACCTATTTTTTTTTAACATAGTTTTGGCATTTTTCAAAGAGGCAGCCCATTTTTTTGTGCTTTCAACCTACTTACAGTTTGTGGTGGAAGCAGCTATGAAACCCATGGGTGATCCGGGAAAGCTATAGATTTCCAAAAAGTAGATGTAATTCTAAATTTGTGGAGATGCCTCAAGGCCAAAGAACGTAACTGGTGAAATGAGGTGCAAAGTAGCAAGTCTATAATCAATGGTCCAGTGCCTGTCTGGGACCCGTGGCACTCCACGTGGGTTGCATGCTCCAGGGAAGCACTCTTCTGAGAGACTAGAACATTGATTTTAGACTTGTTACTTCATGCCTAAACTTCTTGATTGTGCAATAGAATTGAATTAATTTATACTTGGAGACTTCAGCATTGCTTATAAAAGCCTTCATATAAATGTGAAGCCCTGCAAAAGTTTGCTGTCACATCTGCAGCTTAGACGAAGCACGTGTTGGCATGACAAAAATCTGAGAGATGCTTTTGAGAAAATAATGGCTGTTTGTAGAACACTCTCTACGAAACACTGCAAAACTCTATGTTGAATAATTTGGTGTGTTCGAAGCTTTTTGCCTATGAGCTGCACCTTACAATGGTTTTTCATTGTGTGCCGGGTATGGAGCAATTTATATGGTAAAGTTTAGAAGTAGTGGTTATTTGCACATCTCTGAATTTGTGGGTACCCATACTAGCATGTGAATTAAAGGGCATTTCTCAAAATGTGATAACTCTTGGTGGCAGGAAATATGCGGCTCCCCGCAGTTTCCAGGATTTTGAGTCACAAATATGAAGAAAGGTGTTTTTAGCCAATGTTTGAGGATTGCACGGGCTTCTAGGTACGTAAACCTTGTGGGATCCATGCAAGACATACCACCCTGGGCTCCCCCTGGTCATCCGCGGTCTGTGCAGGTAACAGCGGTGGGGCTGGGTAAGGGGGATTTCAAGGGACGATGCCAAGGGAAAACTAAACAAATAATTAATTTTCCCTCTGCATCTTCCCTCGAAATCCCCCCTTACCAGGCCCCACCTCCCCACCGCTGTTACCTGCACGGACCGCGGCTGCCCCTGGTGACTAGTTTATGAAAATATCTGAGGATGGTAAATTTTCCCTTGAAGCAATGTACACCCTGGCAGAGAAAGACAGAAAAGCACTGCACCACCATCTACTACTCAAGTTCACATACATACTGGTTGGGTTTGGCACAAGGGTAAGTAAAAAGTTCAAAATGTAAATATAATTTGCAAAAGATTTCACGAAAATGGAAATGTGGAAATCAGTGTTAAGATACTTATGTAATACTGAACCAGTGACAAGGCACCAACTGCTTTACAGGCCATTCAATCACTTTTCATTCATCAGACAATCAAAGCCATTCACATCAACAATAACCTCCATTCAAGGGCCCATTGCCTACATACGCCCACAGGACTGACAGAGCAATCACATCGCCTGGGAGTTGGCGGAGTATGTGGACTGGCTTGTGACTGCCAGTGTGTATGTAGTGACCAGCAGCAAATCACTACACACTGCCATCCAAGCGCCAGTTCACACACACCACACTGCCTGGTAGCTGGCAGAATGTGTTGACTGGCTTTTTGGTGACTCTGTGTGTGTAGTGGCTTGCTGCCGGTCACTACACAGACACTTGCAGCCAAACACTAGTCAACACTTATGGCCAGCCGGATGCCAGCCACACACACCACCAGCCAAATGCTACTCCAACAGCACCATGAAGCTCCACACTTCTTTCATTTCTAAAACACCCCAATAATGAACAGATCTCTCACACAAAGCACAGACAGGAAAAAAGAAAACACCCAAATAAAAATAGTAAACCTTTTTGCAATTCGATAGAACCAACCTATTGGTAAAAAAATGAAATACCAACTATGATTGCATAACCCACAGGTGTAACTAAGGACATCAAACTACTGCCAACCATGTATCTAAAAAGAAAATATATAGCAATACAGACTACAGTCAATTCCTTTTTGCTGTCATGGATGCTCCCAATACTTGAATTGTGTATGGTACAATTTAAAAAATGTGGGCACATATTGGCCAGAATTAGAAGAACACTCATGGCAGTACATTCCATTCTCCTTTCATACTCTTCTTCGGACACAGACTCTACATCTCTGACAAGGAAAGTATTTTTTGGGTGTTGGAGGAATTTATATAGGAAAGTGGTGATCTTTCTATCTAGCCACATTCTCCACCACTAAAACTGCAGGACTGTTAAACTGCAATAAGGCTGCTTATTATAGACTGCTAAAACTATACAAACGTTATCTTGGATTCTGGAGAACGATTTTTGGAAACAACATAAGCTTTGCAAACATGCTAAATGAAATAGATGAACAGCCAACTGGTTCTCTCCCGCCTGGTTTACGCGAATGCCCGCCTGGCGGGCAGCCCGGGCTACCTTGTAAAAAAATTGCAAGTGGTCCAAAATTCGGCCGCCAGACTTCTAGGGGGGCTGTCCTCCAGGCATAGTGTACGGGCGCAGCTTTGGTCACTTCATTGGCTTCCCGTTGAAACACGACTGAAATTCAAAATGCTGTCAATTGTGCAACAGGCCCTCTATGGATTAGGCCCCTCTTATTTGCAGGACAGATTCACCTTCTACATTCCTAGGAGACAGCTGAGGTCGTCCTCACTGCTGCTGATGCAGGTGCCCAAATTTAAGCGTCAACGGCTGGGGGGCAACTCTTTTGCCCGTAGAGCCTGCCTTGCCTGGAATTCGCTTCCCCTGACTTTGAGGGCCATTTCTGATCCTCGTCTGTTCAGGAAGTCTTTGAAGACTCTGTTGTTTTAATGGAATCTCTGTTTTTGGGCCGCCTTTCTGTTGCTAGCGCCAGGACACTTCCGAGTAGATGTGCGCTGAATAAATTAAAATAACATAACATAACATAACTTCTTGTACCAGATATAGGACTTTCAAGCAGAATTGTAAGGCTCCAATCTTTGATCTATTCTGTCTACACCACCCATGTGCTTGTTGTAGTCTAGAATGCACACTTTTTTTCCCACTTTTGGACCCTGACCCCAAACACAGGCGCAGTGTTTTCCTCATAAATAAATGTTAGCAAGTGAACATCTCTTCTGTCTCTTTAGGGTAACCTTTACAGTTAGCGCGGATTGTGCCACATTTCACAGTGTCCAGTCTGAACAATTATTTAAATAATTGCATGCCTGTGTTAACTTTACCACTAAAGGCAGGCAAAACTGGCCGCACCATCTTAGGGGCAACCCAAGTTTCAGCACTTCCAATGGGAAGCCTTCCAGCCCCTGGCTGCAGTCCAGCTTTCTCTTACTGCACTACCAGCATATCACTGTCCTAATCTAAAAGAGGCACTTCAACAGCACTAATAGTGTATTCATCATAAGATTATTCCTCTCAAACAGAAAAATCTGAAAGAGACAGTTGTAGATTCCTTACCTTAGAATTTCCCCCAAGCGTCAGTCTGGAAACCTGGAGATATAGCAGTACCCTTGCGCTTCTGTAGGTGGCGTCGGCCGACTCCGCGTCTGTTGTTGGCGCCGTAGTCACCGAGATGACGTAGCGGTGTCTACTTAGATGCCACCCCTGCGTGCTGACGTCAGTTCTTTCTTTTTCCTGCCAGCCTAGCGCCGATCCGGAGAGAGCTACACCTTAGCCTATTTTTGGCTAACCTTTCTTTTGTCAGCATCTTTTTTTGAGTCTTGGACTCCTGGTGCCCGAGGTATGTCCCAGTGTCGGACCGGTTTCAAGTCCTGTGATTCCTGCCACAAGCGGTCAGCTCCGCGTAATTCCTGGTCTCGTTTGAGAGGAAGGTCTTGAGACTGTTTGCAGAGCCCCCACTCCTCGTCACTTTAAGTTGTCGAGATCTTCAGGTAAGCCGAAACACAAGAAGGCGGTGAAAAAGCACACGCGATCTTCATCTTCTCCCTGTCAGTTGGCTGACGCGACACAGGACTCAGAGCGTCGTCACTCAAAGACTCCATCTCCAGTGCCTGTTTCAAGGAAGACTCTGTGCCTCCCGCGGTTTCCGAGAGCCAGAGCATTCTCTGCCCAACTTAAAACTTAAGCACATTTATGAGGCCTTACAGCTCCTCTTTGGGCAGCTCGACTTTGCCGGCATGCCTTTGTTCCCGGGAGCGGGTCGGGGGTCCTGGGCATTGGATGCTGGCAGGTCTGGCCCCGGAGGGCCCCCTTGGATCCAGGCCTGGATCTGGATCGACGCCGGTCGATCTTACTCAAACTTCCCCAACGCCGATCCTTACAATGACGCCCCCAGTGTCAACGGTGCACTCGGCCGATGCCATCCCCATCCCCGAGTTGGACCGGAGCCGGACCGACATCAGAACTTCTCCGCCAGGAAGTCTCAGCTCTCCTGGCCTAAGGAGCTATAGTAGGTCGTGGTTGCTATTCCCGCTACTTTTTGGTGCCCAAGAAGGACAAAGGCCTGCATCCTATTCTAGACCTCACGGCCCTCAACCGGTTCCTCCGTAAGGAGAAGTTCAAGGCGGTCACGTTGGCTCAGGTCCTGTCTGCCCTCGACCCCAGAGACTGGATGGTTGGCTCATATTGCAGGACTCATATTTCCATATTCCTGTCTTGCCAGACGCTATCTACGGTACACGGTGGGCCACAAGCAGCGGTGGCTGGTTTTAACAGGCGATAGGGGTGCCGGCCTACTAGTATCCGGGAGGAGAGAAAGAATTAAATAAAGTGCTTACTGCTTCGCGCTAATTGCAACACAGATTCTGTTGTTATTTTAAGGAGTGGGTGAGGACGGCGACAAGTCCTCCTGCGCATGTGCTGGCTGGGCAAGGGGTATTGCTCACCCTCGAGGCACACACGAGGAGAGTAATGTCAGCATGATAGGAGTGGCCGGAGGAAGTGTCAATGTTTAACTTTTAGATGGGGCGCTTATGTAGTGGCCCAGGTGTTTTCAGCAGAGCGCCTGTGAAATAAATGGTTATGGGCAGGGCTGGCCTACATCGACAAAGTGAAATGGGTGGCAACAAATGAAGCATTCCCTTCATGTTTGTTCTGCTGTTTAAGCCTCCTGATTGGATAATGGAAGCTGGGGGAGTGGTCTGTGGAAGAGTTTGTCTGGGCAGCTCCGATTTCATTTCAGGGGTAATCAGCAAGCAGCAGGTATACTGTATTTTAATGTTCGTGTTGGCTGTTTATTATTCAAGACGGACACCGGCACCTTAAAGTATGTACTTCAATCACAGCGTAGCAATACGGATTTTGGGCAGGCTGGGGTGTAAACACTTCGGTGTTATTGTACAACTATGTGCGCCTTGTGCTATGCTGAAAGGGTATGCCTTGACCTATGTTGATTTATGAATAACATGAATATTCCGTCTAGAGTGTATTCTATTTCGAAGTAAGGTCATGAAAGGTGCTGAGGCGATTACATCTTTTTAGATTTTACTACATTGAAATTTGTTACATTTGTTAAATGCGTCGCCAATTATTACAGCTTTGTGAGAAGTGGAATGCACAGGATCACTCAATTTGGTCAAGTGGTAAACCTTAATTAAAACTACAGGTTCACTGTCCCACCTTCATTCATTTTGCCATCGGTCCCAGCGCTTATATTGTGCTTAATTAGTCTGTGTGGTGTGACAACCTGCAGAGACAATCGATAAATCAGGAGAGCCCAGCTTGTGGGCCCCTGCCCTAGGTCTTTGAAAGCCTCTGGATAAACGGCGTCAAGTGTAAACAATGACACCGGTCGTCAGCCCCTGTATCTAAGTCGAAATTGGCCTTGAAACCCTCCACTGCTGTATCACAGCGCACAGATGGCTGCATTATTTTTTTTTCTTTTTTAAGCACAGAGGGAACATTGTTTGCCAGAAATCACAGGATAATGAGCCAAGGCCGCAGTTTGAACTTGGTTCCCTCCATTCAAAAGTTGGTAGTACGGTGACGCTTACATGAAGAGAAAGCCTTTGGCAGCCAACTCATGCTTAATGACTGCTCAAAAAGCTGATTTAGTGAGCTTTCGAAAGACTAAGAAATATCATAGCTGTGCGTATTTTCCTCCCAATACACTGTCTGCATTTCAAAATGGGCTCTTTTGTAGAATAGATCCGATCGTAGCAGCCCCTGGACTCCTCTTTCCATTGACGTCACTCTGCTACAGATGCCAATGAAATGAAATGGCATTTATAAAGCGCGTGGTTACCCGAAGGCATCCCAGCGCTATGGCAGAACCGCACAAAACTGTGCAATTCTGCACCATGTGTCAACCAGGCATGCATGGTACAAACACAGGAAGTCAAACTATTTAAAATATATATATATTATTATTTCTGCAGTTTTATATACCGTATACTCAACCTGAAAGTATTGGACCACTTTACATGAGCAAGTTACATTGCACAAGGACACGTTCACCTATTTAGATGATACTAAATTTTAGTCTAGTGTATCAGAACCCTACCACTGGACTGGAGCATTACTGTAGTGCTTAAAAGCCACGGAGTCAATGCACGGACAGATGAAAAACCAGCTTAGTGCAGATGTGGCGTGAACGTGCATGTTAACCGCCGCACCTGAGCCACAGGACTCACTTGTTCTTTACAGCTAATAAAGTTGATTTGCACACCACAGTAACTTAACTGTAGAATATATTTAATGCAGAAGGATATGGGGTATTTTGTAATGTGTTTAACTATTTCAAGTCTACAGATTCACAAGTGCTTTATAAACCTAAAACAATTTTGTCTTAAATGCTCTATTTGCCCATTGTTTTTTCAAAAATGTTTCGCAACGTAGCACTCGTCCACAACGTTTACGCCACACCACTTTCAAATGTCACCAGCCGCCACTGGCCACAAGCACTTTCAGTTCACCGTGCTCTCCTTTGGCCTTCCCAGTGCCCCTTGGGTGTTCACAAAGGTGATGGCGGTGGTCGCAGCTCATCTGTGCAGATCAGGGTTCCAGTCTTCTCCTATCTCGACGATTGGCTGTGAAAGGCAGGCTCGCCCCAGGCTGACGTCTCCCACCTCCAGACTACAGCGGACCCCCTGCACTTGCTGGGGTTCACTATAAACACACCAAAGTCACACCTGACACCCTCTCAGTGGCTCCCTTTCATCGGAGCTGTTCTGGACACAGTGCAGTTTTGGGCTTATCCTCCCGAGCAGCGAGTGTTAGATATTCGGGCTATGATACCGATGTTTCAACCTCTATCCCGTATTTCCATGAGAATGACCTTGAGGCTGCTGGGCCTCATGGCCTCCTGCATCATGCTAGTGTATCATGCCAGATGGCATATGTGGGCTCTGCAGAGGGGCCTGAAATTCCAGTGGGCGCAGCATCAGGGAAACCTTTCCAATGTCGTCCAGATCGCAGAGGGGACTGCAAGTCAGTTGCAGTGGTGGCTCAGGAAGCAGGATTGGGTAAATGACAGATCCCTCTCCCTTTCTCAACCAGAGTTCACAGTGGTGACAGATGCGTAACTCCTGGGATGGGGCGGCACATGGGAGAGGCGGAGATCAGGGGTCTCTGGCGGAGTACGGGCTCCACATCAAACTTCTGGAGCTGCGGACGATCCATCTTGCACTGAAGGTATTCCTTCCTTCTGTCAAAGGTACTGCAACAAACAGGGCAGGCTGGGGTCGTGGACCCTATGTCAAGAGGCTCTTCGCCTTTGGACATGACTGGAACATCAGTGCATATCCCTGGCTGTTCAACACCTGGCAGGTTCCTCGAACGCCAGGGTGGACGAACTCAGCCCGATGAATGATGGATCACAAATGGCATCTTCACTCGGAGGTGGTGCAAGGTCTGTTTCAGCAGTGGGGAGAGCCTTGGTTAGATATATTCGCCACCGAAGAGAAGACCCAATATCAGCAGTTCTGCGCGCTGGAGTTTCCAAGCCGGCACTCGTTCGGTGACGCCTTTCGTCGCGAGTGGAATTGCAGCCTCCTGTATGCCTTTCCGCCTGTATCACTTCTACCCAGAGTGCTGAAGAAGATCAAGCGCGACTGGGCCCGAGTCATTCTTGTGGCTCCGGACTGGGCAGGAAGATTCTGGAGCATGGCCATCGATCCTCCGATCATACTGCCTCTTCAGGAAGATCTTCTGTCACAGAAGCAGGGGACGGTACTCCACCCGAACCTGTCCAGCCTCCTCCCCCTTGCGTGGAGATTTAGTGGCGACAGTTGACAGCTTTCGACCTTCCTTCGGAAGTCTGTAATTTCATCTTGGCAGCCAGACGTCCCTCCACTAAAATGGTATACACCTGTTGATGGAACAAATGTGTGGCATGGTGCACAGCACAGGCTGTGGATCCCCTTTCTGCCCCTCTTTCAGGGGTTCTCCTCTTCATTCTCTCTTTGGCCCAGCAGGGCTCTGCTCTGGAGACCCTCGACGGCTATCTTTCAGCTATTTCGGCCATTCTTCACCTTCCTAATCTGCCTTCTCTTTTCAAGTCCCCTATCGTTAACAGATTTCTGAAGGGCAATACTCCTCTCTCTACTCCTTCTCCTTTTGTAATGCCACAGTGGGACTTGAATCTTGTCCTCACTTATCTTATGTGTGCTCCCTTTGAGCCACTACATAATTGTCCTCTTCGTCTTGTTACTTTAAAGACTGCTTTCCTGCTTGCCATCACCTCTGCTGGATCACTGACAAAATATCGAGAAGGAGAATATCGACCTACAAAAATATCGAGGAAAAAATATAGAATGTCAAAATATCGAATCCCTATCTCCAAACAGGTAAGTACAAAAATATAGAATCCAAAATATCGTTGTAATAAATATAGTTGGTCAAAATATCAAATTTTTAAAATGTCTTAAAGGTAATGTAAAATGAATGAAATAATACACATAATTTAATAAAACATACTTAAAAATACTTAAATAACCTTAAAATTAATAAATAATGAATGTAAGTAAAAAAAAAATAATTAATACAGTTCAAACTTAGAGACCTGCTCCATTGTTTGGGGGACTTTGCTGGCGCCCTCTCTTACCGGTGTCATTGCCGCTGCTCCTCTGGCCCTCTACGCTGTGTGTCACCCGCCGCTGCCGCCACTACACCTTGTGGCTCAGAGCGGGGAAACTACAGCTTCCAGGTGCCCTAGCGCCCGTTGACGCCACCCACGCACCCGGAGGCGCACAAAAGACCGCGGCTCCCTCGGGGGAGCGGGAAGTTCAAACTTAGAGACCTGCTCCATTGTTTGGGGGACTTTGCTTGCGCCCTCTCTTACCGGTGTCATTGCCGCTGCTCCTCTGGCCCTCTACGCTGTGTGTCACCCGCCGCTGCCGCCACTACACCTAGCGGCTCAGAGCGGGGAAACTACAGCTCCCAGGCGCCCTAGCGCCCGTTGACGATACCCAAGTGCCTGGAGGCGCACAAAAGACCGCGGCTCCCTCGGGGGAGCGGGAAGTTCAAACTTAGAGACCTGCTCCATTGTTTGGGGGACTTTGCTGGTGCCCTCTCTTACCGGTGTCATTGCCGCTGCTCCTCTGGCCCTCTACGCTGTGTGTCACCCGCCGCTACCGCCACTACACCTTGCGGCTCAGAGCGGGGAAACTACAGCTCCCAGGCGCCCTAGCGCCCATTGACGCCACCCACGCGCCCGGTGGTGCACAAAAGACCGCGGCTCCCTCGGGGGAGCGGGAAGTTCAAACTTAGAGATCTGCTCCATTGTTTGGGGGACTTTGCTGGCGCCCTCTCTTACCGGTGTCATTGCCGCTGCTCCTCTGGCCCTCTACGCTGTGTGTCACCCGCCGCTGCCGCCACTACACCTTGCGGCTCAGAGCGGGGAAACTACAGCTCCCAGGCGCCCTAGCGCCCATTGACGCCACCCACGCGCCCGGTGGTGCACAAAAGACCGCGGCTCCCTCGGGGGAGCGGGAAGTTCAAACTTAGAGACCTGCTCCATTGTTTGGGGGACTTTGCTGGCGCCCTCCTCTTACCGGTGTCATTGCCGCTGCTCCTCTGGCCCTCTACGCTGTGTGTCACCCGCCGCTGCCGCCACTACACCTTGCGGCTCAGAGCGGGGAAACTACAGCTCCCAGGCGCCCTAGCGCCCGTTGACGCCACCCACGCGCCCGGAGGCGCACAAAAGACCGCAGCTCCCTCGGGGGAGCGGGAAGTTCAAACTTAGAGACCTGCTCCATTGTTTGGGGGACTTTGCTGGCGCCCTCTCTTACCGGTGTCATTGCCGCTGCTCCTCTGGGCCTCTACGCCGTGTGTCCCCCGCCGCTGCCGCCACTACACCTTGCGGCTCAGAGCGGGGAAACTACAGCTCCCAGGCGCCCTAGCGCCCGTTGACGCCACCCACGCGCCCGGAGGCGCACAAAAGACCGCAGCTCCCTCCGCATCGCGGGACGCGCGCGGGCGGCCCCGGGCAAAGGGCGGGCCCTCTGTAGCCCTAAGGAGCCGAAGGAGACCGGGCCGGGCTCACCCCCTTGGTTTCTGCTTGTACTGCTCCCAGTGTATTGTAATTTGTCCTTGGTTGTTATTTAGTGTTTGTAATTGACATTCTTGATTTTATTCCTTTAGTCCCGTTGCATGCATTACTTTAGTAGTGTATTGTATTAGTTTCACTAACATGGCTGAATGTGTTAATAGGGGTACCCTTGATGGTTATTTGTTTAAAGTCAATTCGGGACTAGATCGGGAAGCCACTCTTGCAGAATTAAGGGCGAGGCGGCGTAGCTCTATTGAGCTCATTAAAAGTACGCCTTTATCTACGGACCTTTTTCATGTAGTGACTCCCCCAGGCACGAGTGGACCTCCTCATAACGAGATTTCCGTCCTTTCTGGTAATAATGACTCCCTAACATTATCTCGGAATTTAATCTCTGTTGAGTCATCCAATGATCTGTCCCCAATTGCCTCACTCTCACCTCTTAGCCTACTTACAGAACCAGTTGTATTGAATGGGTCATTACCACAAGTCATCAAGCCTTTACCTCAAAAGGTTAAACCACCCAGCCAATCTAAACTTCCAGGCCCATTACCTAGAAAAAGGAGAAAGATAGACTCTGAGTTACTAAGGAGTAAAAAAAAACCTAGTCGTAATTCTGATTTGGTTCATATTGATAAAGGCCCCTTACTCTGTACTGATAATACATCTCTCTCAGGTTTGTCTACATCTCGTTCTGCAAATGATACAACTACCACGGAGCTACTTGGCAACATAGACCAGTTATTGAAATCTTTCATGTTACCTATTGTTGAGAGTTTAAAAGCAATTGAAAAAAGGCTAGAGAAAGTAGAATTCCTAATGGGTAATAACAGGGAATTAATTAAGAATTCTACAAAGCCAACTATAGTGTCCCCTATTGTTTCAGCTTCTGCTGCTTCTCCCTCTACTGCATTACCACTAGAGTCTATCCCTCAAATCTACCCGAGCACTAATAATGTAACTAATAGCAATGCAGGAGGAACTACTATCCCCAAGTTAATGCAACCGATTATTTTAGGCAAGGACAAAGACTCCCTAGGAGAAAATATCTCAATACAAAAAGGCCCAATGTACGATAGAAAGGGTTGCAATCCAGTCCCTATTACAAAGATACGTGGGCCTTTTTCTATTGACTTGCCACCAGAAGCTGTACCTCTTGTAGTTGTTCTTGCGGGTGTTCCAACTTTAAAGGACGGTGTAATAGAGGGATATTTGCAGTTAAAGAACAAGGTGATCCACTGGCTTGGACAGAACCGCCCTCTCCCCTCGTATATTAATGGGGAAATCCTACACGTTAGGCGTCTACCCTGGCTGGGAAATACACCAAAGAATATAAACAGGGATATTATTTTAATTAACTTTAGGGACCCTAGAGCTGTCAGCCACATTCTTAACTGGCACACAAATCATATGAGGTCTGTCATTACTACCTGGGAATTAACTTATTTCTATCCCAGATCTCAGACAGCTTCCATTATTAATTCCGGGGCTCTACTTTGCAACCAACCTAACCCTCCCATTCCGCTCAGAAACCGCTATGAGGCATTAGCAAATCTTGAAGATGTGGACTGACTTAATAACCCCAAGGCTCCGTCCTTGGTCCCTGATGAGCCATTTCCTGATACATTTCCATCTTTTAATGAGCTAAGAAACTCGGTGCCAGAAGTAATTGCAGACACTTGTATCAACCAGCTCATTGTCCCAGATTCTCTACCATCTGTCACCTGTTTGGCTGGCACTGAGGCCACTACGGGGAATTTACTCTCCTGGAATATTGCAGGGTTGTCCTCTAAACTGGAATCTGAGGATTGGATATGTTTTGTTAATAACTTTGATCTATGCATATTCCAGGAGACTTGGTTATGTGAACCCTCTTTTGTACAGGGATATTTGAATTATTCTGTGCCTGCATTAAAGGGCCCAAGGGGGAGACCTATGGGGGGTTTAACTATATGGGTCCGCCAGAGTCTAAAGCTAGCTATCAAAGTTGTTGACACTAATAATAGAGATATCCAACTAATTAAAATGGACCTAGATAAATTAGGAACGTTGGATATTTATAATGTCTATGTCCGGAGCAACAGAGGGGGGAGGTCTGAGGCTCTAGTAGCCTTGGGTTGTCTTCTTGCTACCCATTCCTCAAGCAACAACATCCTTATTGCGGGTGATCTCAATAGAACATTTGAACCCCTAGTCAACGAAGATGATCTTTTCGGGGACGAAGAGGACCGGCAATGGGGAGTTCCTAAATTGGAGCTCACTCCGGTTGTGCGTTGGTCCGATGATGTGATCGGTCTAAATGACCTCTGTTATGAAAAGGGTTTAAGAGCCCTAAATGGAAGGACTAGTAGTGACAGAAATGGGACCAGCACATTTGATAATGGGCGATATAATAGTAGAATTGACTACGTTTTATGTAGTTTTAAACTATGGCCCTTGATCTGCGACATGGAGGTTGTTGGGAGGATAGAGAGCGATCACAACCCCCTGTGTGCAACTCATAAATGGTGGTCCCATACTAACCGTTCCATAGGTCCTCTTGAGATCGTCCCTCCCCTGATTGTTCCCACTAATGATATGCGTAGATTAAGGTGGGAAAATATAGCAACTAACCATCAGGTTATTGCTAATATCAGTGGACAGGTAGACAAAGCAATATTGGACATAGAGCATTTCAATCCACTTAGCACCGGCTTAGACAAGGTAGCAGGAATACATAATACCCTCTTTTGCACAATCAAAAACTATTTCCTTAAACCTGCGAAAAACAAAGGAGTCAGAGCCCCAAAGCCTGCTAAGTGGTATAATGACCAGTGTAGGGAAGCAAGATTAGCTTTAGGTAATGCCATCAAGGGGGGGCAATCTGCTGTGATTCAATCTGCTAGAAAGGATTACAAAATCAGTATATCTAGGGCAAAGAAAGTCTGGGACGAGCACCACTGGTCTGAGCTAAAGGCAGCTAGCGACAGTAAGGATTCCCGGTTATTCTGGCACATCGTTAGGTGGGGAAATTCGGGTTCTCCCGAGCCCCCTCATAACAATGTGCCAGAAGAAGAATGGGTAAAAAATTTTAAAAATCAGTATGCCGAGCGAAATAATGCCAATTTGGGCACAGAAATTAGTGTAGATCAATTCCAAGATAATTTCTTCAGTATTGCTGAAGTCATGATGGCCCTTGGCTCAGTGGCTTGTGGACGTGCCCCTGGTCTCGATGGAGTGCCAGCTGACTTATTCATTAACGATAAAGAGCGCTGGTGTAAGTACATTCATCTTCTTATGAATGCTATTGCACTGGGTGCAGCGGTACCAACATCTTGGCAGGGTGCAGTCATCATACCTGTCTTTAAAAAAGGTGACCGGTCTCAGCCGGGTAACTATAGACCAATAAGCCTTATAGATACTATTCAAAAGGTTGTGGGGCGAGTGATCGTCAATAGGCTCCTGGATTGGGCGGAGGAGTCTAATGCCCTTTCACCCTTCCAGGCAGGCTTTCGTCGGTCCACAAGTACGGTGGATCAGGTCTTTCGTTTTACCCTGTTGCAATGGAGAACTGTTGTGCTGGGTAAGGGAAGTTTGTATGCGGCTTTTGTTGATTTGCGGGCCGCTTTTGACCTTGTTCCCCGGTCTAAGTTATGGTCGGTCCTCAAGAAGCAGGGTCTGCCAAGCGAGTTATTATCTTTGATAATGAGGCTCCATGAATCTAACTATGCTAGAATCCAGTGGGGGGGACTAGGCTCGGTAACTGCGGACTTCCCTGTCGAGAGGGGAGTTCGGCAGGGATGTTCGATGGCTCCCGTGCTTTTTACATTGTACATCAACGATGTTGTTGCCCGTATGCTTTCTGCACAAGTGGATGCCCCTTTTTTAGCTGGGACCAAAATCCCTATTTTAATGTTTGCAGATGACACGCTCATCCTATCTAAAACCCCTAGCGGTTTACAGCGTGCCTTGTCTATTTTTGATCAATTTTGTGGGGAGTATGGCTTAGAGGTTAACACAGCCAAAATAAAACTAATGATTTTTAACCCCCATCATAGTTTTAAATCTAAAATTACCTTGAATGACCGCCCGCTAGAGGTAGTGAATACTTTTATATATTTAGGTATACATATATCTAGCGAGAAGAGTTGGCGGCATCATATTGATATTGCTACACTTAGACATAGGCAATTGTCTGGTGCTATTTGTACAGAGCACAGAAAATCTATAACCAAACCTGTAAAACCTGCCCTACAGGTCTACGAAGCAAAGGCTCTAGGCTCTGCGCTTTACGGTGCTGAGCTCTGGGGCTTCGAGAAGGTGGTTGCACTTCAATCCTCGGAGAACAAATTTCTTAGGGCAATAACTGGTGTCCCTAAAAGCACCCCATTGTTGCCCCTTAGATACGATTTGGGTAGAAGAGCAGTCTTAGATATGGTAAAGCTTCGCCCGATCTTGTATTGGCGCAGGCTATGGACGACTCCTGTGCTCTCTCATTACGCCGAGGGCTGTTTAGATATTATACGATCTGATGTATACCACAAAATTGGATGGCTAAAATCACTTAGGATATCCCTGAATGAGCTCGGTATGTGCTCACTTTGGGAAGATCCGGCGAGAGCAACCTTTCCATCTAAAAGCACTTTAAAGAGTATTTACTGGGAGATGGTTGCCTCCCGGCACTGGAGTAGCTCCAGTGCTGGTTCCATGACTGGAGAATTTTTAGAGGCCAAGATGTACCCTTGTCTAGAACCCTATTTGGACATTATAACTAAGCCTGGAGAAAGGAAGCTCCTCTTCCAACTCAGAGCAGGTGCACTCCCCCTCAAATCTTTGACAGCTAAGTGGATAGGTGGATCTTGTGATAGCTGCCCTGTTTGTGGTATCACTAAAGAAACTATCGGTCACTTTTTATTTTCTTGTAAACCTTATGCGGTTCCAAGACGTATCTGGTTGTCCCCGATGTGTAAAAACCTAGGGACAAGCAGTAGTATTGTAGCTCTGCGTATTATATGCACTAGCACTTTGACTTGGATTTCAGTAGCCACCGCAAAGTATTTAGTATGGGCATGGTTGATTAGACAGAGACTGCTAGTCATTTGACTATTCTCTGCTATGCTAACTTTCTCTGCATTTTTATCTTGTATGTCATTTTTAAAATTACTTTTACTTAAATTATTTCATTATTCTTTACAACCTACCATTACTAATAGAACAGTGCATTCTATTTATATAGGTTTAGCAACCAAGTCAGAAAACGTTAAGAAGTATGTTTTGAATTTTGATACTATTGACTGGAATTTAATTCTATTTTAAAATGTTGTATGTATTGTTTTTATTGTAATTTGTATTCTGCTTTTATGAATGAAATTCGAATAAAGCATACTTTGACTGACAAAAAAAAATATATATATATATATTAACGTAATATTAATTAAAAATATTCAATATATTTTGCGTAGGATAGCGGGCGGGTAAAATTTACTATTACCACTCCAGTAAGTGCAATAGTAGGGAAAGCGTTGGATAGCGGGAGGGTAAAAATTACTATTCCCACTCCAGAGAGTGCAACAGTAGGCAAAGCGTTGGATAGCGGGAGGGTAAAAATGACTATTCCCACTCCAGAGAGTGCAATAATAGGGAAAGCATTGGATAGCGTAGTGGTAAAAATTACTATTCCTACTCCAGTGAGTGCAACAGTAGGGAAAGCGTTGGATAGCGTAGGAGTAAAAATTACTATTCCCACTCCAAAGAGTGCAACAGTAGGGAAAGCATTGGATAGAGTAGGGGTAAAAATTACTATTCCCACTCCAGAGAGTGCAACAGTAGGGAAAGCGTTGGATAGCGTAGGGGTAAAAATTGCTATTCCCACTCCAGAGAGTGCAACAGTAGGGAAAGCGTTGGATAGCGTAGGGGTAAAAATTACTATTCCCACTCCAGAGAGTGCAACAGTAGGGAAAGCGTTGGATAGCGGGAGGGTAAAATTTACTATTCCCATTCCAGTGAGTGCAACTGTAGGGAAAGCGTTGAATAGCATAGGGGTAAAAATTACTATTCCCACTCCAAAGAGTGCAACAGTAGGGAAAGCGTTGGATAGCGTAGGGGTAAAAAGTATTATTCCGACTCCAGTGAGTTCAATAGTAGGAAAAGAGTTGGATAGCGTAGGGGTAAAATGTACTATTCCCACTCCAGTGAGTGCAATAGTAGGGAAAATAATAATTTAATATTTTATTAAAAATAAATTAATTATTAATACCAAAAAAAAGTATTCAAATTAATTACCAATCACGCAATATTTAATAATTAATTATAAATACCAATATTTTTTTATTAATTACCTATTAATAATTAATTAACAACCAATTAATTTTCAATACCAACAATTAATAAATACAAATAATACCAATTAATAATTAATTAATAATACATTAATTCTCAATATACAAACATTATTTCAATAATTAATTATTTACAATTAAATTACTTCCCACCATATTCCCCTATAAACCCACAACCCACTACAAATAATACATTATTACAATTAACATAATTATCAATTAAAACAATTAATACAAATTAATTACCAATTAATACAAATTATTTACCAATTAATAATTAATCAACAACCAATTAATTTTCAATACCAATTAATAATTACCTAATAACAATTAAATTACTTCCCACCCTATTCCCCTATAAACCCACAACCCGCTACAGAAGTAAAACGCTAAATTAAATTAAAAATAATTAAGAATTCCTAAAAATTATTATTTAATGTACTATAATTAAATTACTTCCCACCCTAATCCCCTATAAACCCACAACCCGCTACGGAATTAAATTACACAAAAATTAAATAACATAAAAAATTCATTACTTTAAAAATATTCAAACATACATTCCAAAATTAATACATACTTTTAACACATAAACTAACACTTAAAACACTATAATAAAAATTCGATATTTTTAACAACTATATTATGACTGTCGATATTACTTACTTCTATATTATTTAAATCGATATTTCTTACCTGATTTTCGATATTCTTCACCACTATATTTTGGCAATTCGATATTCTGTCCATTCTATATTACAAAACTCGATATTCTGTCCAGTCGATATTTTTTTTTCTATATTATGTCTGTTTACCCCTCCGCTGGCAGGGTGCGTGAGCTTCAAGCTCTTCCCAAAGTGGTTACCTCTTTCCACATAGGTCAGACCATCACATTGCCCACCTTCTTCTCCCTTTTGCACCCTTCCAAAGAGAAGGAAAGACTCCTCCGCCTGGACTCAAAACGTGCTCTGTCCTTCTACCTTGACTGCACTAAAAACTTCCGGGTGGATGATCAACTTTTCGTGGGTGATGTGGGCGCCAATAAATGTCGGGCAGTGCACAAACGTACCATCTCTCGATGAGTTGTCATATGCATTAAGATCCGCTATTCTTTGGCAAAAAAGGAACCTCCAGTAGGACTGTGCGCCCACTCTACCAGGGCGACGGCAGCCACTACTGCTTTGGGATGTGGAGTTCCGCTTGTTGACCTCTGCCAGGCAGCCACGTGTGCATCCCTGCACACGTTTATAAAGCATTACTTCCTGGACAGCCAAGTCCAGAGAGAAGGCTTTTTCGGCCCTTCTGTTCTCCAGGACTTCCTGGTGTGAATTTAGTTTGCAGACCCATCACCGGGGTTGGCATTGCTGTGGTATCTATTTTAAGGGAAGGAATCTATAACTACAGTCTCCTTCAGATAAACAAGTTACTTACCTTCTGTAACGATGTATCTGCAAGAGACATATGTAGTTATAGATTCCTTACCGCCCCACCCATTCTCCCCGTTCTGCGAACTGACTTCTTGGGATAGGGACTCCCTTACAGGGCCCTAGTTATGTGCACCAGTGGTCAGTGTCTTGCATGGCTGGCATGGAAAGTCTTGCCAGAACTGACGTTAGCGGTCAGGGGCAGCATCTAAGTAGACACCGTGACGTGAGAACGGCGACCACGGCGCTGATGCCGGATGCAGAGTCGACGGACACCAGCTACCGACTCACAAGGGTACTGCTACGAAAACATTTCTCCGGATCCAGTCTGACGCCTGGGGGTAGTTCTAAGGTTAGGAATCTATAACTACATATGTCTCTTACAGATACAGTAAGTATGTAATTTGTTCATTCATTCCAGTACCAAAGGGTGCTAGGTGCGTGTGCTGTTCTGTGCACATTTAAACTTTTAGCAGCTCCGTCCACTGCTGTTGAAAATGAATACCTTTTCTCATAAAGAGAGATAGAGCTCGGCGTTGGCTACAAAGTGTCTGACTGGACGTGTCAGAATTCTTTCCACATTGTCTGTGACCTTACAAAGCAGGACTATGGTGAGTATCTGGTGTGAATGAAGTTATTTCTGTGCATCCTCACCTTAGTTACCTGTTCCCTGCTGCTCAGCCAGTGTGAGTGCAACTTCATGGATGGCTGATGAGTGCCTGGTGTGGAAGAATGCCAGTTGGAAAGAGTGGGCTGAGTAGCAAAGATGCTGACCCTGGTGGGGCTATTTACTTTCTTACTTCTTACCTGTAGCTAAGTCTTATCTTACTCAATAAACCTTCTTATAATCTACATTTCTGGCTACTTGAATACTTGCCTCCAAGTGCCTATCTTCGAATACAACACTGGTGATGATTAAGAAACGGAACCACTCATAAGGAACAAGTTTTAAGGATTCGAAAATCAAGAAACTACTGAAGAAACGGTGAGGAAAACGATGAGGAAAAGAAATTGAAGCCTGAAGGATAGAGAATGCCCTGGAAGCCCCACCAGTGCCTTGTACATCGGACAATCTACAGTCAACAGAAGTGCTGGGCAATTAATCTGTTTATTTAAGTCAAATGGCAGCATTTAAGTGTATGGGCAGCGTTTAGTTGGAGGGAACTTGCAGTGTTTAATTGCTATGAACTAGCAGCGGGGAAAGGAACCCTTGTGGAGATTGAAATGGACTCTTGTGGAGAGGGAAATTGACCTTTGTGGAGAACTGCATGTAGAGTAGCGAACGGGTCCATAATGGTGTGAGTCGCCCGCAAGACTGGTAAGCCACAGCTTATTTTGATTCCATGAAGACAGCCCATACAAAATAGTACTTTGCGTGTCTCTGAGGGGTGGGGAGCGCGTCCCTATACTGTATGAAGCATGTGTTCCCATGCCGTTGTAGTGTGAGGCTGTCACGCACTTCTCTTGACTATCGGGGAGATTCCAGCTCATGCAGTGGAGCATGTGCACTTGTCCCAGCTGTGTGGAGGAGTGAGCTGAGTACTCGGGCCATTGTGGTGTCAGCTGGAATGCTGACAACTGTGCCCCCTCGCATTGACAACCAGTTACGGCATCACACATCCACGTGCTGAAAGTGACTTCCTGACGTGGCAGCTTGCTGGCTGGAACGCGCGCTGCTATGGCTGAGGGAGAACAGGAAGTGGATTCCAATGCACGTCAGAATCTGGGCAAATGTGAGAGGTGGAACGAAGTTTCATAGTGGTGAATAAAAAAATTGCTAGCATTCGCCCCAAGAATTTTCAATTCTATTAAGGACACTACATTTCCCATGATGCTTATGCAACCAATCATGTCATCGGACCCTATAAGAGTCACCCTCTCCTTTCCATGAGCCTCTTTCTTTGCTCAAGTCCTTAAGTCCAAATGAACATTAATTCGAAAAACCCATAATGTCATCCTCCAACGTGGAAGAACTTGAAACAAGAACTGGGACTTCGTTCAATCGCTTTAACCAGAAGAGCGCATATTCCGTCTTCTTCTCTGAGCCTAAAATAAAATGAAACAGACAACCCGTAATCTCTGTTGAACAGAATATACAACATACGGGTGGGTACTTTTTTGCAATAATCATTGAAATACAACCGGGTGGGATTATCCTCGCCTCTGTATCCTTAATAGAATTGAAAATTCTTGCTGCGAATGCTAGCAAATTCTTAATTCTATTACAGGACCGGAGGCTTCGAATTATTGCTCGTTTACCACAGTAGTTATATCACCCACCGGTTTATAATAAAATTGCTTAAATGTGGACTCTGAAAGACCAATCACCCGATCTCATAATGTCCTGAACAGTTGAACTCAACATAAATGTTTTGGATACCATGGCACCACGTACAGAATGTGCCTCAAATATCTGGCTATCAATACCAGTTTCTTTCATGACGGACTTCAACCATCTGGCTATTGTAGCCGCTGACACTGCCTTAAACGTTTTTTGCAAAGCAATTAATAGTTGGTTAGCACCCTCTGGTCACAAAGATGGTGTACATTCTTCATATGATTTAAGGCATTGCACTACACATAACTTATCATTACTGGGAAAAGCATTATACTCAATACTACGTGACAAGATTTCCGTTCTGCCAGTAATGTTGAATGAAACACCTTCCGGCGTAAATACTCTACCTGTAAGGTCCAAGGCTCTTACATCTGAAGAGCGTCTGCAAGCAGATAAACACAAAAGCATAGCCAAATTGTCTGACAATTGTTTCCTGGATAACAAAGCATAACTGGGTGCATACCCACCGGTTTATAGTCCACTTGCATATGTTCTGTGTATATGGCCGATCTGAAGTTATTTACTGAACGATATGCTAAACCTTCTGAAGCTTTATCGGACAGGAAATTCACAATATGGGGTAACTGTGCCCCCATGGGATTCACGTGCCGATCCAAGCACCAACATACCCAGCCCTTCCAAGCTGAGGAATATCTTTTTCTTGTGGAAGGGTCCCAGGCTTGCTTGATGAATGTAGCAGCTTTGTCCGAAAATCCTGGCATTTCCTATTGGTGCTGGAAAACCTCCATGCCATGAGGGACAACTGCCCCGATGTCACCATCGGATGCAGTTCTCCATGAGGGCCCTGGAGCATCGTCTGAGTCCAAGGGAGCATCCTGGGAAAGTCGCAGCTCATCTCCAATAATTTCGGGAACCAGGGCTGCGACTTCCACAGGGGGGGTCACCAAGATCACCTCTGCTTGTTGACGAGCTATCTGTGTCGTCACTCTGGGGATCAGAATGACAGGGGGAAAAGCATAATTCAGGTTCCCTGATCAATCCTGGGAGAAGGCGTCTGTCGCTTTCGCTAAGGGGTCTGGCCTCCAGCTGAAGAACAACTGTAGTTGACGGTTTAATTTGTACGCAAACAGGTCTATCATGGAGGACCCCACACTGCCTGCAACCAATGGAGTTGGGGTTTCCAGTCACGACTGTGTTCGACTGTCCTGGAATGTATTCCGCCATCACCTATATCTGATGACTCAGGCAATAGTGCCAAAAGACCTTTGCTATCTCCACTAGTAGAGACAACCTTGTACCCCCCAACTTATTTATATACCTCCTTTCCTAGATATTGTCCATCCTGAGAGGATTGCAACAAGAGACTTGCTTGGGGGCGAGTGTCCACATTGCAAATGACCCTGCCAACGATTCCAGACAATTGATGTGGAAGTGACCGCCTTCCTCCTGTGGGGATATCTCCGCAACGTGCTCCCCAGCCCAAACGGCTGGCGTCTCATTCTATAACGACCTCCGGTTAAGAGCCGAAAATAGCTCTGACATTCCAGGCTTCTATGTGACCCAACCACCATTTAATTTTTTCCCTTACTTCTTGGGACAAAAGGACTAGGTCGGTATAAGACAGACCCTTCTGAAGGTGCTAGATTTTTAGTCTCTGAAGTGCCCTGTAATGAAGGGGACCCTGAAAGATAGCCTGTATCGAGGACGCCAGTAACCCCAATTTTCTGGCAATTGTCCTGAGGGAGACCATCTGCTTGGCAAGCACCGATGTGAGCTCCTTCTTGAGATGCCGTAACTTCGACCAGGGAAGGCTCAGTTGAGCCACCTGTGAGTCTATGACAAACCCCAGGAAGTCCATTGTCTGGGAAGGACAAAGGGCCGACTTGGATTTGTTGCTCACAAACCCCAGATTCTGCAGAAGGGACAGTCATTTGCAAATGTTGGTTGGCTAGGGACTGTGTCTGAGCCATGTATGTCATCTAGATACACTATCATGCGAATGCCCTGTTCTTGAGAATGAGCTATCACCGGTTTCATCACCTTGGTGAAGCACCATGGAGCTGAGAAAAGACCAAAAGGAAGGGCCAAGTATTCCAATCACCGGTTCCTCCATCGAAACTGCAGAAAACAACGATGGGGAGGAAAAATTGGAATCGTCAGGTAAGCATCCTGCAGATCTAACTGGACCATCTCATCTCCTTTCTTGAGTAAAACCGCTAATAGATGGATACCATCCATCTCGAAGTGTTTGTAGACAATAAATTGGTTGAATTCTCTCAGGTTTAACACCAACCTGTGACCACCACCATTCTTCTGCACTAGGAAGACATTACTGCAGAACCCGCGAGCTCTGCTGTCGCAGTAGGCAATCGCGCGCTTCCACAGCAATTCCTCTATTTCTGCGTCATTAAAAGCACACTCTTGTTAGGAAAAAATGAGTTGTCTTGGGTAGGTGTCTTGGAATGGAGTTTGATAGAAGTCCAGGTGAAAACCCTGAATGGTTTGTAAAATCCATGCATCTTAAGACAACACTACCCAACTGTGAGTGAAGAACTGAGTATGACCCCCCAAGGGTAAGTGAGACATTTTGGTAACCCTTACCTTTAGAATTTTGGTTCTGGAATCCTGCACGGTGACCACCTCTGTTGAAGCGCAGCCTGTTAAACCTCTGTCGCGTGGGATAGAAGGTTCCGCTTCTGGTAGAGTTCCAGTCACCTCTACCTCGTCCATAGTCGCCTTTAGGAGGACCTTGGTGGTACTGATGACCTGGCGAGCATCCCCTGCCTCGCCCGACCCTATTAAAAAGGCCCGCCTGAAACACTATTTTTATTCCTGGTTGGACCTTGTCCAGTGACGTAAAAGTACCCACGTGCTTGGACACGTCTTTCACGAATATCTCACCAAAGAGGTTGCCCTCTGCAAGGGGACCAGGCTCGGCTGAAGCCAATTCCGTGAGATTTGAATATATCCGCATAAGTAGAGATTTGCGTCTCTCCGGTAGAGATGGCGCAATTTGCATTCCCTAATAAGCACATTGCCCTCTGTGTCCAGCCCGCTAGGATGTCTAGATCTACAGGAGTGGATGATTCCTTGGCTACAAGGGCCATCTCTAGAATTTTGGCCAAGGGTCCAGTCACATCCAGGAGTTTGTCCTGGCAGCCCCGCCAGGCACGATCAATCCCCTTTTTGGGATCCTTCGCGAACTTCTTGAGGTAAGGTAAAAGATTGGCATCTATATCCGGCGTTAAACCTCTGTCGCGTGGGATAGTAGGTTCCGCCTCTGGTAGAGTTCCAGTCACCTCTACCTCATCCATAGTCACCTTTAGGACGACCTTGGTGGTACTGATGACCAGGCGGGCGTCCCCTGCCTCGCCCGACCCTATTAAAAAGGCCCGCTTGAAACACTATTTTTATTCCAGATTGGGCCTTGTCCAGTGACGTAAAAGTACCCACGTTCTTGGACACGTCTTTCACGAATATCTCACCAAAGAGGTTGCCCTCTGCAAGGGGACCAGGCTCGGCTGAAGCCAATTCCATGAGATTTGAATCTATCCGCATCTCTCCGGTAGAGATGGCGCAATTTGCGTTCCTTAATAAGCAAATTGCCCTCTGTGTCCAGCCCTCTACGATGTCTGGATCTACAGGAGTGGATGATTCCTTGGCCACAAGGTCCATCTCTAGAATTTTGACCAAGGGTCCAGTCACATCCAGGAGTTTGTCCTGGCAGCCTCGCCAGGTGCAATCAATCCTCTTTTTGGGATCCTTCGCGAACTTCTTGAGGAAAGTTAAAAGATTGGCATCTATATCCGGCGTCTCCGCCACCTTATCCTGGATATCGGGCCGAGGGCACTTTCTAAGGTTTTCTAAGGTTATCATGTAAATAGTCTGCCACTTCAGTGGCCAGAGCCCAATCAGATGACCTGGGGTGGACGATGTCCATCGGATTAAATGTGAAGGAGGTGTTGGGATTTTGAGGCGTCACCTCGGGCACCATGATGACTGCCTTCATAGACTTTTTCTTAGAAGGGGCCTCCTCGTCAGTGGTGTTTGTGTCAGTAGTGTCGGTGTCAACATACACTTTTTGTTTGCGTTTCACTTTGCCACCTTCTGTGATACTTGGTGTGGCATAACCATGTTCTTCAGCCTTCGCCTGTTGCAAGCTAGCTAGCGCCCCTGCATGGGGCCATGGCCCTGACTTTGCCTTGCTTTTGCCTGCTGGGGCGTCATCTTGGGGATCAAGAGTGTTCTGGAACACATGGCGCTTCGTAAAACTTTCCAATTGTTTGGTGATTGGTTTCAGCGCTGCTGTCAAGGCTTGTTGCACAGTGTTAGGGACCGCACTTTCAATTGCCCGGTTGAGCGACTGCTGGACCGAGGCGTCCAGAGTGTCAACTAGATTATCTTCAAAGACAGTCTCCTGCTGTCTATCATAGTAGGGTTCTTCCTCCTCTTCCTCATATCTAACCCAATCTTACATTATGGAACCACTTGTCACACACTTGCCAAAGGGGGTGTAGTGTTTAAGGCAATGTAGTTAACAGAGGAGTCAGGCAGGAGCCAACCCTCATGCACACAGTGTAGGAAACAACAGAGTACCTTGATCCTCAGAAAAGCTGTAATCACATATTGTTGCAGCACCAATCGATGGCGTAAGAGCCAATTTTTTTATTTCTGGAGCGTATGTGCACTCTCTGGGCTGACTACTCTTCCAACCGGTCAGGCGTCTTCAACACATACTGCTCATTGTGAAGTTAGGGATATTTTTAGCCTCGGACCGAGCGAGGCGTGCGTAGTCCAAATGTAGCCCAATTGTGCTAACCACGTCGGGCGACTCATGTTATAGACTTCAGGCTGGATCAGGGGAGGCAACGGACTGTAAGCGCGAAGGACGCGCTTCAAAATACTGCATAATGCCACAATATCCACCGCCTACCTCAGTGTAACACCCACGCTCCCGGCGAGAGCAAAAACTCAGAATTTGGCTGATCCGGGCCAATGCATAATCGTGCTAGTAAGCGTACAATCAATAAAGTTAAAATATGTCAGACATGCAAAGTTGAAAGTTTAAATCATGCACGTACTCCGGCAGCTTGTTCCGACAAGCGCGCTCGCCTATGGGAACAGCTGTCTATACACACTACAAACCAATAACATAGAGTTTGAAATTGCACTTAACTCTGCGTGAGCAGCAAAGAAATAGGCTCATGGAAAGGAGAGGGTGACTCTTATAGGGTCCAATGACATATGATTGGTTGCATAAGCATCATGGGAAATGTAGTTTTATATATGTGTTCAAACGTTTTCATTGGCTGCTGTGATATCAACAGTAAGGAAAGAGAAGCAATAATCCGAAGCTTCCGGTCCTGTAATAGAATTGTGGGAGGTTGAAGCTGCGTTATGCGACCTGAAGTTGTGTCATGAGGAATTCAGACATAAAGACATTTGTTGAGCATTTTCAAAGTATACTTCTCCTTCTCAGGAAATGATGTTGTAAGGTGTACAAACATCTTCGTGGACATTCCTCTCTGTTTTGGGTGTTGTGAAGTGACTACAGGTATCAGGGTCTTGAGAGGATTTTCGGATAAGAGGTTGCTCACTGGGGATTTTAAGTGTTATTGCTGGTTATAGTCCTGTGCCATCTTAAATTTGTTTATAATGCCTTGCCAGCCTATGACTGAGTGCTATTATTAATTTGCTGCCCGTATACATTTGTATTTATGCCATGCTGAATTTGCTGCCTAACTGTATTTTTATTTATGCCATGCTGAATTTCCTGCCTAACTGTATTTTTATTTATGCCATGCTTAATTTGCTGCCTAAGTGTATTTTCAATACTGATCTGGATTTTCCACAAGCAGATGCTATTCTTATTTTGCTGCCTGTGTAGGTTTATTATGACATGCTGGGGTTGGGGTCTATTGTCTTTTACCCCTGGTCATGTACCTTGTGTGGCATTTGTGATGCAGAATGCTGTTGAGTGTTAAGGGTCATGTACTGTAGTGTTGCAGTGTGTGGTTGTATATTCTAGTGTTGCACTGTGGGGTTTTGTACCCTAGCTGTTAGACCTGGCACCATTGGCGTGGGTCTCCCTTCCATTTTTGCTGTTGCCTCATGTGTTGTTGCTGGTGTTAGATGCTTTGGACACTGTGCCACTGCTATTCAGTGTCACAGTGAAAGTGCTCCCTATGGTAAAATTGATGTATGGATTAGTGACTCCATGATTGGCTGATTTAGTTTACTTGTCAGACCCTAGTACGGTGCACTGAGTGTGCCCGGGGCTTGTAAATCAAATGCTGCTGGTGGGCTTGCAGCACTGGCTGTGCCACCCACAGAAGCAGCCTGTAAAGTGTGCCTCAGGCCTGCCATTGCAGAGCCTGTGTGCAGTCTGGTACTGCCATGTGGACTGGGCAAGTGCACGCACTTGCCAGTCCCTAAACCTTCCCTTTTCTTCATAACAGACACCACTAAGGTAGGCCCAAGGGCAGGGTGCATTGTAAGTTTGTAAGTATAAGGTAGGACATGCCCTGAATTACAGCCATTTTCGTTTTTCACTATTGCAAGGCTACCTATTCCCCATAGGCCAGAATGGGCAGTTTGATTATAACATTTTATAATCCTAACTGACTCAGGGAACATGGTAGAAATTCGAGTTTAGTATGCCTGAACTCAGAATGATAAAATACATATTTTAGTGAAGTTGGTTTTAACATTCTGTGTTTGAAAATACCACTTTTAGAAAGTAGGTATTTTCTTGCCTAACTATCCAAGCCTGCCTCTGCTAGGTTGTGTATTCCTTGACTGGAGTTTGAGTGACAGGGACTGGGGGATTCCAGGAGACAGGGTCAGTCAGCACAGGGCTGAATAGAGAGATCTGCATGTAGATGGGTGGGAGGAGTTGCACCTGGGACCTGAATAGGGCTGTGCCTTCCCTCCACAATGCTGGCTCCACCTCCTGTGGTGCGTCTGATGTCCCTGGCCTACACTGTGAAAGGAAAGAATGAGTCTTGTCAACAAAGTGCTCCAGGACTGACCAGAAGTGGTTTGGACTAGGGAAAGGCCTCTCTACCTTCAGAGAACAAAGAGAATATGAGAATAAATATTGGGGCCCAGACTCCAAGACTTTAGATCACTTTGGGAAACAAGAAGAACCTTTGCTGAGGAGAGGAACCAGAGAAAATGAGGAAGAGACTATCCCTAGCTGAGTGCTGTTTGGGGGATTGGCCTGCAGTAATTTCGCCTGACTGCCAAAGAAAGGAGAAAGGAACTTTGTGCTTTTCAAATCAACTTGTCAAGGATCTCCAAGGGCTTGAGCTAGAGCTTGCCTCCTGTTGAAGTCTCAGGGACAACAAACTTCACCAACCAGCTCCCATGCCTTCCCTTCCTGGGAATTGAAGTGCCTGCTGTTGAGCTGGGCCTTCTGAGAGACTGCGTGTCGCTGGGAGCTGGAAGCGCGACTCAAGACGAAGAAGCGTGTCGCTGTCGCAGCCGTTGTCGTTGCATCACCGGAGATGAGTGTCGCCATCGCAGCAGACACCGTCGCATCACCGGAGAAGCGTGTCGCCGCTGTCGCCATCGCATCACCCGAAGTGCCTTGCATCACCGGAGAAGAGTGTCGCCGTTGCAGCAGACGCCGTCGCATCACCAGAGAAGAGTGTCTCAGCTGCAGCCACTGTTGTCGCATCGCTGAGAAAGCGTGCTGCCGCTGTTGCATCGCATCATGAGGTGCCACGCATCCCTGGAGAAGAGTGTCGCCGTCGCAGCAGACGCCGTCGTATCACCAGAGAAGCGTGTTGCAGGGCCTGTCGCGGCTCAGAAGATTCGTTGAGTCGGCGCTCGGCCGTCGGGCGTGCCCGCATCGTTGTCGCTCCAAGAAGAAAATGCCATTTTGTTTCATTGCACCGGATCTTCATCGCATCACAGTGTTACGGGTCGCACCGCCGCGGAAGTGCAGTAAGAAACCGATGCATCACCTCCCCATGCCGAGCAGAACCGACGCATCACCGTCCCCTACGCAGCAGTAGGGAACCGATGCATCACCTTCCCTGCAACACTTTCGTTGTATAGCGTTACACATCCAAAGGTACATTGAACTTAAAGTGTCGCATTTACCATCTTAAGAGAATTAAGCTATTTCTACCATTTTTAAAGTACAGTATTTTTGTCGTTTGTGGTCTTGTGATAAGTCTATATAAAGAATAATTATTTTTGATATAAAACCTGTGTGGTGTCCATCTGTAGTGTTGTCACTGGATTACTGTATGTGTTCACAAATGCTTTACACACTGCCTCTGAGATAAGCCTGCCTGCTCATGCCAAGCTACCAAGGGGGTGAGCAGGGGTTATTTTAGGAGTGTACCCCCTTACCCTGACTGGAAGCAAGGGTCCCTATTTGGTCAAAGGTACCTACCTCTGCCAACTAGAGAGCCCCAGTTCTAACACTAGCATTGTGAGTTGTTAAGGTGAGTTTTAGGATTGTGTAACCTAGTGTTGCGCTGCAGGGTCATGTACTCTAGCGTGGGGTTGTGTACGCTGGTGTTATGTTGTAGAGTTGTGTACTCTAGCGAGGGGTTGTGTCCCCTGGAGTTACGTTGTAGAGTTGTGTACTCTAGCATTGGGCAGTGTACCCTGGTGTTACGTTATAGCATTGTGTACTCTAGCATCTGAAAGAAACAGTCAGTTAATGCCAGGCGTCAGACAGTATCCGGAGAGTTTTTCGTCAGCAGTACCCCTGCGCGTCAGAAGGTGCCGTTGGTCGACTCCCCATCCATCGGGGCGTCGTGGTCACCCGAATGACGTAGCGGTAGCTACATAGAGACCGGCCTCGCTCGCTGCCATCAGTTCTGTTTTTTCCGCGCCAGCAAGCAAAGATCCGCAGAGAGCAGTACCCTCAGTCACTTTTTGACTGAGTTCTTGTGACTTTCGTTTTTGAGTCTTTCAACCGACTCCTGGTGCACAAGGGATGCCCGGTTTCAAGGCATGCGGTTCCTGTACCCGACATGACCATGAACCCAAGTCGTGCTCCGACTGTCGACCCATGGCCCGAAGTCTTTGCGGGAGCGGTCCTAAATGCTCCTTGAGGCCCAGCAGTCGGCTCCGCATCGCGCAAGGTCCCGGTCGCGTGGGAGATCAAGAGACTGATCGTGGAGTCATTATAACTCCTCTTCTAAATCTTCGCACTCGGGGTCAGGTAAGTCAAAGCATAGGAAGAAGTCGAAGAAGCATCGTCACTTTTTGACTTCCCCTTGTCCATCTGCTGACTCGGCGCAGGGTGCGGGTGGTGCCACTCCCGCGGCTCCGCGTGCGCAGCCTTCAGGGTCGACTCCGGCCTTCCCTCCCTTCCCTGGACCGGGAGCGACCGCTGCCTAGCTTCGTCAAATTGATGAAGCGATGCACGCCATCTTTGGGCAGTCCGACTCGGCACCACAGGGCCCCTTTGGATCCAGGCCTGGGTCCGTATTGGCGCAGGTTGACCTCGTGACACCTCCACCGGCGCCAACTCCACCGGCACCACGTCAGCAGCTGATGAGGGGAGAGACGCAGCGAAGTTTACCATCCCCTGTGGGCTGGATACTGCCAATGAACTTGGCAGGACGATTTCAATGTCAGTAGCCCTTCGACGCTATGCCTGGTTGCGTTCGACTGGTTTTTCTGTGGATGTCCAATCCACCCTTATGGACATGCCCTCTGAAGGCCGTCGCCTTTTCGGCGACAAGGCAGACAATGCGCTGGAGCGCTTTAAGGACTCTCTAGCTATGGCCAGGTCCTTGGGCCTCTCCACCACCCACCCTACGCAGTCTGCCTTTCTCCCCTTTCGTGGCTACGGAAGGGGTGCCCCACTACGTCCCACCCAGAGCCACAGGCTGGCGCAAGCTGTTCAGTCTCAGCACGGCCGAGGACGTGGGAAATACCGGCATGGTTCTGGGGGCCAGCGGGCGGGCCAATCCACCACAGCCCCCTCTGCAGCAGCCTCCAAACCTTCCTAGTCCGACCCTTCAGGGTCACCAAACGCCAGTGGGCGGCAGGATCCGCCATCACCTCCCTCACTGGGGCACCATCACATCAGGCAGGGGCTACTCTCTCCCCTTTGAGACTGCCCCTCCCTCCATGCCATCTCTACCATCGCATGTCGGAGGATCACCTGGCCTTCCTTCAACAGGAAGTTTCGGCACTCTTGGCCAAGGGTGCCATCGAGCACGTTCCTGCCCCAGAAGTAGGTCGTGGTTGCTATTCCCACTACTTTCTGGTTCCCAAGAAGGACAAAGGCCTGCGTCCTATCTTGGATCTCAGGAATGTCAACCGCTTCCTCCGAAAGGAGAAGTTCAAGATGTTCGCTCAGGTCTTGTTTGCCCTAGACCCTGGAGACTGCATAGTAGCGTTGGACTTGCAGGACGCTTACATTCACATCCCCGTCCTGCCGGCCCATTGGCGTTACCTGTGGTTCACGGTAGGCCACGAGCACTTTCAGTTTACCGTGCTCCCCTTTGGCCTTACCAGCGCCCCTCGGGTGTTCACGAAAATGATGGCGTTGGTCGTAGCTCATGTGCGCAGATCAGGGGTTCCAGACTTCCTCTATCTCGACGACTGGCTATTGAAGGCAGTCGTCTCCCACCTCCAGACTATGGCCGACCTCCTACATTCGCTGGGGTTCTCCATCAACATGCCAAAGTCACACCTGACCCCCTCTCAGAAGCTCCTCTTCATCAGGACAGTTCGGGACACGACACAGTTTCGGGATTATCCTCCCGAACAGCGAGTCCGGGATAGTCGGGCTATGATTTCGATCTTTCAACCTCTATCCCGGGTTTTGGTCAGGATGACCCTGAGGCTGCTGGGCCTCATGGCTTCCTGCATCCTGCTGGTCGATCATGCCAGGTGGCATATGCGGGCTCTGCAGTGGGACCTGAAGTTCCAGTTGACGCAGCATCAGGGTAATCTGTGCGATTGTGTCCAGATCTCGGAGGGCACTGCACGACAATTGCAGTGGTGGCTCACGAACCAGGATTGGGTAAATGACAGATCCCTCTCCCTTCCCCAACCAGAGTTCACGGTGGTGACAGATGCGTCACTCCTGGGATGGGGCGGCCACATGGGAGAGCCGGAGATCAGAAGCCTCTGGTCTCCGGCGAAGTCCAGGCTCCACATCAACCTTCTGGAGCTTCGGGCGATCTGTCTTGCACTCAAAGCCTTCCTTCCCTCTGTCCGGCGAAGCGTAGTGCAGGTGTTCACGGACAACACCACCGCCATGTGGTACTTCAACAAAGGGGGGGTGGGGTCGTGGACCCTATGTCAGGACGCCCTCTGCCTCTGGACATGGCTGGAACATCAGGGCATATCCCTGGTGGTTCAACACCTGGCAGGTTCACTGAACGCCAGGGCAGACAAACTCGGGTGCATGATGGATCACAAATGACATCCTCTCTCGGATGTGGTGCAAGGTCTCTTTCAGCAGTGGGGAGAGCCTTGGTTAGATCTGTTAGCCACCGAAGAGAACGCGCAATCAATGTCAGCAATTCTGCGCGTTGGAATTTCCAAGGCGGCACTTGCTAGGCGACGCTTTTCGTCACGAGTGGAGTTGCGGTCTTCTATACGCCTTTCCGCCTATACCACTTCTGCCTAGAGTGCTGAAGAAGATCAAGCGCAACCTGACCCAAGTCATTCTTGTGGCTCCAGATTGGGCACAAAGAGTCTGGTATCCCAAGCTGCTCAACATGGCCATCGACCCTCCGATCAGGACTGCCTCTTCGGGAAGATCTTCTGTCGCAGCAGCAGGAGACGGTCCTCCACCTGAACCTGTCCAGCCTCTACCTCCTTGCGTGGAGATTGAGCGGCGGCAGTTGAAGTTGTTTGACCTGCCTCCCGAAGTCAGTGTTGTAATCCTGGCAGCCAGGCGTCCCTCCACTAAGACGGTATATGCCTGCAGATGGAATAAATTTGTGGCATGGTGCACATGTGGATCCCCTTTCCACTCCTCTTTCTGAGGTTCTCTTTTTCCTCCTTTCTTTGGCTTATCAGGGCTCTCCTCTGGGCACTCTAAAGGGTCACCTCTCGGCCATTTCAGCCTTCTTTAGGCTTCCTGATCAGCCTTCTCTTTTCAAGTCCCCTGTTGTAAATAGATTCCTTAGGGGCATTACTCATCGTTTTCCTCCTGTTCCCTTCGTAATGGCTCAGTGGGACTTGAACTTGTTTCTTACCTGCCTCATGTGCTCTCCCTTTGAGCTGCTTCATAATTGTCCTCTCAGTCTTCTCACTTTGAAAACTGCCTTTCTGGTGGCCTTCACGCAGGGTTAGTGAGCTACAAGCTCTTTCTTCCAAGCCTCCTTTTCTGGCTGTCCATCCGGACAAGGTCGTCCTTAAAACTAGACCTTCCTTTCTTACCAGGGTGGTTACTTCTTTCCACATTGGTCAAACCATCACTTTGCCCACCTTCTTTTCACCTCCGCATCCTTCAAAAGAGGAAGAGAGGCTCCACTGTCTGGATCCAAAACGTACGCTTTCCTTCTACTTGGTTCGCACCAAACAATTTCAGGTGGATGACCAGCTCTTTGTTGGTTACGTGGGTACTAAGAAAGGTCGGGTCTTGCACAAATGGACCATCTCCTGGTGGGTCGTTCTGGGCATCAAAGCTTGCTATTCTTTGGCAAAGAAGGAGCCTCCAGTGGGCCCATTCCACCAGGGCAATGACAGCCACCACTGCTTTGGGACAGGGAGTCCCCCTTAATGACATCTGTCAGGCAGCAACGTGGGCATCACTGCACACGTTCACCAAACACTACTGCCTGAACAGCCAAGTATGGAGAGACAGCTTCTTTGGCCGTTCTGTTATCCTGGTGTGAACTTAGTTCGCAGACCCACCTCCGGGGTTTGTATTGCTGGGGTATCTATTCTAAGGTAAGGAATCTATAACTAACTATTTCTTTCAAATAAACAAGTTACTTACCTTCGGTAACGATTTATCTGTAAGAAACGTAGGTTAGTTATAGATTCCTTACAGCCCCACCCATCCTCCCCGTTCTGCGAACTGACTTCTAGGGTTAAGGACTTCCTTTCAGGGCCCTAGTTTTGTGCACCAGCGGTCAGTGTCTTGCATGGCTCTGCGCTTCTGGCGTGGAAAGTCGTGTACAGAACTGAGGTCAGTGCACAAGGGCGGCGTCTATGTGGCTACTGCAACGTCATCCAGGCTGCCAAGACCAAGGACGCGGAGTCGACCAACGCCACCTTCCGACGCGCAGGGGTACTGCTGACAAAAAACTTTCCGGATACAGTCTGACGCCTGGGGGTAATTGTAAGGTAAGGAATCTATAACTAACCTATGTTTCTAACATATATATTGTTACTGAAGGTAAATAACTTGTTCATTGGGTTGTGTACCCTGGTGTATGTTGTAGAGTTGTGTACCCTAGTGTGGTGTTGTGTAACCTGGTGTAACATTGTAGAGTTGTGTACTCTAGCGTTGGGTTGTGTACCCTGGTGTGATGTTGTAAAGTTGTGAGGTCTAGCTTGGGAACGTGTGCCATGGTGTTACCTTGTAGAGTTATGTTTGTTGACATAGGGTCATGTACCCTGGTGTTACGTTGTAGGGTTGTGTACCCTGTGTTGTGTGGTTTGTTCAAAGAGGTTGGGGAGAAGACTAGGCGTTGTGTGTTGTGCCCCAGAGTGTGTCACCTTGTGTGTTGCAGAAGAGTGGTGAGTGCACCCCAGTGAGTTGTGTACCCTAGCATTGGGTTGTGTAACCTGGTATATGTTGTAGAGTTGTGTATCCTAGTGTGAGGTCGTGTACCCTGGTGTGACATTGTAGAGTTGTGAACTCTAGCTTGGGAATGTGTGCCCTGGTGTCATGTTGTAGAGTTATGTATTTTGGCGTGGGGTCGTGTTCCCTGGTGTTATGTTGTAGGGTTGTGTACCCTAGTATTATGTAGTGTATGTTCGAAGAGGTGGTGGAGAAGTGTAGGCGTTGTGTGTTGTGCCGCAGAGTGTGACCTAGTGTGTTGCAGAAGGGGGTGAGTGTGAGTTTTGCACCCCAGTGATGCAAAAGTTGCGCCCCAGTGTTGCGAATGTTGTACCTCAATGTTCAAAGGGGGTTAGTATGGGTGTTTCACCCCAGTGATCCAAAGGTTTTTAGGGGCGTTATTTGTTCCCTAAGCCCTGCAAAAGAGATTACATGATGTGATTATTAATGTATCTGATGATATAGGAATGTTTGATCATTTATTTCCATCTTTAGTCATTTTTAATTATTGATTTGTTATATTTTTAAAACCCTTATTTATTCCCCACAATATTAGGGACCATAAAACTGCTATGCGTTTTTTATGTGCTTTGGAATCCCCAGTGATATGCTTTAGCATCGCGTCATGTGTTTGCAGTGCAGTCTGTATCAGGAAGAGTTTCTGCAAAGACTGTGATGTTCTGTGTGTACCTGGGGTGTGTTTGTGAACATCGATTGATATCGGGCGTGCTGTTTTATTGTTCACTCCCTATTGGAGAGAAAGAATGTTGTTCTTCGACTCCATTTAACTGTATTGGGCGCAGGATGATTGCATTTTTAATGTTGTTTTAAGTGAATGAATATATATATATATGTGTATTGTATGCACTTTTATGGCCTATACCAATAGTGCCGAAATAACGTTTTTCTTTCACTATTGATTTGTTTGGGTTTTCACTCCCGTCTGTGGTCCTTGTGTTCATGGGTGATGTTTGTACCTGGTTTGATAGTTTCTATTGTTTCCCTGAGGAGGGGAGACGTGTTGTGACCTGAGTTGTTGCTGTGCATCCTCCCCCCTTAGTTGCCAGTGCCCTGCGGCTCAGTCATGGACTGCTGCTGAGTGAGTGAGTGCCCGGTGTGGGTGAATGCCACTTGGACTGAGTGGTGGAGCTGATAACTCTCTTTCTTCTTACCTGTAGCTAAGTCTTATCTTGCTCAATAAACCTTCTTCTTATAATCTACATTACTGGCTCCCTGAGTCCTTGCCTACAAGTGCCTATCTTCGATTGCACCAGTAACCTCTACTTGGGGTGTGACTGCACTAGCTTCCAGGACGTGGCTTTGCTTGAACTTCAGCTGGTGTTCAAGTGGGGCATACTTACACTTTGCATTATATATTCACATTTTGGCAGAATACACTTGGGGAGAATATCTCCCGAACCCTCCAGGAATGTACAGGAAATGCCCTGTGTTCCGATTTCAAAACCATGCCCCAGTGTGACAGTTCTGAAGCATGGCACAGATGTTCTGCTTCCGGATGTGAGAGAGCGGAGTCTCTGCCAGCTCTGATAGGACTCAAGGCCGCTTCATGGCAGGGGGCTCCGGCCAGAAACCTTTGCTGTGCGTTTCTGATTTCGGTTTTATGTGTCTGCCCTTGCTTCGCTGCTGGGCGTGTCATTTCACACAGTTTAAAACGGAATCGAAAGTAGCATTTCCTGCCGTTGTGAGGGCTTTCGCAGGAGGAAGTCCCGGCCAGCAGGTAAGGGACTTGAAACTTCAATTGAAAAACTTTATTTAAAAGGTAAAGCGAGGGGCAGTAAGGTCGTCGTGGTGGGACTTTGATGAGAAGAAGAACACTTGTAAACGCGAACAAAAGCTTGCTTTGAGACATCTGTGTTGCTGTGTTGTTTCCGACAAAGTGACTGACACTGAGTCAGGAAGAAGTAACTTTATGAAACTGAGCACACGGCTCTGAGCTGTATCTGGCAGAAGCACTTATTCTGAGAGCTCTTTCCGGGAGTCTCCGCCCCATAGTTCAGTAATGTCCAGCTGCGCCGAGCCCTCTTCCTACCTTTCCATCTTTAACAGGAGCGTCGAAGAGCTCGCAGGATGTTCCCTTTCCCTTATTATCCAGGCAGGTGTGACTTCAGGATGTGTTCTCATTAAGTCTAGTGTGATTTTAGGATGTGCCCTCGATCAGGCTGGTGTAATATCAGGATGTGGTCTCATCCAGGCTGGTGTGATTTTAGGATGTGCTCTTATCCCAGCAGGTGTGATAGCAGGATGTGCTCTCATCCAGGCAGGTATGACTTCAGAATGTGCTCTCATCCAGGCAGGTGTGATATCAGGATGTGCTCTTATCCCAGCAGGTGTGATATCAGGATGTGCTCTTATCCTGGCAGGTGTGATATCAGGATGTGCTCTTATCCTGGCAGGTGTGATATCATGATGTGCTCTTATCCCAGCAGGTGTGATATCAGGATGTGCCCTCATTCAGGCAGGTGTGATATCAGGATGTGCTCTCATCCAGGCAGGTGTAAAATCAGTTTGTGCACCTATCCAGGCAGTTGTGACTGCAGGATGTGCTGTCATCCAGGCAGGTGTGATAGCAGGATGTGCTCTTATCCAGGCCCATGTGATTTGAGGATGTGCTCTCATCTAGGCTGGTGTAATATCAGGATGTGCTACCGTCCAGGCAGTTGAGACAGCAGGATGTGCTCTCATTCAGTTCAGTGCGATGTGCCCTTGCCAAGGAAGGTGTGATATCAGGATGTGCTCTTATCCCAGCAGGTGTAATTTGAGGAAATGTTCTCATCTAAGCTGGTATGATATGAGGATGTGCTCGCACCCAGGCAGTTGTGATATCAGGCTGTACCCTCATCCAGGCGGGTGTGATAGCAGGAAGTGCTCTTTTCTAGGCAGGTGTAATAGCAGGATGTCCTGTAATCCAGGCCCATGTGATTTAAGGATGTGCCCTCATTCAGGCAGGTGTGATATCAGAATGTGCTCTCATCCAGGCAGGTGTGATATCAGAATGTGCTCTCATCCAGGCAGGTGTGATATCAGAATTTGCTCGCACCCAGGAAAGTGTGATATCAGGATGTGCTCACACCCAGGCAGGTGTGATATCAGGATGTGCTCTCATCCAGGCAGGTGTGATATCAGGATGTGCTCTCATCCAGGCAGGTGTGATATCAGAATTTGCTCGCACCCAGGAAAGTGTGATATCAGGATGTGCTCACACCCAGGCAGGTGTGATATCAGGATGTGCTCTCATCCAGGCAGGTGTGATATCAGGATGTGCTATTATCCCAGCAGGTGTGATAGCGGGATGTGCTCTTATCCTGGCAGGTGTAATATCAGGATGTGCTCTCATCCAGGCAGGTGTAATATCAGGATGCGTCTTCATCCAGGCTGGTGTAGTATCAGAATGTGCTCTTATCCAGGCAGGTATGATAGCAGGATGTGCTCTTATCCTGGCAGGTGTGATATCAGGATGTGCTCTTATCCCAGCAGGTGTGATATCAGGATGTGCTCTTATCCTGGCAGGTGTGATATCAGGATGTGCTCTTATCCTGGCAGGTGTGATATCATGATGTGCTCTTATCCCAGCAGGTGTGATATCAGGATGTGCCCTCATTCAGGCAGGTGTGATATCAGGATGTGCTCTCATCCAGGCAGGTGTAAAATCAGTTTGTGCACCTATCCAGGCAGTTGTGACTGCAGAATGTGCTGTCATCCAGGCAGGTGTGATAGCAGGATGTGCTCTTATCCAGGCCCATGTGATTTGAGGATGTGCTCTCATCTAGGCTGGTGTAATATCAGGATGTGCTACCGTCCAGGCAGTTGAGACAGCGGGATGTGCTCTCATTCAGTTCAGTGCGATGTGCCCTTGCCAAGGAAGGAGTGATATCAGGATGTGCTCTTATCCCAGCAGGTGTAATTTGAGGATATGTTCTCATCTAAGCTGGTATGATATCAGGATATGCTCGCACCCAGGCAGTTGTGATATCAGGCTGTACCCTCATCCAGGCGGGTGTGATAGCAGGAAGTGCTCTTTTCTAGGCAGGTGTAATAGCAGGATGTCCTGTAATCCAGGCCCATGTGATTTAAGGATATGCCCTCATTCAGGCAGGTGTGATATCAGAATGTGCTCTCATCCAGGCAGGTGTGATATCAGAATGTGCTCGCACCCAGGCAGGTGTGATATCAGAATGTGCTCTCATCCAGTCAAGTGTGATATCAGGATGTGCTCACACCCAGGCAGGTGTGATATCAGGATGTGCTCTCATCCAGGCAGGTGTGATATCAGGATGTGCTCTCATCCAGGCAGGTGTGATATCAGGATGTGCACCTATCCAGGCAGTTGTGACTGCAGGATGTGCTGTCATCCAGGCAGGTGTGATATCAGGATGTGCTCTCATCCAGGCAGGTGTGATATCAGGATGTGCTCTCATCCAGGCAGGTGTGATATCAGGATGTGCTCTCATCCAGGCAGGTGTGATATCAGGATGTGCTCCTATCCAGGCAGGTGTGATATCAGGAAATGGTCTCTTCAAGGCTTGTGAGACCTCAGGATGTGCTCTTACCCAGGCTCGCACATTGAGGGGCAGAGTCCTCATTAACCCAAAATGTACATTATTATACCTTTCTGAACACATTTAAAGCCCTGAGTTCAAAGCACCCTTGGCAAACAGCTTTTACAACATGGGAATTCACACGCAGTGCCTTTACCATGCAACTTTTACCACGCAAATGTTTACCACGGAAATGCCTTTACCATGCACACTTTTACCATGCCTGGTGAGTCTATTTAAGGTAAGTATACATATTTGTGTGTTTATACACACAATTAAGGAGTTAAGTTTAGGGGTGGGTAGCAGTTTAGAGATGGGTAGTGGTAAATGTATTTTAAGGTTTAAGGATTTAGAGATGGGTAGTGGTAAATGTATTTTAGGGTTTAGGGATGGTACAGGTATAGGGTGTCAAGGGTATTTTTAGGGCTTTGGTTTGGATAAGGGAATAGGGTGGTAAGGGTGTTTTTAGGGTTCTGTGGTGGGAAGGGTATTGGGTGGTAAGGGTATTTTTAGGGTCTAAGGGTAGGTAACCTATTGGGTGTTAAGGGTTTTTCTAGATTTTAGGGGTGGGTAAGGGCATTGGCGGTAAGGTTGACTTAGGAGTTTAGGGATAGGAATGGGTATTGGATAGTAAGGGTGTTTTTAGGGTTTAGGGTTGGGAAGGAATATTGGGTGGTAAAAGTCATTTCAGGGTTTAGGGGTGGGTAAGAGACTTGGGTGGTAAGTGTGTCTTTTGGGGTTTAGATATGGGTTTAGATAAAGGGTTTTAAGGGTATTTTGGCGTGGGTAGGGGCATAGGGTGTAAGGGTAATTAAAAAACAGGGGCTTGGGGTTCTCTGCACAAAAAATGAGTGTGTGTGTGTGTGTGTATATATGTATATATGTAGTTTTTTTTATAGAACACTTACCTTATTTATACTTACCTGCGTGGTAAAGGCAAATGCGTGGTAAAGGCATGTTGTAAAATAATGCATGGTAAAGACATGCGTGGTATTTGCCAGCGTTGTCATGTCATACAGCCTACACTCGGCTATGGTAGAGCCTATTTGCAGACATTGCTGGGTTATCTACCTTTCTGAGGTCTTTCGATATCAGAGCCTCGGGACTGCAGCCAGAGTCTGTAGCACACCGCAACATGGCAGTCCAGGTAGGTGTTAAGTTAGTCAAGTTGGAAACCCATAAACTTAGGTCTTCGGTTCTGTGAGATTGACCATGACCACAAAACTTCATTTTCCAAAGTGGAAACGAGGTGGATGGTGTCTCATTCAGCATTTAGGTGCTACTCAACCCGAACATACCAAGGGGCATATTTACAGCTGAATGGAGAAGCGTGGCGTTAAGCAAACATTGATAACGCTCACGCGTCTCCATTCTGAAAACGCAGGGATGTGCAGTATTCACAAGAATGCGGCGCACCTCCGGCGTTCAGCTGCCTAGCGCCAACACAGGCACCCTTGCACCATAAGGCAAGACCCCTATTGCCATCACAACGTCACTGAAAATGACGTTGCAGTGGCTACAGGGGCTTGTAAATATGCCCCCAAGTGTTTCTGAACTCGACGGTGTTTTCCTAATGGCTGACAGTCACCTCAATGCACATTTTGGCTAGGAATTTTCCAGAAACAGGTGCAAATTCTTAGTGCAACGGTGTCTGCGTTTGGGGTAGATTGTTTATGTGCAGGAAGGTCCACCTTGCACATAAACAATATTTAAATGCCGTTTTGTAACTTCTATGTGTGCTGCTTAATGCAGCACACATAGAAGTTGCAAAACTGCATTTTTTTTTTTTAATGATAGTTTATGTGTAGGAAGCGGGACCTTTCTGCACATAAACAATCATAGGCAATTTTCTGTTTCTATGTGTGCTGCCCAAGGCAGTACACGTGGACACAGCAAAAATTAGGAGAAATAAAGCATTTCTCCTTGTTTTGCCTGTTTAAGACCAGGTTTTCCCTGGTCTTAATTTTGGCACCACCTCCTATTTATGGTGCCCTTGTAAATAGGGGGCAGGATCGAAACCAATGGGTGTTGCGGTGGAACGCCCACCACAACACCCATAGCCCTCCCCTTTCACGCTAAATACAGCGTGAAAGGGTGCCTTATGTGGTTTACATTAAGTGGCTTAACGCTGCCTTGTAAATAAGGCAAGGCACCTATCGCCATCACTACGTCACTGAAAGTGACGTTGTGGTGGCGACAGGGGCTTGTAAATATGCCCCCAAGTGTTTCTGAACTCGGGGGTGTTTCCCTAAAGGCTGAAAGTCTCCTCGATGCACATTTTGGCTAGGAATTCTCCAGAAACAGGTGACTTTCTCTGGTAAGAGTGAGCTTTGGGTCTTCCCCTTTTTTTTCCTTTGACTTTTAGGAACAGCCTCTTTCAGCCACCGGCTTGAGACTTTGTCAATCATATCTTGGGTCAACCAAGAGGACTTCATCCTTGTCACCTCATGCTATTAGCTGTTATGGTGTATTTTCCACCTCCAACGCTATGCATGTATTACGCTTCGTGAGGGCCTGTTTTACAACCGGAGACCTTCTCTTTACCTTGTAGCTTGTTACTGCCCCTTACTCTTTCTTTTCTTCTGTCTGCTTATAGCTCCTTACCACTCCTTACACTTTCTTTCGCTGAATGTGTTTGTTGTTGTTCCCCCCACCTTTCCCCCTTTGCCTGTGCGTTGCTCCTCATTCCCTCCACACCTTGCTCTCGTTCTTCTCTATTGCCCCTCTATCATTCCCCTTTAAGTGGCTCCTCATTCTTCACTCCTGCCCATCTTTTTCATGTGCAAGACCCCAAGCTCCCATCTGGCAGACAATGTCTACTGGCCCTAACCGTGGTAGTCAAGGCCATATTTTACTGATTTTCTTGGGGTTCGACCCACTATGGCTGTGCAAACTGGGCCAAGTACACTCTTTCAACACTTGACTCTCAGTGTAGTGAGGGCCAGCACGCAAAGGCTTGTCAGGGAGGTAGAGTGGATTGGCAAGAGCCACCAACATACATAGTAATATATTGTCAGCACAGTGCTTAGCTTGTAGGTAAAACATTTAATCTCAGTATACCCTGATGCTACACAGCGCAATTAGGAAGACCCAGATGATTTGCATGTGGCTATTCCTGTCTAAGGCAAAATGATGGGTAAGAGAGTGATGGACAGATTGATGCCCAGAGTAATCACCAGTGGCTGAAGTTAATTCAAGCAATCCACCCAAACCTTTTTGTTTTTCTCATTGTGATCCCAATTCTGGTGGCTCTTGGCACACCTGAAGCAAAGCAAACACCAGCCTGGAAACAAAGAAGTGCAAAAAAAAAAAAACACACAAGGCAACTGTCCTCCATCTGTGCATCCAGGTTTTGGAATAATATCCCCGTATCTATCAGGACTGCCCTAATGCTGCTTCAACTTAGTAAATAAGACACATAGCTTTAAAGAATGATGTAGTCACAGTCTACTTTCGCTCCTAGAAATTAGCTACCCCTACAATCGTTTGTTGGCTGTGGCTTTTTCTTTGACCTGTGCAATGCTCAACTTCTTTTCATTTAGTTTTTGCGCCATAGAAGTATCACATACATGCGTACATACATACATACATGAGATGCACTGGCAGAGATCGGTAGGCCCCAACTCTGAAAAGACATTGGTACTGCAGCCAGTATTGGGATGCAGTTGAACAGAACCATCTGGATTCCAGCATCAACACAATTGGTCCTGCAGAACAGGATTCAGACGCCCTGGAACAATCGTGTGGATCCAGAAGTTGGAGTAAGGTTTGCTGGTCATAATTGAGGTACTTTGGAGGAGCGGTAGGTCCTGCAGGGCAGACCGAGAAGCATCATCACAGCTTTTCTGGGGTCTCTGTCCAAGAGTTGATATCAATGGTCTTGTATCTCAGGATTAAGGTTCATAGGCAGAGCTCAGTAGGTACAGCAGACTTGGATTGGGGTGCATTGGCACAGCAGAGTGTGGGTATGTGTACTATGAAGGCAGGAGCACCGCAGGGTCAGATTTATGGTGGTCCGAAGTGAGGTATATGAGATGAGCTGTGCTGGGACCAGAATGCTGCAGCAGCAGGACATGGATGGGAACCAGTGATCCAATCCCTATCAGAAGCTCTCACTGATTGTCGTCATAAGGATCTTGGACAAACCAGTTACTAACTGCGCTGAACCCCAAGAAATCGAGCTCTCTAGTACAAGAGCAATGGTTCCCTGGCTTTAGGAGTCTCCTTAGGAGCAGCAGTGTGCTCTGTAAAACTTTCATCTTTCATTTATGTCTTCCAGAGGCGCTGCGCTTCTGCCGGGGTTAGGATATTGCTGGCCTTTTTGACTAAATACACTTCTGAAGTGTTCTCCACATCAAAAGTAGCCGCAATGTTTTTTTTAAAATTATCTTTTTATAGTGAAGTAGCACTGAATGACTGACATAAATATAGAAAAAAACTTGTATAGCTCCTGTGGTATTTTGTGTTGGAACCAGAGATGCCTCGCTTGCTCATCTCAAGTATATCTTTGGTCGATTAATGTAGTAAGTAATACAGGTCCACATGCATCAATGCAAAAGCCAGTCGCAAACGGGCAGATTCTCAGAATCTGCCCCTTTGCGACTGGGATTTTTGCATTTGGGATGCATCATCCCAAATGCAAAAATCGCAATTTAAGGAATCTCTAAATTGCGATTCCTTAAATTGCTATTGCATTTAAGGAATCCCAAATTGAGATTCCTTAAATGTAATGCATGAAAGTTTAAAAATTAGCGATTTCGCTAATAGGGGGAGCAAATTACCATGAAGTTGAACTTCATGGTAATTTGCAAAAACTTTGAAAAATGCACTAAAGTGCATTTTTCAAAGTTCCATTTTACACACACACATGCCCTTGGGGCATGTGTGTGTGCAAGATGTATTCATATGCAGATTTCAGGGGTGCAACAGGGTGTCTTTTTGAAGCCCTGGCACCCTTGAAATAGCATGAGCAATTTGCGATTCTCTAATTGAGATTAGCAAATTGAGAAAGTCTTCCCATTCATTCCTATGGGCCTCTAGGCCCATAGGAATCAATGGGGAGGTATTCCTTAATTGCGACTCGCAATTTGCGAGTTGCAATTAAGGAATGTTTAGAAATCGCTATTTTGTAAGCGATTTCTACATGCATAGCCTTTTGCTATTCCTTATTAGCGAATCCTTATTTTTCGCTATTAAGGAATCGCAAATGGCATTGTTGATGCATGTGCCAGACAGTTGTTTATTTTCCCTTGATGATGTACTTTCTTTCCAAATGTACTCATTGTATCGGCCACCTCAGTTAGTGGCTGAGTTGGCCTTTTGATGATTCGACCCTGTAAGGTGCATGTTATACACATCTCATTAGCGAGGGCACACATCACTGATCTGACAGGCTGGCTAGTTCATGTTCATGTGAACCAGGATGACACTGAATGACTCTACCCCAGCCCTGCTGGCCTTTCACTTACACCACTGTGATAGGAATTTAACAAGGGCGATATTAACTCCCATCGAAAATTTTGGTTTTAAAAATACATCATAACATCCAGATTTAGGTGTTTTGGTTTTAGTGTGCTCCACTTGTATTTTTCCATAGTTTTTTATGCTCTCCTATTTTAATCCTTGCTCTATGATGTGCACCTTCAACCATGGCACTCTTTGTAGTGTAATGCACAGCAAAAAGAGGCATTTTAAGATACATTTAAGGAAATGTTTTTAAGAAAAATATATTTTTGTGCCTATGTATGTTAAACAAACACAGTAAATATTTGTAGTGAGTGAAACAAGGTTGAACGCCAAGCAAAGGAATATTCTTTTTACTCTCTTGTTCTGGAGGGACCAGGAACAAGAAAGAGAGATTGTAATTGAATTCATGACTGCCTAGATGACCAATTTCTATTAAAGAAAACCTTCCTAGCCGGTAGCCAATACGCACAGCTCTAATTGCACTGACATGTTCCTGTCTCAGAAGTCTTGCAACTGTTCTGTATGTTCTAAGAGTCGCATTAAGTGGCGTTTTTGAAGGTTTAATTACCTCTGAAAACAAAAATCGTGGGGTACTGAAATCGATGTATGAAATATAAAGGAAGAAATAATAGGAACTCAATAGAAAATGTTGCGAGTAATGTTAAGGGTAACGTATAACTTAACAAAAGGATTATTTTAAACAAATACAGGACTAATGTGAAGGAAAATAAGATAAAACAAGAAGATACAAGTAAAAGGTAAAGTCATAGACTAAAAGTGAAAAAACAAAAAAAATAAGAAAAGGAAAGATCGTATAGAAAATATTTCAAAAAATAAAATAGAAAAGCGAATCTGAGCATTAGAGTTTGTTTTCCAGTTAAAAAACTAAGTGAGACTTACAAACATTAAGTAAAAAAAAATGAAGACCACGGAATTAATCATCCCAAATGAATCAACCTAGATCGATTTGAATGTGAATAATAATCCAAGGAAAAAGCATGCCGAACCAACATATACAGGCCTTGTAAGGCGAAGGAAACAGGGAGATGCAACACGAAGCAATTTGTTTAGTATTTCACACATCAAAATTAACGCATTTGTGTTGTTACTCAGCTAAAAATTAGTTTTACAAATCTTTTCATCATGCAAAAAAGCAATTTTAAGATTCTTCAAACTATTTTAATGCATGCATTCAAAAAGCAGTTCATATACATTTTAATAACATGTTGCCAAACTATTTTTCACCAGTTAGCGAAATCTATATTGTCTGTGTAAAAGTTTTAATTTATTCGAAAATAATGATTATTTTAAGTGCACAACAGTTAGCAAGACTAGAATGCAGCCCACTGCACTGAAAATTCTTCCCATTTACTGTAGAAAATAGTGTCTGTTTATTTTATATGTATGAGCTTTCCACGTATGTGGGTCTTTCTTTATTTGAGACAAATAATTACTTAGCTATGGTTTTCGTTCTAATAGAAATGTAAGGTTTACTTTCCTCTAGTAGTGAGTATTCAGGATGTCCTTCTCTTATAATTTTCAAGGCTGCTCAGCCCCACTCTGCACTGTAGTCAAAACAAGCTATGGTATTTCCTACGTTCCATAACGCATGAGCTCAATTAATTATTCACTGCCCTAGGCAATAGACTGTAACAGGAAGTAGGTGTTGCAGTGATGTCCTAAAAACGAATAGTTTGATTGGCTATTACCGTTACAACATAATTGCTTCCACCTAATATCATGTCTTGAAATTCGTGTGCCTTTTGTTTCTGAACAGTATAAAAGAACCCGCTATTTGGAGAGGAGCCAGACTTTTAGATTGTTAGTATTTAGATCTGATTTATTGAATTCTTTGCTGTCTGTAATCAAACACCAATTGTAATAAACACCCGAGCTGATAACTTTAAGAATCTTGCCATGTGCAATTTATGAATAGCCTTGGGCTAAGTCTATGAGATACTCAGATAATCCTGTTTCTGCTAACGACACTCTTGATTTATTATTTAGAGCATCAACATCTGTGACTAAATTGGTGACTTAGGATCCTGAAACCTGGATTTTTTTCCCAGATTCATTGTGTTTGCATAATACAATTAGTGACCGAAGCTGGAGGTTACATTCTTAAACAATCCATGAGGGCTGTTTTGACATGGTCAGCTCTGTGTCAAGATATGCTGGCTAGTACTTGACAGTCTCCCCACTCTTGCATTATTTCCTCTGTAATATCTTTTAAAATGATATGACAAGGTTCTCTAGACAGGGTTTTATTATTGTTCATGATGCCCCAAAAAATATAGAGATAGTTTGGGGATATAAAAAAAAACTAGACTTATCCTTATGTTAAACGTTATGCATAGTGACACCCAGTAGTTTAATATTTCTTTCAAGGGTTATTGCTTTCCTTTGCATCTTATTAGTCCTTATTCAGAATTCTTCCAACTTGTGTATCTGTATCTTTTAATGTGCTTGTTACCAATACGGTATTTCTTCTTCTTGTCGAGATTACCTACGCAGGGCTCTATGCAGCTATCCTTGCAACTCCTCAGCTCAAAATCCTTCAGTCTTTCTCATTTGAGTGCAAGTGATTGGAGTTAGAGAGCTAACCATCCCCCTCATCCCTGTGAGGAGCTTCATCCGTCACTTCCCCCTTTCCTTTCCCCCTTCCCCCTTTTTTTTTTTTGGCATTCATCAATGAAGTGCCTCCCCGCGCCCATCAATGGATGAACCTCAACTTCATCTGCTAAAAGGAAGCTCATGTTGGCCAGCACCGAGGACCCAAGAGGGCTTCGTTATGAAAGGCTTTCTGCTTTATCTGCAAAGAATTTGTGACTCTCCTCTCTCATTCCTCCTTATATCAAGAATGAGTAAAATAACTCTTTCATCTGCCTGTCTCATCCCACCATCACACCACCAAGTGACACATGCCTTTGGAGATGCCATCTGCCAGATTGAGGGTGCTTTGGAGGCTGCCAGCCCAAAATAATGGTGAATTCCCAGAAGGGCATAGCTTTTCAAGTCTCCCCATTGTTTTGTCTAAAAAGAGCTGACCACATCTCACCAGCACTGAAATCTCTCCAGTGGCTACAGGTCAAGTGGAAGGTTGAGCTCAAAGCACAGTGCCTTATACACATGGTAGTGCCTGGCTACGCCTCAGATTACCATCTGGCTCCCACAGCTGCATGTTGCTCCTCCCACATACATGCTGCTTCTTCACCTTTAGACGAACTTCAGTAAATAATGCGAAATAGTGACGACTATGTTCTTCCCACAAGCATTTGATCTAGATACGAATGCATTCCTCCATCTCTTGGGCCGCTGTGGTACAGTTTACTGTTGCAAATCGATTCCCCCTTTTTCCTCTTTTAGTCCTCAGAAGCTGTGTTCCTGTAGTGGTAGCACTTTACAGGAAGAATAAATAAAAACATAATAAAATGCAGTGGAGTATAAATACTGCTGTTTTGGAGTATGCTTCTATTGAATAATTGAGTTTCCATGCTTTGTTCAATATATTTCAGGGGAAACTGTTAATTGGATACAGAGTCGATGTGCGGATGATGGACATGAAGCCATTCATTAAGCAAGAGACCAAGCGACCTCCTTGCAGAGTGAGTACTAATCCCCACATTACCCTGAGACCAAGCTGCATCCTTGCACAGTGAGTACTAATCCACACATTACCCTGACATCGGGCTCCCTCATTGAAGATCCTTGAGATCAAGTTGCATCCAGGTACAGTGAGTACTAATCATCATGTTACACTGAGACCATGGTGATCCATGGAAGATGTTTGCTCCACGCGTTGCCCTGAGGTCAAGCTGCTTGTTTTCACAGTGAGTACTAATCCACACATTACTCCGACACGAAGCTTCCTCATTGAAGAGTACCGATCCACACATTACCCAGACACGAAGCTTCCTCGTTGAAGAGTACCGATCCACACATTACCCTGAGATCAAGCTCTTCCTTGCAGAGGGAGCACTAATCCACACATTACCCTGAGACCAAGCCACCACTTTGCAGAATTAGTACTAATCCACACTTAAGCTTGAAACTAAGCTGCTTCGTGAAAAAGTACTGATCCACACGTTTCTCTTGAACCAAGCTGCCTTCTTGCAGAAGCGCCCCCCTGAGTCCAAGCTGCCTTATTGAAGAGTACCATATCCACACATTACCCCGAGATCAGGCTGCTGCCTTGTACAGTGAGTACCCTGAATCCAAGATGCTTCCTTGCATGGTGAGTACTGATACACACATTACACTTACACCAAGCCGCTTCCTTACATAGTGAGTACTAATCCACACACTACGCTGAGCCCAAGCCGCCCCCTTACAGAGTGAGTACTAATCCACACACTACGCTGAGCCCAAGCTGCCTCCTTGCAGAGTACTAATCCACACACTACGCTAAGCCCAAGCCGCCTCATTGAAGAGTTACTTTTTATCCACACATTACCCTGAAATCAAGCTGCTTCTTTGCACAGTGAGTATTATGACTGCATGGTGAGCACTAATCCTCATATTTACCATGAGCCCAAGCCACCTCATTAATGAGTGAGTACTGATCCATACTACTGAGATACTGAGATCAGGCTGCTTCCTTGAACAGTGAATACCCTGACACCAAGCCGCCTCCTTGCACGGTGAGTACTAATCTACACATTATCCTGCAATGAAGATGCCTCATTGAAGAGTGAGTGCTAATCCAAATATTACCGTAAGATTTTGATGCATCGTTGAAGAGTGAGAACTAATCCAAGTATCACCGTAAGATTAAGATTCCTCGTGAAGAGTTAGTACTAATCCACACATTACCCTGAAATCAAACTGCTTCTTTGCACAGTGAGTATTATGACTGCATGGTGAGTACTAATCCACACATTTACCATGAGCCCAAGCCACCTTACTAAGAGTGAGTACTGATCCATACTACTGAGATAATGAGATCAGGCTGCTTCCTTGAACAGTGAGTACCCTGACACCAAGCCGCCTCCTTGCATGGTGAGTACTAATCCACATATTTTCTTTTTGTTTATGGCTCTATTATGTTCACCATCGTTATCTTTGGAGTCTTAGGAAACTTACTTTTCCTGAGACAAAGTGTAGATATATCTTGTTGTATTAATGTAATCGTCTGACTAAATATTAGAATTGGAAACATATCAGGAGAAACACAGCCTCAGTTGTGGGTCTATGTTAAAAAAGCACAAGAAGCACCTGTTAAAAACAACGAGGTGAGTTTTGAGCATCTCCGATTTTATCTGATCGATCTAACAGCAACAGTAGCGATCTAAAACTAATTCTGCAAGGAGAGGCTTTGGATGACAGTAGTGTTTTTACACGAGACCTGCACCTAATGCATCATAATATCTGATCGCCTTTCCAGATGCTCTTGATCCCACTCCGGCTAAACTGGGCAGCATAAGAACTCTTCACACTCTCTAGTCAAGGGCACCTTCAACACCAGATCTTCTGGACCACCATAGAGAAGAGTACACCTCACAGTGCAACTCTCCTAGGTGGGAAACCAGATGCACAGTAACTTCTAGTTCACTATCAACCTCCCTGTCTCCCTAACTTCACAACACCACCTGTCAAAGCGTCTACCTCCATTGTTTCTCAGAATTTCTTGAGCGGCATACCACTTGCCACTGTGTCTTTGATACATTCTCTATTTTTGTTACATTTAGTAAAAAAAAGTTGTTATTCTGTGGCAAGATATGTTGTCAAGACCTAAGCATGTTTAAAGGTTCTTCAACCACAGCCATCTATTCAGTTGGTTCAGCGTATAGTTCGCTTAAATCCAAATTACCTGTCGGCTCCGCTACTCTTAAAAATATACTCATGTCTTTTCCAAGGGAGGATGCCTTCCTCACTTGCAAAGTGCCCACTGCGATTGAAGGGGCATGAACGGAGTACCCGCTGCTAAATCTTAATGGAATGTATTAGTGGCTTGTCACCACTATTGCTGTCACAATTGCGGTCTCCCTGAAGGGGATGGCCTACCAATTGCAAAGTGGGAGCTTTTCTTGTGAAACAGCAAAGCCATGGAAGCTTGCAGCTCAGTTAGCCAAAATCCCTCGAGCATTAAGGTTATACATTTGCTTAGACCTGATAAACGGTTACCTGCCTTAATCCATCACAAAAAACCAAATATGTTCCAGGAAAGCATATTGCTTGTGTCCAATTTATCCCTTCCCACTTTAGAGCAGTGGGAATCCAGAAGGTATAGATCTGCTATCAGTAGCAATGGAGTTATCTTTGACTCCCCAAACTCTCTGTCAAAGCGTGCAGCGTGGGCTGAATCAGGAGTGTCCAGACTCAAGGCCATCATCAAAGGATGTCTTACTCTCCACAGCGCTTCATCTCGATTCACCCCTCAAGCAGACGTAATCGCCACACTTTGGTGACGTCAGCATGGGGTGTCTGTTTCTTCCTTTCCCTTCACTGGCTTTTCACCAAATCTCTTCTCATTGTAAGCAGGAGGGTGAGAGTGAAGGCCAGACTCACAAACGATCCATAGCTCTCCCAACCCCTCAAGATGCGTCCCATGCCTGCATCAGTCTTGGAGCCACCCACACCTGCAGCTCCTTACTCGGGTCCTAACCTATGTGTAGTACTTTGCACAAGGGATACTAGAGAAGAGCAATATGCCAGCATCTCCCCGACCCCTTCTTCACCACTACACTCAGCAAGAAAGTTGCCCACAAAGTCTGATCTGCTCCTGAAACATCACTAAGAGCAAAAACAACAAAACTTAAACATCTTTGTTGTTATATACCAGTGTTAAAATCATACTAATGTAGCATAACACAGTAAATAATGCTCTTTACTGATGGTGCTGAGGAGCATTATGTCAAGGAAGGTTCATGTGCAAGAGGTGCAGAACAATTACATGGTTCCAAGTTGAAGGACTGCAATTACCAAAGGGGTCTATGGAACGGTAATGTTTGTCAATGAATTCTTAATGCTGTGGGATTAAGCTAATAAGAGAAGATAATTCTTACCTACATGTCTTTCCATCGCATCTGCTAGCCCTTTGTCTACCACTGCCTTAGAACCGAATGGATTGTAAAAATTTGCTGTGCATGTAATAATGTATTACGTGATTACTCGAAAAAACAAGCTATGCCAAATTTAATTCCCAGGTAATTGATGTATCCCGCTTGCCATGTTAAGCCCGACTCCCCCAGACTGTCCCTCGTGCAGTGGATATTTAATGGTTTGCATTCAGATTTGTCATTATTTAATTTATACCCAGAGAGCCCGGAGTATTCTGCTATCAATTGCATCAGGCCAACAATTGAGGACTTCGGCTGTTCTGTCACTATTAAAATATCGTCAGAGTAGGTGGCAACTTTTGTCAGTGCCGTTGATATTTATGCCCTTTATGTTCTTATTTAGTTTAATGTCTTGGATGAGAAGTTCTAGTGCTAGTAGGAATAGCGAGGGGGACAGTGGGCAACCTTGTCTGGTTCCCTGTTGTAGGGTGAAGGGGTCAGAAAGTAACCCGTTAACCACTATTCTGGCTGATGGCTCCCGGTACAGGGCCATCACCATCCGTATGTACCCTTCACCTAGGTTGAAGGCCTGCATACAGCGTTCCAGGAATTCCCAGGAGACTCTGTCGAAGGCCTTCTCTGCGTCCAAAGTTATGGCCACCGCTAGTACCAGTTTGGTAGATGCCTGCTCTATGATATGACAGAAAAGTCATGTGTTGTCATTGGACATGCGTGTCCGTAGGAAGCCCACCTGTGTGTTACTTATTAGTTTGGGGAGTGCGGAGTTTAGTCTGACTGCAAGTATTTTTGCGTATATCTTACAGTCCACGTTAATAAGGAATATTGGTCTGTAATTTTTTGGGTGATGAGTGGTCTTTACCTCCTTTGGGGATGACTATAATGTTATCCTCTGACATGAATTTTGGCACCCCCCCATTAGCTGCAGCGTGGTTAAAGACATGTTTCATCGTTGGCTTCAGTTGGTTTAGGAAAGCCTTGTAGAAGGTGACTGTGAACCTATCTGGCCCCGGGGCTTTAATGTCTTTCAGAGATTTGACTGCCATTTCGATCTCGGAGGAATTAATTTCTTGGCCTAGCCTGTGCATCTCATCAGTGTTTAGTTGTGGTAGGCCGAGTCTATCTAGGTATCTAGAGCATTTCTTTGTGCTGAGGATCTGGTCTTTCTTGTATAGTTCCTGGTAGAACTCTTGGAAGGTCTTAAGGATGTCTTTATTTTTTGTGTGTGTTCTGTTATTTGAGTCAGTGATGGAAGAGACGGCGAATTGGCTACGTTTATGTTTTAAGTAGGAGGCCAATAATTTTCCTGCTTTATTGGCCTCGCACAGATTAAGGGCTTTGTATTTATTGATCCACAGCCCCGCCCTCTCACTCAGTATTTTGTTGTATTCGTACTTCAACTGTGTAAGTTTAGTTAAACGTCTATTATCCTTAACAGCCTTAGCCTTAACAGCCTTAGCATGGGATAAGTCAAGGTTTTTATATTCTTGAGTTTGTATTTTTGTTGATTTTAGCTTTGATCTCAATTATTGTGCCTCTGATTGTCGCCTTCAGGGCATCCCATAGAGAATTGGGGTTAGTCTCAGGGGAGTCATTAAATTTGAGATAATCCAATATAGCCTCCTCAAACTTTTTTTTTGTCTGCGGGATCTGACAGCACGTCGCTGTTAAAACGCCGTCACCGGGGGACGGCCTTGTTGTGTCAACCCCTCAGCTTTAGACTGATACATGAGTGGTCTGAGACTAGACTAGGGCTATGTCTGAGTGTTCGATTAGGTGCGTGTGGGACCCAGATATTAATATGTAGTCTATCCTGGTGTAAGAGTTATGCGGGTTAGAGTAGAAAGTGTAGTCCTTTGTATCCGTGTGCTGAAGGCACCATGCATCTTTTAGATTGTATTTGGAGCATATGTTTTGGAGGGCTGCTTGTGATTTCGTGGGTTAGAAACAACTGGTGGATTGTCTATCTGTTATATGGTCTAATGGAATATTAATGTCCCTTGCCAACACTGTGAGGTCAGTTAGGGGGAAGCTCTCTAACGATCGAGCCACCTCCGCCCAGAAAGTTGGGTCGTCCGAGTTGGGCCCGTACACATTTGCCACATGGATTAGCTCCTCCCACCTTCTCAGGGGCGTCAACAGGAGCCTCCCCTCACTATCGTGTGATTGTGATTCTATTGTTAGGTTGGATCTCTTGGATACTAGTGACTAGTGAGAGTCAGGCTTATCATGGCAAGTGGGATACATCAAATACCTGGGAATTAAATTTGGCAATGATCTAATTGACACACTTCATCATAACGAGAAAATAATGCTAGAGAAGATTAAGAAACTCCTAGAATCATGGTCTCCAAAGTTCATAACGTGGTGGGGAAGAATAGAAACAATCAAAATTATGATCACGCCAATGGTTAATTATCTGATCAGCATGCTCCCACTCATACTCACAGATGATTTCCGCCGCAAAATTGATATTATGATCTCAAATTTCCTCTGGCATGGAAAGAAAGTTAGGATAAGCATAAAAAAAAACTAAGACTGGAGAAAAAACTAGGAGAAGTAAACCTAGCAGACTACAAAACTTTCCAATTAGCATTCCTAGCAAAACAAGGATCCTACTGGATAGCGCCTCCGGATGGTTACACACCGGCATGGTTGCAGGTAGAGAAAGCCATCCTAAACAACCTAAACCCTCTCGCTCTACTAACAGCAAACAGATACCTTTATACCTCAAAGCCTATCTTTAAAAACACCCAAACCGCCCTATTAAAGGTAGATAAAAAGCTAGAAAACAGCATTAAAGGGTCAAAAAACGAATCACTCTGGACCAATAGCAGGATTCTATACAAGGGGAAAAGCTTAACCTTTGAATCATGGATAGAGAAAGGGATCTACTACCCCTTTCAATTAGAAAGCGAAAACTACCCCATCACCTTCGCCGCCCTTAAGGGAAAACACAATCTAAATGATATTGAATTTTATAACTTCCTAAAAATCAGATCGGCTTTGTCCAAAACCAAATTTTTAATCTCGTAGCCATCTATCTTCCAGCTAGTATCTAAAATAAATAAATTGGGGCACCAGGTCTCACACCTCTACAAAGTCCTCCACCCTAACTCCACCAAACTTAACAACAAGACAGCTGCCTACTGGAATAATCAAAGTAAAACCATTTTCAAAGACCAAGAGTGGGCCACATTATGGTCGTCAGCTTCACAAAATAAGATTTCCCTAGTGCTCTCACAAACTAAGTTTCGGTTGCTTCACAAGGCTTTCTGGACACCTGCACGATTACACTCATTAGGACTCAGGGAGGAGGATGTATGCTGGAACTGTAACAAAGAAAAAGGGGGATCTTGCACACCTTGGGCCTCATGTAGGAAGCCAAATACCGGTCGGTAACGGCCGATTTTCGGTAATTATACCGTTACCGACCGGTATTTTGGCTTTTGAGATGTAGGGGGAGAATTTCATGATTCGGTATTTACCGAATCGGTAAAATTACCGAATCGGTAATATTACCGATTCGGTAAATTTACCGATTCAGTAAATACCGAATCATGAAATGAGATGTAGGGGGAGTGTGTGGCGGGTGTGGGGATTCGTTATTTACCACCAACTAAAGGTTGGTGGTAAATGACGAATAGGTGAAAAAAAGCATTTTTGTGCACATTTAAGTGTGCAATGTGGCAGACATACATGCCCTTAGGGCATGTATGTGCGCCACATGTGCACACATGGCCGAATCAGGGGTGCAACAGGGTGTCAATGTGACACCCTGCCACCCTTGCATGTGCTCCCCCATTACCGAATCGGTATTTACCGATTCGGTAATGAGGCATACCTTCCCATCAATGGGAAGGTATGCCTCATTACCGAATCGGTAAATACCGATTCGGTAATTACCGAATTTTTCCGATTCGGTAATATTTACCGACTCATTACCTACATTGCATTTACCACTTCATAAATACCGAATCGGTATGATTCGGTATTTATGAAGTGGTAAATGCCAGCCCACCTACATAAGGCCCCTTATCCTGTACTGCCCAGCTCTTAAAAAATTCTGGGGTGAAATCTTTACATTTTTAAATAAAATGTTTGACTGCACTCTAACAAAAGAATTCTCCACTATCACCACGGGATTTATGTGCACTGACCTGAAGTCAGCAGAGGACAGAGACCTTCTGGCCTTATTGCTGACAGCAGCAGTGAAAATGGTCCTCACAAACTGGAAAGACACTTCCAAGACATCGTACAATGGATGGTTCAATTGGATCACGCATCTTAGAGGAGCAGGCAATTTATCCCTACAGAGTTCACCCTGGAAACCAGCCTCAAGAAGGATGTGGGGGTCCCTGGACACGTTTCTAGACTTTTTTGAGCCCTCATGAAAACGTGGTGGGCCGGGGATGATCCTGGCACTCCAAGTGAAGTACCACCCCAACAAGAATGTACCCGGGCTCTAATGGTCAGATCCAATGTCAGACGAAATGTATATGCACTACAACTCTCGCGTGCCTGTCTTCTATCTCTTCTTTCACCCCTTAGCTCTCTTGCTCCTTTCTATTTTCCTTTCTCTCTGGAATATTAACACAAGTAGGGTATGCACAGAACAGTATGGCAATAGTAATTTGATATGACGTTGCAAACCCTGTTAGAGATCTACTAATGTGTTCCTGTTTCTTTTTTTTTAAAATGTGTAATAAAACTTGTTGAAATAAAAATAAAAAAAAGAAACAAGCTATGTTGATACTGTCTTTAGAAGGCAATCAGGGTAGGGCTTGAGTGGACTGTTAGATTTACAGCGTTTGCAAGCATATGTTTATGTAAATGGGTTGGTTTTAGGCAGTCTCTAATTTTATTATCACTAAATAGAGAATGAGGGCTGAAAAGAATTTACTCTCCCTTAAATTGAGGTTAACATTTGTTCCTTGCTCAATTATAACTGCTCTTGACTCAAGCGATGATGCTGTCTCACGAATGAATGTGCAACTCATATTAGGCGCCCCTTTACATTGGTGTCAACTCCCCTACTTATCAGAAAAAACTACTTGTGCCATCCTGAATTATTGATTGATTCACATACAAGAGCAGCAATGGCTGTTGTGTAATTCTCCATTCTAACAATGGCTCCACTCGCTCCAATTTATGGGCTCTCCTTGGATCACTAGATTCAGATGCGGTTGTTCCTCTAGCCATTGGCACAGCTTAGCTTCTGCGAGGCAAGAACACAGAATACTGATTTATTTACAGTTGTTAGAAGATGTTGTGCATTTCTGACACACTTTGAAATCATACTACCTCTAGGCTCTTATCTTAATCTCCTGACTTGGGTATTATCAAACAAAGGATCTAATATTTGGTTAAAGTATTTTTTATTAAAAACCTCTTTCTGAGTTATCAGATGCTGACTATCCTTAATAGTGTTAAATTTGGCTTTCCTTTAAGTGTAAATGAGATACCTTTGAGCACCCCGATTGCCAGGTTTATGAATGAAAACACGCACTTATATGCTTAAGGGGCCTAGTATAAAGCTGGGTATGGTGGCTTAGTGGACTAATGTGTCAACTGTAGGGGCCTGTGTTTGACCTCATGGTCACAGGTCCAAAGCCCGGCTGGTCCACTCAGTCTTTCGTCCTTCTGAGGTCGATAAACTAAGTACCATTGATTTCTGTAACAATAAACATCTGCTATTTCAGCACCAAGATACTCTCTGGGTAAAAGTACACTTTACAAATACACGTTATGTTGTTGCATTTGTGAATGCATTCATCAGTATTTCTTGGACTTTTGTAGCAACATAACTGTTCCCTTCCATGCCTTACCTCAGATCGATGTCTTCTGGTACCTTAGTGTGAAGACAAACACAAAAATAGTCATAAAATAGCGGATTTGACTTGGGCTAAAAATATGTTTTTGCAGGTTGCACTGATGGATAGGGAGGCCAGGGAATTGAAAAAAACATTGGTCCGGACACATCAATTATTGTCCACTTCAAGTACCATAGGACCCAATTTAAATATAGTTTCACAAATCAGCATCATCGTTTCCTCTTAGTGCGATTTAGATTCAATCAATTACATCTACTTCTTGCAGAAACGAAGGGATGGAAAAAGATTGAGGACCTGGGTGCTTGTTCATGTGATCATTTTTCGACTCAGGACTCATTGCATTTTAATTTATTCTGCAAGCATTTTATCTATATCTAGAATCAGTTTATTTTACCTATTTTAAGGGGCAAAGGATTTTTACAGACTAGATCTGCTTTTATGTACCTACAGATGCTGACTAATGTGTGGGAAATTTTTAACATTGCTAGTTTCTGACTGCAGTGGTCAGAATAAAGAAAAAAAAGAGGGATTACTATGAATTAGATAATTTTTAACCTTGACAACTTTTAACTTGTATATTATGACTCATCTTTAATATGATTACAATATATCTTCTTTGTATCCTGTTGGTGTTTGTGCAATTGTAATATTTAATGTGTTTTCTATAGTATGCTTTTATGGTTTTAATTAACCGAATAAAGTGAATTTGACTGACTGACTAGTCATAAAATGAAAGTCGCCACATGATTGGATGTGTGACCACCAGAAGTCAAGCCGAACCTCTGTAGGCAATAATCTGAAAGAGACAATTAATTATAGATTTCTCACCTTAGAATTATCCCCAGGCGTCAGACTGGATCCGGAGAATTTTTCTTCAGCAGTACCCCTGGGCCTCGGTAGGTGGCGTCGGTTGACTCCGCGTTCGTCGTTGGCGTCGTGGTCACCGGAATGACGTTGCGGTATCTACTTAGATGCCGCCCCTGCGCTTTGACGTCAGTTCTTTCTTTTTCCGCACCAGCCAGCGCAGATCTGGAAAGAGCAGTACCTTGAGTCACTTTTAGACACTCTTTTTGCGACTTTTTGTCGACATCTTTTTGAGTCGTTCGACTCCTGGTGCATGTAGGGATATCCTGTCCTTGAACTGGCTTCAAGGCTTGAGCCTCCTGTCACAAATTTATGTCGGTTATGGACCCACACCTCGTGTGCCTTTGTTGTTTGGAGCACAACCACGACCCGAAGTCATGCTCTGACTGCCGGGCCATGAACCCGAAGTGTTTGCGGGTGCGGTCCCAAAAGCTTCTCGAGGCCCAGCAGTCCGCTCCATGCCGTTCGAGGTCCTGGTCGAGAGGGAGGTCGCGGGATCAGTCGCGGAGCCATCACCACCACTCCTCGTCAAAGTCTTCGTCTTCGGGTAAGTCAAAGCACAAGAAGAAGGCGAAGAAGCACCGCCGCTCTTCGTGTTCTCCCCGTCCGACGTGACGCGGAAGGAAGTCGTCCGGCTCCACCCGCGGAGCCTGTTGGATCGACTCCGGCCATCTCTCTCTTCCCGGGAGCCGGAGCGACCCCTGCCCAACTTCATAGCTTTTTACAAAGCCCTCCAATCCAACTTTGGGCAGCCCGACTCCGGCGCCGAATCCAGTGGCGACACCTCCGCCCCCTCCGACGCCGGTTGTGTCCCCAGCTGACGTCGACCCCAGTCTACCCCTCGATGTGGACACGGAGCCGGACCGGCGTCGACTGACGTTGGGACCGGCTCCGACCGGTACTTTTGTACCACTGTCCTTCCTTGGTTTTCCCTATCACCCTGAGTGGCTACCAGAGGAGGGTGAGGAGGACTGGGAGGGGTCGGTGGACCCTTTGGCAGACCAGTTAGAGAAAACGGACTGGTGAGAGGAATTGGGTGAGGCCAGTGGTCTGGACACCTCCCCAGCTCTTGGCTTGCTATCTCCCCCTACCCTACCCTGGCTACGGAGGAGGGTGCATCTTACGCAGTGGTGTTGCGTAGGGTGGCTGAGGCCTTGAACTTTGAGCTTCCTATGGTGGCGGTCAGGACTAACCTCCTGACCGAGGTGCTTCAGCCGGCAGCAACCTCTGCGGAGCCCCTGCTACCATTCAATGAGGCCCTTACGGACATCCTTTTGGGCACTTGGTCCAAGCCCACCACAGGGGCTCCTGTGAACAGGATGATTGCCTGATGCCACCGCCCTGCTCCAGGCAACCCCATTTTCCTCTCCCAACACCCCACCCCTGAGAGCTTGGTGGTCTAAGCCTCGACTTCCAAGGGCACATTCCCTACCACACCACCTGATAGGAAATCCAACAGGCTGGACCATCTTGGGAAGAAAATGCTTTCTTCCTCCAGCTTAGGACTGCGGTCGGTGTACACCGTATGTCTCTTGGGCTGTTACTCCCACTCTGTGTGGGACACGAGTGCGCAGCTGCTGCCGCAGTGCCCGGAGGAGGCCCGGGCCGTGCTCTCCCGTGCAGTGGCCGATGGGAGAGACACATCAAAGTTCGCCATCCGATGTGGGCTGGACACCGCCGACTCGCTAGGCAGGACAATTTCAATGTCAGTAGCCCTTAGACGCTACGCCTGGCTGAGGTCCACTGGCTTTTCGGGTGCTGTCCAAGCTCGAGTGCTCGAGCACTTTAAGGGCTCCAGGGCTACTGCCAGATCCTTGGGCCTCGCTTCCACCTCTCGCCCCGTGCAGTCTGCTTTTCGCCCCTTTCGTAGCTACGGAAGGGGTGCCCTGCTACGTTCCACCCAGAGCTACAGGCCTGCGCAAGCTGTCCAGCCTCTGCACGGCCGGGACGTAGAACCCACCGTCGTGGGTCTGGGGGCCAGCGGGCAAGCCAGTCCACCTGCGCCCCCTCTGCATCAGCCTCCAAGCCCTCCTAGTCGTACCTTTCAGAGCCACCAATCGCCAGTGGGCGGCAGGATTCGCCATCACCTCCCTCACTGGCTCAACATCACGTCAGACAGGTGGGTTTTGCAGATAGTCCGAAGGGGCTACTCCCTCCCCTTCGAGACTACCCCTCCATCCATGCCACCTCAATTCCATCACATGTTGGAGGATCACCTGGCCCTTCCCCAACAGGAAGTTATGGCTCTCTTGGCCAAGGGAGCCAAGAGCGAGTTTCTGCCCCAGAAGTAGGTTGTGATTGTTATTCCCACTAATTTCTGGTGCCCAAGAAGGACAAGGGCCTGCGTCCTATCTTGGATCTCAGGAACGTCAACTGCTTCTTCCGGAAGGAGAAGTTCAGAATGTTGACACTGGCTCAGGTCCTGTTTGCCCTCGACCCTGGAGAATGGATGGTAACGTTGGACTTGCAGGACGCTTATTTTCACTTCCCCGTCCTGCCGGCTCATCGGTGTTACCTACGCTTCACTGTAGGCCACGAGCACTTTCTGTTTTCTGTGCTCCACTTTGGCCTTACCAGCGCCCCTCGGGTGTTCACAAGGGTAATGGCGGTGGTCGCAGCTCATCTGCGCAGATCAGGGGTTCCAGTCTTCCCCTATCTAGACGACTGGCTGTTGAAGGCGTGCTCGCCCCAGCCTGTCGTCTCCCACCTCCAGACTACAGCCGACCTCCTGCATTCGCTGGGGTTCAACATCAACGTGCCGAAGTCACACCTGATTCTCTCTCAGAAGCTCCTTTTCTTCGGAGCGGTTCTGGACACAGTGCACTGTATGGCTTATCCTCCCGAGCAGCGAGTCTGGGATATTCCGGCAATGATTCTGATCTTTCAGTATCTATGCCGGGTTTTGGTCAGAATGGCCCTGAGGCTACTGGGCCTCAGGGCCTCCTGCATCCTGCTGGTGGACTATGCCAGGTGGCATATGCGGGCTCTGCAGTGGGACATGAAGTTCTAGTGGGCACAGCATCAGGGAAATCTTTCTGATTGCGTCCAGATCTTGGAGGGCACTGCACATCAATTGCAGTGGTGGTTAACGAACCGTGATTGGGTCTACGGCAGTCCCCTCTCCCTTCCCCGGCCAGAGTTCACAGTGGTGACAGATGCATCACTTCTGGGGTGGGCATGGGAGAAGCCTCTGGTCTCCGGTGGAGTCTGGGCTCCACATCAACCCTCTGGATCTTCGGGTGATCCGTCTTGCACTGAAGGCATTCCTTCCTTCTGTCAGAGGGAGGGTAGTGCAGGTGTTCACGGACATCACCACTGCCATGTGGTACTGCAACAAACAGGGCGGGTGGGGTTGTGGACCCTATGTCAGGAGGAACTTCGTCTCTGGAAGTGGCTGGAACATCAGGGCATCTCCCTGGTGGTTCTTAACCTGGCAGGTTCTCTGAACGCCAGGGCGGACAAACTCAGCCGCCGGTGCATGATGGATCACGAATGGCGTCTTCACTCGGAGGTGGTGCAAGGTCTCTTTCAGCGGTGGGCAGAGCCTTGGTTAGATCTATTCGCCACTGAAGAGAACGTGCAATGTCAGCAGTTCTGCGCTTTGGAATTTCCAAGGCAGTACTCGCTCTATGACACTTTTCGTCATGAGTGGAATAGCGGTACTTCTACCCAGAGTGCTGAAGAAGATCAAGCAGGACCGGGCCCAAGTCATTCTTGTGGCCCTGGACTGGGCGCGAAGAGTATGGTATGCCAAGCTCTTACACATGGCCATTGATCCTTCGATCAGACTGCCCATTCGGGAGGATCTTCTGTCGCAGCAGGGGACGGTCCTCCACCCAAAGCTGTCCAGCCTCCTCCTCCTTCCATGGAGATTGAGCGTCGACAGTTGACAGCTTTCAACCTTCCTCCCGAAGTCTGCAACGGTATCTTTGCAGCCAGGTGAACCTCCATCACACCTCTACATGCCTGTAGATGGAACAAATTTGTGGCATGGTGCACAGCAAAGGCTGTGGATCCCCTTTCTGCTCCCCTTTCAGAGGTTCTCCTCTTCATTTTTTCTCTGGCCCAGCAGGGCTCTGCTCTAGGCACTCTAAAAGGCTATCTTTCAGCCATTTCGGCCTTTCTTCGGCTTCCTGATCAGCCTTCTCTTTTCAAGTCCCCTATTGTAAATCGCTTCCTTAAGGGCATTACTCACTTGTTTCCGCCAATTCCTTTTGTATTGCCCCAGTGGGACTTGAACCTGGTTCTGACCTACTTCATGTGTGCTCCTTTCCAGCCGCTACATAACTGTCCTCTCAGACTTCTGACTCTTAAAACTGCCTTTCTGGTCGCCATCCCCTCTGCTCGCAGGGTGAGTGAACTTCAGGCTCTGTCTTCAAAACCTCCTTTCCTGGCTGTTTATCCGGACAAAGTTGTCCTTCGCACTAGGCCTTCTTCCCTCCCAAAGTGGATACCTCTTTCCACATATGACAGAACATCAATCTGGCCACCTTCTTCCCGCCCACATCCTTTTTAAGAGGAGGAGAGGCTCCACCGCCTGGATCCAAAACGTGCGCTTTCATTCTATCGGGATTGCACAAAACAATTTTGGGTGGATGACCAGCTCTTTGTTGGCTATGTGGGCGCCAAGAAAGGTCAGGTCATGCAAAAACGAACCATCTCTCGATGGGTCGTTCTTTGCATAGAAATCTGCTATTCCTTAGCGAAAAAGGAACCTCCAGTGGAGTTGCGTGCCTATTCCACCAGTGCGACGGCAGCTACTACTGCTTTGGGATGTGGAGTTCCACTTCATGACATCTGCCAGGCAGCTACGTGGGCTTCGTTGCACACGTTTACCAAACACTATTGCCTGGACAGCCAAGTCCAGAGAGACGGCTCCTTCGGCCGTTCAGTTCTTCAGGACTTTCTGGTGTGAACTTGGTTCGCAGACCCACCTCCGGGGTTGGTATTGCTGTGGTATCTATTCTAAGGTGAGGATTCCATAACTAATTGTCTCTTTCGGATGAACAAGTTACTTACCTTCGGTAACGATATATCTGTAAGAGTTGAATGGAATGGAATGCATGCTCTTATTGCAAAGAGCAGAGGTGCAGTTCATCCCTGCACCCGGTGGCAGGCACCTTGAGGTGCCTGCCACAGGGTGCAGGGATCAACAGGGGGGCACCATAGGTGTCCCCTTGGCCACCATTCGGCGGACTTGCACCCATGGGGGCCCTGCTGGGGGCCCCCAAAGACAGCTTCGCAATGCCTTTCTGTGTAAGAAAGGCTGGCACAGAAAGGACGTGGGAAGCTGCCATCGTAATCCCTCGGCCAGAAAGAGCCGGCCGAGGGATTACTGCGGGCTTTCCGAATGGCGGATGTGCTCTCCGAGCCCATTGGAGGCCATTCGGAAATCCGATTCGAATTCCCTTCTGACCAACACCATCAAAATGGGTCGGTTGGAAAGGAATCCGAACGGGCAATTCCAAAGCGGGCGGAATGGCTCTAACCGATGGTCAGAGCAGTTGCCAACCACATCGGAATTGGGCTCTTAGTGTAGGACAGCATGAAATACATTCAGTCTCATTTTACCCCGGCCTTATGCTTTGCAGCTCTTGCTTCTGGTAAACCCTCTGCCTGTGGTGTCCTCATGTTTGTTCTTTCAGATCTTTCATAGCCGTCGCTTGAAAAGGATCTGTGGTGAGTGCGACGCCTGCTACAGGGAGAAAGACTGCGGCACATGTGACTTCTGTCGGGACAAGCCGAAGTTTGGAGGGAGAAACTTGAAGCATCAGAAATGCAGATGGCGGCAGTGTCACCTCTTTCCCCTGGTGGGTTTTTCAGTTCCCTTCTCCCACTTTCATCTGCTTTTATAAAGGGCGGGACTTTCACACTCTGCGTACCCAAGGACAGTATCATGGAAGGATTTGACCCACTTTCAGACTCGCCTCTCTTAGTTGTACTTGAGCCCAGTTCGTCTATCAAATTTCCTGTCTTCCTCTGTATACATCGACTTAAAACTGGGGACTGGTAGCATGCAGTTGTCCCAGTGGTGTGTAGTTCTGTGGGATCTAAACACAGGCATCTGTAGTGATAATCCCTTTTCTGTTGTTACTTTTGGTAGGGGAAAGCGCCTGCGTCTTAGTTGGGGGATGATTTGGCCTCTTTAGCTACAACTAGGCACTCATTTTCCTCAAATACTGCAGCCCATTGCGGTTTTTCTACTAGCGGCCAAACTTAGGTACCCCAGGTAATGAGGTGGAGGAAAGCTGATCAGTGCTCTATCCTAGTGTTTTTGATCTAAGACTTTTAATTTTGGCTCCTTTAATTCACTGGCTCTTTTTAACTTGCTAATACTTTTATTATTTTAACCTGTACTCCTCTTCTTACTTGAGGGCTAGAGGGGACTCCGGAGGTGACGGCTGGTTTCTTCTTCTGCCTCCGGTTGTTCGGCATTCCTTATTGTGTTAGTTTTTTCCCTCCCCGGTCCACCGCAGTATTGTGCTGTTTGAGTGGAGGCAGGGGCTGTTAGGTTTCACCGCTTCCGGGTTCTTCGGCCTCAGGAAGGGCGGCGGTCTAGTTGTTTCTCCCACCGCACCCTTACTGTATAAAATACAACTATGACGCCGATGCGCAGCGACGCGCGCAGAGGGGGCACCGGCGATGCGCCAAAGGCAAGCCCGTCTGCGCCCGTCCATGCCTGGCCCTTGCCTAGTGCTGGTCCCCCTGGCAGTTCCTCCATTCAATCCCATAGGGCCTTTAATTATTCCAAAGATTCACTTCTAGAGCTTAACTCAGGTAGGACCTGCAATGAACCGGCCTTATCTCCTGAGGACTGTGATAAGTCAGTGACTTGTCATATATGTAACATGTGCCTTCTTTTTTTAAATTTTTTTTTTTTATTAGAAACCGTTGGTACACAATAAAATACAGACAAGGGCCTACAACCACCAGGGCCGGCCGCTATAGAGCCCGAGGGCCCGCAGTGCAACGCCACACATTCAAATGAACCAGAGGCAAAGCTCCCGGCAATTCGTGAGCACAAGTAACAGGCCGTGGCCATAGGCCAGGAGCAATCGGAAAAAACAGTTTCATTTTCTATTGAATATAAAACACACTCAAGGCAATGAGAGTCCGAAATAGCAGCGTGCTCTTCCCAGGACGGGGAACAACGTACAGTGTCCAAAGCAGTTCTTGTCTGGAAGCGGTAAAGGGGGCAACGGGAAAACAAAGCATGGAACACACCTCACACCATCCCGCAGAATGTGTGGCTAGGGGGACAAAGCAATATCGACCTCTAATGGCAGAGGCGGGGTGCAGATACGTCCACGATATAAATTCCATGGACCCCATACCTTAGTCCATTTCCCTGGCTTGCCTCTCGCCACATACACCGTCTTTTCCCTAAACATACACCAGTCCATATTCTCCTTCCATACCTCGATCGTGGGCGGCCTCGGGGAGCCCCACAGCTGTGCAATGTTACGCTTAGCCACCATGTACCCCAAGGTCACCCACTGCGTCTGTGCCGCATTACAATCATTCGGTTCCCAGACATTCAACAAACACCTCCTAGCCTCTGGCAACAGAGCAACGTGCGTGACCTCCTCCATTACGGTGTGGATACCGCTCCAAAATCGCACAACCTCCGAACATTCCCATAAGATATGAAGAAAGGTACCCGGCAGGCCACATCCACGCTTACACAGTCCATCCATTGAGTAACCCATACGCAGCAAACCGGGCCCCGTGACATACACTCTATGAAGGATCTTCAGCTGTACGAATCGTAAGCGGGCCGGGATCGCCACCTCTTTCGGGGAGGCCACCGCCGATACCCAGTCCTCATCGTCCAGTTCCAAGCCATCGCCCGTCCATGCCTCCCGCAGACGGAGCAGCAAGTCCGCGCGATCATTAATGAGTTTCTTATAAATCAGAGAAATAGTGCTGTCGGGCACGTAGCCATCCAACACTCTATCCTCCAGTGGGGAATACTCGGGGATAGCAGCAACGTCCGGGAAAACCGAACACAGCGCATGGTAGACTTGAGCATACCGGAAGTACTCTCTATCGTTTAATTTATATTCAGTTTTAAGCATTTCAAACGCTTTGAAAGACCCCTTCGCCCAAAGATCACCCACCTTACATATACCAATCATATCCCATTTCTCAAAGCCTTTCGATCGCCACAAACAGCCCAACCGCCCAGAGGCATACAACGGCGTCGCCCGAGTCAAGCGATCCCTCCACCCCATCGCAGCATTCGCCGCGTGCCACACACGTCCTGCAACCTGCGTGGGTCCTGTCAACCGCGTGTCCGGGGTCACCGAGTACAGCGCCCTATTATAGTCCCCACCCGGGAGAAAGAAATGTATCCATCTCGAAGGCCGGATTCAAGGCAGGACCGTATATCCCGTGGTTCACCGCCGCCAACTGAGACGCCCAATAGTATCGTTTAATATCGGGGAGGGCGACCCCCCCATCGTACCAAGGGAGCGTCAACTTGGCGAGAGCAATCCACGGCCGCCCGTCCCAAAACAGTTGGCGCTGAAGACCCTCCACCTCCCGGAAATAACGGGCTGGCACGACATCTAGAGTATTTTGCAAAGCGTACAAGAAGCGAGGTAGCGACATCATTTTAAACAATGCCGCCCGTCCGAGCGGCGAGAGCGGAAGTCGTCGACACCTCGCGACGTCGGCCTTCAATCGCTGGAGGGGAGGGAGAAGGTTTCGCTCATAGCGGACCGCGGGATCCAGTGAGATAAAGATTCCCAAATATTTGAACCCCAGGGTAGCAATCTGGATAGGGCAATCCCGTGGCAGGAGGGGGGCCTCACCCGAGAGGACGTAAACACACGACTTGGCCCAGTTGATGACCAGGCCGGAGTTGCGACCAAAGGAATTCAGTACGTCCACCAATACAATTAGCGACTGTCGGGGAGAGGTGAGATACAGAAGGATGTCATCCGCGTAAAGGGAGACACGGTCTTCAAACTCCGGCGTCCATCTAATGCCTCGCAACGACGGCTCCCAATGCAACCAGGCGGCGAGAGGCTCCAAAGAAAGTGCAAAGAGAAGGGGTGATAATGGACATCCCTGCCGCGTACCTCTCCCCAGTGCGAAGGGAGCCGACACCCTGCCATTCACCACCACCTGAGCCAGTGGGTCAGCATATAGTAATTTTACCCAACCAATAAACTCAGGGCCGAACCCAAATTTCGCCAACACGGCCCAAATATATGGCCACTCCAAAGTGTCGAACGCCATAGTAGCATCTAAAGATGCCAAGATGGCCGGCTCACGTATAAATTCCGCTCTAGCAAGCACGCCGTGCAACCACCTCAAATTTAGAGCGGTATTCCGATGGGGTATAAAACCAGACTGATCCTGATGAATCAAGTCGCCCACGACCCGAACCAGTCGATTAGCCAATACCTTAGCCAGAATTTTGGGTTCTGCGTTCAACAGCGAAATGGGCCTATAGGAGGCGCAGCGATCTCGCGGTTCCCCTCTTTGTGTAGCACAACTATGTTGGCGAGGCGTTGGTCAAGGGGGAGGAAGCCCTCCGCACGTGCCGCGAAAAACATGTCCAGAAGATACGGCGCTATCTTATCGGGACGCAACTTATATAGTTCGATGGGAAGACCATTAGGACCCACCGCTTTACCCGATGCGATCGAGCGAGTGGCCAGAGCGATCTCATCTGACGACAACTTCGCCTCCATCAATACTGCATCAGCCTCCGATAGGGTTGGCAATGCAATGTCTCTAAGCAACAGATGAGAATCCTCCTCCGAACGCACAGAAACCGGAGAGTATACCCCGCGGAAATGAGCCGCGAAGCAGTCAACGATCTCCACCGGGTCAGTCACACGCACTCCATCCATTCTCTCCACAACGGGCACCACCCTGCTCGCTCTCTCCTTCTTATCCAACCAAGCAATCAACTTTCCGGCCTTATCCCCCACATCATACAGTCGTCCTTGCTGCTCTCTACTCATCCCTTTAGCGGCTTCCGTGACTAGCGCTTTATAATCTGATTGTTTGAGGCTGAGAACATGCAGTTTCTCATCAGTAACTCCCCGCTCCAAGTCCTCCTCCATTTCAGCTATTTCAGTTTCCAGGCGAACCACCTCTGCTCTCTCGCACCTCTTAGCATGGGAGATAAGGGACAAGGCCTGCCCCCTGATCACCACTTTATAAGCCTCCCATAGGGAGACGGCCGACGACACCGACCCCACATTATCATTGAAGTAGTGATCAGTGGACTTGACCAGTTCCGCGCGGATCTTAGGGTTACGTAGATACCAGGGGCTAATGGGTGCCACTCTCCCCTCTGCCCCAGGGACAACCTTCAGTTGCAACCATATAGGGGAATGATCAGAAATACCTCGGGCTAAATGACGCACCTCCCCAATCATCCCAGCTTGGATCGCCGGCATAAGCATGTAATCAAGTCTCGAGAGACTCCCATGGGCCCCCAAGTGAAAGGTATATTGCACCAGAACCCCCCCAGGGAGTCCCAGGACCAAACGCCCCAAATCAGCAAATGTAGCCGTCTGTAACCCCGGAGGCACATACACAGCCACGAGCGAAACAGTCCTACCCTCCCATCTCCCCACCAGTGCCACATAGCGCCCCCTATCATCGTGAAGCACCTCGTCCACTTCCAATGGGAGAGAGGCCCTAACCAAAATGCCCACTCCCCTAGAGCCAGAAGTGAAACCAGAGTGAGCGGCAAGGCGATAGCCCCTCCTATTTAGGGCATGGAAGGAGTTCCCAATCAAATGTGTCTCCTGCAGGAAAACAATGTCGGGCGAAATCCGCTTCAAAAACTGCAACACCACCCCGCGCTTGATCCTGTCCCCCAGTCCATTCACATTCCACGAAAGGATTCTCAATCCCCTACCCCCCATCCCACTCCCGTGCATGATACCCACATCCCGGAAAGCACAACCCGGATAAGTCAGCAGAGAACTTCACATTGCCTTGCGAAACAAACAAACAATCCCCAACAACCCCCCTCCCCCACAATCCCCAAACCACAACTCCCCCCTCCCTGCACCCCTGCTTGAGCCCAAACAGCCCCCCCAACTCGCAGTGTGCCTGTCGCCCTAACATATACCACAAAAAGAACCCCAGAAGGAGGAAAGGACCCCAATAGGCTCCCCACAACCCCCAGGCATTTGGAGGGCATATTGTGCCAAACTAGGGTACAGTTGAGCCAAGGTACAAAACGTCACCAGTCCAGTCCATCACCAGGAACCAAGTTCTAGTCCTGCTCCACCAAATCCCGTCCGCTCTCCGCCATCCGACTGTCTCGATCCTGTCCCCGAGGCAGGGCATCCAACCAGTCTCCAACCGCCTCCGGCCAGTCGAAAAAGTGGGAACGACCCTGGAACTCAACCCGCAGCCTCGCCGGGAATAACATCGCATATTTCAGCTCCATGTCCCTCAAGCGCCGTTTGACACTCAAAAATCCCAGCCGTTGTTTCTGGACCGCTTGCGTGAAGTCCGGGTAAAAGCTGACATTGGAGTTCTCAAACTTCAGCGGCCCGGCCACCCTCGACGCCTGAAGGATAGCATCCCTATCCCGAAAGTTAAAGAGTCGGGCGATTATAGGCCGCGGGGGAGCACCCACCTTGGGCGCACCACCCGGAATCCTGTGGGCCCGCTCCACCGCAAAGAACTTGCTCAGTCCCTTGGGCGCGAGACGATTGGTCACCAGATCCTCAACAAAAAGATCCGCAGCAGATTCCTCCGATCTTTCCGGCACTCCAATGATACGAACATTGTTCCGTCTAGCCCTGCTTTCGGAGTCCTCAAGCCGACGGTCCGTCAGATCACTGGCTAGCCGCAACCTACGGACCTCCGTCTGCAGGGCGGCCACGTCCACAGTTAGGCTCGACGCCGCTTGACTCAAGGAGTCGACCCGCTCGTTAGTTTTGGACAGGTCTGCCCTGACCAAATTCACATCGATCAGGACCGCGTCCAGTTTATGAGCCAGGGTATCAAACTGCTGACCCACAGCGGTCTTCATCTCCTCAATGGCGCCCATGACGTCCAGCAGGGTCAATTCTGACGATGGGCCTGAGACCTCCTTAGACCTCTCAGGCGATTTATGCGAGCCACCAGGGGATCCCTTTGCCTGCGCATATCGATCCATGTAATTGACCTGGGTATAGGCACCCCTCCGGGTTGACTTGGGTTTCGACTTGTCTCCGTCTAGTCTCGCCGCCATCGTCCGGAGGCCACCAAGGCTGGCACCCGCCTGCACCAGGAAAAAGGGACCAGGTAGCTAATTCAATTGAACACAGCCGTCGCCGACAGTCAGCCCATGTATAGTCCGAGAGTCAGGCCAGACACTTCGCCGTCCGCGCCCCTCTGAAACACCAAAGTCTCTCAGCCGATATCAGAGAGCAGGCTTGAAAACGAAAGTGAAAGTGCGGGGTCCGTGGCAGGTCAAGCCCAGCCAGCCGCTGTTGTTCACTTCGTACCCGGGCACTTAACCAGCTCGAGATCGGGACCAAGGCAAGAGCAGGCCGCAAACTTCGGAGTGCAACCATTCCGGGTCCCGGCGTCCGATCTGAATTTGGAAAACAGGTGGCACCTCAGCGCAAGTTCATCTGCAAAAGCCCGTCAAATAAACCAGGATTAAGTCAGGATAGACGTGGGAGGTTGCGGAGGCCCTCGAGAGCCGTAAGCCTACGTGGCCATCTTGGTTGCGCGCTAGGCTCCTCCCCCAACATGTGCCTTCTTAACCTGAAAGTGAGTACTCTCCATATACCTGATGGAAAGATTGCCACTGACACAAATCAGGTTTGGTGCATTCTTATAAATGCAAGTTCCTTGATAAAGCACGCTCTGGAGTTCGCAGACTTTTTAGATGCTCAGTGCCTAGACATAGCATTTGTAACAGAGTCCTGGGCTGACGCAGGGGCCGGACCAGATCTGGCCGTAGCAGTCCCCTCAGGCTTCCTCTGTCATAGGCTATACAGGATAGGAAAAAAAGGGGGAGGCTATTATTATAATACACCGCCAGTCCTTTACAGGCTCCTTTACTGAACTTGCTAGTCTAAAAGAGGTAGAGGCGCTAGCCTTTCAATTTCAGCTGTCAAAAAACATTATTCCTTTAATAGAATACTTTTGTACCAGCCCCCTGGGACTTGTTCTGGTTTCTTCTCGACTTTTTCTCAGTTCTTAGGTTTAAAAAAAAACTCACCAGATTTTACAATTCTAGGTGAATTTAATATGCACTTAGAAAACTCTGTGAACACGAACGCGGCATGTCTCACTGACATGCTGCTTAGTCTCGGGTTAGAGCAACGGGTAAATGAACCAACGCATCAGGCAGGTCACATTCTTGATGGGATCTTATTTGACTGCCCACACTTATCCACACCAACAGTCCTACCATTGCTATGGTCTGATCATAGAGCAGTTATGTTTGATATTAATGTAGCCTATTTGAAGACACCTCAGAACAAAATGGTTCCGGCAAGGCTCTCACGTAACTGGCATCTGATAAAGGAGATAGAACCAGAAGCTATCTTATCAGAAACACAGCCGTGCATAAACACTGATCCCGACAAAGCAGCTAATCTGTATCAGGGTTGGCTGGAGAACGCCGCCGATAAAATTGCACCGATCAAACCCCATAGGAGAACCGGGACATCCCCTCCGAACCTTGGTTCACAGAAAGCCTAAGACTGCTTAAAGAAGCATGACGCAGGCAGGAAAGGAAATGGAGGCGTCATTATGAGGACTCAGAAAAAGTTAGTTATAAGCTTATTTTAGCCTCATATAAAAATTAGATTTTTAAAGAAAAATCCAAATACTTCACTCAGAAGATAGAAGCAGCCAAAAACTCTACAAAAGAACTTTTTGTAAACTGTCAAACAGCTATCTAAACCTCCCAAAAAGGGGTTTCAGGGAATGGATCAAACGTTTTGTAATTCACTGGCCTCCTTTTTTCAAGATAAGATTAAGTCGGTCTTTAATCTTTTATCCTTTAATCCTTTGGATGATCATAAAGACTCCCAAAATAAGACCCTTGAATGTCGCGTTGACTCCCAAACCATCAATAATGGATGCAAGTCCCATTTAACCTCTTTTGCTGAACTTTCCCAGGACCAAATTAAAACCATCCTCCTGCAAACTAAATCAGGCTCTCCACAGGATCCATGCCCACCAAAAACCACTCATTTAGTGGCTGACACTATTGCAGACTACCTAACAAATATTTATAATCTTGTGGTTAGGTCAGGAAAATTCCCTAGCGTCTGGAAGATAGCGTATATTCTCCCTTTAATCAAAAAAGCCAACCTAAATCCACTAGATCCTAGTAATTATCGTCCTATTTCCAGATTGCCCCTTTGGCGAAAATAATCTAGAAAGCTCTTAACTCACAGCTTGCAGCTTTCATCGAGGGACAGAGTCATTTAGATCCTTGCCAATTTGGATTTAGAAAGCATCATAGCACTGAATTGGCTTTGATAAGTGCCTTAGAACAGATTAAATGGGCACTGATGTAGGGGGCAGTGCAGGGCTTGTCCTACTCGATATCTCAGCAGCATTTGACACCGTAAACCACCAAATCCTGCTGAAGAGACTGGAGGATATTGGGGTAAAGGATAAAGCCCTTGCTTTAGTCAAATCATTTCTGTCAGACAGAATTCAGCTTGTTGCAGCTGATAATTTAAAATCCCCATCCTTCTCTCTCCCCTGCGGCATCCCCCAGGGTTTGTCTCTAAGTGCGACCCTTTTTAACCTCTTCAGTGCCCATGACGAGATAGTCTCGTCATGGAGCACGGTTGCGCTGTGCCCATGACGAGACTATCTCGTCATGAACCCCACCCACTAGTGCAACGCCCGGCACAGGAGGGGGAAAGGGCGTGGCACTGAAGGGGTTAACATCTACGTGGCCCCTTTGGGCAAGCTAATTAGATCATTTGGGTTCTCAGCAGTTACCTATGCAGACGACACACAACTAGTGAACTCCGTATCATCTAATATCTCGGTGACAGCAAAGCGCTTTTACAACTGTATGCAAGAGATTGGAAAATGGATGGCCCTAAATTGCTTATAGCTGAACTCGGGCAAGACCAAGGTTATTTGGGAAGGACATTTTCTTCTGGTCCCAAGACTGGTGGCCACCTGAACTTGGCCAACTTCAACTGCCAGTCACATAGGTAAAAAGTCTTGGAGTTATCTTTGATAACCAGTTAACCTTGAAATGGCATGTGAATACTATCACGCCTGCCTCCTTTTTTACAATGAAACTCTTACAGAAAATCTTTCCTTTCATCCCAAAGGATCTGCAAAAACAGTAGTCTCTGCCTTGATACTTCCAAAGATTGACTAGGCAAATGCTTTTTTTGTAAGTGTAAGAAAAAAAAGTCTAAATAGGCTGCCGATCATACAGAACCCAGCTGCTCGCCTGTCATTATGCATACCCAAAAGAGACTCAGTCTCAGCTGCCCTTCCGCTTCTTTATTGGTTACCTATTGAGAAGCGTATACAGCCTAAGCCCCTATGCATTGCTTTTAGGGTTCTCCATGGAGAAGGCTCACAAGTTTTGTGGTTTCAGTGGTACCTTCTGCCACGATCCCTTCGCTCAGAAACAGCTTGTAAAATCATTGTTTCCAGAGTAAAAAAAGTTAAATGGGGCCGGAGAAGTTTTACTGGCAGCAGCCTCCCTTTATTCTTGAAAAAGGAATCAGACCTTCTCTGCTTTAGGAAAAAACTAAAAACATGGCTTTTTAATCTCCAGGAGCCAATATCCCTTGGCCTCATACCTGGTACTACCCTGTTTTGCAAGCTTGCGCGCCTAGACACCTCAGGGCAGTAGAGCGCGTTTATTATACATTTTTATTTCATTTCATTTCATTGATTACTTGTCCTTTCTTTCTTTGACCTATTTCAGGGGAAAAGTCAAATTGGATACAAATTCAGTGAGACAAAGGTGGGGATCAAGCGCTTCAATGGGATCAAATACCCAGCAGCCCATGCACCTCCTCGCAGAGTGAGTACTTAAAGGGTTCTCCATGGCCTCTCCCTGATTGTGTTAGAGTAGGCACCTCAGGTCTGTGGAGCCGCATTATTGTTTTTATCTTGTGTTCTTTCCTAAATGAGGGCGAACATAAGGGGTGGGAGGCTGCATCTGATTTCAGGCCTTATGTAAATTATTTAAAAAAACTATAATTTGTGTGATGCTTATATTTCTGTTCATGCCACTGATCAGTGTTTTAAGGGAGCTGGAAATGGGAACCTGCGCTTCTTTCATTTGAAAGGGAGAGCCACTGACATCAACCACTTAAAGAAAGAATGAAATTGAAATTCGCTTCGGATATTCTCATGGTACTAACCGTGGAAGGCAGTGAGATTACAGGTTGGAAGCACAAATACAGCTTCCGAGAACATGGAGTTTCCAAGCATGTGTTTTGGTTTTTAGTTCACAGTGATGTGGAGGTGTCTAGATGTGTCACATCTAGATGCTGAAAGGAAACAGAAAAGATGTGAGATGCTCTCTGCTGGACCCTCACTTGAAGTGGACTTGGCAGCACCAAAACCCCAAGGGTAGCTCAAGGGATGGCTTTCACTATTTGACCCCTATGACATCATAGGATGGACGCCTTCAGTAGCCATTCAACAATGTCCTGTCTGCTGCTGAGGGATGAACAGAATGGGTGAAAATTGCACAAATTAATCAGGGCTCTCTGAGCTAGTTTTAAATCTTCTCTATGTCGTGCCTTTAACACCCTGTACTCTAGCTGGCAGTGGAGATTGTGACATAACCGCTCGTTATTAATTAAAAAAGGGATTAAATTATCCCATGTATTATAAAAAGGATAATGCTAAAAGTATAATGTAATCCCCATCAACCAATAAAAACAATTATGGTAATGATGCTAAAAAGTAACCAGTTATTATTGCTGTTAAAAACAATAAAAATAATAACTATTTTTATCAATATTATTATTCAAATAATTCTAATCATCGTGAACTATACAACTTTGTGTTTCTGAATAGCCAAAATTAAAGATATGACACTCTGCAACGTGCAAACCACTTCTTAGACCATGATAATACTGATGGCAGAAGGTTCATCCACATTACATTTTACTAGTAATGATCTAGTGTATCACCGCCCCCTTGTACCCGCTTGTACCTGTACTACACCGAGGGTAACGGTCAGCGGAAATACGAGTGGAATCCGAAGAGGCTGCTGGGAAATGTATTGGCAATGCTGTTTACTTGATTCCCCTAATGCTTCATTTCTCCACATAGTTTCACTTGGAGATGTCACCTGCTTGGAGTAGGCACAATCCCAGAGAAGCAGTGTGTTTCCCCTGATATGCAGTGGTTCCCCTGGTCTGCAGTGTGTCTCCTGATCTGCAGTGTGTTTCCCCTGATCTGCAGTGTTTCCCCTGATCTGCAGTGTTTCCCCTGATCTGCAGTGTATTTCCCGTGTTTCCTCTGATCTGCAGTGTTTGCCCTAATCAGCAGTGTTTCCCCTGATCTGCAGTGTTTCCCCTGATCTGCAGTGTTTCCCCTGATCTGCAGTGTGTTTCCCCTGATCTGCAGTGTTTCCCCTGATCTGCAGTGTGTTTCCTGTGTTTCCTCTGATCTGTAGTGTTTCCCATGATCTGCAGTGGTTCCCCTGATCTGCAGTGGTTCCCCTGATCTGCAGTGGTTCCCCTGATCTGCAGTGTGTCTCCTTATCTGCAGTGTTTCCCCTGATCTGCAGTGTGTTTCCCCTGATCTGCAGTGTTTTCCCTGATCTGCAGTGTTTCCCCTGATCTGCAGTGTGTTTCCCGTGTTTCCTCTGATCTGCAGTGTTTCCCCTGATCTGCAGTGTGTTTCCCCTGATCTGCAGTGTTTCCCCTGATCTGCAGTGTGTTTCCCGTGTTTCCTCTGATCTGTAGTGTTTCCCGTGATCTGCAGCGGTTCCCCTGATCTGCAGTGGTTCCCCTGTTCTGCAGTGTTTCTCCTGATCTGCAGTGTTTCCCCTGATCTGCAGTGTGTTTCCCCTGATCTGGAGTGTTTCCCCTGATCTGCAGTGTTTCCCCTGATCTGCAGTGTGTTTCCTGTGTTTCCCCTGATCTGCAGTGTTTCCCCTGATCTGCAGTGTTTCCCCTGATCTGCAGTGTGTTTCCCGTGTTTCCACTGATCTGTAGTGTTTCCCATGATCTGCAGTGATTCCCCTGATCTGCAGTGGTTCCCCTGATCTGCAGTGTGTCTCCTGATCTGCAGTGTTTCCCCTGATCTGCAGTTTGTTTCCCCTGATCTGCAGTGTGTTTCCCCTGATCTGCAGTGTTTCCCCTGATCTGCAGTGTGTTTCCCGTGTTTCCTCTGATCTGTAGTGTTTCCCGTGATCTGCAGTGTTTCCCCTGATCTGCAGTGGTTCCCCTGTTCTGCAGTGTGTCTCCTGATCTGCAGTGTTTCCCCTGATCTGCAGTGTGTTTCCCCTGATCTGCAGGGTGTTTCCCCTGATCTGCAGTGTGTTTCCCCTGATCTGCAGTGTTCCCCTGATCTGCAGTGTTTCCCCTGATCTGCAGTGTGTTTCCCCTGATCGGCAGTGTTTCCCCTGATCTGCAGTGTTTCCCCTGATCTGCAGTGTGTTTCCTGTGTTTCCTCTGATCTGTAGTGTTTCCCATGATCTGCAGTGGTTCCCCTGATCTGCAGTGGTTCCCCTGATCTGCAGTGTGTCTCCTGATCTGCAGTGTGTTTCCCCTGACCTGCAGTGTTTCCCCTGATCTGCAGTGTTTCCCCTGATCTGCAGTGTGTTTCCTGTGTTTCCTCTGATCTGTAGTGTTTCCCATGATCTGCAGTGGTTCCCCTGACCTGCAGTGGTTCCTCTGATCTTCATTGTGTCCTCTGATCTGCAGTGTTTCCCCTGATTTTATAATCCCAGCATGGCCAGTTACTGGTCTCGTTGGACTTATCATGGGACTCATAATGAGGTCCTAAATGTGTAACTTACAAGCTCCCCTAGCACCTTGCACTATGGCCATCCTGGTCCCTCTTGTATCAGTAAATGGAGGCCTGCCTTATCTTCTTCCTCATTTCATCAGGCCCTTCACTGGGCATATTTGGCTTCTGCTAACTCTCTGCTTTTTTTCCCCTCTCTTGTCCTGATCTTTCTGCTTTTGAAGAAACGTCGGTTCCAAAGGAGGTGCAATAAATGTGACCCTTGCATGCGGGAGGAAGACTGTGGCGAATGCGACTTTTGTCTGGATAAGCCGAAGTTTGGTGGGCCTAACTTGAAACGCCAGAAGTGCCGATCGAGGCAGTGCAAATTCTTCGCCTTGCCCCATCTCAAAAAATGGATAAATCAGGTATGAGCCTTTGTAGCATGTAGTAAGGATCATTTTTCTGTGGGTTAGGGGATTGAATTGTTTTTATATGAAGGGAGGACACCTACCAGACCCAGTCTAGTGATTGTGCTGGCAGTAAGGAACACATTTTTTTATACAGAAAAATCTCATTAATAATTTAGCAAGGATTATATGTCCACTAATGAATTAGATTTTCAGAAATATTACAAAGGTTTGCAGATGGTCTTACTAGCACTTTCCGAAGCCACCCTAAGGAAACTAGGTCTTCTATTCTTAAGCAGGCTTTTACAATGGAATAGGACTACTGTTGCCTACACTGTAAGTTAGAACTCTTAATCTTGCCACTGTAGTTGAATGCTATTACATTTAGCATACATCACTTGTATACACTATGCACCCCTAAGTAAAGCTTTGGAGTCCACAAAGCCGGGACTCCAAGGCGCTACTTATAGGTGACTTAGGTGAAGTGCACAGTAGACTTTGTAACATGTCACAAACGGTTCATATTAACATGAACTGGATACAGCTTTTGGTACAGTTGTTCAGGTGTGCACTGGCAGCCCTGATAATATACACTTAAAGTCACTCATGGGTCGATGATGAAGCGGATGGACCTTTCTACCAGAATGTCTTGGATTAGGTTGACTGCAAACAAGATGCAGGGCATTTGATAGCCACTCTCTTCCTCTGTGGCCTGCAGTATTTGCTGGACCATGGAGGATTGGTTAGGCTCACATCTGCCACTTATCCCTGTTCGCTGCTGCTTTGCTTCTTCGTGGCCCACAGCATGTTGCAGGCCCTGGAGAAGCCAGGTAGCTCTCATAGCGCTTTGTTGTCAGTTTCGACCAGGGTGTGGGTTCAGATGTAATCTGCCTGGCTCCTCTGTGCCTGTTGTCATCTTCCCTTCCCCATTCCCCAGGCAGGTGAGGGGACATTACCTATGACAGCAACTGGACTCAGGAAAAAGTAGCATTAAAAGCATGCACACCCACCCTTGGCCAAGTGGGAGCAGACATATCTCTCCCCTGCATTGCAAAAGCACAGGGGGCTTTTTTTGTTTCTACCTTGCCCTAGGGAGAAGGTATACTCTTACACCACCACCATGTTGCCTAGGGTAGGAGGTAATAAGTAGCCCCCAAATTAGCAAAGTGTGGGGGGCATTTTCTCCTCTTTGCGTCATGTCCAAGGGTGCGAGGTTATAAACAGAACAGCAGCCATCCTCTGTGACATTGACAGATGCTCTGGGACACAGAAGAGCAGGGCTGCTCTCAGCTGGACTTGGATCCTCTTGCAGTTGAGAGCAGGTTGCAGGGGCAGCAGAAAGCCACCTTGCTCCTTGCAGCATGTTGCAAGGCATGGAGGAGCGGTCAACTTACAGATCTCAAGGCCTCTTGAGAACAGAGTGTTGGGGTACCCCCTGTCTTTGGGCACACTGGGACTAAGGCTGCAGTTCTCCCCCGCAATTGGGCAACACAAAGCTATGCAACAACAGACCCCACTTCAAAGTGTTTTAATCTCTCTGATGTTCGCACACATTGGAAATTATTAAAATATGAAAACTCCTAGCCTAGCCTGCCTTTGGAAGGGCAAAACAGGGCATGTCCCATGGACTTGAGCAGGAGCGCAAAAAGTAAAAAAAAAAGGAGAGGGCCTGGTAACTGTTTCACTTCTCCATGTCTCTCAATGTACTGTGTGCCATGAAGAGCCAGGCAATTTACAGCTGTCCCAGGGCGTTGTTCCAGATTGAGAACAGAGTGCTCAACAGCCCAAGTGCCATTACTCCTGCCTTGAAACACCGACACTCTCGTCATTATACAGCACAGCTCCACCATCACATGCCAACGATCATACCCAAGTCAATCAGTATCATAAGGCTACAAAGCCACCATTATATGCCAGCACTGCCACGGTCAGATGATCACACACCCATGGATATAGGAGATCATATAATCATACATCCACACAACTAACATCATGTACCAATGCACCTACCATCTTACGTCCACAGAGATAACATTAGAAGTGCATTCACCCACCATCAGACAACCTCATAACCACAAACACCCACTATCATATGCTCATCTACCCAATCTACCCAATGCATACAAGCCATACAATCAACATTTATACATGCATGTATGTAGTATTCACCCCTATTGCTTATAGAGAATTCCTTTGCCAGGCAACTTTTGGGTCTCCCCCCTAGTTCCCCCTTAATTCCCCTCAGGATGGACCTCAGGATTAGCTCTATCGCAGATGAAGTATCTATAAGACCCCTTTTATCTTCTATTTTGGTGACGCCTTTGGAGTACTCCCGAACTAGCCTCATACAGGAATGAGTTGAGAGCAGTTATGAGCCTTCAAGATGCGGGAAAACTCCCATCGTTGGCATATATTAGGAACACCTGCCAGGCCCTGGGGAGGGCAAATTTGGAAGCTTAGCTGAATAATCCTGCCTTGTGACCCCCAGAAAGGTACTCCTTGAGACCTATAGAGAATATAAATTGGCACAGCTATGGAGGGGGAATTCACCTGGGCGCTTATCCCTTTGGTTTATGGAAGTAAAAATGCAATATAGGCTAGAATCGGCATTAGATGACATCCAGCCGCTTCTTGCGAAGAAGCTATTCCTCCAATTCAGACATGGGGTGCTCCCGCTCTGATTGTTTACCAACAAGTGGTCGGGTGCCCGCAGTCTGGATTGTCCTGCGTGTGAGAATGTAGAGGAAACGGAAATGCATGTACTTTTTTTCTGCCCTGCCTACAGGAGGACAAGGTCCCGCTGGCTGTTTCAGATGTGCAGGAACCTGGGGTCTAGACACTGCTCCGAGGTCTTTAGAGTACTCAAATATGACACTGATATGCCCACTGTGTTTTCCATCTTGTGGGTCTTGAATTCTTTGTGGCATACTCGTAGAGCCATTCTAAAGAGGAGCTCATAGGCCAACTCAAGTCCTACAACAGTTATTATGACTTTTTGGATATGTACTCTCGCCTTTTAAATTGAATATATATTTATCTATTGCCCCTCCGGAACACTACTACTTTGTATATAATTAGTCTCAATAGGAGATTTTAAAATGTAAATGTTTTTATTTCTACATTTTATCTTGATATTGTTATTGTCGTTTTATATGAAATGGCTACTCATCTACATTTGGACATTGCTGTTCACTGTACCATCTACGTGTCTCCCTAAGATATCATGTCTGAATGAAATTGATCTTGCGCCCAAAATTAGCTCCTTGTTCATGCACATGCACTTTATAGCCCTTTACCTTGCGGCAATTGTAGAGGCCATGTATTGCATGTATATTGCACACCTTTTTGCCCGAGGATGTCTAGAAGAGTTGTCTTTCCTAATCCAAGTTCTCAGATAGGAATGTACATTTATCTACAATGTGCTCTCCAATTATAGATATCTCAAAGGATGCTGCTACAAATTATATATAATGTATTGTTTTTACCATATGTGCTTTTATGACCCTAGCGGCCGAAATAAAGATTTTTTGATTGATTGAGTATTCACATTGCTTGAACTTAGATAAAGGCTGTGCAGCACTGCACAGAGGTAACGGCAAGAGAATCGAACATCCCGGGTGGATGGGGGCTGCTGGGTTCTAGGATAGGGATAATCAAGCATTAAGGATAGGATTCGCAAAATAACACAGTACTCAATGTAAAGTAATATATACAATATATGTGTAATTTCTGTACATTGATGGAATCCAATTTTGAAGAACAAATTGGAGCTCATACTTCAGAACTGAAAAGCATACCATCACACACCGGAGAATATAGAGCACGGTAAAACATCCCATAACGCCTCACCCACCACGCACTGTACACAAAGTAAGATTTGTTTAAACCCACACAATATACCACATTAGAAAACACTCAGTCTCTGGAACTTATGCTATACTTACTGTGTATGGATGGGAAACAAGTTCCAAGTCGTAAAAGCCTGTAAATCCAACATACAGCACCCAAATTACTACTGTACACTGATATGGCATGCTGCAACCTATGGATTATACGGGAGCACGGAGTAGGATACTCTAAATGGTGAGAGACAAATAGGAATGGGAGCGGTTTTGAGAGGAGGTTACAAATACCTGCCTGGTAGGTCACTGATACGTTTTAATACGTCCTCCTAGTGGTATGGTTAAACAAGCATTGGCATAGCCAATAGGTCTTGCCTTTGGGACCTTATAAGTGTTCAGCCATGCAACGGTTGATATTGTTGCACCAAGAATATTGTGCTGCATAACTAAATACTCCCAAAAACGAGACCTATTGGCTATGCCATTTCCTGTTTTTCTTGGCAGGGCCCCAACTTTGGAATGCCCTTCCGAAGCACTTAAAAAGCTGCACCACACTTACCACTTTTCGGAAACAGTTTGATGTTTTGAGTTACCTTGTGCTAGCTAGACCCACCTGTTCCTAAAGCGCCGGGAAATCCCGCGTGGGTAGCTGAGCGCTATACAAGCTTCTAATAATAATAAACAGAATAATGGAATACACTGTTAAGTGTTTTCTTCCATGCTGTTACTAACACATAGAATTAATTCACACTGCTTGCTTGTATGCTGTGTGAAGATCACAGATGTATGTGCATATCTATATTCATACATACATGCTCACACCTATTCACAGAGAAGTATATGCCAGTACACATACACATTATATATATCACATTGCACATACACACGCACCCAAACATACATGATGTGTTTGTATACGTATGTGCCATAAGTGCTAATGCGTTGTGTGTACATTACAGTCAGCCGATCTGAGTTCATGGTTTAAGTCAGCCTGCTTATTTTATTCAAAATTGTAGTAAGCAAAGGTATATAAAAATAACACAAGTGTTTTAATGTGTACAGTGCAATGAAATTGGGCCTGCGGTGAGTGTGAACCATGGTGAATTTGTGGGGAAGTCAGCAGTGCTTTCCCAGGTCAGTGATGCTGGACTGTGTTAATAACGCGTCGTTTTACTCTGGAGTATTATATGTGGGTGGATACAGGTATATGCACCGCTCCTCCGAATAACATGTTTATTAATGATCATTTACCTTGACACAGACACATCGGCGTATATTTACATACAAAGACACAGAAAAAATATTCGTGAATAAACACACATACAAAGACAGGGCGCACCCTGCGACCTGCAGCAGGCTCAGAGGGGTAGAGGGCAGACTGCCACCAGACGGTCCCTCCCTGAACACATCTTTTGGCAACCACCAAATAAATAAAGGGGGGTCGTTTTGCGATTCAGGCTTCTGAGCATTAAGCTGTCACAATTAAAACGAGAGCCTGCCTTGCTGCCCTCCACTCCCGAGTCCCCCCCCCAAGCCCTGGCGGCCTTGGCACCCCTCCCCCTAACACATGCTGCACCCCACCTCCCCAATTCCTCCGACCCCACACACAAACACCCCCCAGGCTCGTGGTTTACCTGGTGGGGGCTCTGCACGCCCTTGCTGACGCCCACACCACGCCTGTTCCGGAGGGGGCACACCCCCTAGGGGAGGCCCCCCTGCTCGCCAGGTGTGTGGGAGCCCGGGCCGCCATGCTCGTCACTGGGGCGATGAGCCATGCTCAGCCGAGAGCGCGGGTCCGCCCTCCTCGGAGGAAGCCAAGTTTCTATGGAGAAAACGGGAGCTGCACGGAGGCTCGAGAAATAGGGGGCTGGGGCAGAGCGGGCAGTGCAGGTAGGGCAGCACGGAGCTGTGGCAGGCAGGGCCGGGCAGAGCAGGTAGGGCAGGACGGAGCTGTGGCAGGTAGGGCCGGGCAGTGCCGGTAGGGCAGCATGGAACTGTGGCAGTGCAGGTATGGCAGTATGGAACTGTGGCAGGTAGGGCAGTGCAGGTAGGGCAGCATGGAGCTGTGGCAGGTAGGGCCAGGCAGTGCAGGTAGGGCACCATGGAACTGTGGCAGGTAGGGCCGGGCAGTGCAGGTAGGGCAGCACGGAGCTGTGGCAGGTAGGGCCGGGCAGTGCAGGTAGGGCAGCATGGAACTGTGGCAGGTCGGGCCGGGCAAGGCAGGTAGGGCAGCACGGAACTGTGGCAGATAGGGCCGGGCAGTGCAGGTAGGGCCAGGCAGTGCAGGTAGGGCAGCACAGAACTGTGGCAGACAGAGCAGAACATGTAGGGCAGCACGGAGCTGTGGCAGGTAGCGCCGGGCAGTGCTTGTAGGGCAGCACGGACCTGTGGCTGGTAGGGCCGGGCAGTGCAGGTAGGGCCGGGCAGTGCAGGTAGTGCAGCACGGACCTGTGGCTGGTAGGGCCGGGCAGTGCAGGTAGGGCCGGGCAGTGCAGGTAGTGCAGCACGGAACTGTGGCAGACAGAGCATACCATGCATGGCAGCATGGATCTGTGGCAGGTAGGGCCAGGCAGTGCTTGTAGGGCAGCATGGAACTGTGGCAGGTAGGGTCGGGCAGTGCAGGTAGGGCAGCACGGAACTGTGGCAGACAGAGCAGTACATGCAGGGCAGCACGGAGCTGTGGCAGGTAGTGCCGGGCAGTGCAGGTAGGGCAGCATGGAACTGTGGCAGGCTGGGCCGGGTAGTGCAGGTAGGGCCGGGCAGTGCAGGTAGGGCAGTGCGGAACGGTGGCAGACAGAGCAGAACATGCAGGGCAGCACGGAGCTGTGGCAGGAAGGAAAGGGCAGTGCAGGTAGGGCAGCACGGAGCTGTGGTAGGTAGGAAAGGGCATGGTAGTACAGGTAGGGCAGCATGGAACTATGGCAGACAGAGCAGGACAGTGCAGGTAGGGCAGCAAAGATCTGTGACAGACATCGGTAAAGGAGGGGTAGCACGCAGCTATGGCAGACAGGGCAGTACAGGTATGGCAGCATGGAGTCATGGTGGACAGCACAGGAAGGGCAGTACGTAGCTATGGCGGACAGAGCCATGCAGGCAGAGCAGCACGGAACTATGATGCACAGAGCTGCACGGGTAGGGCAGCACAGTGCTGTGACAAACAGCAAAGTGAAGGCAGAGTAGCACAGAACTGTGGCGAACAGGTGAACACAGGACTGTGACACACAGAGAAGCACAGTTTGGGAAGCACGGAGCTATGGAAGACAGAACTGCAAGGTAGGTAAGCACAAAGCTGTGACGGAAAGATGAGCGCAGGGCCGTGAAAGACAAAGAAGCACAGACTGGGAAACACAGAGCTACGACGGACAGGTCTGGGCAGTACAGAACTATGGCAGACAGAACAGCACTGGTAGGGCTGCACAGAACCGTGACGGGCAGAGAAGCAGGGTCGGACTGGGACAGAAAATAGACCCGGGCACTAAAGTATAAGTGGCCCTCATTAGTGAATTAGGAAGCTAAAACAAGCACGCGAGTGGTGCGCGCGCCACAACGATACATCCGTTTTGCATTATCACGCAAGCATCTGTGCACGATAATTGAAAACAGATGTGGCCCGTGCGGGTAACCGCAAGCAATAGGCCGTGGGTGGAGCAAACGCGGGACATGCGTCCTCCTTTGCCCAATTGCGTGCTGTATTTCTTGCAAAGACGCATGCAAAAGCCAATAGCCTGTGACGAAAACAAAACCACAATCACGAGCGTGTGGTGAGCTTTTCAAAGCCCCTTACAAAAAGTCTCGCCAGAGCAGCGCATGTGCACTGCTACAGGCTCGACCTAAAAATTAGGTCTAGAAAGAAAAGGGGTGAAGTAGAGAGACAAAGTTGAGGCAGAGCAAAAGGGAAGGTCAGTGTTTGAAGTGCATAAAAAAAGTATGGGAACCTTGGTGTTGTGTGCATTGGGGCGGGGTTTGCGAATGTGGGGGCGTGGTCAAAGACGGCTAAAAAACCAAACATTCTGTAACTTTTTTCAGTCATTCACCTTTGATAGAGATCAGGGTATCTAAAATATGCCCACTACCACGGATAGAGTAATCACACAGTTACACGCACATACATTCATCATACGCTAGGGCCCATTTCACTAACATACGCTCAAATACTCTACCAGCAATAGTCCTGTGGAAAGAAATCACCTAAACACCCTGCATCTATATCTAGGACGATAGGACCTGATTATAGTGGTTGTCCTTAAACATACTCTATACAATCTATACAATAATGATCAAAATGTACACAATAATTGACAAGAAAGGAAATTCAACACCATGTTTAAAAGTTATATTGCTTTATCTAAAATTAGTCAAAGTAAATCAATCAGAATAAATCATTTCTCATAGTTACCTATTCTAACTAAGTGTCAGAACGGGTCAGGACGAAGTCCTCAGCATCGATCCTCAGCAACGCAAGTTCACGCAGCAAAGGTAAAATGGCAAGTGGCAAAGCCCTCCCTAAGCTAACAATTCTTATAGTGAAAATTACAATGGAAACACACATAAAGTTGGCAGAATAAACTGTATCACTGAGCAGAGCGAGAAGGAAGGGATGTAACATTGCTACATCTGAAAATCTTCGCTCAGGAAAAGTCACAAGACGTGAACTACGGAACAGGAACCAAGAAACTATCAAAGTATCCAACTTGTTCAACTTCCCTCGGCAGCCGGGCCATAGTACATTGTTCATTTCTGAAGCTCCTTTGTTTGCCAAGGACGTTCCATTTCTTTTGGAGATCCTCCAAACTGCTGATGTCCTCATGGAAATTTACAATAAGGACCATGGTCAGTTGTCTTCGACCTTTTTCCAGCAGGGGTCTCCCTTGCCACATCACAGAATATGCCACAGCCAGGCTTCGAAATACTGTCAGCTCGATTAAGGCCTTCATAGGCCACAATAGACCATCTTAATTAAAGAGACAAAATAAACGTTACTACAGCATAATGATTAAACAGTGTTAACCCCACTAATACCCTTATGTGTATGTATTTATCTAGCTTCGCGACATGAAAAGCATTAATTCAGACAGCGTTTTGTGCTCAAAATAAATAGCACACAGCAACGTTTAAACATGAAAACTTGCACGTTATTATTAAACAGAAACAGCACAAATAAGCTAACCCTCGTATAACTCTTTCTTATGTTAGAACAAACGGATTGATTAATAGAATCACACTTGCACAAGACAAATAATTAATTGTTAATTATTAATAAATTAATAAAACGCATAGACATGCCAGAGCTTCAAAAGCCCATGAATTTTCTAAAAGAAAACTCTGCTCCAGCACCTTCATGAACTACACGTTAAATAACACAGAGCTTAAATGAAAATTAAATACAGGTTATGATATCAGTGGGAAATACACCATTGCACATTATGAAACCTCTATTAGTTAATGCACTGCATCGGAGAGCCACATAATTGAATGCCAGTTGGTGTAGTTGATTATACGGACTTGAGTATGTTTAGTGCTACAAGGTCCCAGTCTGTGACGGAAAGCACTGTGAACATGTAAGTCATTGTTTTAAACTTACATTACACACAGTATAGGATAGGCTTCTACAAAAGGCTTCCAAAATATCGATTTTAGTAATACCCAGACTGTATGTAGTGTACATTTTTTTTATATCTGTCTTTTAAAAGCACACACTTCACAGCTTAGCTCCCTTATAATACCTCTCAAAAGGGATAAATGTATGTCATCAGGAAGTTTCAAGTGATTCCATCAATTAAAGCCAATAAGGGCTCCAGGCAACCTTTGCATTTGCAGATTAATCAGTTGCGCACATTTACATTTCTTTCAGGCAGCAGGTAGCCTGGCAGTTAGGCTTGTTTAGCTGTCTGCCTCTCCCTTGGTTTCACAGCACGGAAGAATCCCTGCCTTCATGTTCAGCTGAGGTATTTCAGCTCTTGGAATTAAACATCCCAGGACGGTTGTCTTTTCACTACAAACATGTGCAATGCAATAGGTCTTGCATTTAGGTGAGTTTTGTAAATGCAACACCTATTTCATTACAAATGCTAGTTGGTAAAAATGCCCATGCGGCGCTTTAACTTTTATATCGGCCGCACCCCTTTCTTTAGATGAGCCATGTCTGAAGAAAGGGGCATGTCCGCCATTAAATTGAAAGCGCGGTACGGGGCGCTTTTACAAAAAAAAAAACATTTGTTTGTCATGTTGACAAACGCTCTTTTTTGTAAAAGCGCCCAATGCTGTGCTTTCATTTTAATGGCGGCCATGCCCCTTTCCTTAGACTCGGCCCGTTTAAGGAAAGGGGCGCGACCGACATTAAAGTGAAAGTGTGGCATGGGACAATTAAATAAATAAACAAATAAATAGTTTTAAAAAACAACATGCAGCCGCGTTTGAAGCAGCAAGTAAAGCAAAGGCATGGCCGCTACTATCAGCGTGGCGTGCCGTGCAATGTAAAAAAATAACAAAGCTGCTGCGAGATAGCATGCCAAAACCATTAAACAAAATAGTGCTCAGTGGCTGTAATTAAAGCCTACTGAGCAACAACACATGTAACAAGCATTGGCATAGCCAATAGGTCCCGCCTTTGGGACCTTATAAGTGTTTAGCCATGCAACAGTTTCATAACTAAATACTTATAAGGTCCCAAAAGCGAGACCTATTGGCTATGCCAAGCGGCCGTGAAAGTGAAAGTGATCGCGATCAAACATCAAAGCGGCGCGAAAGTGAAAGTAATCGCGGTAAATCGCGCCGCGCGCAACCGCGCACATGCACTGTAGCTCTGGGCTGGCCTGGCAGCACTTTTTGGAGCCCTCTCAATAAGTCTCGCCATACCAGCGCATGCGCTGGGTCAGGCAAGACCTAAAAACGGGGAGAGAGTTAGAAAGTATATGTTATAATGTACCTGCCCTTCTAGTGCTCTAAATGTGTCAAGCCAATCCCCATGGCTTTTCTTCAAAACCTAGGATCTAACTCCCCAATTCCACTCTACAGTTGTGCTGGCACAAAATGACTGCATGATAATGATAAGAAAGTAATAGCACCTACTTGGTGTCACTGATTGATAATACTAATTAGGCAAAGATTTTGCTTCATGGATCGTTCAGTGGTCAAGGTGAGCCTTTAGTCACACTAACTTCAAAGCGCCCCCTCAGCCAATCACCTAAGGACAAAACACTCAGAGGCCGTGGATTAGCTTGAAACATGTTGACCACTAGAAGGGCAGATACATTATCACCTATACTTTCTAGCTCACTCCCCCTTTTATAACCATACCGCCAAGAGGACGTATTAAAAAGTATTATTGACCTGCCAGGCAGGTATTTTAACCTCCAACCAAAACCGCTGCCACGCCTATTTTTCTCTCATCATTTAGAGTATACCACTCAGTGCTCTAGCGTAATCCATAGCTCGTAGCACGCCCCATTTTTCAGTGGAACGGGATGAACCCTATGATGATGCATGCCACCAAGGGGCAACTCTGGTGGGAGAGTGTTATAAAAGAAAAGCAGAAGTTTTCTCCTTATCCCATGGAGGGTTAGCATAAAAAGTATGGACTGGCTCTTTTGTTTTCTGAAGACATACGTAAACAGGAGGATAAGTCCCTCTAAGAAATTCCTCTTATCTCCCCCTCTCTTTTGAAATGTGTTAAGGGAGGAGGATGAATGATTTGGCAGTCCACAATTCCTCTCAAAGTTCCCTCCTCTTTCTCTTTTTTTTGCAGAAGCATCTTGTCCTTGCTCGCAAGAAGCGTCCACGAGTAGACCATGAGGATGAGTGGGAGTGGGACAGAGCGAAGAGAAGAAGAAGGATGAAACTTTTGTCTGCCAGAAAGAAGCTGAGAAAGCTGCATGAAGCTGCTCAGCTGGCATCACATGCCACTCATACGCCCATGAGGTCCCGACCACAAGTAGTAGTTAATGATGAGTTCAAGGTAGGTGTTTCTCACAAAACCTGGCTCCCTACAATGTACGCATGCTACGCGGATGGACCTTGGGCTTATCAGAAGTGGTTGTTCCTTCAAGGCTTCATCAGGCTAATTGAATATTTCCTACCCTTCTAAAATATTGAATATTTGTTGTTGATATTTATTGATAATATTTATCATTCATATTCAGAACTGAGCTGATGTTTTATGAGGTGCACTAACATCTAGGACCAGGAGTGGTTTAATCCGTATATGGACTTTGGTGCTCAACAACTGGAACTGTCTTTTTGATCCGAAGTACTCACAAAATGATGCTGAAACATTATTATAGGAATGACTGATTACAATACTTTATATAAGAATCAATAGGCAAAATACGGAAAATTAAGAACTTACTGGCGTTCTAAATGAAATCTGGCATAGGTGTGCCTTCTAAGGTGGGGAGTAGTGGGTCTATCTTGCTAGCGAAATCCACAATCTTATATAAGGTTTTAGACAAAAATTTTCATACATTCTGTGGGCTACATGATTCTCAGGGGTTGGACCAATAGGAAACCTCCTAGATGAAACATTTTAGTACAGAATACATTTGAAGATTCTGTCAACATATTAGTGCCAAGGGATTCAACCGTTATCACAGTTTTGGCTGTATGGTTTAGCTAATACTTTGTTTTACATAGCGTGGGACAGTAAGAACTGTCCTTGATTCAGTACAATGAGGACATTTCTCTGAGAGCACTTTCTGCTGATTCATGTAAAATTAGATGAGTTTATTTAGAACCCAAATCAACAAGTTATTGTGTAATATATGGTGATGTTGAGGCATGATAGAAGACAGGCTAATGTTTGCTCAAGCTTGAATCGCAATGCTCTTTTTATTGACATAAAAGTTGATGATCACAACCTCCCCTGTGATGATTATAATCATCACTCAAAATCTTTATTACAGTACATCATTCATCAACTCTGGATTCTTCTGCCAAGTCTCTCCTAGATCCTTCAGGGTGTCATAAAGCTCACTTTGCACTTCTTCAGCCATGACATTGAGTCTCTTCCGTGCTCTTCCTCTCGTTGCTGACAGCTACTTGTATCCACAAATCACTCCCTTTTGTGAAGAAATTGCTTTACAGAATCTCAAGAAGATGAGCACACAAGCAATTCCTATGAGTATGACTAAAAGTGGCGTTAGTAGCAATTTTAAAATTCCTCCTCCTACACTACCTGGCCACTTTCCTATCAAGGCAAAGAATTACCAATAGATCCAAAGAATTACCTAAACCCTTCCAAGGCACATGATTCTTCCAGTTGATTTAATTCAAGCATTATTTGTAATGTCTGTCACTTAGCTGCCGAACTGCTTAGCTATGTGAAGAATGTATGCACAGCATTCTTGATCATGAGTGACTTTTCAAACTCCGCCTTCCTTCTCAAGGAGTAAATCCTACACAAAGAGATTTTGCATAATCATAGCTCTCGTTACAAGCAATACTTTCTTAATCACTGTCAATTGACCAGTGGTATTAGTTGCAAGTCGATCAATTTTCTAATCTTGACATCATTTATTGCTATTCCTATAGGGGGTAAAGGGGAGCTCCGAAGATACGGCTAAGAATCTGCTTAAAACGTCATGTACTTCACCTTATAGATTTTTCAAGTGGAAAATCTGCCTCATTAGTATAATAAATCAGAGGGAAAACTATTGCAGCAAAACAGCTTCCTACCCATTTGTGCGGTAGCTGGAAATACGCCGATTTACCACACACATAGTAAATGCCCTTAATACTGACTTGTAGATTAGAGAGAGTTTTTCCCTTCACTTAATCATTCTGTACACACTCACTCCATCCCAGTCTCTCAACTGTCTTCTTTCCCTCTGGCTGTTGTATCATGCATAATGCTCCTTTCTTGGTGATTTCAATGCTTAATCTAGGGGGTGGTTCCTTTAAGATCTCCTTACCTTTCCCAATATTGTCCTCTTTCCTCATCTATTCTTATCCTTTTGTTCAATTAATTTACAAAGATCCTCTTGTCTTGGTTATTTTTGCAGTTTACATCATGCAAGCTATAATAAGTAGTGCTCATGTTAGTCACAGGGGTAAATAATTTGATCATATACTCATGCTGATCCCCTGATTGTGACCCTTTGTGAGGACTAGAAATCTGTCTAGTAGCCCATAGATGCAGATTTTCTCCATTAAAAATAGGTACATTTGTTAAATAATCATCAAAATCAAAATAAAACATTTTAATTATGATTCAAGAAGACAGAGCAAGAGAAAGAGTAGGATAGAGGGAGGTGAAAGTAAGCTGCTCCTTCATCTGCTGATGCAGATAGATAAAAACACACAAAGCAATCCTCAAGACAACATCTGATAATACATGGTATAGCTATGTGCACTCTCATGCTGTGGCACATGTGAAACCTTACTCTCGGGCAAGGGAGGGCTTGCTACAGAGGTGCAGGTGAAATGATCTAGATCATGGGAATTATCTCCTCCCAGCAAGTAAACATTCAACAGCCATCCAAACATAGAAACAAATGGCAACTGCCAAACTCACAATCATAATTTTGCAGTGTGACTGCACTATTTTCGACATAAATCAGATCAAGGAGACTTTGATAAGGAGTTAGTCTTCTTACCTGCTACTCTATTGTCTTTACCCTATCTCGAAATCTTATAGGATTTTTATTCTACGTCAGCTGTAGGCCTTAAGAAGCTATTATCCTCTAACTGTTGCCCCTGCTATTTTGACTTTATTTTTGTCAATTGTGTATAACAGGATCTTCATCACCATAAGTCTTTAGTGTCAAGGTGGCTCGTCTTAGTCCGTCAAGCATTCATCTATTTCAAACTTGGTTTTGGCAGAGTATGTCCAGTTTGGTCCTGAGTACTTTCAATTCACCTTTTTTTCCCTCTTAGATCGCTCAATATTGGCCAGTTCCAAGTCAGGGTCGGGAACGTCAATCTGTTCTTATAGTTCCTGTTCTTCTAACTCACTATCTTTCCAAAGTGCCTCTGGCCCTGTCTTAAGTGTCAACAGTTGCTTTCTATAAGTAGTAGTCCCTGGCCAACCTTCCTTCGAAGTGCTCAAAATTGCTAACTAAGATCGGGGTGATTCACTCCCAGAGGTGAAGTCTTCCCGCTCAGTTTCGGCATACGCTCCTTGAGAAAGTTATTGCTGTAGATGAGTCTCGGTCTTCCACGAATTCTCACTGTCCTGGTGAGGGTGTATCTTCAATCCAGTTGTTGATATCGCAGTAGTTGCTAGAATTTCTTCATTCCCGTCAGTCTCTGGTTCTGCAGGATGTTCAGCTGAGGAAAATGATGGTTCTCTAATCTATTCCTTCTTTTCCCCCTTTGAGCCTCAGTCTCCTCCAACCTGGGGCGCCTCAAGAAATTGGCAGATGTTAGCTCTGCTTCTTCCCCTTCTTACCTTGCTCTCTTGGTGTGGGAGGCATGTATCCAATTCTGTTGGCCAGCACTCTTGAGAGCCGTGCTTGTAACCAGGATCAGCTGGTAGGGTCCATGCCAACGCTGTTCCAGGAAGGACTTGCGGATGTAGTTCTTGATGTGGATCCAGTCACCAGGGTTCAAGTCATTCCCTGAGGATTCGGGAACTGATGGATTAGCAATGGCGACCTGATAGTGACAGAGCACACCACATTAGACAATCCTTTGCAGTACTCAAGAGCCATGTAAGCTGTGATATTTACAAGGGCGCTGCTGGGACCGAGGGTATGCACATAGCTCTCCCCATCAACACTTCGTGTGGCCATAATCCAGTTCTTTTGCATGTGTTACTTTGGATACTCATGAGCTCTAAAGAAAGTACGTCAGGCCATTTAAGCACAGTAGAGATACAATTTTTATCTATTTTGGCCTTGATAGTCCCACTCAGTCGCTCTACAATTTACGGTGCTACATCTGCAGTGAAACCTTTGGACAATCTCTAGATCCCAAATCGGGGTATTAATTCCCACAACAATAGTTTGGCAATTGTTAGACTGTCGCATCTCCGGGTGAGATAAGCCTCAACCCATCGTGAAATCAAGCACACAATGACAACGATGTACCTCAGCTGATTGCATCGTGTTATTTCCACAAAGTAAATCTGAAGGCTTTTCAATAGGCCATCACAATTTCTAATGCGACTCATAGTCACATCAACTCCCTTGTCTACATTTGCTTTTGACAGATCATACAATCGAAACACAAATCCTCTGCCATCATTCTGAACTGAGTATTAGACCAATGAAAACAGAAGGTAGACCCCATTCTGTCCCTTCCCACATGAGTTAGATCATGAATGTGTTTCACCATTGCTGGTAGGAGGGAATGTGGGAGAACTGACTTTACTTCATTTAAAACCCAAATATCACTGACATCATTTGCACATCCCATCCTATCCTTTCTCATTTAGCCTTTTCTATTTCTGAGGTGCCATGTTGTAATTCCTTTAACTCAATGAATGTGTGAACGGTATTCAATAACAAATGTGTTATGGTTTCTCCCTCTGTTTTACATGGTTCAGCTAGGTAAAAGGGACTGGACTCAAGAGTGAAGTATCGAGCAACTTTGTCCGCATAGCGGTTGCCTCTGGTGACACATTCATTGCCACTCTTACGTGTAGCACACTTCACCATGGTAACCTTATTTGGCAATTGGTGGGCATTTAACAGATTTGAAACATACAACCCATTGCGGATGGGGGCACCAGCCAAGTCAAAAATCATCACTGCAACCACAACTAACCAAAATCATGCACAACTCCAAACCTGTACTGGCTGTCAGTGTAAATAGTAACTCACACACCTTCTGAGTTGTAGCAGGCTCTGGTAAGGACTATTAATTCAGCACCTTGTGCAGAGGTTATATGACACAAGTAGGTTGCTTTCTACTATCCCACCCAAGGTGCATACAGCAGGGTTCGACAATCTTTTCTGTATTAGGAGCTACTTATGATCAAGAAAACACATCCTGGGCTACTATCATTAGAGTTGCAATTGTGATCACAGCAGACAAGATTATGTTAGTGACTACCGTGTGTAAAGTTACCCGCAGTGATCACCTCAGTGCATCAGGCAAGACTGCCAGAAGTAATGTAAAAAAAGGCTTTGCCAATTTGGAATGCCTTTACGTGTGTAATACATACCATCCATAGTTAAATGCCACTAGCACAGAGATAATATTATTATTAACAGCTCCGGTCAACGGATCAAGAGTAGCTGAAAAATAGCCGATGGGACCCTTAGTGTCTCTATGGGCTTGTGTTAGAACAGACAGTGCACACTCATCTCCTTCGTGACAAAAGAGCACAAAATCTTTTGCATAATCTGGTATTCCAAGAACGTATGTTGGACTTGGCCCTTTTTGGCAGGTTCACCCCTAAACTTTTTGCCTTAGCTCTGACAAGGTGTTGGTGGTTTTAGGCCGCTGGGCACTTTAGCACTGTGGTCCAGTGTAAAGTGTGTGCACTCTCTGTGTTACATTAGTAAGGTTGGCCTGCCCTCCCATAGGAATGCATTGGGGATTCCCTGAACAGTGTGTGTCAGTGGTAATTCCTGTTATGAGAGGAGCAGTGTGGTCAAGTCTGGTATGTATGAAATTGTGAGAATAAATGCTGCGCAATGGTGTGCCCAAATTTATTATGACTGTTGGAGAAATGCCACTTTTAGAAGTTGCCATTTCTGTGTGCTTTGTGTCTGCCTGCCTGATGTGAATTGCATGTCTGGATTGTGAGTGACAGGGGCTGGGAGGTGTGTGTGGCTCCAGGAGGGGCAGGGTGAGTCAGCGCTAGGCTGAATGGGACACCTGGGCTGGGAGTAGTGGGAGGAGTAATCCTCTAACCCTGAATAGTCCTGTGCCCTGCCTGCACAATGCTGGCTCCACCCCCTGTGGTGCGTCTGATCACCTAGCCCCCACCTGACAAATGGGAATAGGTGCTTGCAAAACAAAGTGCTCCAATTCCCCCCCTGAACCATTTGCATCTTGTCCCCCCATGCCCTTCACTAACAGACAAAGAGAATCTGGGTATCAATGTAGGGGCTGTGAGCCCATGAAAATGTTCTGTACTTTGGTGCTGTTCCTGAAGGGGCGTGCTGCTGCTAGGGGCCAGGGGGGGCTGCCAGGAGAGTTTGCCTCCCTGGGCCCTGCATGGCCCCTTGATCTCCACTGACTTATTCCTTTCTGGATAGTACAGGACCTTCAGGACTTCGTGTGGCATCCTGCGCACTGTGCGTGCTTCATTTTAAATTTTCCCAGGAGAAGAGGAATCGTGGGTTGCAGCCCTTGGTGAGGGAATCCACCTCGTAGGGATTCCCCTGTGAAGCCGGTATAATTGTGGGTGCTCACCCCGCGTTTTTCCTTAATCGCGGGTGCCCATCCCGCATTTGGATTTCCTTATGGCCTTTATGTTTGGAGAGCGGGTGCCCACCCCGCTCTGATGTTATTTTTACCGCGGGTGCCCACCCCGCATATTGCTGCCTAGCGGGAGCTTACCCAACTTTAGGAGTATTGAAAATCGCGGGTGCCCACCCTGCATCTGTGTTACTTTCGATATGCGGGTGCCCACCCCGCTTTGTGCCGCTATGGTAGCGGAAGCCCACCCCGTATTGCCGGCAGGAGAGCCGCCGCCGAGAAACGCCAAGACCAGCAGGAGCGGAAGTCCAGCCCGCACATGACTGTGGGCGTGGCCCACAGCCAGACGGAGTTCGACCAGAGCCTCGTATGCTCCATGCTGAGGCTTGGGTAAAGTGACGAGAGGAGTCCCCAGAGGTCGGCGCATGCCTGCGCGGGGCTCCTGTGAGTGAGGGAGAGCCCCGCGGCCGCCCGAAGAGGAGACGGGAGGAGTCCAGCAGACCTCGGTGAGTGGGGGTGCATTCCCGATCCCGAGAGCCGATGAGTGATGGCTACTTGTTGTTGGTGTCTGTTCGAGGCACAGAGTCTGAGCGGTCCCGCCAGGAGAGCAGGCCGCTCCAACGTTGCTGACATGATTGTTTATAGAGGGGCCCATGCTTTTTGCCGTGTTGCCCATATTTCTTTACAGTTGCCCAGCTTGACAGTGGGCAACTGCAACGATGGGGGCATGTTATTTGGAGAGCCCCAGGGAGGCCCCGAGGACACAGTTGTGCCAGGGCCTATTTTCCTATTCACAGCTGCGCCGCACCAGCGCGAGCAGCTGCAACGTTTTGCGAACCTTTGCTCAGAGGGCACACTGAGTGCCCAGGCCTTCCTTTCATTCACAGCTGCGCAGCACTTAGTGCCAGCTACTACGTTTAGGCCACCATTCTTTGGGGGCACCTTTGAGAGAGATAGGAGTGGGATGCACTCCTCTGCCCCAGAGCAATGGCGCACTTTGGATTCCGCTGCATTGGCAGCAGCCCTGACATTTGGGACATAGGGCATTTGAGCCCCTTTTGAGAAGGCCAGTTGGCCAGGGGGACTCTTGGGTTTGTAGGGCGCCAGGCCCTAATGTGATTTATGTGGTGCTAGGATATGTGATTCATGTACTATGATTTACCAACCTGTTTTATGCCCCTAACTGTGGTTTATATATGAGGTTATTTGCCTACTGGGGTTTATGCTAGCGAGATTATTCTCTACTGTGTGTTATGCCCCTAATGTTAGTTAGGCTTAGGAGGTTATTATCTAATGTGTTTAGACTTATGAGATGATCGCATAATGTGTTTATGCTGGTGAGGTTGGCGCAGAATGTATTTCACGCCTAAATGTGATACTGTGCACAATATGGTTTATGTTACAGGATGATGCTGAGTACAGTGTCTGCCAGTGATTACTGGCTGTGTTCTACGTTTATGATATGTCCTACATTTACTAAGTTCACTTAGTTTTGGTTCTGACAGTGGTCCAGTTGGACCTGTCAGGTGTACTTAATCCCTTAGATATTACCTAGTGCCAGGTGGCACAATGTACATTATGTGAATACTATTCGAATGTGTTATGAGAATACAAAGGCTATTTTTGATATAACCTTGTGTGGAGTTCTTTTTGTGGTGTGCCTGGTATGTTGTTGCTTTGTGCATGCGCAAACGCTTTGCACATGGCCTCCCGGATAAGCCTGACTAATCGTGCCAAGCTCCCAAAGGGGATGAGCAGGGGTTATCTTCGGTGTGTAACTCCCTTGCCCTGACTAAAGTGGTGGTTTCTGCCTGGCTTAGGCGCAAGCCTTAGCCAACCAGAAATCCAATTTCTAACACCGGGGCATTGATATCAGCATGCATCTGTCTAATCAAAGGATTTACCACCAAGGAAAAGTTTGGATCTGTTGTCAGCAGTAGCCAACCATGCCCAAAAAATATCCTCATCTCTCTGAATAGCTGAGTAGCTGGGAACTTCATTTTAAGGAATGTCTCTATTCCTTCCTAAGACACTCACCTCACTCCCTTTGCTATTTAATGCCCTAGATACATGACCTCCCTCTGACAGAATTGCATCTTTTCAGGCGAGGCCTTATGTACATTCTCGGCCAATTGATTGAGTAAAGCGATATTCTCCTGTTTGAAGCTTCTTTAGTAATTGAGGTGATCAAGAGATCGTCTATATATTGTATTAGGGTTGAGCTGCAAGGCAACTGCAAGGACTCCAAGTTTTTTTAAAGAATCTGGTTGAAAAAGGATGGACTCTCAGTGTATCCTTGTGGGGCACAACACCACACAAGGGTCTTCTCTTGGAGCCAGAATGCAAAGAGAAACTGGTTCTCTTCGTGCAGCGGGACAGAAAAGAATGCCTGACAAAGATCAATGACCATGCACCACTCCGCATCTGGGGAGCTTTGGAATAGGATCACGGCAGGGTTCAGTACCACAGGAGAGCATGGAACATCAATCTGGTTAATCTTTCGGCAGTGTGAAATGATCCTCCACTTTTTATTTACCTTCTGTAAAGCCCTAATTAGGAAATTACATGGGCTTCCAGTAACCTCCTTCAAAATCTTTTGCTCTATCATGTCCTCCTTTCCGTGACCTCAAGCGTCATCTTGTATGGGGGATTCTGAGGGTAAACAGAATTTGGATGAAGGGTAATCTTGAGGGGCTTGGCATCCTAAATCAATCCAAATTCCCAAAACTCTTCCTTGACTGTCTCCCTTAAATCTATTGCCAAATCCACGTGGTGAGGACTGAATATAATCTGACAGGGATAATAGCTGCCTCTGAGTGGGTTGGTCTGCAGCCAGGCCCTGTTGCCAACTCTCTGCTGTGCATGGCCAAAGACTGTTCGGAGGGTTGGGTTGGCTGCCTGTGGGGGCTTTGCCGAAGGCTCTGTGGCCAACCCAGCCTTGCATGGTGGGGTGTTGGCTTTATGTATGGGAATAAAATATTACTTTACTTTAAAAATCCCTAAAAGTTCACTGAAAAAACACAAAGGTTACAGTAACGTTATAGTTAGGTGTGATGAAATGATCTGTTTTTGTTTGCAAAAAACCTCAGAAATTCACAGAAAAAAACAAAGGTTACAGTAACATTATACTTGCGTTATAGTTACGTGAATTTATCAGTGACAACTTAATGTTTTGAGCTAAAAAAACAACAGAGATTCACCAGTTATAGTTAGCACAGCTAACAGCTAACTATAACTTTCAACCCCGCCCTGCACTGCTTATGAATGACTTCACATATTACATCACTCTGACTCTGACTGACTGACTGACACTCATGACATGTTCTATGACATCATTTATGACATCACTGATGGTATCTCAAATGATATCATTGATATCACAAATATATATATATCCCAGTGTCAGTCGCCACTGGGTAGTTATAGCTAGTTGAGGGTTTCCATAAGAAATAACTTTTCTGTTTTGCTGATATCTTTGGCGCCATTTGACAAATCTTCACAAAACTTTCCAAACAATGGGCAACTATTTGTCTAGTTTGTGCATGGAAAGTTTCAGGGTGATCTGTCAAGCAGAGAGGGCCAGTAAAAAGGAGGTGTCCCAAAACGCAAAATCCCTATGCATTTTCCATAGACCTTTTTAAGAAGCACTACTGCATAAATTGCTGAACCAAATTACACTCAAAACGTGCCTGTTGTGATTTGGTGTAAACCTTCTAAGTTGTTTTGTAGATATTAAGTGGTTTCAGGGGCTCTCACGAGAGTCCTTTGAGCCCAGGTTTAAGAAATAAAGCCTTCAGACTGGCCCGGGGGGCTTTTTTACCCGTGGGCGATCTTGCTCCAGTGGGAACAAGGCTCAGATTTTCTGCCTGGAACATGAGGAAAAATGTTGCAGGCAGCCTTTGCAGGACTCGTGGAATTAGTTCCCTATCCTGAGGTTATCTTGAAAAAAATTAAAATAAGGGGGAGGAGTAACGATACCCTGCCCCCTATGCCCTGTGGGGGTCCCTGTGCTCCAAAATATTTTTTTGTTTAAAAAAAAATAAAAGCTTCAATCCCGCAGCATTTTCATTTTTATAATATTTAGGTGGTGGTATTTCGGCCCACCTCCCTGAGCCAGAGAGAAGAGCCTCTGGGGCCACATTAATCAAGAAGGGGTGAGGGGTGCATGGCTCCCTCTCGGAGCCTTAAGAGAACCCAGGTTCTCCATTCCCAGACACTTAAAATATATTAATAGTGGAGAGGGACAAGTGGTCCCCTCTCCTAGCGCCTGTAGCACCCCCGGGGATCCCATTCCCCAGGGCCAAACACTTTAGTATTAGGGAAGTGGTCGCAGGGCCACCCTCACTGAGTCTTACAAGGCCTCAGAAACCCCATCCCTGGCCAGCTCTTCAACAGTGTCCTGGGGAGCCCACCCTAGGACACCGTGATTTTTCCTGCCTGCAGGAGCAATGGAAGGGAAAGAAGTGTGCACCCACCCAGTTGGAGCTTTGAAAATGCTCCCACTGGAGAGGTGCACACTTTTGTTTCCCTTCCTCCAGGGAAACTGGTATAGCTCCTGCCCAGCAAGAGCAGTTCCCCTGGCGGCCCCTAATGGTATGTATGGCCCCCTGAGGCCAATAATGGCTTAGGGAGGGGGGGTCACTTACCACCTCCCCTTTTTAAAAAGAAAAGAGCCCTGGAGGGATGTTGCCCCCGGGGCCAATAGTGGATTGAGGAGGGTGCCGCACAACTCTTTCCCCCGGCGGGGATGCCACAGCAGGGGGTTGCCTGCCTGTGGATGGCTGGATGCCAGGCCCAGCAAGCCAACATTTTGCATGGTGGATGTTGGCTGCCCATGGTGGGTTGGCCACAGGGCCAGGCCTGCAGCCAGTGAGGGGTGGCTGCAGAATATTTGGCATCCCTAAGCAAATAAAAAAGTAAATGGATGATCTGAAGGAGACTATTAGTTATAGATTCCTTACCTTAGAATTACCCCAAGGCATCAGACTGGATCTGGAGATTTTTTCTTTAGCAGTACCCCTGCGCGTCGGTAGGTGGCGTCGGTTGACTGTGCGTCCGTCGTTGGTGTTGTTGTAGCCGGAATTACGTTGCGGTGTCTACCTAGATGCCGTCCCTGCGCTCTGATGTGAGTTCTTTCTTTTTCCGCACCAGCCAGTGCAGATCCAGAGAGAGCGGTACCTTTAGTCACTTTTTGACTCACACTTTATCGACTTTTGTCGACATCTTTTTCGAGTCGTTCGACTCCTGGTGCACGTAGGGATGTCTTATCGTCGGACCGGCTTTAAGGCTTATGACTCCTGTCACAAGTTGATGTCCGTCATGGACCCGCACCTCGTGTGCCTCTGGTTCCTGGAAGGCGACCACGACCCGAAGTTGTGTTACGACTCTCGGGCCATGAACTCGAAGCCTTTGTAGGAGCGGTCCCGAAAGCTTCTGGGAGGCCCAGCAGTCAACTCCGCGCCGCTCGAGGTCCCGGTTAAGAGAGAGGTCGTGGGACCGTCCATGGAGTCACCACCATCATTCCTCTTCGAAGTCTTCATCATTGGGTAAGTCGAGGTACAAGAAGAAGGCGATGAAGCACCGTCGTTCTTCGGCTCCGCCCACGGAGCCTGCTGGGATGGCTCCAAACTTCCCTCCCCTCCCTTCCCAGAAGCCAGGAGCCGGAGTGTCCCCTGGCCAGCTTCGTGCATTTTACAAAGCCCATCTTTGGGCAGCCCGACTCTGCCAGTGTGCCTTTGGGCCCCACGGACTCAGCTGGGGGCTCTAGGCCTCCGCCGCAAGACCCCCAGGGATCCAGGCCCGGATCCGGATCGGTGCCGGTCCACCTCACAACACCTCCCCCGGCACAGATTCTCCTGCCACCTCAGCGGGTGTCGACTCCGACCTCCCCCTCGACTTGGACATGGAGTTGAACCGGCGTCGGTCAACGCCGGTAACCGGCGCCGGAGGGTGGCCAGGGGAGGGTGAGGAGGACTGGGAGGGTTCTGTTGACCCTCTGGCAGACCAGCATGAAGAGCTGGACTGGAGAGAGGAGTCGGGTGATGCCAGTGGCCTAGATACTTCCCCAGACCTTGTTATGCTTTCTCCTCCTACCGTGGCTACTTAGTAGGGAGCTTTCTACACTGTGGTATTGCGTAGGGAGGCTGAGGCAATGGGCGTCGAGCTTCCTACTGGGGGGGGGGGGGGGTCAGGACTAACCTCCTAACAGAGGTGCTTCAGCCAGCAGCAGCCTCTTCAGCGCCCTTGTTGCCTTTCAATGAGGCCCTCACTGATGTCCTTTTGGGTTCCTGGTCCAATCCCAGCACAGGGGCTCCTGTGGATAGGATGATTACTGACACCACCACCTGGCACCGGGCGACCCACATTTCCTCTCTCAACACCCTTTTCCGAGAGCTTGGTGGTCCAAGCCTCATGTTCAAAAGGAAATCCTTTCCCTACAGCTCTTCAAGATAGGGAATCAAAGAAGCTGGACCATTTTGGGAAGATGTTTTCTTCCGCTAGCTTAGGACTGCGGTCGGTGAACACTGCATGTCTTTTGGCCGTTACTCACATTCTGTGTAGGACACCGTTGCGCAAGTGCTGCCACAGGCCGTCCTCACCCACGCTGTTGCCGAGGGTCGAGACGTAGTGAAGTTCACCATCTGGTGTGGGCTGGACACTGCAGACTCCCTGGGTAGGACGATTTCCGCGTCGGTAGCCCTGAGACACTACGCCTGGCTGATAACCTCTGGTTTCTCTGGGGATGTCCAATATATCCTTTTGGACATGTTCTTTGATGGCCGTCGCCTGTTTAGCGACAAGGTAGACAATGCGCTCGAGCGCTTCAAGGACTCTAGGGCTACGGCCAGGTCCTTGGGCCTTGCATCGACTTCCCGCCCTATGCAGTCTGCCTTTCGTGGCCACGGAAGGGGTGCCCCACCACGTTCAGCCCAGAGCCACAGGGCCACACAACCCAGCCTCTGTGTGTCCGGGTACCCAGCGTCGTGGTTCCAGGGGCCAGAGGGTGGGTCCGTCCACCAACCCCCCTTGTAGCTGCCTCCAAACCTTACCACCAGTTGCCAGTGGGCGGCAGGATTCGCCATCACCTCCCCCACTGCCCCAACATCACGTCTGACAGGTGGGTTTTGCAGATAGTCTGAAGGGGCTACTCCCTCCCCTTTGAGACTACCCCACCATCCATGCCACCAACACTTTATCGCATGTCTGAGGATCATTTGGCCTTCTCCATCAGGGTGTTACGGCTCTAGTGGCCAAGGGAACTATCAAGCGAGTCCCTAGTGCCAGATGTAGGTTGTGGTTGTTATTCCCACTACTTCCTGGTACCCAAGAAGGACAAAGGCCTGCGTCCTATCTTGGATCTCCGGGACGTCAAACGCTTCCTCCGGAAGGAGAAGTTCAAAATGTTGACATTAGCTCAGGTCCTGTCTGCCCTTGACCCTGGAGACTGGATGGTAGCGTTGGACTTGCAGGATACTTATTTCCACATCCCATCCTGTCAGCCTACAGGCGTTACCTACGGTTCACGGTAAGCCAAGAGCATTTTCAGTTTACTGTGCTCCCCTTTGGCCTAACCAGCGCACCTCGGGTGTTCACGAAAGCGATGGCGGTGGTAGCAGCTCATCTGTGCTGATCTGGGGTCCCATTCTTCCCCTTTCTTGATGATTGTCTGTTGAAGGTGGGCTCGCCCCAGGCTGTCGTCTCCCACCTCCAGACTACGGCGGACCTCCTGCACTTGCTGGGGTTCACTATCCGAAATCACACCTGATTCCCTCTCAGAAGCTCCTTTTCATCGGAGTAGTTCTGGTTACAGAGCAGTTTCTGGCTTATCCTTCCGAGCAGCGAGTCAGGGATATTCGGGCTATGATACCAATGTTTCAGCCTCTGTCCCGGATTTCGGTGAGAATGACCCTGAGGCTGCTGGGCCTCATGGCCTCCTGCATCCATCTAGTGAATCATGCAGTGGGACCTGAAGTTCCAGTGGGCACAGCACCAGGGGAATCTTTCAGATTGCGTCCAGATCTCGGAGAGCACTGCACACCAATTGCAGTGGTGGCTAACGGACCAGGATTGGGTCAACGACAGATCCCTCTCCCTTCCCCAACCAGAGATTACAGTGATGACAGATGCGTCACTCCTGGGATGGGGCAGCCACATGGGAGAGGCAGAGATCAGAGGACTCTGGTCTCCGGTGCAGTCCGAGCTCCATATCAACCTTCTGGAGCTCCAGGCGATTTGTCTTGCTCTGAAGGCATTCATTCCTTCTGTCAGAGGAAGAGTAGTGCAGGTGTTCATGGACAACACCACTGCCATATGGTACTGCAACAAACAGGGCGAGGTGGGGTCGTGGACCCTAAGTCAGGAGGCTCTTCTACTTTGGACGTGGCTGGAACATCAGGGCATGTCCCTGGTGGTTCAACACCTGGCAGGTTCTCTGAATGCCAGGGCGGATGAACTCAGCCGCAGGTGCATGATGGATCATGAATGGCGTCTTCACTCGGAGGTGGGGCGAGGTCTCTTTCAGCAGTGGGAAGAGCCTTGGTTAGATCTGTTCGCCACCATAGAGAACGCTCAATGTCAGCAGTTCTGCGCATTGGAATTTCCAAGGCGGCACTCGCTCAGTGACGCTTTTCATCACCAGTGAAATTGCAGTTTTCTATACGCCTTTCCACCTAGACCACTTTTGCCCTGAGTGCTGAAGAAGATCAAGCGCGACCGGGCCCAAGTCATTCTTGTGGCTTCAGACTGGGCACGAAGAGTCTGATATCCCGAGCTCTTGAGCATGGCCATCGATCCTCCGTCAGACTGCCTCTCCGGGAGGATCTTCTGTCGTAGCAGCTGGGGACGGTCCTCCACCCGAACCTGTCCAGTCTCCACCTCCTTGCATGGAGATAGAGCAGCGACAGTTGACAGCTTTTGAACTTCCTCCTGAAGTCTGTAATGTTATCTTGGCAGCCAGGCGTCCCTCTACTAAAACAGTATATCCCTGTAGATTGAACAAATTTGAGGCATTGTGCACAGCAAATGCTGTGGATCCTCTTTCTTCCCCTCTTTCTGAGGTTCTCCTCTTCTTGCTTTCTTTGGTCCACTGGGAAAGGGTACCATTAGAAAGGGGAGAGTCTCCACTTTCCGTCGATACCTCTTCCATCTGTTTCAGTGATCGGGGGACGTTTCAGTATCGTTTTCGTTTCAATGATAAATGCGAGCCATGCGAGCGATCGTCATTGCAAGGAAATACAAAAATAGGCCTGGGGAGGTTGAGGAAGCTCTTCCCCACCTCCCCAGGCAAAAAAAAGAATGGGAAATCCCTCTGCTGTCTGCAGCAGAGGTATTTTATGAGCATGTGCTCATGACGCAATGGTCTCGTCATGAGCACAGGAGCATCCGTCATCAGAACCCAAAGGGCTAAGCAGCAAGGGTAAATTACATTTGTAGCACCATGACCATGTGCAAATACACAAGGGGGGGGTAACCGTTAATCACCTCTAGTGCATCTCAGCCTTACTCACACAAAAAAGGGTGTTAACATTAGATAAAAGCTGTAAAAACAATTAGGCAACACAGACCTGTCTAAAACCCAGTTTTTTTAAAAGACCTTTGAGGAACACTCTTCTAGGATGCAAGAAATATTTACAAAAGAAGATAAAATTAAGGGTATCCTGAGGAGACCTTGAGTCGCAGCCACAGGCACCTCTATCATATGTGTGTGGAACAAAGCCAGAAGGGGAAGCCAATAGATGATGAATTTGATTCAATCTAAAACGAGTAATTAAAAATCTATCGTGCGCACTTATTAAAACAGATAAGTAGGGTTCCATTCCTTGCACAGATTTGATCAAAATGTGTGCTCTTACCAAGGGTTTTCTGATTCCCTGTGCCTCTCCCTGAGCTGCCAAGTTTGAAAAACAGCTCTTTAATGATGTTCTTACCCGCGGCTTCATGTTGTCATATCTGGAAAACATATCTGCTCTTCCTAAAGGCAGTAAAGGTATACTTGATGTATCTTATCCAGGGTATTTTAAGTACGTGGTCAAGGGAGAGCCAGTCCTAAATTATAAGTTTGTTAAAACCTGCCTCCTCATTTGACCAGATCTTCGCCCAACATAACAAGGGTTTAACCGCAACCATGTCCATAATGTACCTGATCTCTAGTTCCTCATGTATAGAGTATGAGGGAGTGCTCGGTGGAACTTTCAAGATATATCTAAAATATTTATTTTCAGTGGTTTGGAGTTTACTAACCGACATGTACACCCAAACCTCGCTGGCGTATAGAGCTTTGGAAATACAGAAAGAGTTATGAAGTTTTAAAATTATCTCAGGGGACCAAGTGCCCAATCTGTGAGCATAGTTTGCAATTGCTCTCATTGATCTAATTTCTACAAGCTTCCCCTCCTGTAGGTTTTTTAAATTAAGTTTCTCGTCAAATAAGATGCCCAAATATGAGAAAGCAGGGACTTTCGCTAAACTGTGTGTGCAAAGTTTGTAAGAATTATGTCTGGTGCCCTGTTTACCGATTTTCATGACATGTGATTTGGATAGGTTTGGTGACAGATCTATTTCCTTCATAAAAGACATGAACCCATCAAGTGAGATCTGCAAGCCCCTCGTTGTACGCGAGAGAAGAACCGCATAATCCGGGTACAATAGAACGGAGACCGGGCTCGCACCTATCCTAGGGATATCGGCCTGTAGGGCCGTCAAGGATGCATCTAGACCATTAATATACAATGTGAACAAAAAAGGGGCTAATATACATCCCTGCCTGACCCCACTTGAACAATTGAAATTATCAGTGGTATTCCCCTCCTGGGTATATCTAATTCTAGCAGTGGCATTAGAATGTAGAGATATTAACACATTAATTATCGCCACTTCGACCCCCAAATCCCCAAGCAGTTTCCATAGCTTGCTGCGGTTCACCTGATCAAAAGCCGCAGTGAGATCCATAAAACCCAGGAACATCATACGTGGTTTAGTTAAAGTGTATTTAACAGTTAAAAGGTAAAGGTTAAGACACTGACCTGTGGTGGATTTTCCAACCCGGAACCCATACTGCACCTCTGAGATTATTCGATTGGCATCTGCCCAGTCTGACAGCCTATTAGGGAGAACCCAACCAAGAACTTTCACTGTAGCTTCTGTAAGGGATATGGGACGATAACAGTGTGGGCTATTCCTATCCTCACTAGGAGTGGAGCCCATACCTCCGAATTATAACAAAAGAGGTCGAGAGGAATCCCATCAGGCCCTGGGGCCTTATATTGGGATAATCCTTCAATTCCCGTTTTGACCTCAGCCAAGGTGAAGCACATTGTTAACCTTGCCAGGACTTGCCTGCAAAATGGTTTTGGGCTATTATCCAATAAGCTTATGGGTCTGTAGTTGGAGGGCAAGTCTCTGTTTCCTTTTTTTAAAGATTGGCATTATGGCAGCACACAGCCAGGTAGATGGAATACTATTTCCTCTCATTGCTCAAAAGATTGAGATAAGGGACCCATAATTCAGGATGTGACAAGAATAAGTCATCCGGAATACCATCTAACCCAGAGGCATTTTCTTTCTTCATTTGTTTGAGTGCCTTCTCTGTTTCCATCTCAGTGAAATATGTGGGCTCTCTCTGTACAGTGTCCCCTCCCCTTTCAATAGTTACTATATTTACTTACTCCAATAAAATGTCCTCCCTCTGATTCTCATCCTGGTGCATTTCTTTACCCCATTCACTTTTAAGTGCCCTAAAGTGTGCTACCCATTATCTGTCTGCTCTACTGTCTCTAGATGATTGTCAATTTTCTGTGTGCCATTTGCCACTAGCTTCCAGAAAGCCTTATGTTCTTGTGCGCAAGTGTATTAGTGAGTTCTGTCCACTGTTCTGCCTCCCAGCTCCTTTTATAACCCTTCCTAGAGGCAATTAATTCAGCCTGACTACCCTTCCAGGTAGCCTCTAATAGGCATCTTTTTGCGAGACAACATTCTTTACTGAACCAGCTGGGTGAACTTTTTTGAGGAAGGCATCCCCTTTTGGCAAAGTTTTCAAAGAGGGGCTTCCATTGTGTCACTATTTGGCAATGCACAGTGACAATTTCTGACTTGAGCATTTATGTACTTGCTTTTGAACATTACCCTTTCCCTTGCTAAAACTTTCACTAGGGCATCCCCGCCACCCACCTTGAGAAGATGTACTTTAATGACCACTTTTCGGAACCAGTTGAAGACCATGTTGTTTTAGTTTGTAGACCCTGGTTGCACTCTATCTGGCTTCAAGCATTGGGAAACCCCGTGTGGGTAGCTGCTGCGCTATATAAGCTTAAATAATAATAATAATCCCTTTTGACTGAACCTGTAAATCATGTTCTCGTTCCTTTTAATACAGTATGCTCAACTGGCACATATATGTTTCTAGCGTATTCTCGTTACCCTTAGTAGCTTACCATATGGTAGAGATATTGTTAAGCTTGTAGAATTAGCACTAAAACCATGTAGAATGCTATTCATTGATTTTTCTTTGATGTGACTCAGTCTTGTAATTACTTTTAATTCCATGTCAAGATACACATTCAATTTCTGATTCAGTGTGTGTGTGCAAAATCAGGACAGGCTGCCTGCTTCTTGGCCACATTAGTACAATGAACCATTTTGTTACATGCTAATGGCAGTGAGACAGTTGCTCTCATCTCCCCACCTCTTCGCCGGGCGGTTGACATTGTCTGGTGCAAATAGATTTCCAACAACTGTGCCATATGTCTGGATAAATAATTCCATTATTGAAAATAAATTAATTTGGTGTCACTACATAATGTACTATTTTCTAAATTAATTTCACACTAGTTTAGAAAACTTGTTGATTTGTTACTCAGATAGTTGAGAATTGTTGGTCTATGTTTCACGCAAGTGTAAATGCTCGATCCACGAAGGGTTATCAAGATACTAATGAAATATCCGTTCATCCCCCTTAGATGGCTTGATATGCCATTCCCTTTTAGGTCTCGCCTGACCCAGCGCTTGCGCTGGTCTGGCAAGACTTTAAGTAAGGGCTTCAAAAAATGCTACCGCTGGCTACAGCTTGCAGTGCATGTGCGCGGGCGCGCGCTTATGAGCAGAGGTGCCATATGGCATTCCTCATGCTCATTAAGCGCATCGCTCGCCGCGCGCTTGATCACGATCGCGATCATTTTCACGGCCGCACGATGGCCGCGCACGTACCACTCCCTTTATACTCTCCCATTTTTGTTTTACTTTCAGCGCGCACACAACACCCGGGCTTGCACCCCCCCTCACTTTTACTTTTGTTTTGACTCGCTCGCACAACTACAGCAGTCTTGATTCTTGTTTACCTTGAGCTGCCTTGAGCTGTTCCTTCAGGAAGCAGTGAAGGTGGCAGAGACATTGGAGGTGAAATTTACTATACTGCCTTTAGTCCTAAAATTGTGATAGCCACACTGCACACTAAGCATGGCACATATCCTCTGTGGCGAGGTTCTCTGGTTTTCGAGGTCCGTAGGTAAGCCTTTTATGCTATCTAGGTTTTTTCTTTGCCTTTTGAGTTTATGCTGACAGATGCAAGAATACAAATCCAAGAATGCAGAGGAAAAAAATTAACTGGACGAGCTGCTCTTGCATGCCCTGCTACTGAGGGAAAGTTTACAAATGCTGAACCCAAGGATGCCTCAACTTTTAATTTTTGTGTTTCCAAAGTGTTTTTTGCTAAATTTCACTGAAAGGAGTGAGGTAATTCTTTGTTTGATAGCTGGTATCTGCACACGCGTTCCCTCAAATTCATTATCTTTTTTATATTGTCAGTTTCCCACCAAGTTCGTGTTTTCCTCACGCTCCCATTGTGTTAATACATTTGTCCTCATGGCATCATTATTGACTATGTGTTTAATTTAACCCTAGTGAGAGGTCTAAGCGGCAGCACCCCTGCTCCCAGTGGCACCAGCTGTTGCTTATTTCTCTATACACTGGAAATTGGTAGCCTGCAGGCGCCAAGCTCTCTCCTAGAGAGGGACGGCGTGCTCTGGATTAGGATCCCGCCAGCAGGCGCCTTCCTCGGGGAGCACTAATTGCCTTTGGTGGCCATTTCCCATTTTATTCCAGTGACTGCACTTTGGGGACGCGGAAGGTGAAGACAGGCCTAACCGCCTCGCACCAGAGATGAACTCAACAACGCGCGCGTGACTGAAGGGCTCCAGGCCCTCTGACCCCCTCAACGTCCAATCCCGGCTCACTGGGGCTCAGCATTTGCAGAGCTCTCAGGTTCTCTCAGTTCCATAAGTGAGTAGCTCACCCAGCCCAGTATTGTTCTACTTAGCATTCTGGGATTTGTAGTCAATGCGATCACTTTTAAAAAGGAATAACTACAAGCCCCACAATCTAAGGGACAAAACACGGACTGGATGAACTGCTCACGTCTTTAACTGGGAAACACGAGTGCTCAGGTTCACCCAGATCTGTTTTATTATATGCCTTCTGTTTAGGGTGAAGGAATGGCTCCATGTCACTGGGGCAGACTTATCAGCTAGCCCCGTATTATGACATTTGTCCCGTTCAGGCCTTATCACTTACCCATCATTGCTATCCAGTGTGTTTCAGTAAAATTGGTTCAAATTTAAGTTAACCAGGCTTACAACTCCTGCATAGATTATGTTGTCAAATGAAAGCCTGTGGCTGTGAACTTGGTGTCCTGATGAGTGGGCCAACATGGCAACTGTGCCAGGCACCATTTTTAAAGTAATCCTTTTTTATGTTATCAGGCGAGTTAGTCCTTTGAACAGAACCAAAACTATAACTGCTATTATTTCTCAACCTGTGTTGTCTACCCTAAAAGCATGTCCTCATATTATGATAAATGGTTCACAAGAAACAGAGGGTAACAGAAGAAAGAGTCAGAATATGAAAATAAACAAGCATTGGCATAGCCAATAGGTCTCCCCTTTGGGACCTTATAAGTGTTTAATTAACCAGCACAATATCCTTGGTGCAACAACATCAACTATTGCATAGCTAAACACTTATAAGGTCCCAAAGGCGAGACCTATTGGCTATGCCAATGCTTGTTTAGATATGTCACAGACATTTTTTGAATGTATTTGGAAAACTAAAGATTTACATTAATAGTTACCTTTCAGTTACACTTTGCTAGAAAACAATGTTCTTTCAGTGGAATTAACTAAACATGTATATACTTTTAGATCCTAACTACCAGTGCACTGGCAGTGGCCTGGCATTCCTCTACCCAGAACTATGGATCCTGGGGATATTGGTATCTTAAGGCGGGAGAAGTATGTGTTATTAGGCGTCGACCCCTGACAGTCCCCTAAGGCTTCTGTAATCATTGACTCCATTCCCTGAGGAATTCTTCATTTCCCCATCTAATTTCCATGGAGATTTCATTTGCTTAGGTAGCCGGAAACCCCAAGTGAAGAGCTGGATCCTCTGTGTTCCTGTGAAACTCAATGAGGGGTCAGAAATGGGACAATCAAGATGTAGAGGAAATTGAGACCTTGCCCCATATTCCAATGGCAGGCTCCACAGAGACCGATGTCCATAGCCCTAAAGAGAAAAGAAAGCAAGAAGTCATATTATTGAAAAGGAAAGGCTATACGGATAGGCAGGAAAACGGCAGAGAGACGGAGAACAGACATACATTTTCTTCACAGGAAGAATTTCAGGAAGGAGCGAGAAGGAAGTTCAGGCAATGACAGTGAAAGTGAACAAGCATTGGTAATGCATTGGTTTCACCTATGTAATGAATAAAGTGCTGTGCTCATCAATCATCTTCCAGTAGAAGGAAAGATCTGTCTGACAGATAACATGGGAGTGGAGAGGATGTGGTGCAGCGGCCAGAGCTGCTGACTCGAGAGCTGGGGATCCCAGTTTGAGTCTCGGTGATGCTGAGCAACATCCTAGGATTCTATGCAAATCACTTAGTCTCTCTGGGTGATAAATTGTTATATAAATATCCTGCAAGAGTAAAAGGCAAAACTATAGTTCCACCAAAGCGGATGTTAACAGTATTTCAGCAGCAGTAAACTGATAAGAGAAGCAGATGAGGAACAAGCATTGGTAAATGTAGGAAAATATGCTACAGTCAATAGAAATGGAAGTGTAAAGGTAAGTGGCACGCACAGGAACCAATGAGAATCCAGGAAAGAGAGGAGACAGGATGTAAATCCCCTTCAAGTTTATATTAAAAACAATAGATTTCTCAAGCACAGCGCAAGCGCTCTGCAGACGAAACCTAAAAAGGATGGGATATTGAGGAGGAGGCGCAAAGGTATAAGGAGGACGCTGAAGATGGCAAGAATCAGAAGCTGGAGAGCGAGTGAAGTGAATATTGAGGAGTCCAACCCTTCTAAATTAGAGACCTCGCGCACAGTAGAATCCGGCGACAACACCAGGAGGCTCCCACGTTCCCCGCTGTGCCTCCCCAGCTTCTACGGGACCAGGGAGGCCCTGGGCCCGAGTCGCCCTCACCGGGGAGTGAGGCTTCACCAGGTTAATGATGGTATATGGGTCTGGCTGAAGAAATTAGGAGCAAAGGAGTCAGGGAAGATCTAAATATTGAATGGGGATGGGGAGGAAAGGAAGCGGGTGAGACTAATTGAAAAAGTCAAAATTATTACTCTGTATTTTTTCCAGAAGGTGTAGGAATATGCGAGGGAGAGGGAGACTTCTAGAGAGATTTATAGTAAAAAGGCATACTTTATTAGGTAATGGAAGCGAAAGCCAAGACTCTAGAGAACAAGAGATGTTTCCAGGTTTTGTTGTCTTCACCTGAGTAAACAGAGAATAAGGTTCTGAGGCGACAAGCGAAAGTAATAAAGCCTAAAGGCATACCATTAGATAAGGGAAGAAAAAGAAAGAGAGAACAAGAGGAAAGCGAGAAAGAACTTCAGGAAGTAGACAGTAAACTACTGACAGAGAAACAGGTATAATTACCCATACTTGTTATGTGTTTCTGTCCGAGCCATCCGGACCCCTGGAGCGAAGGCTCTAATAGAAAAAACAAAGAAAGACAGAATCATCTGGAAGTGGACTTCAGTGGACCAGAGGGAAGAAACGGAAAGGAAGACCTTGTCCTTCTTACAAGACGATCTCTATTTAAATAAAGACCATAGTCTTCAATGCATCTAAAGTAGCATTTCTTTTTAGTACAGTCTCGCGGCGCGTTACACGGGGCTAGTAATTCTAATTACTGATCCCCTTAGAATAAAAACAAGATTTGTAATCGGCCTATTAGTAGTGCATATAAAGCACACATTACTGGAATCATGTTCATGAGCAATCATAGGTCTTAGTCATTCAATGCTACTTGCAGTAGCTCTGTTTCTATCCAGTTTGAGTAACTTAGCTGCCTGGTTACTTCTCTGTTATACACCTCTTAGTTCAATATGACTACATTGCTACCCTTGTCATCGGTCTTGCTTACTATGTTTTCTAATCGTTTTTCAGTTTCTGTATTATCACGTTGGATCTTACTTTGGTGTGTTTAGTCAACTTTCATTGTTCCTTCAATTTGGCATTGTAGAAAGCATCAAAACAATACATTTCTTAATTTTGTCTTCAGTTTTAATCCACTATTTTCACAAATGTTAGGATCAATATCCTATACTCCATTGTTTAATCCATGAGCGCCCTTTCCCAGTACCTCATGTTCCAATTGAAAATGATTCATTCTCCTTATTGGTCACTATTGGTCATGTTAGGCTCATTTTACTTCTGTTCTCTGATTGGTTTACCTGATCCGTTGCTGTGTATAGTGATGAAACCTTTGAATATTTCCTTTGTCAAGTGGTCTGTACTCTCTTACAGGAAAGGTACCTGAATGTCGAAGATCATCGGATCGTTCTCAAAGATGCGTTTGTGTTGCTGAAGAGACTGGAAGACACCACTGAATGCCCTACGTTGGTCAAAGAGGTGCACACAATTCTAATATTACTAGAAAATAACGTTTAGGCAAGACTTGGATGTGGATAAAAATGAAGGCCTATGTCTAGTATTTTGAAACGGAAAATGGGTGCTACAGAAGAACAGTACCTTTTGTAGCCTACAGCAACTATCTTCTTCACAACAGTTTGTGATTGTAAAGTAGGCATCCCACTTCAAGAAAGAGGCAGCTTTCTTCCCTCTTTTACAAGGAAAGTTTAAATAAGGAGCATGCATAACATTTGAGGAGGTGGAGAGGGAAACTACCAACAAGTAGTAGTAGAAGAAATAGTTTCCTTCCATTGGTGTTCGATAGAATATGTGTATCATGTTCCCCAGCCACATAATACCCAAAGGGTACAGTTTGCTTGCTACAATTTGAGTGGGGGGCTAAGAATTATTATACAACCTGGATCTAAAACAAAACACAGCTCCTTGAGTTTGAAGCAAGTTTACATGATAGCCTCAGTGAGACTCCAATGAATAAAGTGGCACGTGAAGTTTATATACATCAGTTTCCGTAACACATCATTATGCAATATCATCAAGCTAAGAATTGAGTTAGAAAAACTCAGTTATCATGAACTTTTAATTCAAATGGTCTTTCATGGTCTTTCTACCCTTTTAAATGAAACAGATTCAGATTTTTGGGACACTATTTTCTTCCCACTTCATCGATCAATATGGCTGTGGTAATAACACCCCGCCTTGAAGAGGATCTCTACTGCAGTGGAACTACACAAAAGTGGCACATCGGTATTTAACAAACTATTTCTTAATTGCCTCATTTGACAAAGATAACAACATTCCTACAAGCTAGTCTGAATTATCTGAGTGGGTGGACTGAGTAACACAAATTATAGCGTGCAATGTATACCATAGCTGACAAATTTCACTGGCTTTGCAAGGATAAGCCAGAAGCATAACCACTGGTGCTGGAACAATTTTCAGAGTGCAGGTGCTGCTATCAATGTTACATCACTTACGTCACAGGATTTGTGAAAAATCAACACGCAACATAAAGGACAAGTGTAGCAAATGAGCCCCGTCCATTCTGCAGAATGGTGGGGTTGTAGCATGTGTCCAGTGGTGCGTTTTGCAACATAGTGTCCCAAATATAGGAATAAAGCATAGAGTGGTAAAGTTCTGCTATGTACAGAGTGCACATTTTCTTTTGAAATCTCCTCTGAAATGGCTGTTCAATTTGCATCATGCATGCAGCTTTACTGCTAAACCAATATGGAGTAGAAGCAATGTGTGGCAATTGGGTTTTAGTGCCTATTTGTCACTCAAGTAAAGTGTCTTGGTTTGTTTTGATCCTATCAAAATCTTTGTCTCCCTCACACTTCAGAATTAGAAAAAAATAATCTCTCTTATATGCAACTGCATATTTTTCCAATAGTTGACTTTTTTTTAACACAAACTTTATTGCATTTTTTAGGATATGACTGCTTTTACATTGATGACTGTCAGAAGAATGGCATTTATCACATGAAATGAGTTACAAAGAATCTCATCTAAGTTGTACCTATTGTAGGATGCAGTACTATACAATAAACTGAATAATCATCAAACTATAAGCCCCCCCACCCCACCCAACCTGTTGATTATGTCACCTAATTTGGGGATCTCATATATGTTTTAGCACGTAGGCAGTGGAAATGACAGCCCCAATGATATGTATGGGGAGGCCAGAGTGATGACATACCTGGGCGGACAGGAGACAGGTTTCTTGCAGAGGCCTCGGTAATCCTTCTGACAGAGAGCATCACTCTTCGCAAGTCCCTAGAGGGCCCCTTCCTCCCGCCATTTATCCAACTTCGGGGCCATTGGGGAATTCCAGTGTCTCGTTATGAGCCTCTTTGCCAATAGCATGGCCAAGTACCAGAGGCGTAGCTAGATCTTGTGGCACCCGGGGCTATCCCTCAGATTGCCGCCCCAGGAGGCGGGGGGGGGGAGGGTACTGGGGAAAAAGGACGGCGAGCACTTGAAAGAGGTCCGAGAGACACGTAGTATCGCCCCTAATAGTTACCTCGATCATGCAAGTTACATGCACATACATGACACGGTCCAAGGCTTCACAGTTGAATACACCGGTGACTGGCAGTACAAAAGAGAACACACAGACTGCATGATCTATCTGGGGACTCAGAAAAACCGCATGTGACATCCATCAAAGAGCTGCGTGAACAATTAATTGCCGAGAGGAACTGGCAGCTGGCTGGGAGACTCAGGACTTTGTTTTCGAAGAGGCGCGGCTTACTCTGCAATATCATGATCTGATTGATCACCATTAAGGCCCCCAGGTAACTGTTCGGTCTTGTGCTCCTTAAAACCACTAGAATAGAGTCAACTACCTGGCAAGTGGTTTGGAATGTGCCTGTTGATGTGCATTTCTGCAAATTAAAAGCATTTATTTTTCACGGGCACATTAAAGCATTGTGTCAGCTGAATTTATAATTCTGCTATATAAGTTGCAGAGAGATGGAGGAAGAGAGACACTGGCATAGTAAAGAGAGTGGGCAGAAAGAAAGGTATGGAAAGAGGAGAGAAAGGCAAGAGGAAGGAGGGGAAGAGAAGAGGAGAAAGGAAAGAGAAGGAAGTGGTGAAAGGAAACAGGCTGAGGCAAGAAAAAGAAAGTAGAGAGAAAGCAGATGTGTGACCCTAAAAAGACCAGATGGGGCCAAACTCCGGAGGAAATGTGTAAAGCATATGCGCAGCACACTCACAGGCGACACACCAGGCCCACTGCAAAACTAGACCACACCAGGTGATGTGAAAATAACTTGTGTATTGTGAAATAAACACGTCAGAATGTAATCACAGTTGCATAAACATTGTGCCCACCGGCACTGTGTAGCAATTTACAGGGGACTATTTACACTGCAGGGCCAATCGGGCCACTGCCAACATCATTACAAGGTACAAAGACAAGTGTAAAGCCGTCTTGATTAAATGTGAACCCGCCAGTGCTTACTGGTAAAATAATGAGGTCAGCAAAATTGCCGTAGCATCAGCCACATTAGCTCAGGCAGGAACATGTGAGCATAAATCACATCAGCATGAAGCCTTAGGCATAAACATAAAACCAGCCATGTAGGCATTTACATGGGAACATAGCGGCATCACTGCAAGATCATTAGGCATACATCATCTTATGCATCCCGGTAGGCATAACCATATTAACATGGAGGGAACAGCATTAGCATGCAGCATCTCCCTAGTATGAAAACACTAGGCCCAGAACCTTCATTAGCATGAACACATTAGCGCAGGCCTGGAATGAAAACATTGGGGCCTAGAAACATATAGGTATGTGGCACCTCCTCCGCAGGAACACGATAGGCCTAAAATCAACACTGTACACATTAGGGGCAGAACATTAGGTATCCACCTCAGGCCTAGACCAGCCGCGTAGGCATTAGGGAAAAAGCATTATGCATCTCATTGGCGTAAGTCCCCTTGCATAATCGATACTGCAGACATGTAAACTCATTATGCATCAGAACCCATAAGGCCTAGAACATTAGGCATAAAACCATCAGCAGGGTGCGCATTCCCTTAGCATAAACAACCCACTATGCATGCCATTAGCATACGTACATTAGGCATAAACATAGATCCTCATCCTGGGGACGTAAATCAGAGTAGGCATAGACATGGTTAGGCCCTCCTCATGAGCCTAAAAGCATGAACACCCCATTAGCATGGAAGCATTAGGCAAGAACATTTTATGCAGGACCATATTAGCCTGAGGCATAAACCACGCGAACATGAAGGACACATCCCAGCACCTCACCTTAGGGTTAGGCATGAACATATTAGCCTTGGGCGTACAAAATCAGCAGGGCCACCATAGGGGAAAGCTATGCCCTTTTTAAATGTCACCAGGTTGCAACTGCCCACTGTCCAGCGGGCAAGTTGTGAAGAGTTAAGTCAGTTCTGGCCAATACTGGGAACGTGAGGGCCTCTCTTCTGGGACCCTCAAATGAACAATGCCCCCAGACGGTGCAGCTGTCCACTACGAGGGCGCAGCTGTGGGAAATGAGCCCCCCCCCCCAAGTCACTGGCACGTTGGGGTTCCCCTCGGGGACTCGGTAATTAAAGAAGTGCCCCCGTTACTATGCCTCACTTGTTGCAGCAGCCCGCAACAGCAGCGCAGCTGTGCACAGGGATAAACACGGCCACTCCTGGTGCTCCTTCCGGCCCCAAAACCGCTCTCCTCCTGGCTTCCCACTCACCGGGGTTCTTCTTTGTCTGGCTGCGGCCTCTGGCGCCCCGTCGGCTCCAACGTCGGGACTGTGGCTGACTCTGGCTGCACTCGGGGCTCTCCTTAGCTCCCGGGGATCCCCAATTACCAGCACTTCACAAGACGTCACCCGGGCCCCCTTCTGGGACCCGGGACTTTGATGCAGTCCCTACGAAGCTCCGGATGTCTTCTTGTGCTGCTGGGCCAGCGCAGGGTAGGCTCCCGCCTGGCTTCTCTGCCAACACGGGGCTCCCTCGTCACCCCGGGAGCCCCGCAACACCACCGCTGGCTTCCGGCTTCCTTCTTCCTGCCAGCGGGCCTCGCCCCCCCAACCAGGCGCCCTCCTGTCTGGCTTCCAGGTCGCTGTGAGCAGCGCAGTGGCCCGGGGTTTTCTCTGTGCCCGGGTTGCGGTGGTGATTTCCTTCAGAGCGCTTCCGACGCGCTTGTACTCGGGCCGCAGTGGTGATTTGTTTCTTGGCGGCGATATGCGGGGTGGGCAACCGCTTAATTCAAAGGCATGCAACGCGCCGCCATAGTGGGGGGAAGCGAAATATGGCGCTCCTTCCCTCCGGCAATTGGGATATGGTGCCCACGAGGTGCTAGGGGGCAGGCAGGGACGCACAGACAAGCCAAGTGTAGCGCTCCTTCCTTTTTCTGGGCGGCACCGATACAGCACTCTCTCTTCACTGTCAATTTGACTCTAGCACTCACGAGGCGCTAGGGAGCAGGCAGAAAGGCACAGTCAATGGAATTATAGGCCCTTGTCGCACAGCGCTGCCGGCTCCCACCTCCTGGGCAGGACAGCAAATTATAGCGCTCCTCTTCTCCTGGCACTCCCCATGTAGCGCTCACCATGCACTGGAAAGCTTCAACAGCTCCAGGGACAACAAATAGCGCTCCTCTCTTCTGGCGCCTCAAATATAGCGCGCACGATCGCTAGGGTGCAGGCAGGCAGTCAGAGACCCACACCAGCAAGTAGTGCCCACGCTCCTCACCTCCTGGGAGTGCAGGGAACCAAATGTTGGCGCTCACGAGGTGCTAGGGCAGGAGAGCAGGTCATGCAGTGCTGGGCAGGATCAGCAGAGAGTGGGCACTCATCAGTATAGGACAGCAACTCCTAGAAGCAGTCATCTCCCATAAAGTGGCACTCCTGATATAGCAGTCTTCACTCCAGCAAAGGCTCTTACTGGCCCTGTGGACAGCAGAGGGGTACAGATGGGCTCAGGGGCCACCACACAGGCCCTTGAGGTGGTACCTCCTGGCAGAGTGTCCCCTCTCAGTCAAGTTCACGTGCAGTCTGAGCACATGGCATCCCAGCTCCGTTATTTATACACCCCTCACCCCACCTACCAGAAAGGGCTAGCAACTTCCAGAAGGCTCCCTGGGAAACCGGTCCCAACTGGTTTAGGGGGAGGTGTAGACCAGCCTGGGTGCCAGGCTTCCCTCCAAAAGCTGGAGGTGCTGGGAAACAAACGGCTAGACTGGCAACCCACCTCAGTCAGGCGGCACAAGCAGACAGAAATGGCATCCATTTTAAAATTATTTCACACATGGTAAAAAGGCTAGGGGGAAAAGCAAAAACAATTTGGACAATAAGGGCCAAGTCCAACACACTTGTTAGGCAAAACAACAACAGCAAAAAAGGACATTTCGCAAACAGGCGGTCCATGACCAATTAAGGCAGGAACTTGTTCATTAGGATCGTGTTTTTGAAAGCAGTCGTGTAGGGGATTCTGCGGATTTCCAGTGGGAGAGTGTTCTCGATCTTAGGTGCCACGCCAGAGAAGGCTCTGAGCCTCGTTTTCTTTTTGCAAAAGGTCTGAGGTTTCAGTAGTAGAGAATTTGCACTTCTTGAGGGTCTGCCCCTACTGATAATTCCAGTTTATGAGCCAGGTAGGTAGGGGGTATGAAGTGTAGGACTTTGTGCGTCAGACAAGAAATCTTTAGTTGTATTCGTGCTCCGTAGGGTAACCATTTTAGAGATCTTAAGGCTGGGGATATGTGCTCATTTCTTTTTGTATCAGTGACCAATCTAGCAGCGGCATTCAATGAGGCCCTGAGCGGGGCCAAGGTATATTTGGGGAGGCCACAGACCGTCGCGCTCCCATAGTCTAGCCTCGGTAGGACAAGTGCTTGTACCACCTGCTTGAAGTCCTCTTGAGGGAGGAAGGGTTTTAGGATTTTCAGAATCCTCATTTGGTGGTTCGAACCCTTGCATGTCTTACTAATAGTTTTCTTCATGTTCAAGTGTGAGTCTAGGGTGATTCCTAGAGATTTAGCTGAGTCGACGATAACCGGGGAGCAGTTAAAGGTCCAGAGGTCTTTCATCCAGAGGTCAATCTTGGGGGTGTGCTTAGAAGGGGAAATGAGAAGGAATTCTGTTTTAGCGGTGTTCAGCAGGAGGTGGTTTTTAGTTAACCAGTTTTGGGTAAATGACAAGGAGGAGATGAGTGAGATGAAGTCTTATGATGAATTGATTTTAAGATAAAGTTGCATGTCATCCTCATACATATGGAAAAGAATGTTCATGGATGATAGAGCGTTCGCTAGCGGTTCAAGGAAAATATTAAAAAGTATAGGAGAGAGGGCAGATCCTTGCCGGACCCCCATGGAGACTGCAGCCGGATGGGATAGGGTGTGGTTCACCCTAACTCTTTGGGATCTCATTGTGCAGGAAGGAAGAGAACCATTGCAGTACCAAGCCGGAAAGGCCCATCCTGTGTTCCAGAAAAGCTAAGGGGTTGTCATGATTAACTGCGTCGAATGCAGAGGAAAGATCAAGGAGGATTAGGAGGCCAGATTCGTTATGGTGTAAAATGTTTAAGATGTCATCAATGATGTGAATGAGTGCTGATTCAGTACTGTGACCACTCCTAAAGCCAGATTGGTGTTGATCCAGGAGATTGAAAGTCTTGATGTGCGAGCAGAGTTGCGATTGGACACATTTTTCTAGGAGCTTAGCCAGAGTAGGGATGTTGGAGATGGGACAGAAGTTGTTGAGATCAGATCTGTCTGAATCAGGTTTTTTTAGAATGGAAGAAACCTGAGCAGCTTTTAGACATTCGGGTATATTGGCTTGAGATAAAGAAGCATTGACAATATTAGTCCAGAGGGGGATGAGGGCCTCCTTGATATTTTATTTATTTATTTTATTGAACTTATATTGCGCGCAGCTACCCGCAGTGGGTTTCCCGGCGCCAGGGATAGACTGGAGGAGAAATCGGAAAACAAGTAATTGCAAGAGGGAGACACTAGACCGGAGGAATCTGGAACTAGAACAGGAGGGTCTTCAGTTTTTTGCGGAAAGCCAGAAGACTGGTTTCTGTTTTAAGCGCCATTGGGAGAGCATTCCACATCTTGGGGCCCAGATATGCGAATGAACGGCCTCCCATTTTTGCCAGTCGGATTCTGGGAATCACAAGATTGCCACTATTGGATGACCTCAAAAGGCGGCCAGGCTGATATGGCTGCGCAAGATTGTGCAAGTAGGCCGGAGCGGAGCCTTGGCGAATTTTGAAGAGGATGCACAAAGTTTTGAAGGCCACTCGATCCGAGATTTTTAACCAATGGAGGTCACGTAGAGCCTGCATTGCGGACATTCTCCTTGGGACATTACGCAGCAGGCGGGCGGCTGAGTTCTGTACAACCTGGAGTTTATTGATTGTAGCTTTATCTGCTCCTAGATAAAGCACATTGCCATAGTCGATATGGGACATCACAAGGGCCTGTACGACAGTTCTACGAGTGGACTCAGGCAGCATCCATATGATCTTTTGCAACCAGCGAAGGGTGTTAAAGCAGATCGCAGCGACCTTAGTTGCCTGCTGCCTCATCGAGAGTTTGTCGTCGATTAGGACACCGAGGTTGCGAGCAACAGGCACGGGGGTAGGCAGAGGACCCATGTCACTGGGCCAATGTCGTGGACCCCAGAGATCTTTTTGTTTGCCTAGTATGATCACCTCGGTCTTGTCTCCGTTGAGCTTTAACAGATGCATTTGCATCCAAGCTGCAACGCGAGAGAGGCCGATTTTGAGGGCAGAGGTGTCCTGAGCCCTGCTGCTAGACAAAGAGAACACAATCTGCGTGTCGTCTGCGTATGAGTATATAGACAGACCGGCGTCCTCTACGATGGAAGCAAGCGGTCTGATGTAAATATTGAACAACAGAGGGCTCAATATAGACCCTTGAGGGACGCCGTAGGCAGAGGAATGAATCGCAGATTCAGCTTTGTTTGAGAAAACCTGAAAGGTGCGCTCATTAAGAAATGAGGACACCCAGGCGAGCGCAGATCCAGCAACACCGAGGGAACCGAGAGACTCCAATAGGATGGAGTGGGACACGGTATCGAAAGCAGCGCTTAAGTCAAGAAGAATCAGCGCAAAGGTCTCACCGCCATCGATACCGTGTCGGAGTCGCTCAGTTACCCCTAGGAGTGCGGATTCGGTGGAGTAATTAGCGCGAAAGCCTGATTGGGATGGATGGAGATATCCCATGTTTTCAACAAACTCATTAAGTTGGGTGTTAACATGGCGTTCTAGGATTTTAGAACAGGCTGGCAGCAGGGATATAGGCCTGAAGTTGGCAAGATTTGTGATGTCAGCACCAGATTTTTTAAGCAGGGGGACGACCATGGCATGTTTCCAGTCCTGTTCCACTCGAGATTCGGTAAGCGAGACGTTTAATAGCCTCATTAGGAATCTTCGTGGTTCAAGGTCAAGTTGTTTGAGTATCTTCATGGGGACTGGGTCCCGCGGAGATCCAGACCTGATGCTTTTTAAGCAGGATAGGAAAGAAGAGTCGTCAAATGGTGTCCAGTTGAAAATAAACTCAGTGGGGGGGGTGGAGGTATTACAATACGGACCGTGTAGAGAGGAATCAGTTGGAGAGGGAAGGGAAGCAAGAGATTGATGGATGCCCTCAACCTTAGATACAAAAAAGTCTGCAATGGCATTACATTGTGTGGCATCTAAAGCCGGCAGTGCGGGGACAGTATCAGCTCCTGTGAGTTTTTTAACTGTAGCAAAAAGAGTTCGGGGACAGTTTTGCACTGAAGTGATTGTGGAAACAGTGTAGGAGGCCTTAGCACGTTTGCAGTTTGAATGATAGAGTTTTAATTCTTCTTTGTAGATCACTTTAGAGGAAGCTGAATAGGACGCCCTCCATTTCCTCTCCAGGGCTTTGCATTTGGAGCGTTGAATTTTCAGCTCCTCTGAATACCAGGGTGCTGGTGGGCGCAAGGATCTATGTTTGCTCCTGGATTGAGGGACAAGAGTCGATACTGCATCTGTCAGCCAATCAGAGATGGAAACATTCAGATTCTGGTCAGTATTGATGGAGGATGGAATAGACTCAGTTAGACGCAGGTTAAAATCGGCTATATTGAGCTTGTCCCAACGATACGATGATTTAATTTCATCCGCATGGACCCTGGCAGAGTATAAAGCAGGTGGTAGTACAAAGTGAACCGCATAGTGATCAGACCAGACAAGCGGGCGGACAGAGTGGGTACAGTCAAATGAGAGAGTAGAGATGATTGGATCCAAAAGATGGCCGGCATTATGAGTGGCTCCAGAGTTACAGAGTTTGAGGTTAAAAACCTCAAGGTCAGAAAGAAGGACTTTATTGAGGGGGTTGTTGACATCATCGAAGTGAATGTTTAAATCACCAAGAATGGTGAAATTATTAGATTTATTAGTGTTGCTGATAAGCAATCAATAAGTGAGGGAATCCAAGGTGCGGCATTTCCGGGCGGCCGATAAATTAGCAGACCGGAGAGCATCATTCGAGGATTAATCGTCAATTTGAACAGTGCAGCCTCACTACCTGGGAGATGTAGAGGTTCCAGTTTACATTGATAGATAGATTTATAAATGATTGCAATTCCACCACCTTTACCTAAGGGTCTGTCCTGATGCAGCACAACATAGTTAGGAGGGACGGCTGCGGCAATGTCCGGACCCGAGCTGGCCTGAATCCAAGTCTCGGTCAGGAACAGAACGTCAGGTGATTCCTCAGTGATAAAATCGAAGATGTTTAGTTTGTTCCTAGGGAGCGATCTACAATTTAGGCTCCAGAAATGGAGAGGGGACGGGGAGGTGATAGGGCCCTTGGTGGGCTTTCTTTTTCCCCTATAGTGCTTAACGCTCTGCTGTGTCTTGGAGAGCTGCATTTTACCAGTAGTGAAGCCACAACCAGCACAAGTGAAATAATGGCAAGGCAGAATGCACAAGGAACAAGATATGGGGGTACAAGGTCGAAAAGACAGTAATGTCGTGGAAGAGTAGATATACTTACGACCACCCTGAGTCTGATTGTCGAAGGGCATAATAATGAGGGACAGCCCGTCCTGCAGCCCGTCCTCAGCGCGGACGGGCGCAGACGGGCTGACTCGGCGTGACTCCGCGCTGAACGAGGCGCGTCCGCTAGCGCGGAGAGCGACCGTATTCTTAAGTAGTGGAGAGCTAGAGCGCTCTCACTGCTGTCGCCTCCCACCTAAGATGGCCGCCGTAGGGGATGTTATCCCTATAGATCGAGTTTCAGCCCTAAGGTCAGCTGAGACCTTCTACAAGCGGTGTAAAATAGATGCAAGGAGCTGGGGAGGTATGCTGAGTGCAACAGTGTGGAAATAACAATTTAGACAAGTTTTAAAAGTTTTAAAAATCGGCGATTAAAATGCTATATTAAACGATGGTAATTCCTAGTATCAGCTAAAGTAAGCAGCGCTTCTAAGGGAGCGAGTAGAATACTGTGCAATGCTGGCAAAACGCTTTCTAAATCACAAGCCTGCTTCCTTGGGGCTCCTTAAGTAGTGGAGAGCTAGAGCGCTCTCACTGCTGTCGCCTCCCACCTAAGATGGCCGCCGTAGGGGATGTTATCCCTATAGATCGAGTTTCAGCCCTAAGGTCAGCTGAGACCTTCTACAAGCGGTGTAAAATAGATGCAAGGAGCTGGGGAGGTATGCTGAGTGCAACAGTGTGGAAATAACAATTTAGACAAGTTTTAAAAGTTTTAAAAATCGGCGATTAAAATGCTATATTAAACGATGGTAATTCCTAGTATCAGCTAAAGTAAGCAGCGCTTCTAAGGGAGCGAGTAGAATACTGTGCAATGCTGGCAAAACGCTTTCTAAATCACAAGCCTGCTTCCTTGGGGCTCCTTAAGTAGTGGAGAGCTAGAGCGCTCTCACTGCTGTCGCCTCCCACCTAAGATGGCCGCCGTAGGGGATGTTATCCCTATAGATCGAGTTTCAGCCCTAAGGTCAGCTGAGACCTTCTACAAGCGGTGTAAAATAGATGCAAGGAGCTGGGGAGGTATGCTGAGTGCAACAGTGTGGAAATAACAATTTAGACAAGTTTTAAAAGTTTTAAAAATCGGCGATTAAAATGCTATATTAAACGATGGTAATTCCTAGTATCAGCTAAAGTAAGCAGCGCTTCTAAGGGAGCGAGTAGAATACTGTGCAATGCTGGCAAAACGCTTTCTAAATCACAAGCCTGCTTCCTTGGGGCTCCTTAAGTAGTGGAGAGCTAGAGCGCTCTCACTGCTGTCGCCTCCCACCTAAGATGGCCGCCGTAGGGGATGTTATCCCTATAGATCGAGTTTCAGCCCTAAGGTCAGCTGAGACCTTCTACAAGCGGTGTAAAATAGATGCAAGGAGCTGGGGAGGTATGCTGAGTGCAACAGTGTGGAAATAACAATTTAGACAAGTTTTAAAAGTTTTAAAAATCGGCGATTAAAATGCTATATTAAACGATGGTAATTCCTAGTATCAGCTAAAGTAAGCAGCGCTTCTAAGGGAGCGAGTAGAATACTGTGCAATGCTGGCAAAACGCTTTCTAAATCACAAGCCTGCTTCCTTGGGGCTCCTTAAGTAGTGGAGAGCTAGAGCGCTCTCACTGCTGTCGCCTCCCACCTAAGATGGCCGCCGTAGGGGATGTTATCCCTATAGATCGAGTTTCAGCCCTAAGGTCAGCTGAGACCTTCTACAAGCGGTGTAAAATAGATGCAAGGAGCTGGGGAGGTATGCTGAGTGCAACAGTGTGGAAATAACAATTTAGACAAGTTTTAAAAGTTTTAAAAATCGGCGATTAAAATGCTATATTAAACGATGGTAATTCCTAGTATCAGCTAAAGTAAGCAGCGCTTCTAAGGGAGCGAGTAGAATACTGTGCAATGCTGGCAAAACGCTTTCTAAATCATATCTTTGAAGATTGACGGTGGCAGTGGGTCGCTAAAGTGATTAGACGGGTTAATGCTACTAAGGGTTTTTGTGGATGTCGTTTTCACTGACGGGCGAGATTGAGTCCCACGTGGCCATGTTCTTAGTGCTAGTACTGAGAGGTGTGCATTGTGCAGTATGGTGTGCATTGCTTGGAGTAATTCATGTGTGTCGGGTTATTTCCTGTCTGGGGCCCAATACTCCTGCACATATCGAATTATACTAGGATGCATTAAAAATAGTGTCTCTGGGAGCCTGTGTGAGTACCCAAAATCAGCATGCGACAGTAACATACAGTCTTGAAATAACAAATCCACTGTTGACACCCCCTCCTGTTCCTATGGACCCAAACTGCGCATTTTTAACGTACCAAAGGTTGTAGGGAGACCGCGGAGAGGAACATTTGTTGCTTACGGTGGGGTGGCTGCAGTGTATCTCAACGCTAGTTACCAGTAAGTTAGGGCCACATGTAGCAGGAGAGGGCCTGTTCGTGGAGGGACCACGACAGGGCACAGCAGTCTGTAGAGTTGGCCATTGTCAATCCAGTCTGTTGTGCAACCTATCTCTGATAGGTTGTGACTGGCTAGCCAGTAAGACTGCCATTGTAGTTTCCCCACAATTCAGTAAGCCTTGAATTCAGGGGTTCCCAGACCTCCCCTGTTCGTTGGATGCTGGAATTTAGAAAGACTCATCCTATGGCTCCCATCTCCCCAGGCAAGCTCCCCCAGTAAAGTATTTAATAATCTGAACACCCAGGTCAGCACTACCACTGAGAGTTTCACGAAATAATACAGGAGGTGTGGCAACATGACCATCTTTGCCAGGGCCAGCTGGCCCGCCACCGACAGGGACAGAGAAACCCAGAAAACAATTTGAGATTTAAGCGAGTTAATCACTCTAACAAGGTGGTCTTCAAGCAAGTCCTACATATCCCAATAAATATGAATACCCAAGTAGCGGAAGGTGTGGGAAGCAACAGGAAGAGCCACATCTGTGAACCGCAATGCGCAGCCTATAGAAGTGTCAGTATATTGGAAGGCACAGGACTTGTCAACATTGATGTGGAAGCCAGAAAGTGCCCCAAAGGAGGTCAGTGATTGAGTTAAGCCATGCATCCCTTATGGAGGTCCCAAAGGTAAGGAATCATATAATCTGTTTATAAGGACGCAGTGTATAGTGCGACCAACTGGTATCCTCCAGCCAGAAGTTCTATCGCCAAGACAAATAAAAGCAGCGATAAAGGGTCAACCATGCCGGGTCCCACAGGGGACATAAGTGTCTGAGATGTAAGGCCCTGTCCTAGCTCCAGCCGTAGAACCTGTATATAAAATGGTGACCCACCGAATTTTCCAATAGTTGACTTAACCTACCTCCAGAAGTCATTTGCCCTTTACTTGCAGCTGATATATTTTAAAAATGTGTAAAGTTAATTTACAAGTATTTCAATGTTGTGCTGTGTGTTAGAAAACATTTGACATAGTGCATATTGCAGCTTCTCCTTTCACACTCTCTGTACCACAAGAAGATTTTCACTTGGTTGCAAAATTCGCTCTCTTTGCAGGAAGAGATGGGACAAGTAAATGCCAATCACCATGTTGGAAAAAACCCATAAGCAGCAATTTGTCAGATGACATTGCCTGAAGTTTGACCTCTGTCTTTGAATGCACAGCAAATGCTGCAAGATAAAAACAAAAGGCCTATTTATTGATTAATCGTCTTTTGAACTCCTGCTAGGTTATTCTAAGGGTGCTGCAGTACCTTCTGCACCCATAGTTCTAGCCCCTCTGAGCATAACAGATATTTAAATAATACACTGGTGGCAAGGCCCAACAAAAGAACTGTGTTAGTTTGACAAAGTGCCTGGACCACATCAAAGTCCTGCGCCCAACCCTTCGTGGGTATTCAACCCCTGCAGCACACTGCCTCCATACAACCCTATTCAGGCAGGCGCTGCTCATGTCCTTTGGCACTATGCAGTGTGGGATCCTGGCCTATATTTTTCCTTTCATTTTTTTATGTTACATTTTTTTTATGTGTATCAAATATGATTTTCCACACAACAAAGTGCCATTTTTCAGAGGTATAAAATACCCACTTTGGAATTGCAGTTTTCTTAAAAATCCTAATTTACAGTGGCATCCTAAGTGCTCTCCAGCAGTCCCTAGGGTCGGGCACCTCTCACGGTGCCTACCAGACCAGTGGAATCTTTTTTTTTCGACAGTGGGAAAATTGCATTGCTTTAAAAAAAATAAACTTGAGTTTCAAGATGGCTGAAATAAAATAAATCCCTTTCATCAGCCAATCGCATTTCAGAAAATATTTCAAGTGTAGATAGGATTTGGGATTTTCTGAATCCCTATTTTAAGGTCCCCTGAGAATTTTTTTTAAATGTTTTCCATCTCTAAAACTACTGACGGGTTTTCAATCCTTGGAGTACGCGTGCGCTCTACAAATGCCTTTTCATTTCATTTCACCAATGAAAGTATGCTTTATGAGGTTCTAATTTCCTGCCAGGTATGGTGTAAATCAATTTAGCGTTTTTTTCTGGGGGGGGGGAGAAGGCCAGAAACGCTTCATGGACATGTGTGAATCAATTTAATAAACCTTGCACTGAAGTATATAGGAGTCCGTGCCCGGTTTTGACTGATGTCTCAGTTTCGGGATTCATCTTTTATATATATATCTATATATTATCTACTGGCGGTCGCCAGTAGATAGTTATAGTTAGGATCGTGTTTCCATAGGAAATCCGCAACATTCTATTTGGAATAACTTTGGCGCCGATTGACGAATCCTCGCGAAATTTTCTAAATAGGTGGGGCGCTCCGCTCCGCTCCTTCCCTGAAAGTCTCGGGGGGATTCGTCAAGCGGGGGCTGAGAAAAAGGGGGGGTCCCTAAACGCGTTTTCCCCATGCATTTTTCCATAGGACCTTTAGTCCAAGCTACAGCCCGAACGGCTGAACAGAATTACTTGAAATTTGGCAGAAAGGTAATCCTCCGGTCAGGGATGTGCCTTTTGCAGGTATGGTGTAAATCTGTTCAGTATTTCCTGAGAAAATAGCATTTAAAAGCATATATATATATCTATAAGCGCGCACCGTGCGCGTACGGTAAATCTTACCGTACGCGCACGCGATTCTGATTGGTTATTAGATCTTAGTAAACATTCGAATCGGTCGAAACCAGGAAGTGTCGGCCGCCATTTTGTCTCTCGCAGTCTGAGGGGGTGAAAAACAAAGGTGGAGAACGTGAAAAGGGGGCAGGGTGGACAGTTCCTGACCCCCTAGCCTTAGTCAGGGGGTCCCAGAAGGACCCCCAAGGGCCAAAATTTCCTTTAATTTTTTTTGCGAAAAATCGCGGAGTACGCATAGCGTGCGCGTACTCTAGAAACGGAAAAATTCCGTGAACTGCGTAACGTGGGCGCGAGGTGCGCGAAGCGCACCGCAGGCCCACAGCGCGCGCACAGTGCGCGAAGCAGAGGATTGCGGTTGCGTGAGTTATAGTTGCCTGCACTAACTATAACGGGGGAATTTCAATGGTTTTTCACGAGTGAAATGTCCAGCTAACTATAACATGTGTGAAACCTATGGTTTTTTAAGTGAATATATATATATATAGATGTATATATCTATATATATATCTATATATATATATATATATATATATATATATATATATATATATATACGCACATATATATTTATTTTCTCAGAAAAAAACAAAAGGTTACAGGGACGTTATAGTTAGGAAATATAATTCTAAAAAACCTTAGAAATTCACTGAAAAAACTGAAGGAAGTTAGCAGTTATAGTTAGCTGAGCTAACTCTAACTCACACACCCTCACATATTACATACAGTGTTATCTGCCATCCAGGTGGTATACAGTTGTTCATAATAGCGTACAATGTTCCCTCTAATTATTTTCCTCTGTGTACGGCAGTGTAGGGACTCTGTGCGCTGCAGTCATGGCTATGTGCGCCAGGAACCACACCGCGCGTGTGTGCAGCGCCAAATATCACTACAAACGATTGCTTAAAACCCTAGCAAACCAGCTCTGTAAAGAAGAGACATTTTATTCCTCTGTCTGATATAACATTTCCTATACATTGATTTACACACTATGATTCAGTGTCTCTGTGTAATGTGTATTCGATGTAAAGTGCTTAACACCTTACACTGGTATGAGTGGCGCTATTAAACAAAATAAATATGAAAGAGAGAGGGGTTATGGAGACTTGAGGGTCACTGTTAAAGGTTGGTAATGAGAGTATCCGTGGCGGAGGTGGTCATTGGGGCGCCAACAAACATTGTCACACCAGGCGCCACCAGCACTAAAGTCGGCCCTGTTCAAATGGCACTAATAATTACAGTGAAATTATGAAAACATCCCACATTGCAATTTAAAACCTTGGCAGCTATGTTGCTGCATTTCTTTTCGTAACAGAGCTGGGCTGCGGGGTGATTGTGGGCCTTTGTTAAATATTTCAGGTTAATCACAGCGCCCGTCTGGAGCTGCAATTAACCTGAAAACTTTAACAAAGTAACACAATCACCCCGCAGCCCAGCTCTGTTAACCCCTTGAGTGCCCGCCCCTTTCCCCGCCCTGTGCCGGCCGTTGCATTAGCGGGCGGGGTTTATGACGAGCTGGTCTCGTCATGGGCACAGCGCAACCGCGGCCCATGACGAGACCAGCTCGTCATGGGCACTCAAGTGGTTAAGAAGAGAAATTCAGCAAGTCTACAAACACGACGTGTGCTTTTCACACTGTGTTTGTAGACTTGCTGAATTTCTTTTCATAATAGAGCGCAGCTGCAGGGTGATGGGCAGATTTTGTGCTTTTGTTAAAGTATTCATGTTAATTGCAGCTCGTGACGGCGCTGCAATTAACATAAATACTTAAACAAAAGCACACAGTATGCACCGCAGCCGGGCTCTACATGGAAAAAACACCCGGTTTTCGCGCCTCTCGCTTTTTAAAAGCAGCGGCGCGAATGTTCTTCTTTAATGTGCTGTGTGTGTGTGCACGCTCCACACACAGCACTGCGCGCTTCTTGTAACAGAGGTGCGCGCGCGCCCAGGCGCGCCCGTTATTGGGAACAGTGATAGCGTATTAGTTCCTGCAGTATACTCTCACTGTCAAGTATCGCCTGCTCCCCTGCATCCAGGAGTTCCATTATATACCTGTTTTGCCACTTAGAGCATAGTAAGTGGGCCAGTGTGCAGCCAGGTCACTCCTCTTCCCTGTAGCATTGCACTTGTGCATATTTTTCCTAGTCTGCCACTTCCCTGTCCATCAAGTCATGAAACTCTTCCATCAGGACTGAGCAGTGGTGCAGCTGATTTGCATGTCCCTGCAGTGTATCCACTTGATCAATGCGTAACAGTTCGGCCTCGAGTCGGTCAAGGCAGGTGCGAAGGTCTCGCAAGACACAAGCATGTTTTGCGATGATAACCCCCAAGATGTATGCCTTAAAGACCTTCCACAGGGTAGCATGTGTAGCAACAGAGCCAGAATTGAGTGTGAATTATTCTACAAAAGAGTCGAGCAACTCCGTATGAAAGACCGAGTCATACAGAACGTTGCTTGGAAAGCGGTAATGTTCAGCTGCGCCACTCCACAACTATAGAGCACCTGTAGCACCAGTTTAATTGGGGCATGGTCCAACGGAGGTGCACCATGTCTGACACCCAGGAAGCGGAACTAGTGGAGAGGAACGAGTAATCATTCTGGGTCCATATGCCATGAGGGGTGGAACTGAGGTGTTGTGGAGTTGCCATGCGACAGAGAGTTCAAATGTATCAACAATATCCCGAAAGTCATTCATTGCTGTTCGTTTGCTACCCACCACAGAGCCCACTGTGGCTACTAATGGATTGAGCACCATATTCAGGTCTCCACCGCAGAACACCAGTTCTGCCTCCACCCGGGCCATTAGTGCAGAAACCTTGTGATAAAAGTTAGGAGTGTATATATTGACCAGAAGCACGCTCATGTCTGCTAAAATATCGGACAGTAATACATATCTCCCAGCATCATCAACAAAGATGGCCTTGTAGATGAATGGGACACTCTTATGGTTCAACGTGCACACTCCATGTGACTAGGAGCTATAGTTAGAGAAGTATCAGTGGTACCCCAGGTCAATTCAAAGGGGCAGGTGTTGCGAGGTGAGAGAAGGGTCTCCTGGAGAAATGCCACCTTGACGCCGTTGCTTGCTAAGTACAATTGCACCTATTCATGGGGGTTGTTGAGGCCGATAATGTTCCCCGTCATGCATATCAACTCAGTTATCTGTACATCCCTAGAAGGGGTCCTCATTACCTAAAATCTGGTAGTGGCCTGTCTCTGAGTGGTGCACCTGAGTTGTGGCATCACAGCCTGTAATCAAGTAAATGGTAGTTAAACATCAACATAACATCCCCCCCACCCAATCTGGATTGCAAAACCTCCAGTGCATACTGAAACAATATTGAAAGGAACTCAACTCATGGTGTACACCTCGAAGGATGGCAACACCCCGGCAGGCGATGCCTGCCTGTATATGGGGACTGGAATAAAGTGTTGGGACCGATTTTGTCTAGCGTTATAACAATTATCCCTCTCAGGGGGCCTGGAGTGCTTATTGTGTTTGGCTGTTCACATCGGCCTACATATATCAAAGACAGTAAGGAAGCGAAGCGCAGCTGAGTAGTCAGTGATCACTCATTTGGCAGCGGTGCAGCATTGGGGGATCTGCAGATGGAGAAAGATATGGGGTTGGTCTGTTAGATGAGTTCCACACTCTGCAGTTTTGTTTGCAAAAGTCTACAGCTTCGGCTGGTGTGGCAAAGCTCCAGCCATTTCATGACTTTTTAATTTTTTTTTTAGTTTTATTCATTTAAAGAAAATAATAAAGAACACAATCCAAGACATTACACTGGCATGGTCAAAAGAAACCACATCAATTCCCCCCAAAAATGTTCATCAATTATGCAGTGAAAACAAATATATAACATATTTTTGTGCAATTACAAGGGTTCACATAAAGGAGGAACCTCATCCTACGACAAGCCATTTCATTACTGATGAGGTGTCTTCTTCAAGTTCAGAAAAAATGTTTCTCTGCACCATCTAGCCTTGTGTTTTTACTAGCCTGTGTTTGATGATGCATCAATTGATTTGAAACCAGCTCGCAGCGCCTCCATTATTGCAGCGCTGCCATCCATCATCTCGTTGGCGGCCCCCTCTGCCAGGCCATCCTCAGTGTCTGACAGTGAATGCTGTCTCTGTGTAGGTTTATTCTGCTCAAACATAAGCTTCTTTTGCTTGGGTTAGCCCTATCCCATTTTGGATTTGGAATTGGAGAAGAGGTAATGCGCACAAGATATTGCTGATAGGGTTGTAGTAGAATATGTCACCTCTAGTCCACGTGTAATTAGGAATCAGGTTCCTCACTCACTAACAACGTGTACGGTTATAGAGAGCAGAACGTAGTGCTAACGCTCATTGACTGTCTCAGTGCATGCCTCTATGCCAATATGCAGGAAGAAATCAGTGGGGGCTCATGTCATTAATGCTCCCTCATGTCACCTAGTGCCAGTAATCATAGCCTCTACCCCGCTGGTCGCAAGCAGGAAATTGTTGTCGGTGTCATGGGCGCCCATCCACAAGTGACACTAAGCATACCCCAGAGTGTTTAAGGGGGACTTACCGGGACCAATCAGAAAATCAGATGGTTGACTCTTGGCATGGGTGAAGGCACCCCGACTCATCTACCCACCATGTAGGAAGAAGAAGAGCAGGTGTAGGTCTCTGAGAGAAAGGTGAACCAGGAAGCTGTCGAGGGGCGCAGTAGGATCCATTTGCAGTTGTCCTTGGCCCTCACACAGCATTAATTGCCGCGGGCCTCTGAGGCACCACCAGGCAGTGGCACAGAGCAGCTCCCACAGTTCTCAGTCCAGGTGGGTCCTGTGTCATGGGCTCACTGTCAGGAGTGATCCAGGCGCCCCCACCACCACAACTAGCATGCAGAAAGGCATGGGGCTGGCTGGCTGAGCAGCCCAGCAAGACTCAATCGCCTGGGCGTCAGGCTTATCCACCATCTCTGCCACCGTGGGGCCTCTAGGCAGAGACAGGGCATCTGCGGCCATTGTGGCCTGTGGTCCCCTTTTTGGCCACCATGATCATCTGGGGCTGTCGGATGGTGATCAAACCTGGCAGTGAAAACAGCAGCGGCTCCTCCGGAATGGTGGGGAAGTGTCGCCCCACTGACTCGGAGCTAGCATCTGAAAAATAAAACAATATTTTATAATTGTATTATTTTTTAGTTGCTGGCTGAACCAGCGTATGTAGGGAGGGGCAGGGCTGGGCCATGGGAGGAGGAGTGGTAGATGTACACTGCTGAGTGTGTATGTCTGTTTGGCGGACAGTCTTAGTCCAATCGGACATACAAAAGAGCACAGACTCCCTGTGCCTAAGCGAGCATTAAACCAGCCCGTTCAGGCCAGTCCCTGCGCTGCTCTCATGCCATTGGTACTAACATGACAGCAGCACAGGAATTGCACAGGGAGTGTCTGATGCTGCCCCAGTGTCTGCTGGGGCCAGGAAGCGGCAGAACATCGATGCGGCCAGCAGCATCAGGTAAGTAATTTTTTTTATTAATGCCCCCGCCCAATTTGCACCCCCTCTATCCACTCCACCACTTTATGTTTGTCGATTGATGATGAATGAAAGGCTGCCAGCACCGGCGCTTCACAGCATGGCAGCCAGCTTAGTTGCTAGCATGGCCATGCACCACTATGACTGCCAATGATTTTTGGTTGCTGTCCTGGATAACACCCAGGTTTTTCATTCTACCGGCAATTTTGTGTGAAGGTCAAATAATGTAGGTGAATTATGAGTCAATGCAGGAGACTTGTGGAGATGTCAGAGCTTGCTGGAATGATACTGGTGTTGACACCATTCTGCTTTAATCTGTTTCATCTCTTCTATCCCTACATTGATTGATGTCTTGCAAAACATATTGAAAAGGTGAAAAGGGAATCCACAGTAAAAAGGCAAATTTGTGTATCATCAACGTACAAATGCTTAAAAATGGCTGAGGTCACCGAGGAGGCATATGCAAGGAGAAATTTAGTTATTGAAAATTACAGGAGAGAGCAAAGTTCTTTGAAGTGACCACAAGAGGCGAGGTGTGAATGATCTTAAGGAGTTGATTGTTGGGGGTTGTCATGGAACTACTTTAAGCATGCAAAGTTTGGATTGTCTGCCCAAGTGGTTTGGTGAGAAGCGATCAAGCCAAGTACTCTGGATGACTGCATTGATCACAGCTGACAGGTTGAGATGAAGGTTCCTTTCTTTACATTGTGAAGTGTGTTGTCCTTTGAGGAAACTGGCCAGTTCCAGTGCATAGCTGTGTCAGATTACTCACCAGAAAGAAGCTAGAAACTGATTAGCTAATGAGTAATTATTTGGCATTGGAGGCAAAACACTTTTCTCCAGTATCCTGGGCCCATTTGGCTAATTTGGTCTCATCCTTAAGGTTTCTGACTATCTTTCCCACTGTTTTTCTGCGCCCCCCAGGTTTCTACCATTTCATAACCAGACTGCAAATAGATAAAGATTTGGTTCACTCATATGGGCCAGGGATCTAACTAGTTATGTCCATGCATTTCATTCACATGTTCTTGTATTCTCTTCTTATGTTGTTCTATTGTGCTCTCTAACTAAATGAGATAGCAAGCAGGCTTTAGGATGTAGACCACAAAGTTAAAATTGCAATTCACTGGGGGGACCTTCAGGTGCAGGTATATATTTGTACAGGGCATTGTGGATGGGGAGATCTTGGTTCTGGGGAGTGTCTACGCCCCCCGCCTCTTTCCTGGGGACTAGCGGAGAAAATTATGACCCTGTGGGCAGATATACTGGAGGGCCTAGCGGTCGTCGGAGGGCATTGGAATGATGGGATGGAGGTGGCCAGGGATTGGTGGAGGCCCGGGGCTGTATCTGATACCCGCCTCCCCACTAAATTATGCTCCTTGGTGATGAGCTTGGATTGGGTGGACCCCTGGCGTAGGATACATGGTAGTACACAGGGCTACACATATCACTCATCAGTTCATGGTCTGAATTATTTGTTTGTTCCGCGGGCCTTTGACAGTAGGGTGACGGCGGCAGACATTCTCCCGCGTGGACTTTCTGACCACTCTCCAGTGGCCATTACGTTGCGAGCGGGGGGGGGGGGGGGGCGCTTATCAGTCTGGAACCTCCAGAAGGAGGATTACGGTGTCCAGATGGACGATGCCATTGATCAGTATCTGGCTGTTAATTTGGGTTCGGTCCCGGGGGCCGATACTCTTTGGGAGGCCTTGAAGCCCACTATTTGGGGGGTAGACATCTCGTATTGCGTTACGGCCCGACGTCTGCGTAGAGAGGCACTGGTCCGGGCGGAAGCTGTTGTTCTGGAGTTGGAGACACGCGGCAGGGAAGAGGGAGGGCGATTGGCTCGACATCAGCTACTTCTGGTGCAGTAGGAATATTCTCGTATTCTTCTGGATGAAGCTCGCCAGGCCTGGCTGGCTACCCGTAGTAAGATTTACCAGTGGGGTGACAAATCTTGTAAAATGTTACATCAGTTGTGCCAGGCTTCGCCCCAGGTTCTCCCGGGTATCATAGGGTCGGATGGGCTACCGTTATCTGGCGCTTTGGATATTGCACGCAGTTTTGTGGAATATTATGCTCAGTTATATACCCCCACGGAGTGCCTCCAGGCGGAAGTTATTGATCGTTTTTTAGATGATCTTCCGCCGAAGGCACTTCCAGATGAGCTACGGGAGAGACTTGAGGACCCGCTTACTGATGAGGAGCTGGGGGTGGCCCTAGGGGAGCTGAACTCGGGCAAGGCCCCTGGCCCCAATGGCTTTCCCTGCAAATTTTTTAAGAAATACTTTCGACAGCTGGGGCCCCACTACCACAGGGTGGTGGAGGAGGCCAGGGACAGGGGATGTCTGCCAAGTGACTGGAGGCACACCGAGATAGTGGTCTTCCACAAGCCCAGTAGACCGCCGGAACATTATGCCTCATATCGCCCTATCTCCTTCCTGAATGGGGAGGCTAAGATACTAGCCAAGGCATTGGCAAACCGCCTCCGCCCTCATATAGCTGTTCTTGTGCACCCGGACCAGGCTGGGTTCATGCCCCAGCGTGCCACCCGCCATAATATTCAGAGGGCTCATGTGGCGGTCGCGACGGTCTAGGGATTGGGGGATAGGGCAGCGCTTCTGTTGGCAGATATGGACAGGGCCTTTGACTCCCTGAGCTGGATCTATTTATTTGTGCTTCTGTGGTGGCTGAATTTTGGTCCGCGTTTCTTGTCCTATTTAACCTTGTTGTACACAGATTTGACGGCCTCAGTGCGGGTGGCGGGTTTCGCTTCTTCAGGCTTTTTAATTGGGCGGGGCACCCGGCAGGGGTGTCCGCTCTCCCCATATCTCTTTGCATTAGCAATGGAGCCCCTGGCTGCTTGGGTCCGGATGGACGCTCAGGTGTCTGGCTTTGAGTGGGTACATGGGTTTTCTGATCGCATCGCCCTGTATGCAGACGACGTATTGTTTTTCCTGACCAATCTGGAACGCACGGGCCCGCGATTGATGTGGCTCATGCAGATCTTTGGGGAAACCTCGGGTCTATATATGAACCCTCGAAAGTCCACCCTGTGGGTATTGGGAGAGCAGGGTGAGCTTGGTCATTGGGCATCGTCGGTTCAGGTGGCGCATGGGGGCATGAAATATTTGGGGGTATTTTTTTCCGACTCTCCCACTACGGCTTGGGAGCGCAATATCGCACCTGTATGGGAGCGTGTGTGTGAGGATATCAAGACCTGGTCCCACATGCCCCTGTCTATATACGGCTGGTCCGCCATTTTTAAGATGGTGTTGCTCCCGCGACTATTGTATCAATTGCAAAATCATCCCTACCCGATTCCCCCGCGGTGGTTCCAACAGGTGAATTCTGCCCTAGGTCAGTTTCTTTGGGATGGGGGAGCGGTGAGGGTGGCGGTTCGGACGTGCTTTCTATCTACGTATTGTGTGGGGCTGGCTACCTCCGATATTTTGTCCTATTATGTTCCGTCGCATCTCCTTGTTTTGAATGATTGGTGGTATGGGGACAGAGCGGACCCAGCCTATGCCGTGGAGCGGCGCTGCATGGGGGATCGGTCCCTACATACTCTCCTTTACTCTGTCCCGATGAGGCGTCCCCTGCCGTCGGCTACACGGATTGTGTTTCAGCTTTGGAGGCAGGCTCTGAGGAGAATGGGCTGGTGGAATAGGCTGACCCGGGAGACCCCACTTTGGCACAATGGCCGTTTCCCACAGTTGCTGTCTCTCTCCGGGTTTCGTGATTGGGACAACATTGGGATTTCTACCCTGGGGAACGTCATGCGGGGCACGGTTCTAAAATCTTTTCAGGACATCCAGAAGGATTTCCAAATGCCCAAAACCCAATTCTTCAAATATCTACAGTTTAGACACGCGATATCCCCTAGCTTGGAGGGTCTCGATTCTTTGCCGGAGTTTAGCCTAGTAGAGACTAAGGTATTCTTGGGAGACCTCTTAGACCATAAGATCTCTAAAATTTATCAATATCTGGTTATGCATTGTTCCCCCTCCTTGCAGCGTCTGCGTGAGGCATGGGAGGGTGATGTAGGTCAGATGGAGGAAGAGGACTGGACAGAGGCCTTGGCCTCCCCGCGTGGGGCGGCTATTGCTGTAAGCCTGCGGCTTATTCAATTCAAATATCTTCATAGGGTCTATTTTACCAGGGTTAGGCTCTGGAGGGCAGGCTTGGTGGCTTCCCCGGTGTGTCTTCGTTGTGGGCTCGAGGAAGGGACCCTGCTACACACTATCTTGCACTGCACAGCGCTCGCGCGATTTTGGAGGGGGGTCCTGGCCTGCCTCTCCGAGGTTCTGGAATAGGAGCTTCCTAGTTCGCCGAAACTTGTCCTCCTTCATGTGATGGAAGGGATAGGGGGTAATATTTATAAGCGCCACCTTATGCTCTTAGGCTTCACCTTAACGAAGAGAGATATAGCTAGAGACTGGAAGGCGGTGGTGGCTCCCTCGGTTTTGGTCTTGAATAGAGGTTTGGACTTCTGCATGGGTCTTGAGATTCCCATCTTTGAAGCTAGGGGGTGCCCCCGTAAGCACTATAAGATCTGGAAGCGCTGGGCTGATTATCGCTGTTTGGAACTGGAACCGCCGCGGGAGGCCCGGACCCGGGATCTGGCGTGATCTGTAGGCTTTTTATTTTTTTTTTATTTTTTTTGTCTTTATTCTTTCATGGGTTGCCCTTATCTCCATGGCAAGAGCCGACATTTCATCATTGGCCCTTTAAGTAGAGCAGTGGCAGTTTGGTTTAAAGATATGCTTTTCAGGAGTGAGGAGATGGTGCATAGGGGTGGGGATGGGGTATGTTGGGGGTTTGCAGTGGTTGATTTTATATGTATCGCTTTTCAGATTCTCCTGTCTTAAATGAGTAAAATGGTCAAAGTCGATATTTTTTGCATGGTACATGCGGCAATTGTCTCTGGGATTTAGAGGTCTGCATTATATGTGTTGTTTTGATGAACAACATTTGTTATAAAAAAAATTGCAATTCACAAAATCATTCTTTGCAAATTATTTTTCTTCCTGACTGCTCAAATTTACAAATGCTAAGTTACAGCTCCTTCAACCTCTGGAATGGCAGTTTCACAATTTGGAAATATCAATCTGGTGTTTCTGATAGCATTTGAGTTGCAGGACTGTTCTTACTTTATTTCTCGAGAGTGCTAACTTCCTTGGTGAATTCTTAAGATTGGATTTATTGTGAAATTGTTACCAAGGCCTTTGTAATATTATTCTGAATATTGCTCTGTGGAAAGGAAATAAACTCACTGTTATCCTTATAGTTAAGTTAAGTTTATTATGCATAGTTAATTAAAACCAGTGCAAACATTTTACAAAACACATTTTTTTTTTTTTTTTTTAAATAGCATAACATTTGTTCATTATAATCTTCCAAATAAAGCACAGGGTAATTGTCCAGCAACATTTTTTCCCTGATGCAGGGCAGCATGTTCCTTGACGTTCTTATGACCTCCTACTTGTTCTCTGTGTAGTTGGTCTCTGGTTATGGTAAATTTGACAGTCTGTGCTCGGTCATTGCAAGGAACTTAACAAATCTGCAGTTCAGTTTCGTATTTGCAGGGTTCATACAGGCAAGGACTGCTTGCCTTCTAGTGCTAGTCCCTAACTGCTTGAACTGGTCCTTTAGGAGGTGTTGACGAGCTGGCCGAAGCTCTTCACAGAGGCAAGTCAGGTGGAGGATATCGCCCTTTTCTTGATTGCAGAGCGGGCAGGCTTCTTGGCCTTTGCTCCTGAGCCATGGTGGAAGATGCTCTCTACTCGGCAAAACCCCTAATCTCATTTTCAGGAACCGCAGTTTTGTGGCCTTGGGATAGCCCTGACTAAAGTATGGTTGTGGTGTCAGGGTTTTATATGAGTTTAGGGTCATCCATGCGTGGCTTCTTTTTGTAAATGCAGCCTTATCCTCTAGTAAGGAGAGAGACTTTACGTTTTTCCAAACCAATTTTTTAAAAGTGTTGTGCCCAAGTTGCATATCCCAAATCGTAGTTTGTTTGGTGACCCCCAGGGCTGCCTTCAAGTAAGATCTTGCTTGAGATTCATCCCTGCTTTGGATGTCTTGCCATAGCAGCGAATTTAAGGTATTAGCCATGGCCAAGCGAAGTTTGTGGCAGCAGATGATGTAGGCTCCCTGTCTGGCAAGGTCTTGTTTTAGCAAACTAAACTCCATTCTTATTTGGGCTGGCGAGGTGTAGTGCGGGAGTGAGAACATTATTCTATAGGCTTTTGTTTGAATTATGTCCAAGTTCTTAGAATCTCTGCCTCGTAGTGCCTCACTGCCATAGCAAATGGAAGGAACTAATTTAGCCTGGATGACCTTCAAGTAAGGAGTCAAAATTGGCCCCATCAAATGATTGGCTACATTTTTTAATGAAATGGCTATGCAGATCCCTCTCCTTTTTATTTCTTGTTTATGCAGTACAAATGTGCCATCTTTGTCAAAGATGACTCCAAGATATTTATACTCAGACACATGCTCTATTTTTTGGTCGCCAAGTGCCCATGGCTTCTGGTATTTATTCTTGATATTGATTGACATGGTTCGGGTCTTACTCAAGTTTATTTTTAGATTGTTATCCGTTGCATAACTATGCATTTGAATCAGAAGCTGCTGAAGGCCTATATGAGTGTGACTGAGTAATACGACGTCATCCGCGTACAAAAGGTTGCTCAGAGCTTTTCCTCCCAGCCTCGGGGAGTGGGAGTTGCATGTATTGAGTAAACTTGGGAGGTCAGCCATATACAGGTTGAACAATATTGGGGCAAGCACACACCCTTGTTTGAGGCCTTTTGTGGTGCGAACCTTAGATGACAGGTGTGTGCCGCCTCCTAGCTTCACTTGTACCCAGATGTCAGAGTGGAGGAGCTTCAGCATGTTGAGTGTCGGCTGTGGTATGCCCCATTGCGCCAATTTCCCCCAAAGTCTGCCTCTCTCGATGTTATCAAATGCTGCACTGAAGTCGATGTAGCACAGGTGTAGCAGAAGTTTTTTGATTTTTGCAGCATCTATAATCAGGGAGATAGCCAGAATGTTAGTTGATGTTCCTGTTTTTTTCCTAAAACCAGTCTGATTCAGTGGAATGATCTGGTTAGCTTCCGCCCATTGCACAATCTCTTCTAGGATTATTCCCGCGAAGTATTTTGCCTCATTATCAAGGAGGGCTACCAGGCGATAGTTGTTGGGGTCCGTTTTATTACCTTTTTTGTATATGGGGACGATTGTCGACCCTCTCCAGGATTCTGGGATTCTATTTAGTAGTCTGGCTTCCGAGAATATTGGTTGCAGAATGGTTGCCCATTCTGTGTTTTTTTCCTTGAATAGGGCTGGCGGGATGCCGTTGGGTCCTGGTGCGCCATCTTTCCTGCCCTTACAAATCTGCTTTTTTATTGCAGCTATTTGCTGAGCGGCTGAGAGCTCCAAGTAGTTTTTGATTTGGCCTTGCTCTCTCTTGATCGGAGGACCCAGCGTTAGTGTAGTGGAGTCTGCCTCGGTGTTGTTAACATTTTGTGCTCCTGTATATTCCAGTTGGTCGTTAAAGTGGCTGTAGAGGTAGTTGATCCATGTCTCTTCCATGATATGCGATCCTAGATCTTTGTGTTGTGTGCGCAAGATCCTGTTCATTGATTGCCAGAAGCGGGCGCTATTGCTGCTTTTAGTATCAAATAGTAATTTTGCCCATGTCTCGTTTTCAGCGTCTTTTTTTATGGTCCATTTTATGCGCTTGAGCTCAGCCCTTTGTTTTCTCAGCTCTATTCGAAGATGTGCATTGTTGGGAGTTGATCTTAGATTCCGTAGGGTCAAGATGACTTTTCTTTTGTGTGACCTTACTTGAGCTCTCGGACCTATTTTTAAATTACTTTTGCTATCTTCTTTAAGGAAGTTACTTTTTGAGGTGTTCTTAGTTTTCTTAGTTGCCAGTTCTTTTAGGAGAAATCCTGTGTATTGCTCCCTGTGTATTGCTCCCAGTGGGAGATGTGCCCAGCTGCATCTGATTTATATGTGTTGTACATAAGGAGTGCAGTTTCCGCCAAGATGGTTAAGTTAGTTGGCATCCATTTGATCCTTTTCAGATTGATCGAATAGATTTCCCCTAGCATATTGTCAGGCTTAATTGCAGTATCCATCTTAGAGGTCAGATGGCATTCCTGGGGACGGTGGTCACTTTCACCCTTGTCCCCCATTCTGAACCCCCGGATATATGGAAATAATGCCAAACTGGCAAAAGTGTAATCCAGGATGGAGCTGGAGGTTTGTGAGTAGAAAGTTTCTACTGGGGGAGAATCAGTCGGAAATCTTCCATTTAAGGCCCGAAGATTTTGATGTTCTAGATCTTTAAGTACGGCGTTATTTTGATTTTTTCTCCTACTTTGCGAGGAGCTTTGTGGTGGAATGGTATAGATTTTGTTAAGGGCTAAAGCCTCTTCTTCTGCTGATGAACCAAGTAAGTTTTGGTTGAAGTCCCCTGACAAGAGGAAGAGAGGCTTATCCATCTGAGTGACATACTCCATCAGTTGGTTACAGATTATGTTAGAGTCTTTGGCTCTGTGTTTGGGGTGGACGTATGCGTTGACAAGGCATATCTCCTCTTCTTTATTGGCTAACTGTATTTTTATCTTCACAGTTAGCGTAGTGGATGTGGATGAGTCCATAAGCACTGCCGAAGGTATTGTTGTAGTGGATATGTATGTAGCCAAGCCTCCAGATTGATGACCGAATCTGTTAGTTCTGATCGCTGCTGTAGAATAACAGGTATAGCCCATGATATGTTGTGAGCCAGGTTTCTTGCAGCATTATTATATCAAATGAAGAGATGTATTTGCGAAAATCCAGGTCGTCCATTTTTGAGTTTAGGCCATTTATGTTCCAAGAACATATGCCTATGGTTGTTATCCTTATAGGGTGTTAACCTTTTTCTTTCATCTTGCTAGCACTTTGGAATCCGTGACATGTAGCACTTTTTCAGGCCATCCTTTTACTTAATTAACATGTTCAGCTTCCCTTTGTCACGCAGAGGTACATAGTGCTTATCAATGGGGTGGTATCAAATGGTGGCTAGAAACCGTGCACCCACCTTTGCGACCTGCCCTGCATTTTCTAATGCAGATGAGTTACTGTTCACCAATGTTGAAAAATGTATATTCAAAGACGGTTGCAATATCCCTTTTAGGGATCTGAAAGACTTTTCTAACTTGTAAAAGTATTTTTGTACATTGTAAAAAAATGTTTTGTTATTGAAAACTATGCCCTTTTGGGAATCACAGGCTTTGTGACGGGGAAAAGACGTTTGTACACCTGCCCATCAAGACATCTGTTTCTGAGAAGTTCCTGTATGTCTTCGGTAGCTTCATACATGTTGTAGAACTTTGTAAACTTAAAGGGTTACCACTTCAACCATGTAGTTCAGTGGTTTTGCTTTGCAGTCAATCAATGTTATTATTCCATCTTTTATGTTCAGCAGTTGTTAAGATGCACAGTTTATTTCTAACTTGATTGTGTGAGTATATTTCAGTCTCACATTTACATCATCGGTGTTCAAAAATCCTTAGGTATTCCTGGATAAGCCACTTGCTTCCTGGCCACTTTAGGATAATGACAGCAATGTGCTGCAACCATTTTGTTACATGCTTATTATAGTCAGACAGTTACCACCATCTCCCACGACCACCCCACAAACAGGTTGGCGTCGGGTGTTATGTATTGAGACCCCAGCACTGTACTATCTGTCTGGATAGAATACCTCAACGAATACAAGTTAAATGTGTGTACTGTGTGCAAAATAATTTTATACTGGTTCTGCTGATATGTCACTTCAAAAGTTGAATTCTCAATTCATGTCTAGTACAGTTTTGCCAACGTACATTTCCTCACAGTTCATCCTTTTTATATAATTTTAGATTATCTGATAGTCGTCATTTCTGGACACAGCTCAGAAATGTAATGGCTGATATAATATAGATTTGCATTTACAATCATAGTCCCATAAAAAGGTGTCTTTTTAAGGGTAAGTAACTAACGTTTTGTGTATATTTGATTCGAAGTGGGCGGGAACGGCAGGGCACGGCGTGCCCCTATTTCTTTAATTCTATAGATTCCGTTCCCCTACTTTTTTATTTTGAACATGCGTCCCTGGACGTAAGAAATATCCAAGGCCTGCAGAGAAGGCTCGGCATTTGTGGCTGTTCGGGGACGGACGGGGAGCAGAGAAGGAAAAGGTGTCCGTCTCTTGCTTCCTGCCCAGACAAGACAAGGAAGGTGTCCGCTTCTGCTCTGCCGCTGGCAGCTGCCCACCCCCCCTCTCTCTCTTACTCTTATTCCCTCTCTCTGTCTAGCTCCTCCTCACTTACCGAAAACCGTGACTCAAGAAAAAGAAATGGTTCTCAGCCTCTCTTTCTTCCTGTCGTTCATCTGTTCCCCTGTGAAATGGATGCAAGAAAGAAAACCACTTTTGCTGGAAATGCCGTTTTGCCATTTTTGTATTCCAAAGTGCAGCCACGGAAATAAAAGGTTCAAAATATGAAAAATCAATAACTAAATAAAGCAAGAGGGAGTGTTCTTAAAGTGGCCAGATCGGTTTTATTCAAACCCCAAAAACATTAGCATCACTTTACTGAGTTTGCCAGTGAAGCGCTGTTTTTCCCCGGTGGGGAAGTGCGCCAAACCTGGAGGTACTGCAATACCTGGTTGATGGGTGGATTGGAAAACAAAATGTGTAGGGCTGCTTTGTGTTCACAAATGTGGTCTTTTTAAACCATACTGCTTACGTTTTGTAAGCATATAAGCAGTGGACATTGAAATGGGTCCTTTCTGGGCCCTGTAGTTTTCAGGCAGAAGCACTCACTGATTTCTGAATAGTGAGTGTAAAAGCGTTAAGTTCACCATGTTGTTTCTGCTTACATTTCACATGCGTTATTTAATCTTTCATTCCCTATGAGTGTTTGCTTTTTCCAGGATGTTGTTACTTTTTCCTTTAGGCAGCATATTGCTCTTGCCAAGTGCGTAATTTGGTTTGAGTCGCATAGCAGGTCAAATTGGGTTGTAGTTGAAGGCAGTGTGAATTTCTCTCAGTGGGGCAGTATGGTGTTCAGTGAGGGAGCGGATGTAGCACTGGGGCAGAGCTGCCGAATTTAGAATTGGGGAACCAGGTTCAGCCTTTATGACCAGTCCCCCAGACCATTCTCCTGAGGGAGCACATTCCCATGCAAGACCTTAGAAGGCCCCGCAAATCCGGAAAAGCCCTGGTGTCTTAACACCAGCAGGTGGACCCTAGCAGTGGCAAGTGTGGGTTCACCTTGAATGCTTGCCCACCACAATCTATGCTGAAGTTCACCTCCAGTCTTGCAGGCAGGCCTATGAAGTAGCAGACCCTAGAGCAACAGTGACTCTGTCACTGAGGTCACAGGACCCCTGAGAAGAGCTGGCTCTAGGGCAGTGCGACCGGTGTGACCACAACGGGTGCTGACTTTGAGTGGGGCCGTTGTATATTATGGGTTTAAAAGCACTTGCTGCCTCCTTCCTGGCCTACAGCAATTTTCGGCAATAATAAAAATGTCATGATAACTCCGGTGAATAAACGTCTTCCTAGAGCGAGATCGGAGTTTTGTCTAGTGAAAGGTTTGACTCATGGAAATATAGGGTTAATGTGCCTGCTGCTAAGAACACATCACAAAGTGCACATATTGTAAATAGGTCAGTGGGTTATTGCTTTTGTCAGTGAGATCCTTTTGCTACTTGCAGTTTATATGTTAAAATCCTAACAAAGAACAGTGAGCTATTAACTTTCATCTTAGAGCTGCATACAAACTGCAAGGTATAAACTAGAGCTTTATGGTTTTTTTCCCTAAGCCTTTGATTATCCAAATGTTGCAAAAAGTGTTCATTTGGATAGAAATCAATAATGATTATTAAAGTGAACCCCCAAACATGGTATTAAGTTTTAAATTCTGAGTTTGTGTGTCTCCAGATCAAATCACTATTAAACTATACTGCCTACTAATATGGTTGTCATGTGACTCCTACATCTTGTAGTCCTTTGTCTTATGTAACATTTCCCATACAGTGATTTACAGACGTAAAATTGATTGTCTCTGTGTATATTGCTGACGACAGAAAATCCATGGCTCGGAAACAAATGGCTTGTGCTTCCACTATTAAGCCTATTTGGGACATTCTGTGATTAGAAACATATCCCATTTTGTGAATTTATTTTAATGTCAATAACTCATATTAATCATTAAATAATCATGTATCCATTGGCTGAATTACATAACATAATAAGCTGTAACTGGTCAGTGAAATGCCAAACAAATACTAAAGATTGGGAATGATTTGCCAATCCTGGCCACACCTCTAACTCCGCCCACTGATCCAATCCTCAGGTTAATCCCGCCCTCTGATTCTCCGCCCACAGTTCCCCTACTTTTTTTCCCCCACTTCGACCACTGAATTTGATAGTACATAGAGAACATACATTACTGAACGCGTGTTTTTTTAGCAAACTTGGGGCCAGATGTACGACCATTGATGTTTGAGACACGCAAATTGCATTAAATTGCGAGTCGCAAACATCAATGTACAAAAGTGTCAGAGACACTGATTGCGATTCCCAATGGGGTCGCAAATTGCATGCCTCATGCATATTATTGAGGCTGTCGCAATTTGCAACCACATTGGGAATGGCTGGCACTCCCAGGGATGGTGGCCTGCTGGGGTCAGCAGACCACCATGTCGGGGACTGCTTTGTCAATAAAGCATTTTTTTAAATGTATTTCCTTAAAGGAAAACAGGATACATTGAAAAAAAAAGAAATGAAACGTTTTTGTTTCATTTTTAAGGGCAGGTAGTGGTCCCTTTGTCCACTGCCTGCTCTGAAAAAATGTTTGCGCACCCTCTCACAAAGAAAAAGGGGTCCCCAGGGGACCTCTTCCCGTTTGTGATTGGTTTACCACCCTCTTGAAGAATGTGGTAAACTGCGAGTGGTTTGCGACCGCAAATGCGGTCGCAAAACATTCTTACATAGGGTTCAGAGTCGCTATTAGGAAGGGATGTCCTTGGAACGCCCCTTCCTAATAGCGAGTCCCTAATCCTATTTAGCTAGTCGCAAATCAATTCACGAGTTGCTAAATAGGATTTGTACATAGGCCACAGGTTTTTTTGCGGGTGCAAACGGGTCTAAAACCCATTTGCGCACGCAAAGAACCATCGTATATCTGGCCCTTGGTTTTCTCTCTTCCAGTGGTACTTGGAATAGATCTGTTAGATTACCATCCAGTTTGATACATCAGTTCAACTGTTTGTTTACCACTGTGTTATACATATCTTAGTCACTTACTATCACACCACCTTTGTTACTAGTATTGATTGCTATTTGTAAATAATTTTTCCAACCTCTCAGTAGGCAAACTTCCTTTCTGTGGCAAGTTGAACTTTTTGTGTGTTGTTTTCAACTTCCACAGTTCCTTCAGTTTGATATTGTAGAACACATCAATACAATCCATATATTCCTTTTAGGGACCAGGTTTTGATTTAACTTTTAATCCATGCTTTTCAGAAATTTTAGAATCAATGATCCATGCTCCAGGTTAAAGTAATTGAGTCTCTCTTGCCGGTACCTCGTGTTCCAATTGAAAATTACTTGCTATGGCAATCAAATACTCAAACTGTTAGAACATTATCATGGTAATGTTAGACTTATTTTTCTGCTGTTCTCTGATTGGTGTAGCAGATAGATTTTTGTGCAACGTGATGAAACCTTTAAATATCTTTTGATATCAGGAAGTCTGTTCGGGGGAGTGGTTATGGTGGCTAAGATGGTGGACGAAGTTTAGGACAACTCCCGTCCAGTGCTTTTGGAGCCTGCCTTCCTCTGACTGCTTCCATCACCATTCTAGCCAATTCCTGGAAGAAGACATGAGTGGTGGAAGACATCACAGAAGTGCAAAGTGCCCCAGTGACACAGGGTGACTACTAGATCATGTGGCCCAGGGAAAAGGTGGGCCTTGAGGACTGTGGTGTGCCTGCTGAGTCATGTCGGTTAGTGGGCCTGGAGCGCCAACAGTGGCAGGTTATGACACTGGGGACAGCTGGGCCTGCGAGGGCTTTACATCTACCCTGGCCTGCCCTCTGGAGGCTCCAGCTTCTATGCCCTGGAATTGCTGTGGCAGGTGGTCAAAGGCCTGCTGTGGCAGCTTTTGACTTGCCCTGGAATTTGGTGCGCTCTTGGGTGAGAGCTTGGGCCTGCTATCTTACCTGGATGGACTAGCCTACTGTTATCTCCCCAGCCTCATAATAGGGTGAGCACCACGGCAAAGGGTTGTGGTTGGAATGATATGGGACTATTCCTCTTTCTACTATATTGTCCTAACTTCAGCTGAAGACTGAGTCACTCACACGCAGGGGGCTGAAGATCCTTTGGATGAACACTGGTGCCTGAACAGAAGTGTGGCTGGGGGCCCTGCTTACCATTTTGCTGTCACAAGGGAGGCCCAGATTGGCCAATACAGGCATTATTGGGAGTAGCTCTACTATTGGGCACCCAGTGGACTGCAGCCAGGGCACAGTTAGTGCTGGGGAAAAGTCTCAACATGGTTCCAGTGTATCTGCCTTATTAATGACAGAGACTCTTATCCGGCTTTGCTGTGATGGCCTGCACCAACCACGTGATCTGGATGCTGCACCACCCACGTGATCTGGATGCTGCACCACCCACGGGATCTGGAGGCTCGCACTTTGGTCTCTAGCTACTTTCTTGCTGAAGGTGGCCATGGGTGGCAAGCGGGCCTGCCAGCGACTACTCACAACTTGTTCCCATATGCGGGACTGTACTCTGTGAACGCTCTCATCCTTTCACACTCGACTGCTGGTGACACCCATAATTAATTTTCACCACAGGATTTTGGTGCCAACGGAAAACTCAAGTCAGCTAAGCTAGACACTCAACTGTTGGTGGAGGCTCTGGCAGACATGCGGTGGACAAGACAAAATGGATGCCATCCTTGAGGCTTATTTCACAACTACAACCTCCCTGTAGGCAAAAATAGATGCTGTTGCCATTGTTCTTGGCCTATTGAAGGCCGAACAAAAATGGATGGCTGAAAGCTCACATTATCTGAATGAGTGCTATAGGAACAGACATTTGATGCAGCAGCTGCTCCAGGATCTGACGGACCTTCATGAAGTGATCATCAGAGGATGTAGAGGGCTGCTCATGACACAGCAACATCAAGGTGGGTCGAATGTCAGGGGTAGGACATTGTCGAATTCCTGAAGAATTTCATCAAGACCATATTGGTGCTTCACAAACATTCTAACTTTTTTCTCCATTGAAAGAGCTCATTGGGCCCTTCCAAGGCTGATTGTTGCCAAGCTGCTGCCTTTTTAAGACAGAGATAAATACTGAAAGCTGTCAGACAAGATGGTTGGCATGAAATGTACAGTTTCCAACACTTAGTCCTCCCTGATTGTATGCTTACTGTCCAGCATCAATGGACTTTCCTTTTAGGAGGGACACGAAAGCTTAAAGAGATAAGACTGAAATGTTTTTTGCTCTTTCCTGTGAAGTTTGTGACAAGTCATGATGCATTGGCTTGGGAGTGAGCTGAGTGGCAAGACACCTCATGACAGACTTAGTGCCCTGCTGTTAACTGGAACATCAAAAGGCTAAACACAAGTGCAGAAGATCCAGATCGAAAACTGGTGGGGCTTGCTCTCTGGCATCACTTATTCGTGGGAGCAGGTCCTGGAAAGCCATCACACAGCTCTAGTCAAAGTGGCCTCCTCAAGGAACCTGTTAGAGGCCCAGGCTTCCATCTCAGCTGATACCTCTGCCAGCAAAGACAGCTTCTTCCATTTGTCATCTCTCAGTGACTTATGATCCAACCCAGCAATGACCCCTCAGGCTGCCAATGCCCTCCTGTGATGGAGGGGTTCTCCACTGGATTTTCTAGAATGTGCTGCCATGCTTTGATGATTACAGGTTTCTGATTAATATGCCACAATGCCCTTGCTCACTTCCTCTACTCCTTTCCTAGGTGCTTGGCAATGCGGTGCTTAGAATCATCTCCCACGTTTCCGTTTTAGGGCTACTCTGCGCACACTGCTAGGCAGCCGTGTAATATTTCTTGCTAGCACTGCCTCCCTAAGTGTGAGTTATGGCCAGGGTGCATGGGAGCCCTGGCAAGACCCTTACTTGTCACTGGCTGCATAACAGCCCCTTAATGAAATTGCCTAGATCACTAGTACTCTTGGACAGTTGACAGTTTACCTTCTGTCCTCAATATTGTTGTTCTACTGTTTTGGTTACCACTGGTAGGGATTGGGTGGGTCCTTATGCTACTTGCTCAACCACTATGGAGGGAGTGACACTTTTTCTTGATGACAGTGGTAATTGAGCCAAGCGCACCACCAGGTAGTCTTTATATGATCACTTGGAACATCAGTGGGATGCATACTGTGAGTAAGCACTACCAAATCTGCTCTCTTCTTAATCACAGGGGGTGAACATAACCCTGCTTCAAGAATCTCACATAACACTGACATAAGAGGCCAAACTTCATATGCGTTGGCAGGTCCAAGCCTTCCTTACTAATTTTTCAGCCTGATCTGGGCAGGGGGAAAATCTAGGTTATGGCAGGGGTCCTTTTCGAAACGGGTACAGTGCAGTTTGATAGGGAGGGCAGATTTGTCTTGGGGAAGGACAGATATTCATGCTCCCAACACAGAACAACACACATTTTTGCACTAGCTATCTGAATAGCTGGCTAAAAAGGTGCACATTCCATGGATCTTAGGGGGCAACATTCATTGCATGTTAGACATCACACTAGACAGATTGCATTCACTGCTACTGCAGGCTCAGACCTTCCACAACGCAAAGGCACTGTCACGCTGGCTGGCACAATGGTCCATTGCAGACATGTGGAGGTTTGGCAACCTTGGAGTCAGACTACACAGCTTTTACTGTGCACATGGTGGGCCTGACTTGGGATAGAGTCAATCTCCTATTCCCTTGTGGCACCTTCAGTGCTCCATGTTGGAGAACATGGCATTTTATGGTTCTTTGAAACAATCCATGATTATTTGAAGGAGAACAAGGGAACAGCATCCTCCTCTAAGACCTAGTGGGAGGCATTCAATGTAGTCACATGAGATAATTGCATTCATGCTATGGGTTGGGTTGCACAAAAACCTTGAAAATGAGCTGTGCAGAGTTGAAGACTCCCATGTTCGAATGTAAGTTCAGGCAGTAGGGATACCCCTCTCCTGGACTCCCTTAGGGTTGTGTGTGAAGAACAAGCCGTTCTATCAGAGTGGCTGTGTTGTTTAGATTATAAAGCTTATACCGCCAGATCTCATACAGAGTGTGACAGGGCAAGCAGTCATTTGGCATGGATTGTCAACCGCGATAATATGCACACACCTATTGAATCAGTTCAAACCGTGTCAGGAACTGTCCTGCATTCTCAACAAGAAATTCATGCGGCCTTTATGAGTGCTATGATGTGCCCTATAAAGGCGAGGCCAAGTGCAAAGATGTGTCACTAGAGGCTGTTTTCAGAGCCACCCTGAATGGAATGAAGAAGTAGAAGTCCCTATCTCTTGCCAAAATGCAAGTTAACTACGGGCAGGTCATCAGGAACTGAAGCATTTTCGTTAGAATACTGGCAGACCTATGCTGAGGCTTTGGTGCCAAAATTGTCTTGTTGTCACGAAACAGTGGTTGACAAGGGCGTATTGCAGTAGTTACCTTGAGAGGCCCTGATTTGCTAACTATCTAAACCAGGCTGCACTTCTCAACTCCCTCCTTATACCAACTGATAGCTATCCTGAACGCTAACTACAAAATGCCTTAGTTTAGCAGGCTACGTGCTAAAGAGACTTCACAACCTGATCCACATAGATCTGAATGGTTTTGTGTTCAGGAGAAGCCCGTCCCTGAGCATTAGCTCCATCAGTGTGGCCTTAGCAGGCTTGCCTGCTCCTTGAACCTTGAATGGTGAATATATCCATAAATAGGAGTATCTGTTCACAGTCCTGGCTTAATTCAGCTTGAGGGAACACATTATATGAATGATCAAGCTGCTCTACACAAGTTCTACTGCCAGGGTCCAGATGGGCAAGTTGATTTGAGGTTAGAAGGCGCAGTCAACAGGTGTGTCGCCTACGCCCTTTCCTCTTTGCAATTGCTAATGACCTACTGGCTGTTAAGATGAGTTTGTAGAGTGTTTTTTTGTGCATCCTATTAGGTGACAGGGCTCATGCAGTAACCTTTTATGCTAAAGACATCATGGTCTAAATTAGACATGCTGTGGGCAATCACGGGGTCAACGCTTGTACCCTTTAGGCATTCAGCTCTGTTTCTGGGCTGAAGGTTAATTGGTCTAAATCCTGCCTGTTTTCTCATTGCATGCTGATGCTACTCTGCTTTGTCTTGACCAGGGCAGTAGACCAATCACATCGGAGAGTGTCTCCTTTCGGTTCTTGGGAATTAGGATATACCATGATGCCTCTTAGATGGTAATTTCACTGAGGTAGAATCCGCTGTCCGGGCCCAAATAACTTCTGAGACGTCTCTCCTCCTCTCTGTTGCGGTGCATATCACCTTTCCAAGATGGTGATACTTCCCTGTCTATACAATTTTAGCAATCTCCCTTTTCTTCTTATGAGAACATTTTGCCAGAAGCTGGAAACTCAGCTTGGAGGGTTAATATAGCACTGTAACTGGTGTAGGGTTACTCTAGCAAGCTGCATCTCGGGAGAAGGTGTACGGGTTGGGTGAATTTGGAGCAATCCTGTTTAGAAGCCCTGCTCCAGTGGATAAGCCGTTGGCTCTCGGGCATTCATTGGAAGAAACATGCTCTGATGCTTCCCCGCTGTACTTTGGATAGTTGTGCAAGCTTCTTCTCACAGGCAAGGAGTTTGGATGTTGAATTCCCCAACTGTTGCACACTGAACTGAACTGCCTCTTCCACGGCTTGCTGATCAATCACCGTGTTACACGCTATGCCCCTGCTATCTCCATACTCATCTTGGACACCTAATGGTTGGCAACCTAGTGCACTAAAAGGACATGTGCATCATGTCATCAGGGGATCTGTTTCAGGACGATCAGCTCCTCTCGTTTGACAAACAATTCCAGGAATAGTTTGACTTGCATAGAAGGTAGTTCTTGACATACTGTATTTTAGTTAAGCCCTCCGAGTTAAATGGAACATTGGGAACACAGAATCAGAGACACATGCTCTGATTCAGATTTAATTCCTTATGTGGGAAGAGGGAGAAGCTCGAACAGCTGGTTATACAGGACTTTTCAGTCACACACACATAACCATTGCTACGGCCTCTTTGTGGGAGGCTGAGCTAGGTAGAGCACTTCATGACAAGGAGTGAGAGAGTCTTAGGAGTCCTGAATACTATATGGTGCAATGCCAAGTTCAAGTACATGCAATTAAATATTTTACATAGGGCTTACATTTCCAATGATAAAATTAACAAAATCTTCCCTTCCACATCACCTGCTCTCCTCGATGGGCAACACACTTAGCTAGCTTCCACCACATGTTATGGAATTATCTGACTTGGTGGGCTACTGATCAGAGGTTGTAGACAAGTTTCCTGCTTTGACAGTGTTATCCAACATGAATCGCTGGGAGGTTTGTGCTCTGGGACTCTGTAATGGGCCTAAAATAAATAAAGTTGCCACTCTTTTCCTTAACCTTGCCTCACTTCAGGCCAAATGATCTATCACTAAGTAACGGAAAGAAGAGGTTGTGCCTCCATCATCACATGCATTGCTTCAGGTTACCCTTAAATCGCATGCTCAAACAAGCGATCGCTGATGACGAGGATAATCTGTTACTTACCTTAGCAGAGGAACCCAGAGACATTCATCTGCTGCGTTATTACTTTCTAAGGCTGCAACGGATGTCCTTGGTTTCTTATGGCATTGGGCCCTTGCAGGAAACTCCAGGTGGAGCACTTTTCCTGGTAGTTACAAGGTGCTGATCGAATGCCCTTTTCATAGTTTAGATCTGCTGTCATCTGAGCTACTGCTTTTGTAAAGCTTTTGTTGCCACTTTTCTTACCCCATTCTTTATCTCCTACCATCAGCCGTAGTAAGCTTTTAGATGCTTCCTCGCTTGCATCTAGTTTCAGTGTTCTGTCTGCTTACCTGTTTGGCTCAGCATATAACACAGGCCACCTCCCTGCCTCTAGCGTATATGTTTTTTGTTGAATGATTGTCATTCTGTTGTTACATGTTTATTGTCTGATCTTACAATGATTCACCTTTGTCAAAAACTATTAAGAATGTATGTTGTGGTACCCTTCTAACTAGACTGTCAATTCTGTTAACTAACGCCTATTATTGCAGACTGCTGTTTTCTCTTTTGTGCTGCAACTCGTATGTACACTTATGCACTGCTTATAGAATATTCCATAATGGCAAGAAAGATGTTTTATAAACATCAAGAAGTCTGTTCTCTCCCACAGGAAAGGTACCTGAACACTGACGATCATGAGGACCTTAAAGTTGCTTTTGTATTGCTGAAGAGACTGGATGACTACATTGAATACAAGGCTTTGGTGAAAGAGGTGCACATAACTCTAATATTACTAGAAAATAACATGTAGGTTGTGGATAAAAATGAATGCCCATTTTCATTATTTTCAAATGAAAATTGGCTGCTTTAGAAGGACAGGATCCTTTGCATCTTGCAGCTTGTATTTTTGTCACTCCAGTCAATAATGACTATAGTAGCAATATAATGCATGCAAATACAGGAATCAGGGAAACTGTTTTCTACTTTTGCCATTTTTTAAAAATGAAGTTGGTCCATGTAATTTTCCATTATTGAGATACCAATCACTTGAAGACAGAAATGGGAGCTGCAAGTAAGTATAACACTGGCTAATTTGTAGAGTCCACAGTCAAACCTATACCATCTATGCACTAAACAATAACTGACAATTTACAAAAATGTTTTAAAAAATGCATTTCTGATCTGTATTCCCTCAGGCAAGCTCCATACAGCATATACTTAATTACACCTTGTCCAACTTCACCTTTGTGTGTTGTAGCTTGTTGTGGAAAGCGACTAATGTAAGAATATTGTAAAACGTTTGCAAAAAAGAGTTGTTATGATTATTATGTAGGTCCTCTCAGTCTTTTGAACCTAAATCTAAGAGTACTAATACCTTTAGCTTGGAGCAATTAGCTGCTAATGTGGTCATAAAATCCCTACTCTGCCAACCAGACTTGGGTCATTATTTGTTGTTCATGTGTAATCTCTTACTAAATGTTTGATTTTAGAGTACATTGGAAAATCTTCAACTTAAATGGCCGATTTTACTGAAGAAATTTCCTATTGGCTTTCTGTTTGGCAGCAGAATTTCCAACAAAGTCAATTTTTGCTGCATGAAATCTGCTAACATGCAAAAGTACACTGGAAAATGACTTGTAACCTTTGTATTTTTCAGTTAATTTGCAAGTTTTTTAAATTCTATTTCCTAACTATAACCTCCCTGTAACCTTTGTTTTTTAAGTGAATTTTTAAATATATATATCAGTGTTCAGTAAGGCCAAGGATTGGATGACCATGTATTCTGAGCACCTTTCTGACCCACTGACAGGCAGTGTGAGAGCCTGTGACTGTTTTCAGCCACAACTCCAGTGCTCTCAGTCATGGCCTGTTATAAACACTTGTAGGTGACTCAGTTCAAAGTATGCACTGTACAAGAAAAATATGCTACATGAAAAGAATACAAAAACACTACATTCCGGAGTTAGCAAACACTCTAAGGCAGTGTTATTCAACCTGTGGTTACACCGACTCAGGAGCTCCCCGACTGCTTAGAAAATAAAATAATATTAACAGATTAAGAAAGTGTATATAAAAAAGCAAAATTGAAAACTGAGAATTTTCAAACATTCTGTAAATGTGAAGGAATTTGAAAACGGAGCCTAAAAATGTATTTGGCATTCTCAGATCGATTTGCTGGAGCATTCGGTACAAGTGCATCAAACAGAATACAATATGGTGAATGGGGGGCCTCAGTTGGATTTAAAAAAGCTCCAACTTTCATTTTAAATTAAAACATTTGATTTATTTTATTTTTGTCTGTGAATAATATAACATATTTCATAATTTGTCTGTGTATTTGATTAATGCATGTGCCTGTATGTTTGTGTATTGTTTTTAAGCTCAATTCATCGAAATTGCTTAGACTGGGTCCCCGGATTCCAGCAATAACTCAGTGGTGGGGCCCAAACATTCCAATAATGATCAAGTGGGGGTCCAAATCGCTGCTCTAAGGGAATTAAGATTAAGTAAAGCATGTGCAATATAACCTGGACGAGAATCACTAGCATGGATTACCTTAAAGTTTTTTACATTCATTGTTTAGAAATCGATGAGAGTTTTTGTTATTGAGGTTAAGGACATGAACGTACGGCCCAGTAGCAACCCATCTCAATTACACCTGAAGATACCTTGCCCCTTAAATGACTGTGTAATATCATTTGTATGGTGATTTACCCCATTTGTATTAGTATCTTTTTAATTAATGGTGGGTCAGGAGCAATACATTTGGTATGCAAAGTATGGTTTGCATGGCTGTGTGAGAGTTATGGGTGCTGATCCTAACCATAGACAGGGAATTTCAATGTCTTTTCGTTTTTAATTTCTTACCATAACTACGATGTAACTGTTATTTTAGGTGAGTTTCCAAGTTTTTGTTTTTAACATACATTGAGGTGTTACACAAAAAGACACTTTAATCTTTTTTCAGTGAATATATATATATCTATACATATATATATATATATTTTATAATTTTTTTTACTGAAAAAAACAAAGGTTACAGGGGCGTTATAGTTAGGAAATAGAATTTAAAAAACATTATAGTTAGGCTGACATTTCACTTGTACAAAACCAGAGAAATTCAGCAGTTATAGTTAGCTGAGCGAACTATAACTCACGCCCCCGCAATGCACTGCTTATGACCTCACATATTACATCACTCGTGACGTGATCAGTGACATCACTGATGACATCTCAAATGACCTCACTGATGGCATCCACAGAATCTCTGCTGCACTAACGTACACCCCCATATAACCTTACATTCACCCACTCCAATTTCCACACTACCATTCTCAAAACCATTGGCATACCCATACCAGTACTTACACCCCCACTCTCTGATTCATTTGATGACAAATACCCTTTGTTTTACCACATGATGGTAAACTGGAGTGGGGGTACGTCAGTGAGGGTTGAAAAAACAGCAGAGCCGGTGTGCTGAGAGATGGCAAAATTCTGTGCTGTTCTCTGCCATGGGAGGGTGTTGGGTGAATGACAGGGGTGAAGGCATGGCTGCATTTGCAACCAAAATTTAAAGAAAAATGACTCATCCTAATTTGTGATTTCCTATTAGGAAATAGCAATTTTGTGATTTTCTAAATTGCAGTTTCTTATTTGTGAATGTAAAGCTGTAGTAATTGCTTTTAGAGGAATACACTGTTTCATACATACCATTTTGCGATTCCCTAATAGTTATTTCTACAGATTTGCTATTTGGAAATTGCAAAGCCAAACTTTCTTACATATGGCCCTAAGTTCTCAACATTTTGAAAAATTACTTGATCATGATTAAGGCTCCCTGTTTTCCTTTTTTACTGAATTCTACAGATAATTACAGACAGAACCCCATGTATTTTTCTGTCTGTATTTATTTTTAAATGTGGATAAAAACGGAAATTGGGTTGTTTTTTGAGTGATTCTAGATGTTGTCAGTCATGGCTGCCAAGCGCATAGCTGTACGGATTGACAGGCAAAGGAATGTTAGTAAAGTTGTTTTAACAGCAGTAGATATGCATAAGGTTGATGCTGATATGCACATGTTTTCATATAAGTGCATTGATTTATCGTCTGTGGATTTTCATATCAATAAAATCTCTCAGGCATTTAAGCATGAGTGAACATTTATCGGTTAAATACATGTGATAATATATTAGTTTCAGCTTCATTTTTTCACGAAACCCAAAACAAATATGGATAAACACAGAAAAAATTAGCAAAAAATAAATATGGATAAATACAGACGGAAAAGTCAAAAAAATAAATACCATAAAACCGGGAACCCTAATCATGATCAATAGCAAGGATCATGCACCAGTGCAAAATATTTACAAATAATCTGTTTAATAACACCACAATCCATATGTTGAAGCTGCCTGGCCATCAGAGTTTATCACTTCTTCTACCTCCGTGTGACATGTTGTGACACCACCATGATTTGCCTTTACTCCTCTGCTCACTGAAATCTAGCTTTGCCCTTTTTTATCCTTCTGCACTCAAAATCAAATGTGACCAGTGAATAATACAAACATAAAATATTTAAATCTCCAAGCAGTTGCTGAAATGATAGGAATAACCGAACATGGCATCTTCTTAAGGCGTGTGGTGGTTGGATTGTGGAAGTCATATTTTTTCCTCTCCTTTGTTAGAGTCTTTTTTGTGGCTGGTAGTGTGGCATGTAATAACATGTCATCAGTGCATTAACATTCTTCCTGTACTTAAGGACAAAAACAGACCATGGTAATTATCATTAATTGCCAAAAGCAGCCTGTGACTCTTCCCTGTCCCACTACTGTCCCCCCAGTGGTCTCGAGGGTTTTACACTGTCACAAACACAATTATCAGCATAAAAAAGTGGGCTTATGCTGATTTTGCTGACCTTGATCCTGTCTTGAGGTTGGGGTTGTACAATAGTTTTTTAAGCAGATGCATATTCAATTATCTGGTAAACTGGTGAGCTCACCTGGGTAACTTTGATGTGTGCTTTCTCCTCAGGCTAAAAGAGGTTGTCCATTCACTCTGCAAATAAAGGAGGGTTCGACCGAACATACCGGCATTTTGGACCCGGATGACGAATTTGTGTGGGTGAGCCGCAGCCTTATTAGGCATGGTAGAATGACATGAGACTGACCCATCCTTCTACCAGACTGTTGGTGTGATGCTATCGTTCTTGTAACAGTCTTATTGGGGAGACAGTAAACCTCTAGAGTAGACCTTCATGTTGTGGCACCATCTTTCTAGCACTGGCACTGCTATCCCTCTAGTATAGGTAGTTCTGGTCTGTTGCTCCCCTTCTGGTGTGGATAGACAGTCGAGGGACTGTGCTACCTTACTTTTACAGACGGTGCAGGGGTTGCTTTCTTGCATAGACTGTATTGGTGTGGTCTTGTAATGCAAAACTGCTGTGCCGGTGAAGTGATATACTTCTGGTATATGTATTGCTGATATGTTACTACTCTTTTTGTGTAGGCAGTGATGTGGTCGTGTTAGCCTTGTAATGTAGGTAGTGTTGCTGTGGTAATCTAATTGCTGTGGTAATCTGCTTCTAGCTTTGTCAGTGCTGGGATGGTCCGATCTGTCTTGTGCGGAAAGTGCTTTGGTGGTGGTGTCCCTCTTGTGAAGGCAGTGCTGGTCCAGGCTATTCCTCCATTGTAGACATTAGAGTGGCTGTTCTGTTCTTCTACCATAGTCATTGCTGTGGTGGTTCTATTCTTCTGGTCTAGGATGTACTGCTCTGCTCACCTTCTTCTGTAGGAGGTGCTTGTGTAGTACGATTGTTCTAATATAGAAAGTTCTGGCCAGTGCTTTTACAGATGGATGGATGATATCCTTTATTGTAGTTGGTGCACATATGGTACGCCTTATAAAGTTGTTTTTGGAAAGGTGGTATTCATGGAAGAGAGATAGCTATGCTGTGTTTTACTGGTGTTTAGAATATCGGAAACAAAAATACTGTTGGACAAAATGTTGTGTCAAGAGTATTGAGGACAAAAATATTTTGAATGGAAGTCTCTACATGTAGGTTTTTGCTATATATAACTTCACATATATGTACCATGACAATATATATATCTTCAAGGTACATAGATGTGGAGTTAAGAATAGGAAATCTTTACTTACCTATTTACACTTACTTTCTCGATATTTTGTTCATCGATATTTTCAACACAATATTCAGTCTACACTATATTTTTGTTTCCGATATTCTGTCAGTGATCTGTTTCACTGCAAACAGTATTGTGAGGTGCAATCCTTTTTTAAGTGCAGCCATTGCTGAGGTAAGCCCTATACTTAGTGGTGGCCAGCACGGATCTGAGGTGGCAGGGAGAGGATGCGAGCAGAGCAGCCCCACCCGACCCCATGCTGCTGCAGCAGGAACAAATGAAATGATAATAACATCAAGTTATTATCATTTTATTTTTCCTTTCTTTCACTGCTGCAAACCAGTGGGGCGATGTTCCTCCATCTTAGCAGAGGAGCCACCACTGCCTATACTTCACGTGCAAACAATGTTGTGGGAAATACTGTGTTGTCCAGGAAAGTCAGTGCTGGGTAGGGATGCTGACGTAGTACAATGGATGTATTAACTCAGTTTTGTCAGGTGCTATACCTATCGTACAGGCAGTTCTGGCCGTGCTGCTCTTATACCTCAGACACTGCTGGGGTGGGTATTGTGTTTTCACTTTGGGTACTATTGTGCAGCATGCTGCACATCCAATGCTGACAGTGGTGGGGAAGACGCTAGGATACTTGTGAAATTAATGCTGAGACTTACTTCCGACAGGCAAGTCCAGGTAGTGTCTTAGGGCCATTAAGATAAATGAATAAGTAAATAAATAAACACAATATTAAAGTTAAATGAAAATAGGATAAACTTTGTCCCTTCAATCTTTGTTCTTAGGCTCCAAGGAATCAGCCACACCCTCTGAGCTCAAAGGAGGACTGTATGGAGAGCGCACCGGATGATCAGGTGCGCGTGCTTGAGGTAAGGGGGCGAATTTGAGATTTACACATGGGGAGGAGATCATTTTTAAGGCTTTGGCAGTAGGTAAATTAACTAATACATAGTAAATACCAAAATATTGATCTAATGCCATGCTATAATTATAAGCCAAAGCAACTCCTGTGTTTGTGGCCCTATCATTTCGCGACTTCATTTCATTTAATGTTCCCCAGCCCTGTGAAAGAAAGAATGAAGAATGTCCCTCCTTTAACAACTACCTAAGGAGGCAAATTCCCCTTTTGAGCAGACACTGGTCATGGCTGCTTTTCCAAGGATTGCACTCTAGAGCTGGATAATTTGGCAACAAAGTGAGAAACAGAAGGTTGCATGCCTTAATTGTACTGCCTGTACGTCCTCAACTTTACTATGTCCAACCTTGAATTCAGTTCTTTTTTTATTTTTTTAAATGCAGTGTTGTGATTGGTGTGAGCACGGTAGATCGACGCTCAGACAGGGACTGGGGGCCTGGGCATGTTCCTCACCCAGGCTGTAATGCAGCCTGGGTGGAGAACATGCTAAGTGCGCATGACTGTTTGGCCGGCCCGAGACGGCTGGCCAAATCGTCATGCACACTTCAGTGTGCCCACCACTCCTCCCATGCCCTGCGAGCAGAGCAGCCCCACCCGCCCCCATGCTGCTGCAGCAGGAACAAATGAAATGATAATAACATCAAGTTATTATCATTTTATTTTTCCTTTCTTTCACTGCTGCAAAGCAGTGGGGCGATGCTCCTCCATCTTAGCAGAGGAGCCACCACTGCCTATACTTCACGTGCAAACAATGTTGTGGGAAAGCATTTTACAAGTGGATGTATTAACTCGGTTTTGTCAGGTGCTATACCTATCGTACAGGCAGTTCTGGCCGTGCTGCTCTTATACCTCAGACACTGCTGGGGGTGGGTATTGTTTTTTCACTTTGGGTACTATTGTGCAGCATGCTGCACATCCAATGCTGACAGTGGTGGGGAAGACGCTAGGATACTTGTGAAATTAATGCTGAGACTTACTTCCGACAGGCAAGACCAGGTAGTGTCTTTGGGCCATTAAGATAAATGAATAAGTAAATAAATAAACACAATATTAAAGTTAAATGAAAATTGGATAAACTTTGGGGCATATGCATCAACATTGGCATTTGCGAATCCTTATTAGCGAAAAATAAGGAATCGCTAATAAGGAATAGCAAAAGGCTATGCATGTAGGAATCGCTATTCCAATAGCGATTCCTTAACTTTCCTTAATTGCTACTAGCAAATAGCGAGTAGCAATTAAGGAATGCCATCCCAATCATTCCTATGGGCCTCCAGACCCATAGGAATGAATTGGAGATTGCATGAGCAAATAGCGAGTACCAGTAGGTTCTCGCAAATTGCTCATGCAATTTCAAGGGTGCAAGGGTGTCAAAATGACACCCTATTGCACCCCTGAAATTGATATGTGCACATATGTTGCACACACACATGCTCTAAGGGCATGTGTGTGCGCAACATGAAACTTTGAAAAATGCACAAAAGTGCATTTTTCAAACTTTTAGCAAATTACCATGCAGTTCATCTTCATGGTAATTTGCTCCCCCTATTAGCGAATTCGCTAATTTTTTTACTTTCATGCATTGCAGTTAAGGAATCCCAAATAGAGATTCCTTAAATTAAGGAATCTCAATTTGGGATTCCTGAAATGCTATCGCTATTTAAGGAATCGCTATTTAAGGATTCCTTAAATAGCGATTTTTGCTTTTGGGTTGATGCTTTGGGATTGGGTATTTTTAACTCAATACCGGGAGCTATTAGCGAATCGGTATTTTACCGACTGGATTTTGGCTTGATGCATGAGGCTACAAGTCCCTTCAATCTTTGTTCTTAGGCTCCAAGGAATCAGCCACACCCTCTGAGCTCAAAGGAGGACTGTATGGAGAGCGCACCGGATGATGAGGTGCGCGTGCTTGAGGTAAGGGGGCGACTTTGAGATTTACACATGGGGAGGAGATCATTTTTAAGGCTTTTGACAGTAGGTAAATTAACTAATACATAGTAAATACCAAAATATTGATCTAATGCCATGCAATAATTATAAGCCAATGCAACAGTAAAGCAACTCCTGTGTTTGTGGTCCTATCATTTCGCGACTTCATTTCATTTAATGTTCCCCAGCCCTGTGAAAGAAAGAAAGAATGAAGAATGTCCCTCCTTTAACAACTACCTAAGGAGGCAAATTCCCCTTTTGAGCAGACACTGTTCCTGGCTGCTTTGCCAAGGATTGCACTCTAGAGCTGGATAATATGGCAACAAAGTGAGAAACAGAAGGTTGCATGTCTTAATTGTACTGCCTGTACGTCCTCAACTTTACTATGTCCAACCTTGAATTCAGTCCTTTTTTTTTTTAATATTGCACACATCTCAATCGAACACAGCTACTCGCCTACAACCCTGGGTCCGGCAGCATGTCCTTGTGATCAGTTATGCACAGCTAATAAGCCAACAACCCAGAGGGCAGGCAGCGATCGTATGTCATAGGTTACAAAACAAAAAAAACAGAAAATCCTAAAACTCAGCCGTTGTCGGTAAAAGGATGAACATTGATATGTAAAGAATGTAAAGTCGCTCAGATATTGATGTACAGTGTGGTGAGTTGCCAAACCTGTATGTGGACATAGGCCCCACATGTCATGTCCCCTGTCAATGCAATGTCCCCCCAGGGGGGTGAAAGGAAATGGGGAGGGGAAGGGGTTGGCAAAACTCCATGTCCACACGTCTCACTGGTTACCACCTGCAGCTTGCATGATATACCCCAGTCTAAATGACTGCAACATGCGTATTATCGCCTGTGCCAGCTGGTGTCACGTTATCAGCCTCCGAGTCTCTAGCAAGTAAATATGTCGTGTATAGTCCCCAGAAGTTTTTGGGTCTGCACCTGGGAGGGAGCAATTCACTGAAATACTCAGTTTGTGTACTGCAATAAAGCATGTTATGCGACCACTGTGTCATGGTGGGTAAGGGGCCCCTCGACCAGCACATTGCAACCCGCCGTTTAGCGATAAGAAGACCCATATCTACCAGCCTACGCACCGCTTTGGGAAGTTGCTTGGAATACCCTAAAGGAGCCTGGGCTGGGTCTGGGGGTAGCTCTGTTTCTACTATTTTCCCTAGCTCCTGGAAGATTGATTCCCAAAATGTATACACCCCCGGGCACTGCCACGCTAGATGTATAAAATCCGCAGGTACTGCTCTGCTCGCCTTCCTCTGTAGGAGGTGCTTGTGTAGTACGATTGTTCTAATATAGAAAGTTCTGGGCAGTGCTTTTACAGATGGATGGATGATATCCTTTATTGTAGTTGGTGCACATATGGTACGCCTTATTAAGTTGTTTTTGGAAAGGTGGTATTCATGGAAGAGAGATAGCTATGCTGTGTTTTACTGGTGTTTAGAATATCGGAAACAAAAATACTGTGGGACAAAATGTTGTGTCAAGAATATTGAGGACAAAAATATTTTGAAGGTAAGTATCTACAGGTAGGTTTTTGCTATATATAACTTCACATATATGTACCATGACAATATATATATCTTCAAGGTACGTAGATGTGGAGTTAAGAATAGGAAATCTTTACTTACCTATTTACACTTACTTTCTCGATATTTTGTTCCTCAATATTTTTGACACAATATTCTGTCTACACTATATTTTTGTTTCTGATATTCTGTCAGTGATCTGTTTCACTGCAAACAGTATTGTGAGGTGCAATCCTTTTTTAAGTGCAGCCATTGCTGAGGTAAGCCCTACACTTAGTGGTTGCCAGCACGGATCTGAGGTGGCAGGGCGAGGATGTAAGGAAGTGTAAAAAAAGAAAAAGACACTTTCTCCCTCACTGCTCTCTCCCACGTCGTCTCTACTCTGTGTTGGCTGAACAGGAAGCAGCTAGGCTCCCCTGCGCCAATCACAACACTGAAATGCAGTGTTGTGATTGGTTTGAGCACGGTAGATCGGCGCTCAGACAGGGACTGGGGGCCTGGGCAGAGCAGCCCCACCCGCCCCCATGCTGCTGCAGCAGGAACAAATGAAATGATAATAACATCCAGTTATTTTCATTTTATTTTTCCTTTCTTTCACTGCTGCAAAGCAGTGGGGCGATGCTCCTCCATCTTAGCAGAGGAGCCACCACTGCCTATAGTTCACGTGCAAACAATGTTGTGGGAAATACTGTGTTGTCCAGGAAAGTCAGTGCTGGGTAGGGATGCTGATGTAGTACAATGGATGTATTAACTCAGTTTTGTCAGGTGCTATACCTATCGTACAGGCAGTTCTGGCCGTGCTGCTCTTATACCTCAGACACTGCTGGGGTGGGTATTGTTTTTTCACTTTGGGTACTATTGTGCAGCATGCTGCACATCCAATGCTGACAGTGGTGGGGAAGATGCTAGGATACTTGTGAAATTAATGCTGAGACTTACTTCCGACAGGCAAGTCCAGGTAGTGTCTTAGGGCCATTAAGATAAATGAATAAGTAAATAAATTAACACAATATTAAAGTTAAATGAAAATTGGATAAACTTTGTCCCTTCAATCTTTGTTCTTAGGCTCCAAGGAATCAGCCACACCCTCTGAGCTCAAAGGAGGACTGTATGGAGAGCGCACCGGATGATGAGGTGCGCGTGCTTGAGGTAAGGGGGCGACTTTGAGATTTACACATGGGGAGGAGATCATGTTTAAGGCTTTTGACAGTAGGTAAATTAACTAATACATAGTAAATACCAAAATATTAATCTAATGCCAAGCAATAATTATAAGCCAATGCAACAGCAAAGCAACTCCTATGTTTGTGGTCCTATCATTTCGCGACTTCATTTCATTTAATGTTCCCCAGCCCTGTGAAAGAAAGAATGAAGAATGTCCCTCCTTTAACAACTACCTAAGGAGGCACATTCCCCTTTTGAGCAGACACTGGTCATGGCTGCTTTGCCAAAGATTGCACTCTAGAGCTGGATAATTTGGCAACAAAGTGAGAAACAGAAGGTTGCATGTGTTAATTGTACTGCCTGTATGTCCTCAACTTTACTGTGTCCAACCTTGAATTCAGTTCTTTTTTTATTTTTTTATTGCACACATCTCAATCGAACACAGCTACTCGCCTACAACCCTGGGTCCGGCAGCATGTCCTTGTGATCAGTTATACACAGCTAATAAGCCAACAACCAAGCGGGCAGGCAGCGATCATATGTCATAGGTTACAAAACAAAAAAAACAAAAAATTCCCAAACTCAGACCTTGTCGGTAAAAGGATGAACAGTGATATGTAAAGAATGTAAAGTCACTCAGACATTGATGTAGAGTGTGGTGAGTTGCCAAACCTGTATGTGGACATAGGCCCCACATGTCATGTCCCCTGTCAATGCAATGTTCCCCCAGGGGGGGTGAAAGGAAATGGGGAGGGGGAGGGGGAGGGGGGGGGCTGTCAAAACTCCATGTCCACACGTCTCACTGGTTACCACCTGCAGCTTGCATCATATACCCCAGTCTAAATGACTGCAACATGCGTATTGTCGCCTGTGCCAGCTGGTGTCACGTTATCAGCCTCCGAGTCTCTAGCAAGTAAATATGTCGTGTATACTCCCCAGAAGTTTTTGGGTCTGCACCTGGGAGGGAGCAATTCACTGAAATACTCAGTTTGTGTACTGCAATAAAGCATGTTATGCGACCACTGTGTCATGGTGGGTAAGGGGCCCCTCGACCAGCACATTGCAACCGGCCGTTTAGCGATAAGAAGACCCATATCTACCAGCCTACGCACCGCTTTGGGAAGTTGCTTGGAATACCCTAAAGGAGCCTGGGCTGGGTCTGGGGGTAGCTCTGTTTCTACTATTTTCCCTAGCTCCTGGAAGATTGATTCCCAAAATGTATACACCCCCGGGCACTGCCACGCTAGATGTATAAAATCCGCAGGTACTGCTCTGCTCGCCTTCCTCTGTAGGAGGTGCTTGTGTAGTACGATTGTTCTAATATAGAAAGTTCTGGGCAGTGCTTTTACAGATGGATGGATGATATCCTTTATTGTAGTTGGTGCACATATGGTACGCCTTATTAAGTTGTTTTTGGAAAGGTGGTATTCATGGAAGAGAGATAGCTATGCTGTGTTTTACTGGTGTTTAGAATATCGGAAACAAAAATACTGTGGGACAAAATGTTGTGTCAAGAATATTGAGGACAAAAATATTTTGAAGGTAAGTATCTACAGGTAGGTTTTTGCTATATATAACTTCACATATATGTACCATGACAATATATATATCTTCAAGGTACGTAGATGTGGAGTTAAGAATAGGAAATCTTTACTTACCTATTTACACTTACTTTCTCGATATTTTGTTCCTCAATATTTTTGACACAATATTCTGTCTACACTATATTTTTGTTTCTGATATTCTGTCAGTGATCTGTTTCACTGCAAACAGTATTGTGAGGTGCAATCCTTTTTTAAGTGCAGCCATTGCGGAGGTAAGCCCTATACTTAGTGGTGGCCAGCACTGATCTGAGGTGGCAGGGCGAGGATGTAAGGGGGTGTAAAAAAAGAAAAAGACACTTTCTTCCTCACTGCTCTCTCCCACGTCGTCTCTACTCTGTGTTGGCTGAACAGGAAGCAGCTAGGCTCCCCTGCGCCAATCACAACACTGAAATGCAGTGTTGTGATTGGTGTGAGCATGGTAGATCGGCCCTCAGACAGGGACTGGGGGCCTGGGCATGTTCCTCACCCAGGCTGTAATGCAGCCTTGGTGGAGAACATGCTAAGTGCGCATGACTGTTTGGCCGGCCCGAGACGGCTGGCCAAATCGTCATGCACACTTCAGTGTGCCCACCACTCCTCCCATGCCCTGCGAGCAGAGCAGCCCCACCCGCCCCCATGCTGCTGCAGCAGGAACAAATGAAATGATAATAACATCAAGTTATTATCATTTTATTTTTCCTTTCTTTCACTGCTGCAAAGCAGTGGGGCGATGCTCCTCCATCTTAGCAGAGGAGCCACCACTGCTTATACTTCACGTGCAAACCATGTTGTGGGAAATACTGTGTTGTCCAGGAAAGTCAGTGCTGGGTAGGGATGCTGACGTAGTACAATGGATGTATTAACTCGGTTTTGTCAGGTGCTATACCTATCGTACAGGCAGTTCTGGCCGTGCTTCTCTTATACCTCAGACACTGCTGGGGTGGGTATTGTTTTTTCACTTTGGGTACTATTGTGCAGCATGCTGCACATCCAATGCTGACAGTGGTGGGGAAGACGCTAGGATACTTGTGAAATTAATGCTGAGACTTACTTCCGACAGGCAAGTCCAGGTAGTGTCTTAGGGCCTTTAAGATAAATGAATAAGTAAATAAATAAACACAATATTAAAGTTAAATGAAAATAGGATAAACTTTGTCCCTTCAATCTTTGTTCTTAGGCTCCAAGGAATCAGCCACACCCTCTGAGCTCAAAGGAGGACTGTATGGAGAGCACACCGGATGATGAGGTGCGCGTGCTGGAGGTAAGGGGGCAACTTTAAGATTTACACATGGGGAGGAGATCATTTTTAAGGCTTTTGACAGTAGGTAAATTAACTAATACATAGTAAATACCAAAATATTGATCTAATGCCATGCAATAATTATAAGCCAAGGCAACAGTAAAGCAACTCCGCTGTTTGTGGCCCTATCATTTCGCGACTTCATTTCATTTAATGTTCCCCAGCCCTGTGAAAGAAAGAATGAAGAATGTCCCTCCTTTAACAACTACCTAAGGAGGCAAATTCCCCTTTTGAGCAGACACTGGTCACGGCTGCTTTGCCAAGGATTGCACTCTAGAGCTGGATAATTTGGCAACAAAGTGAGAAACAGAAGGTTGCATGTCTTAATTGTACTGCCTGTACGTCCTCAACTTTACTATGTCCAACCTTTAATTCAGTTCTTTTTTTATTTTTTTTATTGCACACATCTCAATCGAACACAGCTACTCGCCTACAACCCTGGGTCCGGCAGCATGTCCTTGTGATCAGTTATACACAGCTAATAAGCCAACAACCCAGCGGGCAGGCAGTAATCGTATGTCATAGGTTACAAAACAAAAAAAACCAAAATAATACCCAAATCTAGCCCTTGTCGGTAAAAGGATGAACAGTGATATGTAAAGAATGTAAAGTCGCTCAGATATTGATGTACAGTGTGGTGAGTTGCCAAACCTGTATGTGGACATAGGCCCCACATGTCATGTCCACTGTCAATGTAATGTCCCCCCAGGGGGGTGAAAGAAAATGGGGAGGGGGAGGGGGGGGGCTGTCAAAACTCCATGTCCACACGTCTCACTGGTTACCACCTGCAGCTTGCATCATATACCCCAGTCTAAATGACTGCAACATGCGTATTATCGCCTGTGCCAGCTGGTGTCACGTTATCAGCCTCCGAGTCTCTAGCAAGTAAATATGTTGTGTATAGTCCCCAGAAGTTCTTGGGTCTGCACCTGGGAGGGAGCAATTCACTGAAATACTCAGTTTTTGTACTGCAATAAAGCATGTTATGCGACCACTGTGTCATGGTGGGTAAGGGGTCCCTCGACCAGCACATTGCAACCCGCCATTTAGCGATAAGAAGACCCATATCTACCAGCCTACGCACCGCTTTGGGAAGTTGCTTGGAATACCCTAAAAGAGCCAGGGCTGGGTCTGAGGGTAGCTCTGTATCTACTATTTTCCCTAGTTCCTGGAAGATTGATTCCCAAAATGTATACACCCCCGGGCACTGCCACGCTAGATGTATAAAATCCGCAGGTACTGCTCTGCTCGCCTTCTTCTGTAGGAGGTGCTTGTGTAGTACGATTGTTCTAATATAGAAAGTTCTGGGCAGTGCTTTTACAGATGGATGGATGATATCCTTTATTGTAGTTGGTGCACATATGGTACGCCTTATAAAGTTGTTTTTGGAAAGGTGGTATTCATAGAAGAGAGATAGCTATGCTGTGTTTTACTGGTGTTTAGAATATCAGAAACAAAAATACTGTGGGACAAAATATTGTGTCAAGAATATTGAGGACAAAATTTTCTGAAAGTAAGTCTCTACAGGTAGGTTTTTGCTATATATAACTTCACATATATGTACCATGACAATATATATATCTTCAAGGTACGTAGATGTGGAGTTAAGAATAGGAAATCTTTACTTACCTATTTACACTTACTTTCTCGATATTTTGTTCCTCGATATTTTTGACATAATATTCTGTCTGCACTATATTTTTGTTTCCGATATTCTGTCAGTGATCTGTTTCACTGCAAACAGTATTGTGAGGTGCAATCCTTTTTTAAGTGCAGCCATTGCTCAGATAAGCCCTATACTTAGTGGTGGTCAGCACGGATCTGAGGTGGCAGGGCGAGGATGTAAGGGGGTGTAAAAAAAGAAAAAGACACTTTCTTCCTCACTGCTCTCTCCCACGTCGTCTCTACTCTGTGTTGGCTGAACAGGAAGCAGGTAGGCTCCCCTGCGCCAATCACAACACTGAAATTCAGTGTTGTGATTGGTGTGAGCACGGTAAATCGGCGCTCAGACAGGGACTGGGGGCCTGGATATGTTCCTCACCCAGGCTGTAATGCAGCCTGGGTGGAGAACATGCTAAGTGCGCATGACTGTTTGGCCGGCCCAAGACGGCTGGCCAAATCGTCATGCAGTCTTCAGTGTGCCCACCACTCCTCCCATGCCCTGCGAGCAGAGCAGCCCCACCCGCCCCCATGCTGCTGCAGCAGGAACAAGTGAAATGATAATAACATCAAGTTATTATCATTTTATTTTTCCTTTCTTTCACTGCTGCAAAGCAGTGGGGCGATGCTCCTTTATCTTAGCAGAGGAGCCACCACTGCCTATACTTCACGTGCAAACAATGTTGTGGGAAATACTGTGTTGTCCAGGAAAGTCAGTGCTGGGTAGGGATGCTGACGTAGTACAATGGATGTATTAACTCGGTTTTGTCAGGTGCTATACCTATCGTACAGGCAGTTCTGGCCGTGCTGCTCTTATACCTCAGACACTGCTGGGGTGGGTATTGTTTTTTCACTTTGGGTACTATTGTGCAGCATGCTGCACATCCAATGCTGACAGTGGTGGGGAAGACGCTAGGATACTTGTGAAATTAATGCTGAAACTTACTTCCGAAAGGCAAGTCCAGGTAGTGTCTTAGGGCCATTAAGATAAATGAATAAGTAAATAAATAAACACAATATTAAAGTTAAATGAAAATTGGATAAATTTTGTCCCTTCAATCTTTGTTCTTAGGCTCCAAGGAATCAGCCACACCCTCTGAGCTCAAAGGAGGACTGTATGGAGAGCGCACCGGATGATGAGGTGCGCGTTCTTGAGGTAAGGGGGCGACTTTGAGATTTACACATGGGGAGGAGATCATTTTTAAGGCTTTTGACAGTAGGTAAATTAACTAATACATAGTAAATACCAAAATATTGATCTAATGCCATGCAATCATTATAAGCCAATGCAACAGTAAAGCAACTCCTGTGTTTGTGGTCCTATCATTTCGCGACTTCATTTCATTTAATGTTCCCCAGCCCTGTGAAAGAAAGAATGAAGAATGTCCCTCCTTTAACAACTGCCTAAGGAGGCAAATTCCCCTTTTGAGCAGACACTGGTCATGGCTGCTTTGCCAAGGATTGCACTCTAGAGCTGGATAACTTGCCAACAAAGTGAGAAACAGAAGGTTGCATGTCTTAATTGTACTGCCTGTACGTCCTCAACTTTACTATGTCCATCCTTGAATTCAGTTCTTTTTTTATTTTTTTATTGCACACATCTCAATCGAACACAGCTACTCGCCTACAACCCTGGGTCCGGCAGCATGTCCTTGTGATCAGTTATACACAGCTAATAAGCCAACAACCCAGCGGGCAGGCAGCAATCGTATGTCGTAGGTTACAAAACAAAAAAAAAAAAAATCCCCCAACTCAGCCCTTGTCGGTAAAAGGATGAACAGTGATATGTAAAGAATGTAAAGCCGCTCAGATATTGATGTACAGTGTGGTGAGTTGCGAAACCTGTATGTGGACATAGGCTCCACATGTCATGTCCCCTGTCAATGCAATGTCCCCCCAGGATTGTGAAAGGAAATGGTGAGGGGGAGGGGGAGGGGGGGGGCTGTCAAATCTCCATGTCCACACGTCTCACTGGTTACCACCTACACCTTGCATCATATAACCCAGTCTAAATGACTGCAACATGCGTATTGTCGCCTGTGCCAGCTGGTGTCACGTTATCAGCCTCCGAGTCTCTAGCAAGTAAATATGTCGTGTATAGTCCCCAGAAGTTCTTGGGTCTGCACCTGGGAGGGAGCAATTCACTGAAATACTCAGTTTGTGTACTGCAAAAAAGCATGTCATGCGACCACTGTGTAATGATGGGTAAGGGGCCCCTCGACCAGCACATTGCAACCCGCCGTTTAGCGATAAGAAGACCCATATCTACCAGCCTACGCACCGCTTTGGGAAGTTGCTTGGAATACCCTAAAAGAGCCGGGGCTGGGTCTGGGGGTAGCTCTGTATCTACTATTTTCCCTAGTTCCTGGAAGATTGATTCCCAAAATGTATACACCCCCGGGCACTGCCACGCTAGATGTATAAAATCCGCAGGTGCTGCTCTGCTCGCCTTCTTCTGTAGGAGGTGCTTGTGTAGTACGATTGTTCTAATATAGAAAGTTCTGGGCAGTGCTTTTACAGATGGATGGATGATATCCTTTATTGTAGTTGGTGCACATATGGTACGCCTTATAAAGTTGTTTTTGGAAAGGTGGTATTCATGGAAGAGAGATAGCTATGCTGTGTTTTACTGGTGTTTAGAATATCGGAAACAAAAATACTGTGGGACAAAATGTTGTGTCAAGAATATTGAGGACAAAAATATTTTGAAGGTAAGTATCTACAGGTAGGTTTTTGCTATATATAACTTCACATATATGTACCATGACAATATATATATCTTCAAGGTACGTAGATGTGGAGTTAAGAATAGGAAATCTTTACTTACCTATTTACACTTACTTTCTCGATATTTTGTTCCTCGATATTTTTGACACATTATTCTGTCTACACTATATTTTTGTTTCCGATATTCTGTCAGTGATCTGTTTCACTGCAAACAGTATTGTGAGGTGCAATCCTTTCTTAAGTGCAGCCATTGCTGAGGTAAGCCCTATACTTAGTGATGGCCAGCACGGATGTGAGGTGGCAGGGCGAGGATGTAAGGGGGTGTAAAAAAAGAAAAAGACACTTTCTTCCTCACTGCTCTCTCCCACATCGTCTCTACTCTGTGTTGGCTGAACAGGAAGCAGCTAGGCTCCCCTGCGCCAATCACAACACTGAAATGCAGTGTTGTGATTGGTGTGAGCACGGTAGATCGGAGCTCAGACAGGGACTGGGGGCCTGGGCATGTTCCTCACCCAGGCTGTAATGCAGCCTGGGTGGAGAATATGCTAAGTGCGCATGACTGTTTGGCCGGCCCAAGACGGCTGGCCAAATCGTCATGCACACTTCAGTGTGCCCACCACTCCTCTCTTGCCCTGCGAGCAGAGCAGCCCCACCCACCCCCATGCTGCTGCAGCAGGAACAAATGAAATGATAATAACATCAAGTTATTATCATTTTATTTTTCCTTTCTTTCACTGCTGCAAAGCAGTGGGGCGATGTTCCTCCATCTTAGCAGAGGAGCCACCACTGCCTATACTTCACGTGCAAACAATGTTGTGGGAAATACTGTGTTGTCCAGGAAAGTCAGTGCTGGGTAGGGATGCTGACGTAGTACAATGGATGAATTACCTCAGTTTTGTCAGGTGCTATACCGATCGTACAGGCAGTTCTGGCCATGCTGCTCTTATACCTCAGACACTGCTGGGGTGGGTATTGTTTTTTCACTTTGGGTACTATTGTGCAGCATGCTGCACATCCAATGCTGACAGAGGTGGGGAAGACGCTAGGATACTTGTGAAATTAATGCTGAGACTTACTTCCGACAGGCAAGTCCAGGTAGTGTCTTAGGGCCGTTAAGATAAATGAATAAGTAAATAAATAAACACAATATTAAAGTTAAATGAAAATTGGATAAACTTTGTCCCATCAATCTTTGTTCTTAGGCTCCAAGGAATCAGCCACACCCTCTGAGCTCAAAGGAGGACTGTATGGAGAGCGCACCGGATGATGAGGTGCGCGTGCTTGAGGTAAGGGGGCGACTTTGAGATTTACACATGGGGAGGAGATCATTTTTAAGGCTTTTGACAGTAGGTAAATTAACTAATACATAGTAAATACCAAAATATAGATCTAATGCCATGCAATAATTATAAGCCAATGCAACAGTAAAGCAACTCCTGTGTTTGTGGTCCTATCATTTCGCGACTTCATTTCATTTAATGTTCCCCAGCCCTGTGAAAGAAAGAATGAAGAATGTCCCTCCTTTAACAACTACCTAAGGAGGCAAATTCCCCTTTTGAGCAGACACTGGTCATGGCTGCTTTGCCAAGGATTGCACTCTAGAGCTGGATACTTTGGCAACAAAGTGAGAAACAGAAGGTTGCATGTCTTAATTGTACTGCCTGTACGTCCTCAACTTTACTATGTCCAACCTTTAATTCAGTTCTTTTTTTATTTTTTTTATTGCACACATCTCAATCGAACACAGCTACTCGCCTACAACCCTGGGTCCGGCAGCATGTCCTTGTGATCAGTTATACACAGCTAATAAGCCAACAACCCAGCGGGCAGGCAGCGATCGTATGTCATAGGTACCAAAACAAAAAAAAAAAATCCCCAAATCCAGCCCTTTTCGGTAAAAGGATGAACAGTGATATGTAAAGAATGTAAAGTCGCTCAGATATTGATGTACAGTGTGGTGAGTTGCCAAACCTGTATGTGGACATAGGCCCCACATGTCATGTCCCCTGTCAATGTAATGTCCCCCAGGGGGGTGAAAGAAAATGGAGAGGGGGGGGGCTGTCAAAACTCCATGTCCACACGTCTCACTGGTTACCACCTGCAGCTTGCATCATATACGCCAGTCTAAATGACTGCAACATGCGTATTATCGCCTGTGCCAGCTGGTGTCACGTTATCAGCCTCCGAGTCTCTAGCCAGTAAATATGTCGTGTATAGTCCCCAGAAGTTCTTGGGTCTGCACCTGGGAGGGAGCAATTCACTGAAATACTCAGTTTTTGTACTGCAATAAAGCATGTTATGCGACCACTGTGTCATGGTGGGTAAGGGGCCCCTCGACCAGCACATTGCAACCCGCCATTTAGCGATAAGAAGACCCATATCTACCAGCCTACACACCGCTTTGGGGAGTTGCTTGGAATACCCTAAAAGAGCCAGGGCTGGGTCTGGGGGTAGCTCTGTATCTACTATTTTCCCTAGTTCCTGGAAGATTGATTCCCAAAATGTATACACCCCCGGGCACTGCCACGCTAGATGTATAAAATCCGCAGGTACTGCTCTGCTCGCCTTCTTCTGTAGGAGGTGCTTGTGTAGTACGATTGTTCTAATATAGAAAGTTCTGGGCAGTGCTTTTACAGATGGATGGATGATATCCTTTATTGTAGTTGGTGCACATATGGTACGCCTTATAAAGTTGTTTTTGGAAAGGTGGTATTCATAGAAGAGAGATAGCTATGCTGTGTTTTACTGGTGTTTAGAATATCAGCAACAAAAATACTGTGGGACAAAATATTGTGTCAAGAATATTGAGGACAAAAATATTTTGAAGGTAAGTCTCTACAGGTAGGTTTTTGCTATATCTAACTTCACATATATGTACCATGACAATATATATATCTTCAAGGTACGTAGATGTGGAGTTAAGAATAGGAAATCTTTACTTACCTATTTACACTTACTTTCTCGATATTTTGTTCCTCGATATTTTTGACACAATATTCTGTCTACAATATATTTTTGTTTCCGATATTCTGTCAGTGATCTGTTTCACTGCAAACAGTATTGTGAGGTGCAATCCTTTTTTAAGTGCAGCCATTGCTGAGGTAAGCCCTATACTTAGTGGTGGCCAGCACGGATCTGAGGTGGCAGGGCGAGGATGTAAGGGGGTGTAAAAAAAGAAAAAGACACTTTCTTCCTCACTGCTCTCTCCCACGTCGTCTCTACTCTGTGTTGGCTGAACAGGAAGCAGCTAGGCTCCCCTGCGCCAATCACAACACTGAAATGCAGTGTTGTGATTGGTGTGAGCATGGTAGATCGGCGCTCAGACAGGGACTGGTGGCCTGGACATGTTCCTCACCCAGGCTGTAATGCAGCCTGGGCGGTGAACATGCTAAGTGCGCATGACTGTTTTGCCGGCCCGAGACGGCTGGCCAAATCGTCATGCACACTTCAGTGTGCCCACCACTCTTCCCATGCCCTGCGAGCAGAGCAGCCCCACCCGCCCCCAAGCTGCTGCAGCAGGAACAAATGAAATGATAATAACATCGTTATTATAATTTTATTTTTCCTTTCTTTCACTGCTGCAAAGCAGTGGGGCGATGCTCCTCCATCTTAGCAGAGGAGCCACCACTGCCTATACTTCACGTGCAAACAATGTTGTGCGAAATACTGTGTTGTCCAGGAAAGTCAGTGCTGGGTAGGGATGCTGACGTAGTACAATGGATGTATTACCTCAGTTTTGTCAGGTGCTATACCTATCGTACAGGCAGTTCTGGCCGTGCTGCTCTTATACCTCAGACACTGCTGGGGTGGGTATTGTTTCTTCACTTTGGGTACTATTGTGCAGCATGCTGCACATCCAATGCTGACAGTGGTGGGGAAGACGCTAGGATACTTGTGAAATTAATGCTGAGACTTACTTCCGACAGGCAAGTCCAGGTAGTGTCTTAGGGCCATTAAGGTAAATGAATAAGTAAATAAATAAACACAATATTAAAGTTAAATGAAAATAGGATAAACTTTGTCCCTTCAATCTTTGTTCTTAGGCTCCAAGGAATCAGCCACACCCTCTGAGCTCAAAGGAGGACTGTATGGAGAGCGCACCGGATGATGAGGTGCGCGTGCTTGAGGTAAGGGGGCGACTTTGAGATTTACACATGGGGAGGAGATCATTTTTAAGGCTTTTGACAGTAGGTAAATTAACTAATACATAGTAAATACCAAAATATTGATCTAATGCCATGCAATAATTATAAGCCAATGCAACAGTAAAGCAACTCCTGTGTTTGTGGTCCTATCATTTCGCGACTTCATTTCATTTAATGTTCCCCAGCCCTGTGAAAGAAAGAATGAAGAATGTCCCTCCTTTAACAACTACCTAAGGAGGCAAATTCCCCTTTTGAGTAGACACTGGTCATGGCTGCTTTGCCAAGGATTGCACTCTAGAGCTGGATAATTTGGCAACAAAGTGAGAAACAGAAGGTTGCATGTCTTAATTGTACTGCCTGTACGTCCTCAACTTTACTATGTCCAACCTTGAATTCAGTTCTTTTTTATTTTAATATTGCACACATCTCAATCGAACACAGCTACTCGCCTACGACCCTGGGTCCGGCAGCATGTCCTTGTGATCAGTTATACACAGTTAATAAGCCAACAACCCTGCGGGCCGGCAGCGATCGTATGTCATAGGTTACAAAACAAAAAAAAACAAAAAATCCCCAAACTCAGCCCTTGTCGGTAAAAGGATGAACAGAGATATGTAAAGAATGTAAAGTCGCTCAGATATTGATGTAGAGTGTGGTGAGTTGCCAAACCTGTATGTGGACATAGGCCCCACATGTCATGTCCCCTGTCAATGTAATGTCCCCCCAGGGGGGTGAAAGAAAATGGCGAGGGGGAGGGGGAGGGGGCTGTCAAAACTCCATGTCCACACGTCTCACTGGTTACCACCTGCAGTTTGCATCATATAACCCAGTCTAAATGACTGCAACATGCGTATTATCGCCTGTGCCAGTTGGTGTCACGTTATCAGCCTCCGAGTCTCTAGCAAGTAAATATGTCATGTATAGTCCCCAGAAGTTTTTGGGTCTGCACCTGGGAGGGAGCAATTCACTGAAATACTCAGTTTGTGTACTGCAATAAAGCATGTTATGCGACCACTGTGTCATGGTGGGTAAGGGGCCCCTCGACCAGCACATTGCAACCCGCCGTTTAGCGATAAGAAGACCCATATCTACCAGCCTACGCACCGCTTTGGGAAGTTGCTTGGAATACCCTAAAGGAGCCAGGGCTGGGTCTGGGGGTAGCTCTGTATCTACTATTTTTCCTAGTTCCTGGAAGATTGATTCCCAAAATGTATACACCCCCGGGCACTGCCACGCTAGATGTATAAAATCCGCAGGTACTGCTCTGCTCGCCTTCTTCTGTAGGAGGTGCTTGTGTAGTACGATTGTTCTAATATAGAAAGCTCTGGGCAGTGCTTTTACAGATGGATGGATGATATCCTTTATTGTAGTTGGTGCACATATGGTACGCCTTCTAAAGTTGTTTTTGGAAAGGTGGTATTCATGGAAGAGAGATAGCTATGCTGTGTTTTACTGGTGTTTAGAATATCAGAAACAAAAATACTGTGGGACAAAATGTTGTGTCAAGAATATTGAGGATAAACATATTTTGAAGGTAAGTCTCTACAGGTAGGTTTTTGCTATATATAACTTCACATATATGTACCATGACAATATATATATCTTCAAGGTACGTAGATATGGAGTTAAGAATAGGAAATCTTTACTTACCTATTTACACTTACTTTCTCAATATTTTGTTCCTCGATATTTTTGACACAATATTCTGTCTACACTATATTTTTGTTTCCGATATCCTGTCACTGATCTGTTTCACTGCAAACAGTATTGTGAGGTGCAATCCTTTTTTAAGTGCAGCCATTGCTGAGGTAAGCCCTATACTTAGTGGTGGCCAGCACGGATCTGAGGTGGCAGGGCGAGGATGTAAGGAGGTGTAAAAAAAGAAAAAGATACTTTCTCCCTCACTGCTCTCTCCCACGTCGTCTCTACTCTGTGTTGGCTGAACAGGAAGCAGCTAGGCTCCCCTGCGCCAATCACAACACTGAAATGCAGTGTTCTGATTGGTGTGAGCACGGTAGATCGGCGCTCAGACAGGGACTGGGTGCCTGGGCATGTTCCTCACCCAGGCTGTAATGCAGCCTGGGTGGAGAACATGCTAAGTGCGCATGACTGTTTGGCCGGCCCGAGACGGCTGGCCAAATCGTCATGCACACTTCAGTGTGCCCACCACTCCTCTCATGCCCTGCGAGCAGAGCAGCCCCACCCGCCCCCATGCTGCTGCAGCAGGAACAAATGAAATGATAATAACATCAAGTTATTATCATTTTATTTTTCCTTTCTTTCACTGCTGCAACGCAGTGGGGCGATGCTCCTCCATCTTAGCAGAGGAGCCACCACTGCCTATACTTCATGTGCAAACAATGTGGTGGGAAATACTGTGTTGTCCAGGAAAGTCAGTGCTGGGTAGGGATGCTGACGTAGTACAATGGATGTATTACCTCAGTTTTGTCAGGTGCTATACCTATCGTACAGGCAGTTCTGGCCGTGCTGCTCTTATACCTCAGACACTGCTGGGGTGGGTGTTGTTTTTTCACTTTGGGTACTATTGTGCAGCATGCTGCACATCCAATGCTGACAGAGGTGGGGAAGACGCTAGGATACTTGTGAAATTAATGCTGAGACTTACTTCCGACAGGCAAGTCCAGGTAGTGTCTTTGGGCCATTAAGATAAATGAATAAGTAAAAATATAAACACAATATTAAAGTTAAATGAAAATTGGATAAACTTTGTCCCTTCAATCTTTGTTCTTAGGCTCCAAGGAATCAGCCACACCCTCTGAGCTCAAAGGAGGACTGTATGGAGAGTGCACCAGATGATGAGGTGCGCGTGCTTGAGGTAAGGGGGCGACTTTGAGATTTACACATGGGGAGGAGATCATGTTTAAGGCTTTTGACAGTAGGTAAATTAACTAATACATAGTAAATACCAAAATATTGATCTAATGCCAAGCAATAATTATAAGCCAATGCAACAGTAAAGCAACTCCTGTGTTTGTGGTCCTATCATTTCGCGACTTCATTTCATTTAATGTTCCCCAGGGCTGTGAAAGAAAGAATGAAGAATGTCCCTCCTTTAACAACTACCTAAGGAGGCAAATTCCCCTTTTGAGCAGACACTGGTCATGGCTGCTTTGCCAAGGTTTGCACTCTAGAGCTGGATAATTTGGCAACAAAGTGAGAAACAGAAGGTTGCATGTCTTAATTGTACTGCCTGTACGTCCTCAACTTTACTATGTCCAACCTTGAATTCAGTTCTTTTTTTATTTTCTTATTGCACACATCTCAATCGAACACAGCTACTCGCCTACAACCCTGGGTCCGGCAGCATGTCCTTGTGATCAGTTATACACAGCTAATAAGCCAACGACCAAGCGGGCAGGCAGCGATCGTATGTCATAGGTTACAAAACAAAAAAAACAAAAAATCCCCAAACTCAGACCTTGTCGGTAAAAGGATGAACAGTGATATGTAAAGAATGTAAAGTCGCTCAGATATTGATGTACAGTGTGGTGAGTTGCCAAACCTGTATGTGGACATTGGCCCCACATGTCATGTCCCTTGTCAATGCAATGTTCCCCCAGGGGGGTGAAAGGAAATGGGGAGGGGGAGGGGGGGGGCTGTCAAAACTTCATGTCCACACGTCTCACTGGTTACCACCTGCAGCTTGCATCATATACCCCAGTCTAAATGACTGCAACATGCGTTTTGTCGCCTGTGCCAGCTGGTGTCACGTTATCAGCCTCCGAGTCTCTAGCAAGTAAATATGTCGTGTATACTCCCCAGAAGTTTTTGGGTCTGCACCTGGGAGGGAGCAATTCACTGAAATACTCAGTTTGTGTACTGCAATAAAGCATGTTATGCGACCACTGTGTCATGGTGGGTAAGGGGCCCCTCGACCAGCACATTGCAACCGGCCGTTTAGCGATAAGAAGACCCATATCTACCAGCCTACGCACCGCTTTGGGAAGTTGCTTGGAATACCCTAAAGGAGCCTGGGCTGGGTCTGGGGGTAGCTCTGTTTCTACTATTTTCCCTAGCTCCTGGAAGATTGATTCCCAAAATGTATACACCCCCGGGCACTGCCACGCTAGATGTATAAAATCCGCAGGTACTGCTCTGCTCGCCTTCCTCTGTAGGAGGTGCTTGTGTAGTACGATTGTTCTAATATAGAAAGTTCTGGGCAGTGCTTTTACAGATGGATAGATGATATCCTTTATTGTAGTTGGTGCACATATGGTACGCCTTATAAAGTTGTTTTTGGAAAGGTGGTATTCATGGAAGAGAGATAGCTATGCTGTGTTTTACTGGTGTTTAGAATATCGGAAACAAAAATACTGTGGGACAAAATGTTGTGTCAAGAATATTGAGGACAAAAATATTTTGAATGTAAGTCTCTACAGGTAGGTTTTTGCTATATATAACTTAACATATATGTACCATGACAATATATATATCTTCAAGGTACGTAGATGTGGAGTTAAGAATACGAAATCTTTACTTACCTATTTACACTTACTTTCTCGATATTTTGTTCCCCGATATTTTTGACACAATATTCTGTCTACACTATATTTTTGTTTCCGATATTCTGTTGGTGATCTGTTTCACTGCAAACAGTATTGTGAGGTGCAATCCTTTTTTAAGTGCTGCCATTGCTGAGGTAAGCCCTATACTTAGTGGTGGCCAGCACGGATCCGAGGTGGCAGGGCGAGGATGTAAGGGGGTGTAAAAAAAGAAAAAGACACTTTCTTCCTCACTGCTCTCTCCCACGTCGTCTCTACTCTGTGTTGGCTGAACAGGAAGCAGCTAGGCTCCCCTGCGCCAATCACAACACTGAAATGCAGTGTTGTGATTGGTGTGAGCATGGTAGATCGGCGCTCAGACAGGGACTGGGGACCTGGGCATGTTCCTCACCCAGGCTGTAATGCAGCCTAGCTGGAGAACATGCTAAGTGCGTATGACTGTTTGGCCGGCCCGAGACGGCTGGCCAAATCGTCATGCACACTTCAGTGTGCCCACCACTCCTCCCATGCCCTGCGAGCAGAGCAGCCCCACCCGCCCCCAAGCGCTGCAGCAGGAACAAATGAAATGATAATAACATCGTTATTATAATTTTATTTTTCCTTTCTTTCACTGCTGCAAAGCAGTGGGGCGATGCTCCTCCATCTTAGCAGAGGAGCCACCACTGCCTATACTTCACGTGCAAACAATGTTGTGGGAAATACTGTGTTGTCCAGGAAAGTCAGTGCTGGGTAGGGATGCTGACGTAGTACAATGGATGTATTACCTCAGTTTTGTCAGGTGCTATACCTATCGTACAGGCAGTTCTGGCCATGCTGCTCTTATACCTCAACACTGCTGGGGTGGGTGTTGTTTCTTCACCTTGGGTACTATTGTGCAGCATGCTGCACATCCAATGCTGACAGTGGTGGGGAAGACGCTAGGATACTTGTGAAATTAATGCTGAGTCTTACTTCCGACAGGCAAGTCCAGGTAGTGTCTTAGGGCCGTTAAGATAAATGAATAAGTAAATAAATAAACACAATATTAAAGTTAAATGAAAATTGAATAAACTTTGTCCCTTCAATCTTTGTTCTTAGGCTCCAAGGAATCAGCCACACCCTCTGAGCTCAAAGGAGGACTGTATGGAGAGCGCACCGGATGATGAGGTGCGCGTGCTTGAGGTAAGGGGGCAACTTTAAGATTTACACATGGGGAGGAGATCATTTTTAAGGCTTTTGACAGTAGGTAAATTAACTAATACATAGTAAATACCAAAATATTGATCTAATGCCATGCAATAATTATAAGCCAATGCAACAGTAAAGCAACTCCTGTGTTTGTGGTCCTATCATTTCGCGACTTCATTTCATTTAATGTTCCCCAGCCCTGTGAAAGAAAGAATGAAGAATGTCCCTCCTTTAACAACTCAAATTCCCCTTTTGAGCAGACACTGGTCATGGCTGCTTTGCCAAGGATTGCACTCTAGAGCTGGATAATTTGGCAACAAAGTGAGAAAAAGAGGGTTGCATGTCTTAATTGTACTGCCTGTACGTCCTCAACTTTACTATGTCCAACCTTTAATTCAGTTATTTTTTTATTTTTTTTATTGCACACATCTCAATCGAACACAGCTACTCGCCTACAACCCTGGGTCCGGCAGCATGGCCTTGTGATCAGTTATACACAGCTAATAAGCCAACAACCCAGCGGGCAGGCAGCGATCGTATGTCATAGGTTACAAAACAAAAAAACAAAAAAATCCCCAAATCCAGCCCTTGTCGGTAAAAGGATGAACAGTGATATGTAAAGAATGTAAAGTCGCTCAGATATTGATGTACAGTGTGGTGAGTTGCCAAACCTGTATGTGGACATAGGCCCCACATGTCATGTCCCCTGTCAATGTAATGTCCCCCCAGGGGGGTGAAAGAAAATGGGGAGGGGGAGGGAGGGGCTGTCAAAACTCCATGTCCACACGTCTCAATGGTTACCACCTGCAGCTTGCATCATATACCCCAGTCTAAATGACTGCAACATGCGTATTGTCGCCTGTGTCAGCTGGTGTCACGTTATCAGCCTCCGAGTCTCTAGCAAGTAAATATGTTGTGTATAGTCCCCAGAAGTTCTTGGGTCTGCACCTGGGAGGGAGCAATTCACTGAAATACTCAGTTTGTGTACTGCAGTAAAGCATGTCATGCGACCACTGTGTCATGGTGGGTAAGGGGCCCCTTGACCAGCACATTGCAACCCACCGTTTAGCGATAAGAAGACCCATATCTACCAGCCTACGCACCGCTTTGGGAAGTTGCTTGGAATACCCTAAAAGGGCCAGGGCTGGGTCTGGGGGTAGCTCTGTATCTACTGTTTTCCCTAGTTCCTGGAAGATTGATTCCCAAAATGTATACACCCCCGGGCACTGCCACGCTAGATGTATAAAATCCGCAGGTACTGCTCTGCTCGCCTTCTTCTGTAGGAGGTGCTTGTGTGCTCTTATACCTCAGACACTGCTGGGGTGGGTATTTTTTTTTCACTTTCGGTACTATTGTGCAGCATGCTGCACATCAAATGCTGACAGTGGTAGGGAAGACGCTAGGATACTTGTGAAATTAATGCTGAGACTTCCGACAGGCAAGTCCAGGTAGTGTCTTAGGGCCATTAAGATAAATGAATAAGTAAATAAATAAACACAATATTAAAGTTAAATGAAAATAGGATAAACTTTGTCCCTTCAATCTTTGTTCTTAGGCTCCAAGGAATCAGCCACACCCTCTGAGCTCAAAGGAGGACTGTATGGAGAGCGCACCGGATGATGAGGTGCGCATGCTAGAGGTAAGGGGGCGACTTTGAGATTTACACATGGGGAGGAGATAATTTTTAAGGCTTTTGACAGTAGGTAAATTAACTAATACATAGTAAATACCAAAATATTGATCTAATGCCATGCAATAATTATAAGCCAATGCAACAGTACAGCAGCTCCTGTGTTTGTGGTCCTATCATTTCGCGACTTCATTTCATTTAATGTTCCCCAGCCCTGTGAAAGAAAGAATGAGGAATGTCCCTCCTTTAACAACTACCTAAGGAGGCAAATTCCCCTTTTGAGCAGACACTGGTCATGGCTGCTTTGCCAAGGATTGCACTCTAGAGCTGGAAAAATAAATTACAAAAGGGGGCTGGGTAGGGACACCCTGCGTCCCCCAAAGCTCCATGGGGGGGTACCCAGAGGGACTACCCCTGGGGCCACAGTGCCAAACAAACAGCAATTTAAGCCACAATCCCACGGGACTCACCTGGGCTCACAGGGATAAAAAACAAAATGGCAGCAGGCCTGCAGTCCTTAGTTATAGGCCTTGGGGAGCCGACCCCCAGGGACATTTCATAATGGGAGGGGGCACGAAGCCCCCGCTACCCAGTCTTTAAAGTCCCCAGGAAGCCCACCATGGGCTGATTGTTTAAATAAAGGGGAGGGGGGCCACATGGCCCCCCCTCCCTAAGCCATAATAGGCCCCGGGGAGCCCACTGCCAGGTCCGAAAGTTACAAAAAAGGGGAGCCCACTGCCAGGGTCGAAAGTTACAAAAAAGGGGAGGGGTGCCATGCATAAAGGAAGGGGGCAATGTGCCACCCCACCCAGAGCCTCTAATTGCCACGGTGTCCAAATCCCCGGGCCGTCTCACATGCTTTGTCCTGGGGAGCAGCTTTCCTGCCCGCACTGGCAGGGAAAGTTGTGTTTGCACCTGCCTGGTGGTAGCATTTTCTAAACTCTCGCCCAGTGGGAGCAAACACAGAGTCTGTTCCCAGTGGGCAGGAGCTTAAAAAATGCTCCTGCCATCTGGGAGCAGGCTTGAGATCTGTTTCCCTTCCCACACTGATGCAGGTAGGAAAGCAGATCAAAAAATTGCTCCCGCCCAGAGGGAGCAGCATAATTAGCTGCAGCATGCAGACAGCCAGCTAGGGCCGCTAGGTCCCTGGGGCTCCCGCCCGGCCCCCAACGCATTTATGGTGTGTGCCGTGGCTGGGCACCCACCAATATTAAACATAGGACACAGGGCATACGGTCCCTGGGCACAGAATAGGATCGGTTACAGAGGCTTCGCTGCCCCGCTCCCCATAATTTTCTTTTTTCAAAACATGGCCCGGGGGGAAGGGGTCCCCAAGGCCTTTTTAAGGCTCTGGGCGGAGGACCTCTCAGGCCTCTCCCCAAAATTCACAGATTGGGCCTGGGAATGGGTTCCCCGCTGCTGAAAACAGATTGGGAAGGGGGCCACACAGCCACCCTATCCTTTAAAAGAATATGTTCTTGGTGCCTTCTCGAGGGCCTTGATAAGGCTCGGGGTGGTATGCCGTGCAGCCCCCTTTCCCTTTTAACAATCAAAAAAAACTTTAAGCTATGCCAGTTTGGCCCGGCCCTTACACATTAGTAATATGCAATTGTGTTCCCGCCATTTTCCAGGCTGATTTCTCTACAGGTGCACGTTGAAAAACGATCTGAAATGCTTGATGAAGGTGAATGCATTGTTGATTAATTGGATCTCTTCTGTACTGACTGTCTAAGACAAGTGGGTTATATTCTGTTGCCTCTGGTCTGAAAGCAGAGCCACGGTTCTCCCTTTTAATTACTGCTTGCTATACAAAGGTGCTAAATCTCCTTCAAACTATGCAGGTTCGGCCCCGCCCCTTCCACATTAGTAGTGAGCAACGGTGCTGGCTCCGGATGGGTTGGCCTGAGGGCCTGTCCTCAGATCAGGCCCTGTTGCCAACCCCTGCTGTGCATGGCCAAAGACCGTGAACAGTGTGGGATTGACTGTTTGTGGAGGCCCTGCAGACAATCCCCCACCGTGCGCTGCGTGGTTGGCTTTACGTATGGTAATAAATTATTACTTTACGTAAAAAAAAACAATAGAAATTCACTGAGATTAAAGTAACGTTATAGTTAGGTGTGATAAAAAGATCTGTTTTTGGTTTACAAAACCTTAGAAATTCCCTGAAAAAAACAAAACTTAAAGTAACATTATAGTTAAGAGAATATGTCAGCGATAACATTAATGTTGTGAACTAAAAAAAAAAAACAGAAATTCACCAACTATATAACTTGCGCCCCCACCATGCACTGCTTATGACCTCACTTATCTGAAAGAGACAATTAGTTATGGATTCCTCACCTTAGAATTACCCACAGGCGTCAGACTGGATCCGGATAATTTGTTCCTTCAGCAGTACCTCTGCGCGTAGATAGGTGTCGTCGGTCGACTCTGCGTTCCTCGTTGGCGTCATGGTCGCTAGAATGACGTTGCGTTATCTACTTAGACGCCGCCGTTGTGCGCTGACATTTCTTTCTTTTTCTGCGCCAACCATCGCAGATCCGGAGAGAGTGGTACCTCGAGTAACTTTTTTACTCCATTTTTGGTGACACCTTTTTTGAGTCGATCGACTCCTGGTGTACGGAGGGATGTCACGTCGGACCGGCTTCAAGGCTTGTGACTCCTGTCACAAATTGATGTTGGTCACGGACCCGCACCTCGTGTGCCTTTGGTGCCTGGAGCGCGACCACGATTCAAAGTCTGACAGTCTGCTCTGTGCCGTTCGAAGTCCCAGTCGAGAGGGAGATCGCTGGACTGGTCACGGTGCCACCACCACCATTCATCATCAAAGTCTTCGTCTTTGGGTAAGTCGAAGCACAAGAAGAAGGTGAAGAAGCATCGTCGCTAGTTGCGTTCTCCCCGTCCGTCGGCCGACGCGACGCGAGAAGCAGAAGGTAGTAGTCCGGCTCGGCCCGCGGAACCTGTTGAGTCGACTCCAGCCTTCCCTCCCTTTCCAGGAGCCGGAGCGACCCCTGCCCAACTTCGAAGCTTTTACGGAGCTGTGCATTCCATCTTTGGGCAGCCCGATTCCGCTGGTGCGCCTTCGGGCCCCGCAGACTCAGTTGGGGGCTCTAGGCCTTCTATTTCTGCAGGTTCATCTCCGGCACCTCAGGACCCCCAAGGATGCAGGCCTGGATCTGGATCAGCACCGGTCGACCTCGTGACACCTCCTCCGGCGCCGAATCCAGTGACGACACCCCGCCGCCTCTGATGCTGGTTGTGTACCCACCCGGCATCAGCCCCGGCCTCCCCCTCGATGAGGACACGGAGCCGGACCAATGTCGCCTGACTTCAGGACTGGCGCCGACCAGTACTTTTGTACCCCTGTTCTCTCCTGATGTTTTCTACCACCCTGAGTGGCTACCAGGAGAGGGTGAGGAGGACTGGGAGGGGTCTGTGGACCCTCTTGCAGACCAGTTAGAGGAACCGGACTCGGACTGTAGAGAGGAGTTGGGTGACGCCAGTGGTCTGGTCACCTCTCCAGACTTTGGCATGCTTTCTCCCCCTAACATGGCTACGGAGGAGGGTGCATCTTACGCAGTGGTGTTGCGAGGCCTTAAACCTTGAGCTTCCTACAGTGGCAGTCAGGAATAACCTCCTGACCGAGCCTCTTCGGAGCCCTTGCTGCCGTTCAATGAGGCCCTTACGGACATCCTTTTGGGCACTTGGTCCAAGCCCAACACTGGGCCTCCTGTGGAGAGGATGATTGCCACCGCGGGGTCCTGGGCAGCCCCATTTTGTGCTCTTCCCATCCTACACAAGAGACTGGTGGTATTGATCATAGGGAAGGCACCATAGGATATATTCACTATATGTATGTTTATATATCATATATTTATACGGTGCTAAAAGGAGGAGAGAACCACCTACCTCCCCTAATTCTGCAGCCTAAGCTACAACTCAAGTATTTGTCCAGTCCCTAGAACACGTAAAAGTTCAAGAAGTACCAAAATTGACAGCAGTAGCTAAGTGGTATAGGTGGAAAGCGTACTCGTGGAAGCCGGCGTGAGGGGTGATGGACGATTCCGTTAAGAATTTAGATGTTTCGGCAGCCATATACTGGAGAGTGAGCGTCGATATTTGGGACCCAACTACAGTCATTTACCCACGCCGGAGTATCTAGTGGGTTGGAAATATCACCACACATTAATAAATACAAATTGAAGACGATTGAGCCTTGAAAAAGTCGCGTGTATATGTAACAGAAGCGACGAAACACGTGTTGGCCCTCGACCTGTCACAGAACTCACACATGAGAAGAATCTACGTAAAGAATAAAAGATTTTAATTTTGACTTGTATATATGCTTGTGTTGACATACTTAGCTACTTCTGTCAATTTCGGTACTTCATGAACTTTTACATGTGCTAGGGACTGTGCAAATACTCTTCCCATCCTACCCCTGAGAGCTTGGTAGTCCTAGCCTCAACGTCCAAAGGCGCATTCCCTAACGCACCACCTGATAGTTAATCCAAGAAGCTGGACCACTTTTGGGAAGAAGATGTGTTCTTCCTCCAGCATGGGACTGTGGTCGGTGAACACCGCATGTCTATTGGGCCGTTACTCTCACTCGCTGTGGGACACGGTTGCGCAGGTGCTACTGAGCCTCATGGCCTTCTGCATCTTGCTGGTGGACTATGCCAGGTGGCATATGCGGGCTCTGCAGTGGGACCTGAAGTTCCAGTGGGCACAGCATCAGGGAATCTTTCCGATTGCGTCCAGATCTCGGAGGACACTGCACCCCAATTGCAGTGGTGGCTAACGAACCGGGATTGGACCAACAGCAGATCCCTCTTCATTCCCCAACCAGAGTTCACAGTGGTGACGGATGCATCACTGCTGGGGTGGGTCAGCCACATGGGAGAGGTGAAGATCAGATGTCCCTGGTCTCTGGCGGAGTCCGGGCTCCACATCAACCTTCTGGAGCTTCGGGCGAATCATCTTGCACTAAAGTCATTCCTTCCCTCTGTCCGGGGAAGAGTAGTGCACGTGTTCATTGACAACACCACCGTCATGTGGTACTGCAACAAACAGGATGGGGTGCGGTCGTGGACCCTATGTCAAGAGGCTCTCCGCCTTTGGACATGGCTGGAAACATCAGGGCATATTCCTGGTGGTTCAACACCTGGCAGGTTCTCTGAACGCTAGGGTGGACGAACTCAGCCGCAGGTGCACGATGGATCACGAATGGCGTCTTCACTCAGAGGTGGTGCAAGGTCTCTTTCAGCCGTGGGGAGAGCCTTGCTTAGACCTATTCGCCACCGAAGAGAACGAGCAATGTCAGCAGTTCTGCGCATTCGCATATCCAAGGCAGCACTCGCTAGGCAACGCTTTTCGTCGCGAGTGGAGTTGCGGTCTTCTATACGCTTTCCGCCTATACCACTTCTGCTCAGAGTGCTGAAGAAGATCAAGCACGACCGGGCCCAAGTCATTCTTGTGGCTCTGGATTGGGCATGAAGAGTATGGTATCCCAAGCTGTTACGCATGGCCATCGATCCTCCGATCAGACTGCCTCTTCGGAAGAATCTTTTGTCACAGCAGCAGGGGACTGTCCTCCACCCGAACCTGTCCAGCCTCCACTTCCTTGCATGGAGATTGAGCGGCTACAGTTGACAGCTTTCGACCTTCCTCGCGAAGTCTGTAATGTTATCTTGGCGGCCAGGCGGCACTCAACGAAAATGGTATATGCCTGTAGATGGAACAAATTTGTGGCATGGTGTGCAGCAAAGGCTGTGGATCCCCTTTCTGCACCACTTTCAGAGGTTCTCCTCTACATTATTTCTTTGGCCCAGCAGCGCTCTGCTTTGGGCACTCTCAAAGGCTATCTTTCGGCCATTTCGGCCTTACTTCGGCTGCTTGACCAGCCTTCTCTTTTCAAGTCCCCCATTGTGTAAATCGCTTCCTTAAAGGCATTACGCATTTGTTTCCTCCAACTCCTTTTCTGATGCCCCAGTGAGACTTGAACCTGGTTCTTACTTATCTGATGTGCGCTCCTTTCGAGCCGCTACATAACTGTCCTCTCAGACATTTAACCCTTAAAACTGCCTTTATGGTTGCCATCCCCTCTGCTCGAAGGGTGAGTGAGCTGCAAGCCCTTTCTTCTAAGCCTCCGTTCCTGGCTATTCATCCGGACAAAGTTGTCCTCTGCACTAGGTCTTCTTTCCTTCCCAAAGTGTCTACCTCTTTCCATATAGGTCAGACCATCACTTTGCCCACCTTCTTTCTGCCTCCGCACCCTTCTAAAGATGAAGAGTGGCTCCACCGTCTGGATCCAAAACGTGCGCTTTCGTTCTGTCTGGATCCCACAAAACAATTCCGCGTGGATGACCACCTCTTTGTTAGTTATGTGGGAGCCAAGAACGGTTGGGCCGTCCAAAAACAAAGCATCTCCCGATGGGTCGTTCTTTGCATCAAAATCTGCTATTCCTTAGGAAAAAGGGAACCTCCAGTGGGGTTGCGTGCCCATTCCACCAGGGCGATGGCGGCCACTACTGCTTTTGGATGTGATGTCCCCCTTCTTGACATTTGCCAGGCAGCTACATGGGCTTCACGGCACACGTTTACCAAACGCTACTGCCTGGACAGCCAAGTCCGGAGAGACTGCTTCTTCGGCCATTCGGTTTTCCAGGACTTTCTGGTGTGAACTTGGTTCGCAGACCCATCACCAGAAGTTGGTATTGCTGGGTTATCTATTCTAAGGTGAGGAATCCATAACTAATTGTCTCTTTCAGATGAACAAGTTACTTACCTTAGGTAACGATATATCTGTAAGAGACATAGATTAGTTATGGATTCCTCACTGCCCCACCCATCCTCCCCGTTCTGCGAACTGACTTCTAGGGTAAGGGACTCCTTTTCAGGGCTCTTGTTTTTGTGCACCAGTGATCAGTGTTTCGAATGGCTCTGCGTTTCTGGGATGGAATGTAAGACACCATGACGTCATTCCAGCGACCACGACGCCAAGGATGAACACGGAGTTGACCGACGCCACCTATCGACACACAGAGGTTCTGCTGAAGGAAAAAATTCTCTGGATCCAGTCTGATGCCTGGGGGTAATTCTAAGGTGAGGAATCCATAACTTATCTATGTCTCCCATAGATATATTGTTACCGAAGGTAAGTAACTTGTTCATTACATCACTGATGACATCATATATGACATCACTGATGACATCTCAAATTACATCATTTATGACTTCATTGATAACATCACTGATGACATCATTCAATTATTGTGTTAGTTTGTTTTATAGTTTACATAATGGCAGGTAGCTACCTTATTTAGTTTCTACCTAATTTTGTGCAGCCTGTGGCCAGCTAACGGGTGTAAGTTTTACAAAACACATGCACTTCTGATACATCATAGGTGTGTAGAGATATTGAAACATCATAAATCTTTGTATTGAAGAGTAACTCTATGTGCAGATTACAGTTGACGGCGTGTGTCCAGTATGTTCTAGTCACGTTTTTTGGTTCTGCAGAAATGTTTCCTACAGGGAGTAGATACTAAGGGCCATATGTAGGAAGCCTAATACCGGTCGGTAACGGGCGATTTTTGGTAAAAATCCCGTTACCGACCGGTATTTAGGCTTTTGGTATGTAGGGGGCACATTTCAGGATTCGGTAATTTACCGAATCGGTAAAATTACCGAATCGGTAATTTCACCGATTCGGTAAATACCGAATCCTGAAATGATATGTAGGGGGAGTGTGTGGTAGGTGTGGGGATTCGTTATTTACCACCAACTAAAAGTTGGTGGTAAATGACGATTAGCTGTAAAAAAAAGCATTTTTGCGCACTTTGAAGTGTGCAATGTGGCAGACATACATGCCCTTAGGGCATGTATGTGTGCCACATGTGCACACATGCACGAATCAGGGGTGCAACAGGGTGTCAATGTGACACCCTGCCACCCATGATGATGCCTCCCCCATTACCGAATCGGTATTTACCGATTCGGTAATGGCAACTGGCTTCCCATTCATTCCTATGGGCCTCCAGGCCCATAGGAATGAATGGGAAGCCAGTTGCCATTACCGAATCGGTAAATACCGATTCTAAAATACCGACACTTACCGATTCAGTAATATTTTACCTACATTACATTTACCGATTCATAAATACCGAATCGGTAAAATTCGGTATTTAAGAATCGGTAAATGTAATTTACCTACATATGGCCCTAAGTATTGTAAGCAGCCTTGCTTCTCAACATGACAATTTCTACATTACATAGAAGACTGTGTTCACCAGGTAATAACCTACGCACATGGGCTTCTTTTGCATCAGAAGATGGGCCATCTATAAAGTTTATGAATTGTATCCTGTTTGAGTATGTTGAAGCTGGAAGGACTCACAATGCCTATGTCTGGGGTAGAGATAGGGTTAAGATAGTTTCTGTTAGTCAAACCAAGTCTACTGTGGTTGAAACAATTAAACCTCAAATGTCATTGTGTGCTTGGGTACAGAGAGAGTATTTTAAGGAGGCATTTTAAAGAAAAAGTGATGAAATCTTTGTTGAAACAGGGTATGTTACTGATGGAGGGGAACCAGAGTTGAAGGTCCTGTAGTTCTTGGGCTCTTAGGCACAGGAATAGTTGGAGGGAGAGAATATGAAGTGACAGTGCGGGTTGCAGAAAGCGCCTTCAACGGAGGAGGACAGCCTTGTGTACAACAAAGTGAGGGCAAGCAAGGTGGGTGCAGTTCAGGCGCTGATGAGATTACCTACTTTGTACCTTCGATACACCTACTATGCACATCGGATATATGGTTGCGTAGCTGCCTCAATTTTTTTGATCTAATTCCTTCCAAAAAGACTAGACTGCTTGATCAATTCTAAACAAAATGGCTTCCGCAGTAAACACAAAAAAAGACAGTGAAAAAAATTACTTTATAAAAACAGAAAAAAGCATTATAAATGAAAAATGTCCCCAACTTAATTAAAACAAGTTTTATAAGTGTACCACTCAGACAATAAAAACAGTAATACCTGACAAAGTACCAATAGGCAAACAATAGAAGCAAAGTGAAAGGTGAAGCAAGGACTCTCTGAGAGGCAAACGCACAGCTTCCTCCATTTATATCTAGTTCCCCCCATAAAGACTAGACTGTTCGATCTGCGCTAGGCAACCTGACTACTGCAGTAAACACAAAAGAAAAACTGTGCACAAAATTTTCCCTAAATACAGAAGAAAGACTTTGTAATAAAACAAAGTTGCCCACAGATTAATTAAGGCAAGTGTTTCACACACACAATAAATGCATTGATATCTGGCAAAGTAGCAATGTGCAAATAAAAGCAGCAAAGTGAAAGGTAGCAGCAAGGACTCTCAGAGGGCTCTCCTTGTATGTATTTAGTGCTTCTTTAGGAAGGCCTTATAGTGGACTCTTTAAAAAGTGATTGATCAGCCTTTTTGACTCCACTATATTTCCCTTACCAAAGTCCTTTGTTTAAATCACCTAGTGTGAGTAGGTTTATTAAAGGTTTAACCCTCGTTCCCTCACAAACCTATTTTGATGTCACAGTGGGACCTTAACTTGGACTTGGCATTCCTCATGTGTATTCCTTTCATGCCTATGCATAATTTCTGCTGCATCTCCTGACCTTGAAGACTGTCATCCTCATTGTGATTATGTCACCTCCTTGCATGAGAGACCTTTGCTTTCGGTGCAACCACCCTACACCACCATTTTTCCAGACAAGTTGGTGATAGGGACTCGAGCAGCCTTCTTACCAAAATTCGTGACTTCTTTCCACACTGGGCAATTGATCACTCTAAAAATATTCTTTGCACCCCCTCACTCCTCAAAAGAGATGCTCCATCGGTTGGACCCTACAATTTCTTTGAGTGTTTATATTTATCAAATCAAGGACCATTGAGTAGACAACCAACTTTTCTGTTTTTTTCTGAAGCAAAGAAAGGAAAGGCTGTGTATAAAAGGAACCTGTCAAGGTGCATAGTCCTCTGAATGAAGAACTGCTATGAACTGGCCAAGAAGAAGCCCCCGGAACATCTGACAGCCCATTCCACCAGGACTAAGGCTGCTAACACTGTGCCTATCCTGGCTATCTGTGAAGCTGTGCTATGGGTGTCGGTGCATACATTCACAAAGCACTATTGCAACAAGGAGTATTAGCCCACAGACTGTCTTTGTGATAGTGCATGAGAGTGGATTCTGTCTTCTCTTTATGATTCCTGAGTTATTTACATCCTTTCTAAATTCTGTCATTTCTTTATTACGGCAGGTTCATCCGGTGCAGTAAATGATACTAAACAAATCATAAACTTAGCAGATAGGTTTTAGGCTATTGTCTACGGGGGCATCACCTCCAAAATGGAGAAACAGAGCAATGTGAGTAGCTCTCAACATTCCCTCATGAAAGTAGGATTAGGACCCTACTACATAATTGTCTCCACTCAAAGCAAATGATGATTGCAGCTTGGAGACAAGTCAGAAAGAACCCCATGACCAAACTGTTTTCACTCTGTAAATTAAGAAGTATTGTAAAGGTCCAAGTCCACTGCCTGCATCCCACTACTTAGAACACATTTTAGAGAAATCAGGGGATCACCAGCTAATAAGGTTTCATGTTGGATTAGAGAAGTCCGGCAGTTGAAAGATTGGTTTTTAGTTAGCGCTGGTTTTGTTCCTAAAATAGTGCAATGGGAGGTTCTAACATTTCGGTTAGGATGTAACACAATGTATAACAAAACCTGATTCCTGTAAAAGGATTCAAACAAATTACTGTTTTTGTATATGTAGAGACTTTTAAAAATGTAGAAACATTAATTTGATAGTGGACTGTCGATTAATACTAAGCAAAAGTAAGATGTTTATAAAGCGTTTGTTCTTGATTCGGGGGAGAACATGGCGTCTGCTACCTGAGCAGCCGCTTGCATCCGGAGCACCTATCCTATGCCTAGCATGTAACTCTACCTGGCGCCTTCTGCTGTGAAGTCTTCCGAAGCATTCTGTCAGGAAGTCACTGGTACGAATGAGGGAGAACCAGACGGAAAAGACTATATTCCGCCTTATGTTTTCCCCCTCCTTTATTTACAGCCCTTAAGGAGTGACGCCACAGATGTACCCGTCAGTATAGCGAGAGATCCAGAGAAAGACTGTGGGCCCTTTAAAGAGAACACGGCTACCACCCACGTGGTTGGTCACGTGGGGAAAGAGGAGGCCTCTTATCCGGAAGAGGAAGATCGAAAGGCGAACGAGGAGCAGGGGACGCCGGTGAGACAAGGGAGCGGCAGAGAGGCGATATCAACGGGAGACGTATGCTCGACGTGGAGCAGCAAAGAAGACGGGGAAAGGACAAGCATCACACCGACGAAGGAAGACGACGTCCAGCCATTGCCGAGTAACGCCGAAGAGTCCTGCCATGGCCCCGGAGGATCGTGGCTCACACAGGTGCGTGGGCGCTTACGTGTATACTGGAAGAAAGGAGGGGGAAGTCAGGAAAAATAGGGAGGGCAGCGGGGAAGCGCGTTGAGCAGAGGCATGATCTCAACCTGAAGGCATCTTCCTCACTGTTTGCTCCCATCACGATTCACTCTCCCCCCCTTTTTGCTGTCTATGTTGTTTTTGTTGTTATTTGGGCTCCACAACATTCTCATGTCACAATACTGTGACACGTTTATTTTGCATCGGTGGTCCCCCACACCCTTCCCTATAAGGATATCAATATAAAGTGGCACAAACACTTACCTGAGCCTTTCTTCTCTCTGAGGGGACTGCTGGCCAAGAAGACATCGTCCCAGGAAAGCTTTGTGAAAGACCCTGAAAGAAGAAGAAGAGATATTAGGAGAAGGACAACTTCACCTTGAACTTTTATCATTTTGTTTGTCTGTGCCCATATATATATATATATGTCTGACTAAACAAGACATATCATTCCAGCATAGACTGTGAATGAATGAATGAATGAAAATAAATTTGTACCGCGCAAAACTCAACCCGATGGGCATCAAGGCGCCTAACATAATATGATGAATCACCATGCTGTGCTTAAGCATACGCTTTCCCAAAGAGCCAGGTCTTAAGAGCTTTCTTAAAGAGGGGCAAAGATGATAGATCCTTGAGCTCGAAAGGGAGAGCATTCCATAGCCGAGGGGCCACTGATGCAAAGGCTCTACCTCCCCATCTTGACTTTTTAATGAGGGGGATGACAAGGAGGTTCTGTTGGGAAGATCTAAGGCATCTGCTGGGAGCGTAATTAGAGAGCAGAGATCCCAGTCCGTCAGCCGCTCCTGCTACAAGAGTCTTATAGACTAGGCAAATGATTTTGAAAGAGATGCGTTGCTCAATGGGTAGCCAATGGAGATTCTTCCTGGCTAAAGTGGCGGAGGCAGAGCACGGAAGATCCAGAACAAATTTCGCTGCTGAATTTTGTATTACTTGCAGGCGATGTAGCAATCCCTTGTTAGTCTCTGTGTATAGTGCATTGCAGTAGTCTAAGCGAGAACCGACTAATGCTATGACAGTTTGTTTTCTTGCCTGTGGGGATAAGTAGTGAGCTATTCTACGAAGGATTTTTAGAACTCCCCAACAGGTAGCTACCGTTCTGTGGATCTGTAAATTCATGGCCAGCTCGGTGTCAAAGATGACCCCTAGGTTTTTTGCCGACTGTGAAGGAGTGGGACAAGTTCCTAGTGATGGCGGCCACCATTCACTCGACCAGGCGTCCCTGTCCTTTCCGAAAATCAGCACCTCGGTCTTATCGCCATTCAACTTCAAGGAGTTGAGAGTCATCCAGTCGGCCACCGACTGCATGCAGCTCCTGAAGCTGAGCGCTGTGATGCTGACAGACCGTGACAGGGACACCATGATCTGAGTGTCGTCTGCATACGACACTACCTCCATTCCCTGAGATCTCACTAGTCTAGCAAGTGGGGCTACATATATGTTAAATAGGGACGGACTTAAAGCGGACCCTTGTGGCACCCCACATTGCAGAGACTTTACAGGGGAGAGGTATTTGCCCATTTTGACCCTCTGCTCCCTGAGCTCTAAAAAGGAGGATAGAAGGTTCAGGGCAGGCCCCTCCACCCCCAGCTCCCTCAGTCAAGACGTTAGGACTGAGGGAGAAAGGGTGTCGAATGCAGCGGTCAGATCCAACAGAACCAGCACCGTGGTCTGTCCTTTATCTACATTCATTCTGATGTTATTTGTCACAACTGTGAGTGCAGACTCTGTGCTGTGAAGTTTTCTGAAACCATGTTGGGTCTGATCAAGGAACCCAGAGGAGTCAAGGAATGCAGATAAATGATGATTCAGGTGCATCTCAAGCATTTTGGCTGGGGCAGGTAGAAGAGAAATTGGTCTGAAATTTTTTAGAACTGCAGGATCCAGTGATGGTTTCTTGAGTAGCGGCCTGACAATCGCCTTCTTCCAAGCCGCGGGGAAAACCCCATGACGTAGAGAGCTATTCATGACATCCAAAATTTAGGGAAGGAGGCTGTCCCTACATTCCTTCAGGATTTTAAGCGGACATGGATCCAGGGGAGAAGAGGACTTTGTCCTGTTCAGGAGGAGGTTAAGATTTTCCAAAGTGACAGGAGGGAAATTCATAAGGGTCTTGTCAGGATCCTTTGACCATGTTTCTAGAATTGCCAGATCAGTGGCTATATGCGTTCCCAGCTGCTCCTTCTGTGTTTCCAAATGCATGGAAATATCTACGATTTTAGTGTGGAAGAAGCTTGAGATATTATCGCAAAGCTCCTGAGAGCCTATTATGGGATCAGGTACCTGTAGTGAGCAAAGGGAATCTACGATTTTGAAAAGTTCCCTTGATGATGTCAAGGATGTGGTAATGTTGGAGAAGTGGTCTTGTTTGGTTTTAATGACTGAGGCCTTATAGAGCTTTAGGGAACTTTTGTACATTTCTCTGTCTTTCATGTCCCATGTCCTCCTCCACTGTCTTTCCTGTCTTCTACATTCTTGTCTCATAAGCCTAAGCTGCTCCCCAAACCACGGGGCAGAGGGTTTACGTCTCGCGTCATACCTGGGGGTTGCCGGAGCTAAAATGTCCACTGCCCCATGAATGCAGTCGGCTAATTCCGAGGCTGCTTTCTCTGGGTCCGAAGTCATAGAAAAGGTTCTGAGAAACGGGGCCAGGGAATCATTAGAGATATTTTTATAGTTTCGTTTACACACTCTTGAGGAAAACTGTTTCATGGGAAATTGTTCAATGGCGATGGTAAGTACAATAGGTACTGCTGAGTGGTCAGTCCAAACTAGCTGTTCCGGTGGGGCAGTCGTGATCCGGGAGTCAATGGAGAAAATGACATCCAGCGTATGTCCAGCTCTGTGAGTAGGTTCCCTAACCAACTGTGTGAAACCGCAAGCCTCTAGTGGATCTATCAGGGATATAGTGTCTTTAGATGTAACATCATCTAAATGAAAGTTGAGGTCCCCTAATATGGTAAAATGCGTTTTGCCAGCGTAGGGTTCTAGTAGACTAAACAGGTCACTACTGAAATGTGATCTCAGCCCAGGGGGTCTGTATATCAAAATCCCAGAAAATGACGAAGATGGTGATAATGAAATACAAAAATAGAGGGCCTCAAAAGAGTCTGATGGTTTTTACAAGGCATTAGTTGTACATTTAAGATGAGACCGGTAAAGGATAGCTAAGCCGCCACCTCTCCGTTTGACTCTATCTAATCTCTGTAGGGCATAGTTCTCTGGGATGGCTAGGAGGAGATCGTGTCCCGATGTATCTGTAGCCCAAGTCTCCGTGATAAACACCCATGCTGGGTTTCTCGCTGTCACGAAATCGTGAAAGTAGATGTTATTTTTAATGATGGAACGGGCATTGATCAGATAGCCTTTCTCAACGGTGTCCTCATGAAACAAATGGCGGGGGGACTGGGCATTGTTAATAAACTTGGAGATGGTAGAAGGATTAGACCTGCATGTACAACGCAGATATCCTTCCCGGAGAAAATCCGGTGTGTGTCTGTGATGGCAAGAACGCAAGCTGGGTTTCATGGCTAGCAGATCCTGGCTGGTATATGAGAAGGTTACCTTGGAGAACAGCTCTAAGTCCCCCTTACTCAGCCCGCCCTGCAGCCCGTCCTCAGCGCGGACGGGCGCAGACGGGCTTTCCTCTGGCGCTCCTCCGGCGCGACGCTGCGCGCGTGCGCTGCGCGCTCGCATGCTAATCCCCTAAATAGCGTGTAAAAGTCGTTTTTGGGTCTCCGCATGAACTCACAAGCCCACACATTCTTTTTTGTGTTTTTTTCTTCGTGGTTTTTCCTTTTGCTGCCCTTATTGCTGCCCGGCGTGTTGAGAGCGTGCTGGCCTGGATGTGCGTAGAGACCTCCGGCGCCCTTCATTCGCGCAGCCTTCCTCGCTGGTACGGGCCGCCGCGGAGCTGAGGCATGGCCGCAAAGCGGCGGCTCGCGGGCTCCTCCGGGTCGGCAGCGGCAGCGCCAGCATTAGCAGGTTCTTCGACGCGGTGACCACGAAGCGGGCTGGGGAAGAGCCCGGAGCCGCTTCCGAGGGGCTTACTGCATTGACCACTTTGGGCATCTCACCCCCTCGGCCTGTCTGACATTGGCCCTGTGCAGCATGGGATGTCGCCCCTAGAATTAATTTAGAGGAAATTGCAATCACATTCGCAGGAGGATATGGATGTCCAGGAGGCAATGGATTGTTCCTCTACACAGGTGACGGCGGAGACCGCAAGGACCCCGGGGGCTGGTACAAGGCGAGGCGGCAAGAAAGGTAGGAAACACGAGGGCTGCCCCAGGCTCTGGCTCTTTCAGGGCTTAAAAGAACGAAAAACTAGGAGGTCAGCTGGCGGAGGTGCTGGTCTCGGAAGGTTCTTTTAGCAAGGTAACCTCCAGCGAATGCTCAGCATTTCAAAATTACCCGGTTAAAGGCAGGAGCATAAAAGGGGGAAGGAATAAAAATATGTCCTCACACAGCAAGATCAGGGTTACCCCCTCACTGCGGTCCTTTTTTCGGGTACAACTGGAGGTTTTGATTGTCACAAGGCAGGGAGAGGACCTCAGAGGCGGTTCCGATATCTGCTCCACATCTAGTTTACCTATAGATAACATGGAGCCTGCAGGGTCCCCTCCCAGTGAAAGTGATTTATCTACTATAATTGCTGACTATTTGCCTGAGCCCTCACTGGGAGAAGAAGTGGAGTTGGCTGTCCAGAGCCAAGCTGAAGCTGACAGACAAATAAGTGGAGGGGCAGAGCCAGGCCTTGAGTCTCAAGGCCGGACTGGGACCCTAGCAGCCTCGATGGAATCTCTATTTGCTTCATTAACGGAGGATATTAAGAGAGGTTTCGCCGTATCAGCTGCCAACCAAGGAGAGATAAGGAATTCATGTGAGAACCTAGAGAAGAAGGTGGAGCTCCTAAATTCCAGGACTGAGTCCCCAGAGAAATCTGTGGAAGAACATAAAGCTAATCTGGAGACTGCAGACGCTGAGATTCAGGTCCTTAAAAGAGGGGAAACTGCTCTTCGGGATAGAATGGAGATGCTGGAAAACAACTCCCACAGAAATAATCTCCGTATTATGAACATCCCAGAAGGAAAAGAAGGGTCTAATCTCAAGACATATATTGTCTTGTTGTTTAAGGAAGCCCTGTCGCTCGAAGAGTCAGCAGAGTTTGAAGGAAAAGACATACACAGAATCCATAGGGACCCGTTTCGAATTAACCCAAATAGAGCAAAGCCAAGGAAAATTCTTATTCATTTTCTTATCTACTCCGTAAAGAAAAGAATCTTGAAATTGGCTTTAAAGGCAAAAACGTTAAGGAGCAGAGATATTTCCTTTGAAATTCGTTCAGATCTCTCTAGGGTTACCCTTGAAAGGCAGTGGGAACTAGGTAGAAAGATGGACAATTTCAAGAAGATCGGCACAGTAGTAGAACTTAAATTTCCTGTCTTCCTGAAAGTTATGTATAATAAAAAAATGCACAATATTAGATCAGTCCAGGAGGCAGATGAGCTGCTCGATACCATCAGTAAGGAGGTCCCTTAGTCCCCTAGCGGTAGTCTTTCTCTTTTCTTCCTATTGAGTGTAGTGCAGTTTAGTATGTGGCAAATACTTGTTCATATTGTATTATAGCATTAAACAGTAGGGCCACATATTCTTAGATTCTGAATATATTAATTGGGGAAATAGGAATGAAGAACTGTAGTGGGAATACAGGAATGCAGGAAGATACATGGATGGTGTAGGGTACATATTTACTGTCTTTTATAGCACTTATTTAGTTTTTCTTTTCTGGCATGGGCTGAATTTCTGTCAGGTTTAATTTTCCTTAATTTTTTATTATTTTTTATTACACAGACACAAACAGGATGGGGTGTGAAGCTCCGGGATGCAACACCTGGAAAACCCCGGTCCAGATATATGGGGGTAGAGTTCTCCAAGGGGGGGGGGAGAGGGATGGGTGTGGGACAGGGGAGCATAGGGGGATAACATTTTAAAAAACTAATTCGCCTCAGATTTGTTAGACTTAGTCCAGATATCTCCAGTTGGATTGCGAGGAGATGGATGCCGTTTCTGCCTTGGTTCAGTGCAGGCCAGAAGTCATAGATTTAAATACCATGAAAATACTCCATATACTGTCCTGGAATGTTAATGCCTGCGCGTGAGGTCAAGAAGAGCCAGAATGTTGCAGTACTTGAGAGATTCCCCGGCGCAGGTCATAGTCATCCAGGAGACTCATCTTCTCAAGGTAGAGACCAATGAAATTCTCAAAAGTCAGAAATGGGTGGATTCTTTCATCTGCACTAACCAGACGGCCAACATTAGAGGGGTTCTGATTCTCTTTAAAAAGCAAGCCAAGGCCAAGCTTTTACAGCACAGGGAAGACCCAGGTGGCAGGTTGGTGATACTGAAGATTACTTTAATGGGCATCCTTCCTACTTTGGTCGGGTATTATGGCCCGAACCAGGATGACCCTTCTTTTCTTAAACCAATCTTTTCACATCTTCTGAATTTTCCAGAACCAGTGATTTGGGCAGGAGACTATATTATTGTTCTCACCCTAAAATTGATAAATCCCCAAACAGGAGAGCGGCAGTCCCCTCAAGATTTAGGGCGTATCTCCAGACTATGATGTCCCAAACGGGTCTTTGTGACATATGGAGGAAAAGGTCAGGTAAGCAATTGGGAGTATCTTTTAGAAATTTCAAGTATAGACATAAGTCAAGAATAGATTATATCTTGCTTAGTCATAGCCTCAGGGGTAGGGTTAAAGATATAATATACTTGCCATCTCATCTGTCGGACCACTCAGGCATTTTATTAGATCTTGACTAGGCACAGCCCCAGCAGACCAGAGCATGGTCCTTCGATCGACCATTACTCCTTGAAGAGGAAAAGATGGCCTTTCTCTCTCGAGAGAGAGACTGATCTATTCTTGAGAATCAATCTAGGTACAGCAGATATCACCACGGTCTGGGACATTCTCAAAGTTTTTTTGAGGGGTATTATCACCAACAGATCGAGTTATAGGAGCAAAAAGTATAGGTAAGAGACTACAGCCTTGGAGGCAGAAATAAGGGAAGTAGAGGCAAAACTAAATAGTCAGGCTGGACTGGGTATGAAGAAAGATCTAGATAAACATAAAAAATTTAAGGAACAGCTGGAGGGCATACTTCAAACGAGGCTCATGCGCAGATGGGAGGCAAGCAAGATCGCCCATTTCGAGTATGGGGAAGGGGCAGGACAGTTACTTGCTTGGAAAGTTAAAGCAGACCAACTCCGAAACCATTAAAGGAAATATCTGTGGGAGATGGTGCAGTTTCCTTATTCTCCGACAAAGGAATCGGTGAGGCCTTTTTTGAATATTTCCAGGATATATATAAAGAGCTCTGTGTAGAAGATAGGCCTAAAGTAAAGAAATGGTTGGATAGGACTATACTAACATCTATTAGTCCTAAACAACAACAAGACTTAGAGCAAGCCATCACACAAGAGGAAGTGAAAAAAGCTATGGCGGTCTGTAAAAAGGGTAAAGCTGCAGGCCCCGACGGGCTACCAGCCTAATTATATAGATCCTTGGGGGAGGTTATAATCCCGCTATTAACCTAATTATTTAATAAGATACCACTGGAGGGAATAAGCCCGCCCGAATCTTGGAATGACTCCACAGTAGTCCTGATTCTTAAACCCGGCAAAAATCCAGCCAGCTGTGGGTCATATCGACCCATATCGCTTTTGAATGTCGACTATAAAATCTTCGCTTCCATTTTAGCAGCTAGGCTGGGGTTGGTGGCAAATGACATCCTCCACTTGGATCAAAAAGGGTTTGTGAAAGGAAGACAACTAGCAGAGCTCAAATATGATCTGGTTGGTGCAATAAATATTGCTTCCACCTATTCACTCCCGCTTGCAGCCCTAACTCTGGACGCCACCAAGGCTTTCAACAGGGTGAATTGGGTATACCTGTCGGAAGTCATGGAAAGATTCAATTTGGGCGATAAGTTTCGTTGTACCATCCAGTTGCTATATCAAGCACCGTCAGCCAGGTTATTGGTCACTGGAAACCTGACCAAAGCACTTAGGATAACTAGGGGCACCCGACAGGGCTGTCCTCTCTCCCCTCTACTTTTTGATATGTATATAGAGCCTTGCGCTCAAACGCTTAGAGAAGATCCTAGCATTGTGCCTTTTAGACATGGTGAATGGGAGAGGAGGGTGGCCCTGTATGCGGATGACATCCTGATACTTTCGGCAGATTTGGACACAACCTTTCCGGCAGTCATCAGATTGGCAGAGGAATTTGGGCAGGTCTCGGGCTATGAGGAGAATGCCGGAAAGACCGAGATTATGACCTGGAATATTATGGGAACTCAACACCAGGTTAGTCCTAGCATGCGATACTTGGGGGTCAGAATTGTCCAAGATGAAGCTAAAATTGCAGAAGCCAACTCAGCGTGCGTCTCAAGGGAGTGCCAAAAACAGATAAAGTCATGGGCCCACCTCCCTTTAACCATCTTGGGGAGGGTGAATCTGGTCAAAATGGCTATATTACCAAAGATCACCTTTCTCTTTAATACAATCTCCCTACATTTTAACAAACGTACCATCGATAAATTCCAGCAGGAAATAAATTCCTTTATCTGGGTATATAGAACTACCAGAATAGCTTGGAAAAAACTAATGCATAGGGGAGAGAAAGGGGGTCTTGTGCTACCTGACCTACAGTATTATGCTTGGGCGTTTCAACTTTCACATTCCCGGATGCTATTAAAAATGCCTGTAAGTACTGGGGAGGAGGCATGCTTCTGGCCATGTTAAGAGGGGCTGGTTTACCGGAAGAGGGCTTTATGTTTAAATTCGGGGATCAAAAATTGTTTAAGAAGGTCAAACTTAAGGTCCTTAAGGCATTCGCCAGAATATGGGCTAGACTAAAATATTTGGTGGGTCTTAACTATTTCTCAAATCTAGCGCCACTTCAGGATTCACCGGGCTCGCCGGAATGCCTCCAGGACAGATTGGCTGTACCACTCAAAGAAGCAGGGCTAAAAGTATGGGGAGACCTAGTTGGTGAAGAAACATTTATCTCATGGAAAGAACTAAGAGAGAGAGTGGGTCTGTGTCTTTCAAAATTCAAGTACATCCAGTTGCAGAGTTGGGTACAATCCTAGATAAGACAGAACAAATCCATATGTGGGGGCAATAGTCTTGAGCAACAGTTAGTCGAGAGGACAGCGGGCAAGAAAGAGGTTTCCGACTGGTACTGGGCTATAGAGGAGGCTGTGGACGGCGAATTCAAACTTGCAAATGAAATGTGGAGTGAACATATTCCAAGTTCACAGTGTGAACTTCTGTGGCAAAACTCATTTAAAACTCTCTTTAGTATAGTAAAACCTGCCTGGCTGAAGAGAAACCACTTCACTGGGCACAGGGCCTATTTATCTCCTCTCAGGTTATCTAAATGTTTAAATGGGTCCCAAGTAATTTGTAAGAAGTGTTGTCTGGTTGAAGCCTCTGACATACATATGTTCAAAGACTGCCCCGCCATCGCCTTATTCTGGGAAGAAGTACGGAATACGTTGGAAAACATCTTGAGTGCCCCAATCTAAAATGACTTAACCCTGATAATTTTTGGTATTAATAGTCAAATCGCCGGTTTTGCTAGATCTCTCCTATTTTATGCTATGTTGCTGCCCAGGAGGCAAATATGTAAGCATTGGATAGATCCTGCGCCTCCCACCCATTCAGAATGGTTGACATCACTATACGAGTCAGTCAGTCAGTCAGAAAGTCTTTATTCGGTTTAAGTGCAAACCATAAAAGCATACTACAATAAATACAGTTAAAAATACAAAATTCATTATAGAGGATTACTACATCTAAAAAACACATTGACACAAATAGATTTAACAGGGCAACGTGTCCAGTTAAAAACATTAAAAAGGGTACAGTTCATTTCTTCAAGGTGCGAATTACCACAGTTAAAAAATTCGCAATGTTAAAAGTTTCCCATACATCATTTAACAACTGAAGATATAAAAGAGCAGGTCTCACTTGAAAAAAACCTTTGTTTCTTAATATAGGAAATAAAAAGCGTTTCCTAATATCAATAAAGTGCTCACAAAAGAAGAAAAAGTGTGTCATATCCTGAATGGAAAAATTATCACAAGAACAAGGGCCAAGGTCCAGGGCCCTTTTCCAACCTTTCTTATCTCCAAACAGGAGATGTAATTGATTTAATCTAAATCTAGTTAGAAGAAAACGGTGATTTGCATTTGTGACAAATCCTAAATATGGTTCCATGGAGGGTGTTGTTTTGCAGAGCTGGTGGGCCCTAACGGTGCCCTTAACCAGCTCATTCCCTTCCCTGTCCATGGTAGAAATGTACATAAATGTTTCTTTACACCATTTAATGTCACCTTTTACCAGGGTCTCTGGGGATTGAAATAATTCAGGTCTGCCAAGCTCAGTAGCCAGGTTCCGAATATATTTCAGCCAGGGTATACGCAACCCATAGTCCAGCAATGTACAGTCTCTCAAAATTGTATGATTCAAGTGTAGATCCGGGTTAAGCCAGATGCTAATCCATTTCAATAGCGGGGCCAGGGCAATACTATCTTCTAGAAAACCGATTCCAAGTTCCTGGTGGACATTATAGTTAGCAGTTGAGATCGGGACTGAAAGGAGGTTTTTTAAAAACCTATCCTCGACAGTCTGAATGCTTTTGGCATTTTTAATGCCCCAAATCTCAGCTCCATATAAAGCTATAGAGAGACACTTGGCTTTATAAACCTGGATAAGGGCCCTCATTGGTCTGGCACCTAGCTTTCTGGCAAAACCCAGAACACCCACAGTTGCTCTTGAAAAAACAATCTTTTTTGCTGTTATTTGGGTTACCCAAGAATCTTGGTCGTCAAAAATAACGCCCAAATAAGGAAAAGAAGATACCCTGGATAATTGGTGACCCCCGCATTTAAAGGTTTTAGATTTGGCAGATTTGGGGCCGATAACCATGACATGTGATTTAGCAAAATTAACAGATAAATCCAAAGCCTTCATAAAATCAGCAAATGAATCGAGCAGTAGCTGGAGGCCCACTCCCGTTCTTGCGACTAGGGCGGCGTCATCAGCATATAAAAGGGCAGGGATTAAACATTTCCCTGCACGGGGGATATCGTTACAAGAGGCGATTAGGGTATTGTCTAGTTCGTTTATGTACAGTGTAAAAAGAAGAGGTGCCAAAATGCACCCCTGTCTAACCCCATTTGATATGGGTATATCTTTTGTACAGTTACCCCTTTGGTCATAACGAACTGTTGCTGATAACTCTCTATGTAGATCCGCTAAGAAGTAGACGATGTCTTTGTCTACTCCAAGGGATAGGAGCAGGGACCACAATTTTGACCTATTTACACGGTCGAAGGCCGATGACAAATCCATGAAGGCAACCAACAAGGTTCCCTTCTTGGCCACCGTGTACTTGCCAATTAATAGTTGTAGATTTAGACATTGGTCTATGGTACCCATCCCTTTTCTCAATCCGTACTGGACCTTAGAGAGTTTTCCCGATTCCTCTAGCCAACCATTCAGTTGGGCAAGGACCACCCTCCCCAGTACTTTCACGGAAGAATCTATAAGGGAGATTGGACGGTAGCAGCTCGGGTCGCCTCTATCACCCTTTTTAAAAATGGGAATGATGACAGATTTCGCCCACGTCGACGGTAGGCCCAGTTGACATGCGTTTGTAAAAACATTAAATAAGATTTTGGACCAGATTTTAATATCTGATTTAAAAAGATCTGCCGGGACTCCGTCAGGTCCCGGCGCCTTATTGCTTGTCATTTGCATGATGGCATTTGTGACCTCTAGTTCTGTGAAAGACAGGGTATAACTCTCCAGGTTAAGTGAGGACGCCACCCTCGGGCCATCTCCATCATACACCTGTTTAAAATGGGTAAACCACTTATCTTCTTGAATACCGCAATCAAGCTCATTATTACTTTTGCCATTAAAAAAAGGCTTGTTTACGATAGACCAAAATTTAGCACTATTTTTGATAACGTCAACGGACAGGAGTTCATTCCATGCTTCATCCCTAATTTCATTTTTACGCTTATTCTGAGCCATTTTATAGGCCTTCCTACATATAGCAATATCTGCTCTATCTGTTGGGACCGCTTTCAGAGCTCTCATTAACTTCCGTTGGGCTGATGATCAGCTGTGATCGAACCATTTCTCCCCATTAGTGGGTTTAGCCTTACATACTTTTTTAAGATCACTATTTACTTGACTGCAAATTTTATCTTTAGCTGTCAGGACTGCTTCACCAAGGATCCCATCTTGCAGACACAAGTGAATTTCATCCCCAACCATTCCCCACAAGTTCTCATTAAAATCCTTTGGGACCACCTGACACCATTTCAGGTGGCGTGTTTGGTCAGTTGGCCTTATGTCCAGAGTTCTGACAGTGGGATTATCAGATTCTCTTTTCTTAAGATCATCAGTCAGGATTAACTGGACGGGATTGTGATCGCTATAGATAGACCAATTTACCTTATATTGACTTACATTATCTGCTAAATTAGAGCTAACAAAAATGTAGTCAATGGTGGAACCTAAGCCATTTCCTTTGTAGGTTGTATACGAGTCATCCAAGATGGACCTGTCCAGAGCTTGCAATAGGAAAAAGATCGCATATTGGGACTTGCTGCTTCAATGGAAATAAGCCAAGAATGAAAGTGTGCAATCCATCTATGTACCCTCGCTTTACTTATACTCTTATGATGGGCGGGTCCTATGATTATGCCTCCTGGTTACTCCTTGGATCATGTCGGGCTTCCCTGTGCCAACGAAGGTGTCCATCAGGTTCTTGCAGACCTTGCTGGAGTGAAACCTCTCCCCTCTTCGTGGGGAAGTAACATTGAGGTCTGACAATGTACCTTTACTGACTGAAGGCACTGAGAGATTCCATCATAAAGCCTACGTCTCCCCGGATCGTTGAGTAAAGGTACGGACAGACGGTATGTTCAATGTGGTTGGAGGCGAATGAGGACAAAAAAAAAAAAAAGGTTTTATTCTTAAAGTATATGACCTGAACACGTGATATCGTTTTGAATCATTTAATTAATATGAATTTTTTTTTTACCTTGAAATTGGTCTTGGATGCTTTTTATTTGCTTTTAAAAATCTTTGTATTTGAAAATGTATGGACAAATTTGTCTGACAAAATGTATATTTGGAAGGTAGGCAGGTTGGTGTTTAGGTTAGGTCCGTCTTCGCCAAGGTTGTACCTTTTCCTACGGTTGCATCTTTCTTTCATTTCAAAAGAAGTGCTTTCGGATCTATCCTCCCCTGAAGAGCTTGTACAGCGTTCTTTAGAAGAGCAGTTTTGATTTATTTGGAAAAAGAGGATTCTTTTTGAAGTGTTGATAATGTTTGTGTTAATTTTAGCCCAGCAAGGAAAGCTTTCAAACCCTCTACATCTACTCCCAGACACTGGGTGAGATTGTGCATTTCTTGGCCTTAAAAGATCCAGAAGATTGCTTGTCCTGTTGGGGTGCAGGGTCTTCTCAGGGCATGTCAGCTTTCTATGTGGAAGCAGAGAGAGATTCGCTGGTAGAGATTTGTAGGACCATGACATGAGCAATCCTTCCACTTCAGCAGGCGTTATCCTCTTCAGCTGGAAGGTACTGGTGCTGTTGAGTTTGGATCGATATTTCTTTCTGCTCTGAAATCATTGCATGTCTATCTATAGTTGTTGCTGGTTGTTAGCAGTGTCTGCATCAGCCAAGTTAAGGGTTTGCTCTGATATCCTCCATAGCACAAAGGCGGGAACAAGGAATGGGAAGATGAGGTGTGTTTACATTTGTCCGTATTGTTTTATGTGTAACTGTGCTATAACCTATTGTTGTGGGTTGGTGCATCTTCCTTATTACTGTTCTGTCCCTTGCTGCTCAGCCATGAATGATGTCACTTGGAATGTTGAGTGTGTGGGACTGGAGGAGATGGCACAGTTGGAAGAGATGGGCTGAGCAGCAGGGAGGCTGCTCCTGGTGGGGCTTTATATGGGCATTACATGGACTTTGTAACTTAACAAATAAACCTACAACTTGTTTTATGTGACCTGTCTACGAGACAATCCTCATTTTAACACTGGCGACGATTTGGGCGAACCTACTGCTATTTCAATGGATTATGGATTATGAAGTTTAAAGGATTTTCAAGAAAAAGGAACTTAAAGAGAAATTACAAGAGAAATTGAGGAAGCTGACACTCAAGGGCCCCACCAGTGACCACTCCATCGGTCGCCCTAATATGTAAGTGCCAGTTCTTTATGAATTTTCCTTCTCTGTACAAGAATCTCTAGTTCAATTCAAGTGAAAGAGAACCTACATGTTGAGGGAGGATGGCTGTGAATGCCCTTTCATGTTCTACTGCCTTGGAGGTGTTACTCTTGTCCAGCTTTTTTTCTACTGTTGTGGGACAAGCTACTAATTTGGTGTGGGCTGTTGGGCGCATATCTCCTGAGTGAAGACTGCGTCTGATTTGAGCAGAATCTGCTTTCGATTTCGGAAGCGCATGTCTCCAAGCCGATAAGGAGCTGTGTGGAGTGTCAAGCAGCCCGTCAAGGAGCAGCACTTCTGAGAGGATTTATCACTAGACGACGTGGAGCAACGCAAGTAATCAGGCACTGATTACCTCTCAACTGGCTGGTGAGGAGCAGTTGTGGGGTGTTGGGCTGTGAATTGTGCCTACTGCAACAGAGACGCGCTGTAAGGAGAAGGAACTGCGCAAGTGAGGTGTGCGAGGGCTTTGGCAGACGTCTAGCGACGAAGTGTAACCTCAGACTGTGCTCTTTTGGCAATTGAGGTCATTGTAGCAAGCAGAGTGTGACCTACGATATTGAAGGTAAAATCAGCTGTGCTAATCTAGGGAATTGAGGTTATTTAGGCAGCTGCCATCCACTAGGATTCACTGTGCAAGGGTGGCGGTGTTTGTTCAGTAACATTGAGTACTTTCTTGCCGTTTTTGCCTATAGCACTTTCGGTTGTACTATGGCAGTTGAAACGTTATCACTCTTTCAAACATGCCACGAGCCGTCCACAGCACTCAGCGCGTGCCGTCTTACTTGCGTTCTGCTGTTCAGCCATTACTCCGTGGGATCCTCAGTGACGTGTGGCTCATGGCTCTTATTGACGTTCTTGAGCACGGTGATGTCGGGAGCCATCCGGCGCGGCGTCACCGGTGCGTGCCGCCATTTTGGGATTGGCATTTCCTGTTTCGCCACCCACACATCGTTTTCCAGTGCCAGTTATGGACATTTTGTCGTGTGGAGACGGCAAATGCAGGTACTCTTTTGGTGTTTGGTGGAGGAAGAGGTGGACAGCGGTTGGCGGATAAGATGTAGGCAGCAGTTGGCAGTTTGGATACCGGCGTTGTGCTCGAGTCTACAACACCGGCGGCGCTGGGTTGCCATGAGAGGTGTGGGCTGCATTGTGTGGAGGTCTTCTGTGGGGATCGTTGGGTTGGGAGAACCTTGTAAACCGTGTTTTTGACTCTACTTCATGCACAGTTGTTGGGAAGCATCCAATAGAGATGTTTTTTTTTTAGCGCTGTGTGGGGACACTGTCTGGGGTGAACTTGCTGCGCAGCAGCGAATCGGAGGGCGGCAGTTGCATGCAGCTCTTGAAAAGGTTTTCTTTTTATGTCAAAGCCTCGGGTGAAAGTTCGCTCACCGGTGTTCCCTGTATCTTTTCTTGTTTTTGTGTTCATTGTTTTTTTTTCTCTATTATGGCTGTGTTAATACTTATTTATGCTCTAGTAGTTGTCTTCAAAGTAACATGGTTTTTTTTTGCATAATGTATGCTTAACTTGCAATCGTCAAGGGAGTTGTGTTCCCTATTACGGTGTTCTTCTGGGAGGTGAATTCCCCTATAGGGAGGTGTGTTTACCCTATTACAGTGTTTTGAGTTTTGGAGTATCATAGGGAGGTGTATTTTCCCTATTACAATGTTCGGTGAGTCTTTGGGAGGTGTTTTCCCCTATAGGGAGGTGTGTTTACCCTATTACAGTTTTCAGAGTTTCATAGGGAGGTGAGTTCCCCTATTACAATGTTCTGTGTGTCTAAGGGAGGTGTATTCCCCAATAGGGAGGTGTGATTCCCCTATTACGTTGTTTTAGTTTCAAAGGGAGGTGTATTCCCCTATAGGGTGGTGTGTTTACCCTATTACTGTTAGTTTGTTGGTGGTGAGTATCCAACTGATTAGTTTCCCTAGGGAGGGGGATGGGGTTCATTTATTTCTTTGCATTCTTTTGCTATAGATATTTTCTTGCGAGTATTTTCTGATTCGATGTATGTATTCGATTTATGTAAGCAAAGTTATTTTGTGCTATCCTGACTTAATGCATTTATATCTTTTTGCTTAGTTTTCCTAAGGAAGGGAGATGTGCTATAACCTATGGTTGTGGGTTGGTGCATCTTCCTTATTACTGTTCTGTCCCTTGCTGCTCAGCCATGAATGATGTCACTTGGAATGTTGAGTGTGTGGGACTGGAGGAGATGGCAGTTGGAAGAGATGGGCTGAGCAGCAGGGAGGCTGCTCCTGGTGGGGCTTTATATGGGCATTACATGGACTTTGTAACTTAACAAATAAACCTACAACTTGTTCTATGTGACCTGTCTACGAGACAATCCTCATTTTAACAAACTGTTATAGTTTTTGTTTGAAAAGCCGAATATAGCCTTATAGCCCGCCGTAGCGGGCTATACCGGCTATTAAAGACCCGCTGCAGCGTTAAAGTCCCGAGCCGAAGGCGAGGGACTTTAACAAAAGCAGCGGGACTTTAATAGCGGTATAGCCCTGCTACGAAGGGCTATAAGGCTATTAGAACATTCTGCCACTAGAGGGCAGAATGTTCTAATAAATTAAACAAAGGTTTCTCGAAGCTCGAGGGGATTTAAATCCCCTCGAGCTTCGAGAGGCTTTTGTAAAACATTGGAATGTTAAAGGCCCGTAGAAGCATGGAGCACTCCATTGTCTACAATGGAGTGCTCCACATTCCAATGTTCTAATAAAGTATATGATGGTGACGATGGTAAATTCCTTCTTCAATTCATAATTGCATCCATCCCTCCCTTTCGGTCTTAGCATGGTCGCGAGCCTATAGCGCGGGTTGTGTTCAGGGTCAGTGATGGGGATCTACAGACTAGATTCATTCTAAGAAGGGGGATTGGGCCACAGACTGCCTGTTAGTGAGAGGCAGACTCCCCTGCGTGGTGCACAGGCTTCAACGAGGAATAATGGGCTTACAATGATGGGATTCTAGGGAGTAATTTGTCATTATGATCATGTCTCCACCCACTTATTGGATGAAGTAAACATTGTCAATTTTCCTAAGGTCCTCGAAAGTGGAAATGGCCCCGTGCTTTTCTTCATCTTAGATGTGGCAGGGAAAATTGTTTTTGATTAAAAAACAGAGAAATGCCGCAGGCCCTGATTTAGTTTGATTGGTTTCTTTGCATTGATATTCTGATTTTGGCCACATATGTGTCCACTCTCTTTAAAGAAAATTCGTAGAATTCTTTGTTACAGTTCCCTAGGACAGCCGGCCACTATTGTTCCAACATATATCAAGGTTGGCAAATCCAATAAGTGTTGCTATTAACAGGAGAGTGCTGGCATGTTGGTTTTGCCAGTGCTTTTTTATTTCACTGATATTATATGGGCCTGAACCATTTTGTAGTAGTTAAATAAAATAAAAAAATTAAAATACATGCTGGTGCATCACAGTGCATAGGTTGTGTGCAGGCCTTGCAGTGAGCGGCTTAGATGACCAGCCTGTGCTCACATATATCTGCATATGTCACCAAGCAAGCGCATAATGCATATGTCTTGATGACTGGCAGCCACCTTGGATTTTTTTAATTTTACAGATGTGATGTGGTTGACATGTTAGAACAATATAACAAAAAAAACGAAATTGTTGTCCGAGGGAGTGCATAATAATTAAAAGCAAAAAGCTGGGAGCACAAGATTTCACATCCACATGTGATGCGCCGAAAGCCAGCGCCATTGTTTGGAGTATTGCTTAAAGGATGAAATATATGTTTTATTCTTGTTACATCCTCATACAACAGCATGAGGAAAGGTTGTTCAGCCTTTTTCGTTAGAATGTGGTGTCCATAGTAGGAAATCTGCCACTAAGGCTCTAACAATTCATAATGGCCTTGCACGTTTTATCCTGACGGTTTGGAAAATCTGGAGTGCCGAATGAATATCGACCCGAGAATATCAATGGAACGCAGCATCGAGGACAGCATGCCCCCAAAAATATTGACAGGTAAGAAAGTCTAGATTTTCTATACCTAACTCCACATATGTGTGTGTACCGATGCGGTCATGTATCTACAAGGTATGTAGACGTGGAGTTAGAAATAGGAAATCCATATTCCCCTATGTGCGCTTACCTTTCGATTCTGTCCTCGATTTTCTTGTGCCACAGTATTCTGGGCGTCGATATGTGTGGTGGCCTGGTGAAGGCCACAACTTGCAGGGAAACACTTGCTGCAAAGAGACCCAGGTACACGGTACGATGCTTAACCGGAAAGACCCCGAGCGGTCTTCCGTAACTTTATTTATATCCCCGAGGCAAGCCCGCCTCGAGGGGTGGGGGATGCATGTATGGTGTATTACATTGTATGGTAGAGGCCGAGTGGCTCTCTACATCCCTCCAACAGTTTAGATAATGTCCACATATCAGTGCTCTCCACTTAAGGCGAGGGGCACATAAAGTCTCTGAGTCTTTGGCTCAGAGCCGGGTTACCTCGCAAACGGGATCCTGCTCCTCTGCTGGAGTCACCTCTGTCCTCCAGGCTCCTGGAGACGGGTTCTTCTCTATAGGCTCGGATTTCCTGGTGGCTGCCTGTGTTGTGCTCTGGTTCACCTTGTTGTCCGTCCTCACGTCTCCTTGGAGATCCCCTCTCCAGCTCTGGCGACCAGTCCGGGGTTTCGTCACCCTCCGTTCCTGTTTCTTCGTTGTCCTGTTCTCCTGCGAGTGTCTCCGGAACCTTCTTGAAATACGCATTCCTCGTCACTCTCGCGTCTCCTCTTCCGGCCGTGATCATAGTTCCTTTTGTTGCTAACACCGTCCACACCTCCGGTTCGAAGGGTGTGCGGAATTTCCATCCCGGGTGTCGATCTTTCACTACCACATGTCTCCCGCTACTAGGTGGTGTTCTCAATCTCTCCGATATTCGCTGGCCTTGTTGTTCGTCTTTTCCCTTCGGCCTTGCACTGCCTCGTCATCGTGTGCTGGTGGGTTCCAGGACGGGTCGGTCGGTATCGCTTCTCGTGGGGCTTCTTTGAAAAGGAGATGGGCTGGGGCGCATTTCGTTGTGCAGTGAGGTGTGTGTCGATAGGCGTCAAGAAACTTGGTCAAGGCTATCTCCACATCTTGTCCTTGTTCTATGGTGATACGCAGGACCCTATTCAGAGTGCGCATCAGTCTCTCAACATTCCCATTCGCCTGTGGCCACAGAGGAGTTATCCGCCGGTGTTTGATCGCTCACTTCGCCAAGTATTCTCTGAATTCTTGGCCTTGGAAGGGCGGCCCGTTGTCCGATCGGATTTCTTTGGGGTTCCGTAGCATGGCGAACGTTTTTTCCAGAGCCATCCGTATGTGTTGGAACGACGTAGACTCCACTATCTCCACTACAGGGAATTTCGTGTAGGCATCCACAAGTACTAGCATTTGTCTCCCATCCGGAAAACTGCCGAAGTCCACACTCACCTTGGACCACGGGTGATGACACGGTTCTTCGGTGAGGACGGGCGCCGCCGGTGGGTCACCCCCTGTGATCGTGCATGCTCGGCATCTCCGTACCAGCTCTTCTACTTTTGTATCCATGGTTGGAAACCAGACTTTGTTCCTGAGTCGTGCCTTGGTTTTCGCCATGCCCTGATGGCCTTCGTGTGCCAGTTGCAGGAAGCGCCCCTGCAATGTTCTCGGGACGACTAGGAGGTGGCCTCTCAGGACTGCGCCACACTCTCCTATGCTTAGCTCATGACGAACTTGCCACAGCTGTTGCTGCGCGTGCTGCTCTTCATCCGTGAGCGTTTTGTTTCCTTCCAGGAACCTCTTCCAGTCGTGAGATGCCATGGCTTTCTTGACCTTGGCCAGGGTCTCGTCCTTGTCTGTGGCTTGGCCAACTTCTTCCAGGGTCACCGCATCCGGGCAAGCATCTCGGACTATCATCTGCACGTACGCGTCGGAGTATCTAACGTCTGTGGGGACGCATGCCGGGGGGAGGTCCTCCGGGTGACGGGATAGGTAGTCCGCAGGGTTGTGGGCTCCTGGGCGGAAAGACACCGTGAATCTGTACTGCTGCAGCTGTACTGCCCATTGTTCAATGCGTGGTGGTGCTAGCCGTGTGGTTCCTCAAAACAGTGGGACTAGTGGCTTGTGGTCCGTGATCACTTTGAAGTCTTGCCCGAACAAGTATAAGTTGGCATGCCCACTTTATTGCCAAGGCTTCTCGTTCTATTTGCGCGTACCTCGTCTCTGTGTCAGAGAGCGCACGACTGGCATAGGCAACTGGTTTCCATGTCTCTCCTTCGTGTTCTTGCAACAGCACTGCTCCAAGGCCCACCGGGCTTGCGTCTACGACCAGTTCAGTCGGCCTTCCGGGGCGGAAATAGGCCATGACCGTGTCGTCTTGCAACGCCGCCTTTATCTTCGCGAATGCTGCATTAGCTTCCACCGTCCATAGCCAGGGCTGGTCACTGCGTGTTAGGACGCGAAGGGGTTCAGACAGGGCAGCTAGTTTTGGGATGAATCTGCCGCAGTACGTTGCCATCCCGAGGAAGCTCCTCACTTCGGTGGGTGACTTGGGGATACTGGCCGACCGCAGGGCAACCGCCTTCTTCGGATCTAGGCCTTCTCGCGTGAACGTGTACCCGAACACGCACTTCTCCTTGTGTAGTGTCAGGCCATGGTCGCTGAGCCGTTGGAGTTTTGCTCTCAATTGGGCGTGATGGTCTTCGAGTGTACACGAGAATACCAGGATATCATCGCTCAGACTGATTACTCCTGTTAGGCCTGACAGCGTTTCCCTAATGGCATTCTGAAATACCTCCGCCGCCGAAGACACTCCAAAGCTGAGCCGCTTGTATCTTCTGAGGCCCACATATGTCGCGAAGGTCGTAATGTACCTGCTGTTTTGTTCTAGCTCCAGCTGGTGGTACCCCGTGTTAAGGTCCAGTTTTGAAAACCATTTAGCGCCATTAAGGTCCGCTATGATGTCGTCCATGGTTGTTGTCACATGGCGTTCTCTTTTGACCACAGCGTTGGGTAGCCTCATATCGACGCATAGCTGAATCGCTCCCGGTTGCTTTGGTTTCGGAGCGACCACTAGCGGAGACACCCAGGGTGTGGGACCAGTGACCTTCTCAATGACGTCTAGCTCTTCGAGCTTTGCCAACTCCGCTTCAACCTGGGGCCTTAAGTTATACGGTATCCTTCGGTGACGTAGGGCTACCGGTTTGATCGTGGGGTCTATGTGGAGCCGAAACTGTTTTCCCTTCAATTTTCCTAGCCCTGTGAAAAGTTCGGGAAACTCCTGCATGATGTCTTCGGCGTGCGCATCATGTACTTCGTTCGTGAAGAACACAAGTCCCAAGTCCTCCGCTGTGTGGCAGCTCAGGAGTGTGCCCTTCCTACCTTCCGTTACGTGGAACCTGGCCGTGGTGGTGCGAGGACCGCTGGTGACCGTCGTCTCAAAGGTACCTCTTAGGGGAAGGGGGTTGACGCCTCCATACGCGTATATTCTTGCTTTGGTCGGTAGCAGGGAGGGTTGGTGCGCCAATGCTTCGAATTGTTGGGAGTCCATGATGTTCACCGTCGCCCCGGTGTCTATGAGCGCCTGGAGATCGGTACCCAGTATCCTGCGCCGGCTTCCCGATTGTCCAACGAAGGAGGCATAGTAAATCTCGTCGTCTTCGTCTTCCAGGTCGAGATTCTGGTGTCCTTTCGCGTCGTCCGGGTCAGCTATTGATAGTTGCCGGACCCTTTGTGTGAACCCTCTCGGTCTTCTTGGGGCAAACCGTGATTGACCACTGCGGCACACCTTCGCGTAGTGATTCAATTTACCACACCGGGAACATTCTCGTCCCTTGGCTCCGCACGTTGCCGTGGGAGGGTGATCTTCTCCGCAATTCCCGCAGGATCCTCCAGGTGGCGGTTTTGCCCTGACTGGTGCGAACGTTGGTCGCCTGTGGTTCACGTCGACGCGTTCTTCCTTAACCTGAGGGGCCCGTGTGCTGCTTTGCGCCGGAGGTGGTTTGTGGAGAGCTGCAGCCATTTCTTCCGCCCTGACGTCAGAAAGTTCATGTGACCTAGCTAGCACAAGAATTTGGTCCATTTTGATGCCGGGCTGACGTAGTATGAGCTTCCTGAGCAGTGTGGATTTGCAGCCCAGTATGATCTGGTTTCTAATCTCCGCTCTCTGGTCGGCGAAGCCGCACGTGGCCGCGAGTCTCCTCAGACGTGCATGAAACATGTCGACTGACTCATCCTCTAATTGTAAGGAGCGTTGAAATTTGAATTTCTCAAAGTGCGGGTTGAGTTGCGGGTCGAAATGCCGATTGAGAGCCGCAACCGCCGCATTGTAATCATCCGTGTTCCCTGTGTTCGGGAGAGTCTCAAATAGATCATAAATCTCTGGTCCCCCATAGAAGATTAGCAGGGAGCGCTTCACTGTGCCGTCCGCTTCACGGGTCCCCGTGTAATAGTTGTTGAGCTGGCCTACCCATGCTCGCCAGCGGGGGGCTGCGGTGGCTGGATCCGCCAATTCGCTGAAAGGCGCGAGCTGGTGGCGGGTTGCTCATGTTTGGCGGCCGGACACTCCGGTGCGCCGAGTATTACACCCGTGAGGATCGGTGGGGCTGGGAGTGCACGTGGCGCCCATGCGTGTGAGCAGCGACAGACTGCCTGGTGCGCGCACTCAGCGTACTCACTCCGATGCAGGGTGTCCCGAATTCCTGAAGCAGTCGGCTCCTGGCGGCTGGCAGGGAGAAGGTGGCCCACTCACATCACCGATGCGACAATCAGCAGCGGCGGGACCCAGCCGTGGCCACCGGGGACCTTGTTGCAGCCAATGCTTGTTGGATGGGCCTTTGCTGTGGCCAATGCGTGTTTGGTGAAGGAACAGCACATGCACGCTGAGGCGTCTTGGCTGCCGGTCTGATTTCCCCTCTGTGCACTGTGGTGCGATGTCCCCGCTCCGCTGACACCAGCGGACGCTCCGGCAGCCACGTGGTCGAGGTAGGCTTTAGCGGATGAGGGTTCAAACCGCGGCGGCTGGTGGAGACGTTATAGCATGCCTGTGCCCGCTGACGGATGCCGGTGAGGCCGCTCTCTGTACTTGGAGCGTGTCTCCGGTGGGGAGGGAGACACGCGGGCCGGCACGGGGAACCAGGTTCACGGGGACGCCTCCGCCGGGAAGCGCAGCTGGGCGCGGAGGATCTCCGGCAATGTGGAGCGTTGCGGGTGGGCTCCGCTGACGCCGCGGCAGCAGCGGCCAGATTACCGAGTGCACGCAGCGGGACTTCCGGCCTCGTCGCCAGTGTGGTGGCCTGGTGAAGGCCACACTTGCAGGGAAACACTTGCTGCAAAGAGACCCAGGTACACGGTACGATGCTTAACCGGAAAGACCCCGAGCGGTCTTCCGTAACTTTATTTATATCCCCGAGGCGAGCCCGCCTCGAGGGGTGGGGGATGCATGTATGGTGTATTACATTGTATGGTAGAGGCCGAGTGGCTCTCTACATCATGCAGTAGTAGAATCGGAAATCCAAAGACTTAATGAAAGTGTTGTCTCTGAGTGAAATTATACGTTATGTCCTGCCTTCTGTAGTTGACTGGCTTGTATCTCTAGCTCAGGCTTGTCGAGAGATAATGGGGCAATTGGAGAATATTAATGGAAGCGAGGAAGTAATTTTCCATTGTATTTCCACTATGTGGGTCCTAGTCCGAGGGATGGTTGGTGGTTTTAATTGTCTTTTACAGTGCATTATTGGTGAATTGTGTTGTTGTATGTAATAGTGCCGACCGGTGCACATGCACCGGTCTGTCCTGGTGCATACAGAGTTCGTTGGCGCTGACCCCTCCCTGCAGGCCAGACTGGGGTGTCCTGTCCTCCTGTTGTAGGCAGAGCTAGGCCCTGCTCTCTTCCTGCAGGCAGAGAGGGCTGTGCTGTGCTCATTTTCACTTTATTTTTCTATCAGGAGTCCCACACTCTGGGGTAGTGCTAAATTGCCCTAAGGATTACAACAGCAGTATGGACAATTGAAGCGAGATATTAATACACAGTATATACTACGAGGTCCCCGAGAGTGGCGTGAGCGTCAGCTCAGAAATTTGAGATTCAGATGGTGGTGGAAAAGGGAGCACGGTTTTTGTTTATGCATGCACTCGCGAAGGTCTGGCCCTCTTTTCTTCTCTCTTTTCACCTTTTTCTTCTTCTTTACCTATATTCATGGTATTACACGATTTACGGGTGCATTTTTCTGTGCACAGTGAATGCTCGGTTCAGGATAGGAGGAGTTGTGAGAGTTCTTGCTGACTGCAATACGCAACACACTGACTTTTGCAGACATTTTTCATCAGAGTTTTGGGACCTAATGCAATGTGGATGAGGGATGGGGAGCAAATAATTGTGTATGTAACAATATTGCAATAATGTGCGTTGGAAAAGGTTTTTTATGGAAAATATATAAAGGTTTTGTAAAGATGGTGTTTGATACATAAAGGGATAAAAGTAAAGATTTGAGGATTATGAGAATTGTAAATAATATTGTGGATATGCCTTTAGTAAAACCTTATTTCGACCGAAAGGCCATAAAAGCAATTATGCAAGTCCCCATTTACAGATATGAACATGATTAAAACATTAAAAAACAACTAAATCATTTTATGTCTGTCTAAGTCCATCACTCTCCAAGGGCAGCTAGACTGTTTGAAACAATAATGTTGGCATATATCACAGTATATTTAGTAAATTCATTTACAGATAAAAACACTAAGAGGAAGTTTTTGTCAACCACGTTCATTATAAATCTATCAGCAAGTAAAATGAACACAGTGCATGAGACTCTTAACTTGTATTAAAGTGCTATGTGCAACTAGAGTTGCAGCAGGGCCATAATATTTAATAAGTAGCTTACATCAGGATATTTAATACAAAAGTGCAAAAATATATCATTAACTATGAACATTGGCCTACACCCATGCTAGCCGAGTTAACACATGCTGGGCAACAAAGAAACAACGTGTGGCTAACCTGCACATCTTTATGTTGTGCAAACTATTGCACTCTAAAATTTGAACGTTAATGATCACAATGTTGTGGTGGACATCTTAAGTAAACTCTTCGTGTGCACCACATGGAGAACAAGAAACCTAAGACCGAATAAACTATATGTAGGCTGGCATTGTATTTCAAAATCCTGTAAGCCTCTACACAATGCCTGCAATTAAAAGGTATTGAAGTATATATTTACCAATGAAAAAAGTAAATAAAAACTATGCAAATGTGTTAATTGTAAATAGTTGGAACTTGTTTCTGGTCGGCCCACTTTGCACTTTGAGCTATAAAAGAAGAAATACAGGTCGTGTGGGATATTGTGTTTAGTTTATGTTTTTGTTTTCCCCCTGATCCCAAGTAGGGAGTACCTTTCTCTCGTGTGGGGTTTAAGCATTGTAGAGATACTGGCTTCATTCAAGGAGTCGGGGAGCAGTCGGAGGTATCCTAGTGCAGGCAGAGCAGGGTTGCCATGTCCTCCTCTTTCAGGCAGAAGTGTGTGGGAGGGATTGGCCTTTTGATGGTAGTGTAGAGTGCTGCTGTACCCCTGATGAATGATGGACTTAACCCAGATCTCTTGACTGGGGGAGAATGTTTGAATCATTCAGCATTCCACCCATCATTTGCTGCAGGTACCCCTTGTAGGACCTGGGGTCTCCAGGCCCTATGGGGCGGTAACGTGACACGAGCGGTCGGGCCACCAAAGGTCTGTGTGTAAAGCAACCATACAACACGCACCTCACATGCGACGAGGAACACACACAATAAGTGACGCCACACTGTAGGAGTTATGTAAATACTCAAGTTTATCCAAGTAGATCACGTTAGATGCAGTTCATGAGGTAGCAGTACATTTCATATGTTGATAATACAATAGCTAGCGATGTACATATCAGTCAGGAGCTATAAAGGCTGTTCATACCACATATGCAATTCATGAATTAACAGTACTGCCTGGGGCACAACTACCACTCACGTAGCTGCACACGCGCGTTGGGCGCGCTAACCGGTGACGACCTCAGAACGGGGCACCTAGCATGGAGAGCTACTTGTGATCTCTGGCACATAGCACTGTAATAGGGAATATAAATAACAGAGCGCTACTCGTAATCAATAGCGTTTAACACTTCAATATGGCATATGAATCACAGAGCGCTATTCGGAATCAATCGCACGTAAGACTTTAAAGCAGGGCATGTAAAAACAAAGCGCCACTCGTAATCAATGACTCTCAGTACTTTGGGACGGAGCATATAACATAAAGGGCCACTCGTAATCAATGACTCTCAGTACCTTGGAGCGGAGCGTATAACATACAGCGCCACTCGTAATCAATGACTCTCAGTACTTTGGGACGGAGCATGTAACATAAAGCGCCACTCGTAATCAATGACTTTCAGTACTTTGGAGCGGAGCTTCCAGCGGGGAGCGCCACGGGACCTGAGGAGCAAGTCTCTGGGCTCCGGTGCAGTTCGTCGGGCACCGCGCTTCAGTACCGCTCGAGGGGGCACACGGAAAGGATCCCTCGGCGGGGTCTCTTCCGTCGCGAAGACAAGGGGGGGGAATCCCACGGAGAGGAATCCCGGCTAAGGGTGCGGTGTGGCTCCCAACCCGCAGGGGGCGCACCGGGGGCGATCTCAGCCTCCGGGCTTACTTCGATATCGGCGTCAGCAGGCGTCCGCTCCCACGATGATGGGGGAACTCGGCCCCGGCCTCGCACACCTCCTCATGCAGCTGCGACGGCAGCGACGGGGCCCCGGGCTTCTCCGCGGGCCTCGTGACACGGCAGGACACTTCTCCAGGCCTCCAGGCCACGGCGGTGAGCGCGCTGGCTTCGTCGTCACCAGGGGGGGGGCTCAAATTAAGGATGGGGTTCTGTGCTCAGCGGAGCATGCTGCCGGGGCTCCCAGACCAGGGCAGGGAGCGCAGGGGTCACAGCGCTAATACCTGGTCGATCCCCGGTGGTTCTCCAGTCAGCTTTGCATCAGGGTTCAGGGGTCAGTCTGGACACGCAGTCTCAGGGCTTGGTGAATAGGTTTTAGAGTTCAGTCTGGACACGCAGTCTCAGTGCTTGGTGAATAGGTTTTAGAGTTCAGTCTGGACACGCAGTCTCAGTGCTTGGTGAATAGGTTTTAGAGTTCAGTCTGGACACGCAGTCTCAGTGCTTGGTTTTGGTTCTCAGCTGTTAGATGAAGTCTTATTGGCGCAGATGTATCTGGCGCCCTTAAGGGGTTCTGTTACAGGGGGTTAGGAATGGAGAGGGCGACTAGATCCTTCCTAGTCAGGCTGGGCAGAGAGTCTCTGGGTCCTCCTACTGCTGGGCAAGATCAGTGGGTTTCACAGGGTCCCTCACTCACTTAAGAGGCAGCACCTAGATCCTGTCACTCTCAGAGGCATAAGTCCCTGGCTAGGCCCTACCGCCTACACTCCTGGTGGATTCTTCCAGCTCTGCTTCACCCCAATGGCCAACTCACCACAAAAGTTTCCCTCCCTCTCTTAAGTAGCCCTAGGTCAGGTGACCTCTGGCCAAGGCGGCAAAAGAAAAACCACACCTCCCTTCTAGAAGGTTCCAGCACATTCCAGGAGCTTCCCCACTCTACCTATGGGACAAAAAAGGCGGGCTGGAGTCGCAACATTGTTGTGGGGTTCCAGCCAGCTCCTGGCAGCTAGGGTGCTACTATGAAAGACCACTCTGCAGTAGCAGGGGCCTGTGGCAGCCATCTTGGGAGAAGGGAGCACCTGCACCTTAACACTGATTGGCAATGAAAAGGCGCCCGGAGACCTAGTCCAACATAAAAATGAGGGTGGAAAAAATGAGGCACGATACAAAAATGGAAGGGGAGACCACCCTAGGGCTGACAGGTCCAACACCCCTAATGAAGGCAGATCTTTTTGGTGTACTGTATTAGTTCAGTATGCAGGCATGTGTACTGTGTTCTGATTGAAGTAAACTTTAAGTTTTAAGTTAAATGTTTGAAACAGATGTTGTTTTGTTTTCCAGTGCGCAACAAACGAAACTTTCCATTTCGACTTGGAAGATTTTTTGATTACGAGCGAAGAGGAGGAGTCTGCAGAGGGCGACTCCCTGCCCGTGGTAAGGAGGAGCTGGGTGGTCTCATCTTTCCAAGACATGCAATATTGAGTCTGCTGTCCTCCCTCCCCACGCCTGTTTTTATGCTTTTAAATTTGTTTTGACATTCGAAAATATGAGGAGTGGTGGTGTTGCCCCAGTGGGGGGAGAGGTGGTTAGTGCAGAGCCAGGAGGGCAGTTCTCCAAATGTTTGTATAGCTGCTGCTTTGTCTTCCAGTTGCAGGCATTTCATAGTGTGAGCGCAGGACCTGTCCTCCTTCGCAGTGACCAGAACGGTGCTGACCACCTAAAGCATGTAGTAGAACTGTGGTCCTGAAGAAGATCAAGGAAGGTGATATTATTCCCCCAATGTGCAGAAGGTCCTTCAGGGCAGGGGAACCTTATGACTGAGTGGACCCCGACTGAATCATTGCTGCAGTCTGGGGACCCCCCATTGACTCATTATTGAAAGCTGTGATTTCAACTTCAAAACAATACACATAATACAAAAAGACAAAAAACCCTCAAATATTGAAATATTTTGTTCAATTCACAATCAAATATGGAAAACACTTTCAATGTTGCTTCTTTATTTGAATATATGTTCTGCATTTTAATGTATTTATTTTAATATTACTTAATTTGTTAGCACAGTCGCAGAACCCTGATTAGGCCTCGGTACCCCCAGGGGTCCTTGGAGCACAGTTTAAGTTTTAAGAACCACTGCTTTTGGGAGTTTATTTCAGATCTATTTTACTTCACTCTACACTGGTATTGAAAGAGAGAACAGATCTTTAAACCATTAGGAATCTAATAATTCTGAATTTTGGTAAATTCACATTGTAGTTTAAATGCTCTGCAGCCAGTCATGAAAAGCTTTATTCGACGATTAGTCATAAAAGCAAGATCCATTACAAAATAAATAAACAATTATAAAAAAATTGTTAAAAAAAGGTGGGAATTTTTTCCCCTCCCATTGAAGAACTATAAAAAGAATAAAATGCACTACAGTATTCAGGTGTGCATATTCTGTATGAATAGAAAATAGAGCTGATGCTTATTTTATTACACAATCCATCAACATAATCCTATAGAATTCTTCAGTATAATCAATGTGCGGGAAAAACACGAGGTGCAATAACTTTATATATTAATTCATGAAATTATAGCAGATATATAAAGACTGGTCATCTGATACAATCTACATACAAAACTGTTAGATCAAGCGTTCTAGCAAATTTCTTAATTTATTGCCAGATGAATCCATTCATATCTCAACGTTTTGAGTCCCTTTGCATAAATGGTTAGGCAAATAAATCAATAGACTCTCTCCTGGAAAAGGTGATCTCAAACAATTCAGGAGTCCTCTTGGGGTTTGAAGAGCTTCCGCCACTATGAGAAATGTCCCAAATTGTCCCTTATACAGCCATCATATTGTGGTATTATCTTATGCATAGCACTGGTTCAATGCCAGCCACAATACTTTTCAACTTCTTTCTTAAACCCTAGGATATGGCTCGCTGAAGTGGGGTGGGTCTGCAGAGACTCATATAGACGCCGTCCCTGTGCGTTGACGTCAGTTTCATGTTTTGTGTGCCCTTGGACACAGATCCAGAGCCCCACTCATAACTCCTGTAGATTTTCACCGACCCTGAAGTTCGCAGAACTGTTACAGTGTGCCACGGAAGTGTCTCCCCCAAGACCAGAGTCTTTAAGCTGTGCTGTGACTACAGCAAGAGGATGCCAGGCAGGCATCTGCACCATAGGCTGTGGTGCCTTGGCCCCGGTAATGACTCGAAGTTATGCAACACATGCTGACCATGGAGTGGGTGGTGAATCTCTGCGTCAAGGATTGCTAGAGAGTTCACACTGTAAACAACGGATGGTCCCGTCCTTGCAGAGGAGGCAGAGATCTCATACTGCAGACAGACCTAAGCGATGATGAAGGAGCGAAGGATTCACCGGGGTCCAGCTGACCCCCAAGAGCTGGGTGGTGCGGCCTCTCAATGCAGGCATAGTACCCCCAGGGGCACCCCGCTGTCCCCCCTCCCCCATAATAGGTTACCCAAATGACACACACAAGACAGTTGGTGTTGGGTAACAATGCTGCAGGTTTATTACATAATTCCAGAATATGTAATGGGTGGGTTATCTTACGGGCGATCCAAGGGCAGGCAACCATCTGGGTCGCCTGCCCGCCTGATGAGCCGGGCAGCGCGGGAGCGATGCCCGCCGGTGCTGCCCTCCCGGTGATTCTTTCTACGATCACGTGCCGTTGGTAATTCTACTCACGCCCCCCCTCTCGGGGCGGAGCGTCCCATAGCAAGCCCCCGGTTGTTCAGGCCCACAACCGCCCGCAGGACTAGCGGGGCGCCGACACGGCTTCCGGGACCTCCCTTGAGGCTCCTCGGTTTTGGCTCAGGCACCCCCTATGGTGCCGCACAGAGGTACCCTTTGTACCGGCCTGCTTCCAGATCGCCCTGTAACTCCGCCTGCAACGAAAAAGAAAAATATTACAACGCTCAGAAACCCCCCCCCCCACCCAACGCCTACGCCGGGTAAGCGGTAGGGAGGGAAATGGCGAGGTGGGCGACAAAGAGGTCGCCAGGAGGGTGGGGGAAGGCTAAATAGCCTCCCCCTCACACCAGGGCCAGGAAGTGACACGCATTGCGCGTCACTTCCGGCCAGCCCGAGGAGGGGGCTCAGGTCTGCGTCCCCGCCCCCCCCAGTGGGAGGGGGTGTGGAGGGGTGACCGGTGCCCCGGGGGCACTAAGGCGCCGACCGCCGATTGGCCCCCTGCGGGGGCCGCGGTCAGCGGCATAGTACCCCCAGGGGCACCCCGCTGTCCCCCCTCCCCCATAATAGGTTACCCAAATGACACACACAAGACAGTTGGTGTTGGGTAACAATGCTGCAGGTTTATTACATAATTCCAGAATATGTAATGGGTGGGTTATCTTACGGGCGATCCAAGGGCAGGCAACCATCTGGGTCGCCTGCCCGCCTGATGAGCCGGGCAGCGCGGGAGCGATGCCCGCCGGTGCTGCCCTCCCGGTGATTCTTTCTACGATCACGTGCCGTTGGTAATTCTACTCACGCCCCCCCTCTCGGGGTTGAGCGTCGCATAGCAAGCCCCCGGTTGTTCAGGCCCACAACCGCTCGCAGGACTAGCGGGGCGCCGACACGGCTTCCGGGACCTCCCTTGAGGCTCCTCGGTTTTGGCTCAGGCACCCCCTATGGTGCCGCGCAGAGGTACCCTTTGTACCGGCCTGCTTCCAGATCGCCCTGTAACTCCGCCACAGCCCTGGAGGCGGCTAACCGTCGCAGCCAGGGCCCCCACCAACCCGCTATAGTCTTACCTGCAACCTCTCCTAACTAGGGCTTCCTGCAACTAGCCGGAAGGGAACCCTCCTAGCAGAAAGAAGAGTTTGAAATTCTGCCACCTCCTGACAGTGTGACAGTGCTAGCGGGACTCAACCCTGTGAGATCCCTTATATCCACAGCCCCAGGCTTACCAGTGAGCTATAGCTCCTGGTGTTGTAGATGGCCCCATCTATGTCCCCAAAGCCCGAGACGCCATCCCAATCGGATAGGGTCTGCTGAAATAAAGGACCCGTTGGGCCTGCGAAGAAGTGCCAAGAACTATTCGCCCCCCATGCGGGAAGGTTACCCTCTTCACACTTCTGGGCCTGCCCGCTTAGGCTATTATGGCGAGAAGGGTTTTACTTAACCTTTGGACAGTCCCCTCTGATTGCTAAACCTGGAGCACAGGAGAGCTCCTGGCTGCCAGCGCATGACCATGGGCCAGGGGCGACTCTTGCCCCTGCCCACCAACCCTTATTCCTTATGGGAGTTATGCCCCTACAGATCCCTCAGTGATGAAACCCCCTAGGCATACCAGCTGCGTGAATCTGACTGGCTTAAGCATGGCGCGCTGTCAGTAAAGTTCAAGCCTTGAGGATTGACTAAGTCCTACTTCGCCCCTCTACAAACCCAAAGCATCCCCAGCGGTGCCAAATCCCTGCTCCGTTGAAGTGGCGATTTAGTGCACCCTGGGCGAGACAAATGTTCTATTGACATAATGTCCCTATGTGTTTGCCCCGCTGACACCCCAGTTATTGGAACAGCAGCACCATATGTTGGCTGGCAGTGCCCCCTGAGCGCGGTAAAAGTGTCCGTAAACCAGGATCCCAGTCTCCTGCAGCTGCAGTACACGACCAGTGAATCCAGTGGGGGTTACCCCCAACCACAATGGTCCTCTAGCCATTAAGAAAAGCCCTATTTTACCTGGGCCTATCTCCACTGATGGTGGTTTCACCCAGCTGTAAGGCCAGGGGCCCGCCTATGGAGCCTGTTTCCTTGTTTTGCTACTCGGCCCCCTTATGGGTAGGCCTCAGAGTTAGGGCAACGCGTGTGCTCCCAGGGCACGGAGCTGCTGGAGAGCAGATGTCTGTTACCCACACGCTGATACTTTATCTGTTGCTAAATGTCCTACCGCTCGAAGCTATCCAAGAACCGTCGACTTCGTATTCCCAGTGGTGGCAGGACCTGCATGGTAACTCCCCCCAGCGTAGCTATCGCTTATCTGTGATGCTGAAGCAGGAGATGCCCCCTTAGTCTCAAGTTCTAACCCCTAGAGGAGAACTTAGGGGGGCAGACAAGTCTGTGGGAACCAGCCTGAAATTTTTTAACGACCGCACACTTGCTATAGAACAACTATACCACCCACCGGCCGCCCTAGCTAAGCGCGGGTGGTAGGTCTTCATTGAAGCAGCCCGAAATCTGTCTTTGGTTGCAGGGGGGTGCCCCCCCACGTGCATCTGGACCTATTTCTATATGGTTCCTTCAGTTACTCCTCGTGCAGGCCTAACTCTCAGTTGTGGTGCCCAGTTCAGTGTGCTGCAGGCTGGTGCTGTGCGTCTTCTCACATGGTTTCCAAATGGGCTCACACTCCCCTACAACCCCCCAGTGCCGATGGCTTAACGAGGCTTGAGAGTAGGCCTAGGTGTTTCCCTTCAGTGAATAGCAGGCTCGCCCTTGGCGTGTGCTGCGGGCACCGTGACGTAAGTAACGTGGCATGCGGGTAGTCCCATGCTACTGTTCTCTGCCTGACACCCCCCAGGGCGCTGTGCTTACAGCCTGCCCTATCCAGGGGCCCCTCTTATTCCCACTGACCTGCACGGATGCTGGGGCGGGGGGTCCTGGGAAACAATGACCGGCTGAGTGGTCACTTGCAACCCAATCGGGTTGTTTACCAGGCAGAAGTTGTATTGCATAATCGCAACCTACATGGTTCTACGGAACCCTGTATACTTCTTCAGCTGGCGACAGTGGCTATAAACTATTGCATAACCCAAGCCTGTTGGGTCATCCTGACTATATCCAGGCTGCCCCGACTCGTGGCAGACCGTCCTCAGCGCCAGGTTGCAATCCGCTCGCGAGCGGCGCACCCGCAACCACTAGGTCAATCACGCCGGTAACCTCGTGCCGTGATTTTGGCCCTAGTGAGGATAATAACTACCATTCTCTCTCGGTTGCATTGCCCTTCCCGACTAGGCACCCACCTGTGTGCCTAGGTTACAGTTAGATATGTGTGGTTTCCCCCATATCTGTGCCACTTTGAGTGACAGATGAAGGCCGGCCGGGGCAGAGTTGCGGGCTTAAGCATACCTCATTTAGACTGTCAGCAGCAACCCATGTTTGACTGTTACTAACATGGCAATGACCTTTCTATGCTAGGACTATCCCCACTCTGGTCCACCCGTCCCGAGGACTGATGTGCTTGGGAGCGCGAACCGTAAGCAATGGGGGTGGGTGTCAAGACAACAACAGCGACCAACGACCCAGGCACCCTTTCAGCCAAAAGGTTGGAGACGAGGGACACGTGGTGTCAGGATCGGCCTGCACGACCCTTGCTGTAAATAGCACTTTTATATCGCGCGAACTCGACCCAAAGGTATAGCAGCGCTGTGCATGAGCACCATATTTACACACATATTCGGGCACGGGAGTGAGATCATGAGCCGCCAGGTCCGCGACCCTCGGAAACCCAGGCATACCAGGTCCAGCAGCTCGCATACATATTCGGGCACGACGATATTCACTGATTTACCCGGCGTCACAAACCCCAGCGCGAACTTGAACCGAAGGTATTGGCGCACAGTTCGTGAGCACCGTAATTACATACTTAATCGGGCACGGGCACTTTAAGTGCTCTGCCCGGAGTCACCGCGTTACGCGCTCGGCGGTATATGGAGCGCAGTCCATACGCCCCGTGTCTACATACCTATTCGGGCACGGTAGTGGGATCACGAGCCGCCCAAACTCGCGACCCTCGGGGGCCCAGGTAGACCAGGCCCAGCAGCACGGCTGCATATCTGGGCATTGGGTGATCAGTGATTTGCCCAGCATCACAACAACAGCGCGAACTCGATCCGAAGGTAATGGCACGCAGTTCATGAGCACCGCATATACCTACATCCTCAGGCATGTGGATATTAAATTATCAGCCCAGAGTCACAGCGTGACCCGCCCGAAGGTGTATGGAGTGCAGTGCATGAGCCCCGTATTGACATACCTATTCGGGCACGGTGGATTAGTGATTAGCGCAAACGGTAATACGCTCAAAATTATTAGAGCGCCGGACACGAGCACCGGCCAGGTAACCCACTCGGGTGCAGGGGGTGTCGTGATGGCCGGCATCACCTGATGCGCACGAATGTGGACACAAGCAAATTCTTGTGAATAAAACATGCACTTGTATCATGTGTCTGCTTTATAGGAAGCCAGCCAATACATGTTGCCTACTTATCTAGCACATGACCGTACTTACTCCCGAAAACTAAGATGATTGCGTGGAGCGTCCGTTCATGAGAACGCGCAATTTGGAGCGCTGGACCCAAGCTACCTGCCGCACATGCATGCGCGGGGCACGTCGAAGTTCCTTAAACATTGATGTGCGCCAACGTATTGGAGCGCCGTATACGAGCGCCGTGCCCCATGACTTGAGGTGGAAGGGGGTGTCGCAATGACCTGGATCGCCTAATGTGCGCGAATATGGGCACGAGCGACGTCACGTGAACAATGCATACACCCGAATCCTAAATCCGTCTTATCGGCAGCCCGTGCATATTTACAAAATGCCAACCCGACCCGAAGGAATTTGCGGCAGATTCATCCCCGAAGCATGCATCTGCCTTAACAATTGCAATCTACGCATCGCTCATCAGCCCATATGGCAGCCCACCAATGCCTGTTGTACACTATATAGCGCGAAATCACCCCGAGGTATTGGAGCGCCTTACATGAGCATCATATTCACCTTACACAGAGCACAGGGAGAGCGCTTTACGCGAGCGACGTATTTACATTACACAAGGCACTGGGGGTTCAATACCGTAATAAACGATCGAATACGAAATTGACCCGAGGTTATCATACAGAATCAAGCACGCGGTGCCGGGAATGGTTCTACAGTGTTAAGAGCGCTTACCCAGTGCGACGTTCAAATTAAAGCGTCGGGTGCAGTGTAAAGGAGGGCTGTGTGCAAGTAAATTCTCGCGCGCGAGGGCGCCCCTGCGGTATTATGGAGCGCTGCAGCATTCACAATACCTCCAAGGCACCAAAGTCCAGCAAGCCTCTTTAAATTTAGGCCCACCGTGACGCGAACGCGCCCCCGAGACACGAGAAGGTATTGGAGCGAAATCTTGTGAACAATGCAAGCACTGGTATCATGGATCTGCCTACATAAGCAGCCAGCAATTACATGTTGCATATTTATATAGCGTGGACTCGACCCGACAGTCTTGGAGCGCTTTACATGAGTGCCGTATATTACATTACACATCCAGGTACTGGGCGCTTAATTCCAAAGTACAATATTACGTGATCGAGTGTATTGGAGCAAAATCTTGCGAGCAATGCATGCACTGGTATCATGGATCCGCCTATATAGGCCGCCAGCAAGTACATGTTGCATATTTATCTAGCGCGAACTCGACCCGAAGGTATTGGAGCGCTTTACGTGATCGAGTGTACCAGATCACACGAGCCAGCAATTACATGTTGCATATTTATATAGCGCGGCCTCGACCCGAAGGTATTGGAGCGCTTTACATGCGTGCCGTATTTACATTACACATCCAGGCCCTGGGCTCTTAATTCAAAATACAATATTACGTGATCGAGTGTACCAGATCACACGAGCACCGCACCCGATTATCCATTGAGGTGCGGGGGGTTTACTAATGGCCGAAATGCGGACGCGACCCCGCGGGCCGGAACTGATTCCCTAAACCAGCGTCCAGCTCGCAGGTTACAACGCCTGGCAAAACCTAACGGCTCCCACCCGGTACAGGGTATGCGGCTTATTGGCCGGTTGCTCCCCCAATCATTTCCTTGCACGCCAGGGCTGTCGCCATAGCGAACTATACCCCGTGGGACGAACGGCTGACGGACACGATCGATTCAGTGTGTGCTCGACCGGACTCCAGCAGCTGCTCTTTTGGACTCCCGCACCGGTCCGGGTGCTGCGGACGGGAGTCTAGGGGGTGGTGTGATGCAGGCAATTAGTGATTCCATCCTTCCCGGGGCCTGGGGTCAGGTGCCGCCACAGGTCACGGTTCTATTGTGACCGACGGCGGGCAGGGGGCCCAGGTAATTGGTTCAGATGCATCTATACCTATTTTGCCAGCGGCGGGAAAGTTGCTGGGGGCACTGCGGGCCATTATTTCTTTTAAGTAGTTCAGTGCATCAGGGGAGCTCAGATTGTGCACATCTGTTCCTTTGGGGCCTCCTTGTTGCCGGACACCCTTGTCTGGGCCGGATAGGGTGCACCAAGTGACCACTAGGTGGCGCTGCAACCAATTTCTAACGTTGAGGTTGGGGCAGCAGTCAAGGGATGCCCCGGGACGGGAGCTGTCCCTCGCTGGCAGACTCTTGTCCCCTGCCCTCCGGTGAAGGCCGCAAAGTTCATTCCAGGCTGGCTGGTGTGGTGGCAGCTGAAGCCACTTTGGAGCTGGCGACCCGGGTTCAGGTTTTGGCGTCGGCTCTCCATTGTGTGAGTCAGGGTAGGTTAATTAGTTTTCTTGTACCCCGTGCCCAGGTGGGCAAGTCGCCGGTGCTCGAGGGTGCTCTTGCCCCTTTACGTAATTCGTATTACGAGGGCAGATATTTGGGGCAGAGCTCCCTGCTGTGATTGCCGAGACTCGATCAGCCACCGTGGCTTTCACGAAAATGTAGCACCTGGGGACACTTTTACAGCATTAGTGGGATGCAAACCCTGGACCTGTGAGGGCCTGTGACAATAAGGGTACACGACTTAACTTTGAGATATCGGGCTAATTTTTGCGCCCTTTCCCGCGCCTCCCTAAACGCGCCACGTCCCTGACGAAGCGTCCAACGAGCCACCAAGGCCCAACTTGCGCCCCCCCCCCCCGCCCGTGGCCATCCGAGCCACAGGGCCCCGTCGACCTGGTACTGCCCAGGGACGGGGCCGGGGCGGGAAGGGTAGAGCAAGACTCACCGTTGTTCACTGACACCGTATGATGGTGGTAGGGCCGGGATCGCAGCGACGAGACGAAGCGAGGCCGGAGACTGCGACCGATAAATGGCAAGGTGGGCGACAAAGAGGTCGCCAGGAGGGTGGGGGAAGGCTAAATAGCCTCCCCCTCACACCAGGGCCAGGAAGAGACACGCATTGCGCGTCATTTCCGGCCAGCCCGAGGAGGGGGGCTCCGGTCTGTGTCCCCCCCCCCCCCCAGTGGGAGGGGGTGTGGAGGGGTGACCGGTGCCCCGGGGGCCGCGGTCAGCAGCAGAGTTGGATGGGGCTGTTCACCTACTGGAAGCAACGCAGGGTGGCGCTGTCCTCATTCTATAGCCAGCGCATGTTGTGCTGTACCCCTAAAGCAAGCAAGGCTGGGAGATGCTGCTCTCCTATTGGCCGCAGACCTCGGTGGCCCACTCCTAACGGTGGTGAATTAATGGAAAACGTTTCCCTCGAACTATGTTGTCATCGTTACAATTTAATGGAAACTTTTTACCGAATTATTTTTTAACACTGGTGTATTTGTTTTAGCAAAACCTTTTGGGGACATGTCTTTAAAAAAAAAAAAGGTATTTTTATTCCCTTTCAAACTATTTTCTTCTCGCGCATGTGAGCAGCATTTCGAGTGTTGATCTTTAGTCAGATCAACTGTCATTCTAACTGGATGGCGGCAGAGGGCGCAGTACCACAAGACTTCGGTTAGCTCCTTCAGCCACACACAAGGTAAAGTTAACCATTTGCTGACACAAATCTGCTCTAAATGTAGTGTTCCTCTTCCAGAATAGACCATACTTTTGTGTTCTATTTGTTGTATTCCAGTTCCAATAACGCTTAAAAGAAAAGGAAGTAAAATATGTCAACTCCCAGCGTGTTGGTGTTAACTACAGGAGGGCACACCTACAGCAGAGGGAAAAGTTACAAAGAGAAAGTTTTCGGGAAATGCACTCAAAATCAAAGGGCAAACTGTCCGGGATGTGGCTGCACTGTTTTCTAAAACTGCGGATGCTGCATGTCAACTTTGGGCTAGATGTACGACCATTTCCTTTTGCAACTCGTAATTTGCGAATGGCAAAAGGCAATGTACTAATGTGTCTCAGACACATTTTGCGATTCCCAATGGGGTCACAAATGACCTGCCTCATCAATATTCATGAGGCAGGTCGCCCTTTGTGACCCATGGGGATTGGGCAACAGCACAGGGATGGTAGCATGCTGGGGATAGCAGACCCCATGTCTGTCTTTGCTTTTTAAATAAAGCCACTTTTTTTTTAAATGCACCCCGTTTTCCTTAAAGTAAAATGAAATGTGTTTCAAAAACAAAAATGAAATATTTCAGTTTCATTTTTTAAGAGTAGGCAGTGGTCCGTAGGATCACTAACTGCTTTTACAAAACGTTTTCGCTGCCAGTTACAAAAGGGAAGCGGTCCCCTGTGGATCCCTTCCCATTTGCGAGTGGCTTACCCCTACTTAGGGTTGGCGGTAAACTGTGATTGTTTTGAGACTGCATTCCAGTCGCAAAACAATTGTATATCCCCCTGCTACTCTCGCTATTAGGAAGGGACGCCCTTGGCACGCCCCTTCCTAAAATCAACTCGCAAACCCTATATTGCGATTTGGTAACAGGTTTTGGCTCTCAAAATAGGGTTGATTCATTCTACAACCCTTTTTAGCAGTCACAAATGGCCCGAATCTCTGTTTGCAACCGCTAAACATGGTTTGTACATCTATCCCTTTAAACTTTTGTTCCGGAGTTCTATTTCTAATGCCATTATTTAAAAATAAACATTTTACAACTATTGCATCCTTGTTTAAAATTCAATAAATCACTAAGGACACTAAATACATATTGTAGTGTAGTTTTGATTAAACTGTGTTTTCATTTAAATGCACCTTAACATTTTTGATTTCAATATTTCCATTAAAATGTTTCCACTAATATTCGATGTTTTGGTCTTTTGTTCTAAAGGACCATCCTTAAATAAGGTTTTCCATGACTTCATTTCCTCCAATATGCTTTCTATGTTTTGGTTTTTCTATGAATTCACCTACTACCCTCCTAATGTAAGCATCACAGGATGTTACTGTCACACTGTTGGCAGTGCCGTGTGCACCTTTTACCCTATACTGGCAGATCTGAATGGAACTGTTCACCTAACGGAGGCAGAGCCTTATGGTTATGCTATGCTAATAAGGACAGTGGCAAGTTTTAGATCCTGAGGCCGTTGGGTGCTTCTGTCCTACCATTGCAGAAAAGCTGATTAGTGCCATTCAATGCAGACAGAGCAGGGTGTAGCTGTCCTCCCAGTGTGGGCAAAGGTTCTTAGAGTTCCACTAGTTAATCAAAGTATATTGTTTAGATTACTTAAAACCATGATAATATAAGACTTAACAAAAAAAAGCATAGTATTCAAAAGGAAAAAGAGAGTAATGGTTCCTTGCAAGACCCTATAAAGTAACTGGCACGTTAGAGTTATCATTCTAAGGCATGTATAGTTTGGGTGTCCGGTCGTAGCAGAGCCAGCTTAGAGTGGTGCTGTCCTTCTATTTATGCACAGCTGGGAGGTTTATGCACAGCTGGGAGGTTTAGGCACAGCTGGGCTTTGAGGTCCTTCTAATACAAGCAGAGCCATGTGATGTCAATGGTCTCATGCAATTTGTCAAGCCAGTTTCCTGTAGCGCAGGGAATTCAGTGGCAAGCAGGCAATCCTTGTCACAAATATTGCTGGCTATCATGGGAAGCTGAGGAACCAAGTACTTGTGCAAGCTCTCTGAGCTACCAAGAATGTTCTCATTAGAGACTCTGAGGGTAGTGATGGCGAGCAGTTAAGGCTGAGTCCCAGAGGGTAATTGAGGTTTACAATTTGGTACACAATAATCTTTAAGCAGTAGAATAACTTTATGAAAAATAGAATATTTTTATTTACTTCAGTATACTTTAGCATAGTGAAATTAATATAGTTTAAGGCAACGCGCCCTCTTCCAGACTAAAAGAGTTAGCCACTCACAGGGCTCAAATGCCTTCAGCAAACCATGCTTCAAAGTGGTTCACACACCACAGGCGGCTTGAGCTTGTATAGGACAATAATTCTCTTTTGTCTGGATGTAGAGGGAATTGAGACAGGCTGTTGTCGGCGATGGTGGACTTTGGGTCTTGCTGGGCAGTAGCGGTATGTTCTGGTCCTGAGCAGGCTCCTCTTCGGCCAGCATGCATCAAAGTGTCGCTGACAGCACCCAGGGTTCACACATCGTGAGCTGATTAAAGCAAGTTCCTAGCTCTCAGGGCTGCCTTTCCATTCTGTTTATGATCACAGAAACAAGACCTTTATCCTCATTCCTCAATCCTTCTTCCAGCTTTTGACACATTTTCTGTCACTTGTTCATCCTTTTTCTGGGTTTGAAGTGAAATGTGAACCCACATGCCTGGCTCTGCAGGCTGACTGATATACACAACCATAGGTCCCTGATACAGCAACCATCCTCAGCACCCATGCAGCACTTCAAATGATTGTGTCTGCTTTCCTATGACCATGACTTGAGTCTCATAGGTAGGTAAACATGCCGTGACAGTCAGAAAATGTGGAATGAGAAGTAAGTGAGAGAGTAAGTTCACTATTATAAATTCAAATCAGGGAATCCAGACCTATGTGCTTTAATTTCTGTCGTTAAGAAGTTCCAGATGAATCAAGATATTATCCTGGGAGCGTACAAGAAATCCAAGAAGATTTTATAGGTTGAAGAGAAGCCTTTTTTTAATACTAAAAGAGGATTATAAATATTCCAACTTCTAGGTTTTGGGCGGTGTTGTACTCGGCCCTGTCTGCAGTGTCACCCCCAAACATTTTGCCTTCACCACTCTTGTTTTCTGAACCTGTTTTATAGGTCTTTGTGCTCCTTACCTCTGCTAGCCAGTGCTAGAGTGCTTGTGCTCTCTCCCTAAAACATGGTACGATTGGTTTTCACCTGATGGGTACATTTAATTTATTTGGAAGTTCCTCATATATGTTACCATGTGTACTCAAGGACATTGATTTAAATGCTACTCATTGTGTCACCCACGAAAAGTAAACTTAAAAAAAAATGTCTCAAGCCAAGAGCGCCGGGCCCAAACGGCCTCCCTAATTCTATCTTTAGAGCTAACCCTAAGTTTCAATCTGAGATTCTTACTCCCCTCTTTAATGGGATACTAATAACGAGGTCTATCCCAGAATCTTGGCAGGGGAGTGTATTCAGCCGATCTACAGCAGCGGGCCAATAGACAACCCTGCGAATCACCGACTCATTGCCTTAACAGATGTTGAAGCGAAGGTATTTCCTCTCCGCCCACTAGAAGAGGTTATAGAGTGGGTCTCATCGCAAAACATAATACTCATTTATCAAACAGGTTTTAGGAAAGGTCAGTCACCAATCATCAGTCTACTGACTCTCACTTTCATGGCTGAAAAGAACAATACACAAGAAGCAGACATTATATATTTGCTTTGTGGATTTGAAGGCCGCCTTTGACTCTATTCCACGAGATCATGGGCCAAACTCGCTGCTTGGGGCCTGCTGTGCCCTTCTAGACTCAATAATCCTATTATATACCAGTGCATGGGTTCAGGTGAAGCTGGGAGATGGCACCAGTCTGACTCGGAAACTTTAACTCTCTCTGTGGCTTGAAGCAAGGCTGTGTCCTTGCCCTGTGTTTATTCAATCTTTGTATGGCCGATCATCCTTAGCATTTAGAAAATGTGAATGCCCATGCTCCCTCCTTTCCAGGGCATAACATACAACACCTACAATACGCTGATGACACTATAATACTTAGCAATACACCATTTGGCTACAGCGGTTAATAGGGTCCTTCGATGAATAGGATTCAGTCAATGGGTTTGAGCTGAATATAAAAAATATCACAATTGGTCATTCTAAAGTGAAACCACGTGTTTTACTTGTCAGGGGGAATCTTTTAGAGCCTGCCAGGTCCTATAAATATCTTGCCATCATTTTCGATGATAGAGTGTCTTTCAAAGGACATCTCAAATCATTTGGGTGCCAAAAGCGCCACTTCCATCCATGCTTTTAAGGCCATGCGAGAGAAGCGAATGTGTCCAAATTACGATCATTTGGTCAAAGTCATGGAGGCGAAATTGGTCCCTGCACTGGCCTGCGGATCAGTCATCGTTCGTGGCTGAGATGCTCCGCTATTGGATAAGCTACAAATAAAGGCTTTTAAATCCATTTTTATTATGATACCAAGGACCATAGGCCATGCTGAAATGCGTCTTGAGTTTGGATTGCAAAGTCAAATCCCAGTGAGACAAACTGTCTTCTAAAAAAGTCTTCACTTGTTGTTATATCTGAACCTGTTACTCTTGCAAAGCTGTGTTGGCAGGAACTCAATCATTCTCATTGCACAAATGTTGGGAGATCCTATTTTCCTGAGTGCCTTCACACCTTCACACCTTCGACTATCAACTGTCTGCATTTAAGACAATCCACAAAACCAGTTTAAGAATCTTTTTAAACCGAGCAACGAAACATCTTTCTTTCGAGGCGGACAAAGAGGACGTGGCAGGGAAAAAGCATGCCTGGACTGGTATTAATAGTCATGAAAAACTTGAGGTCCAGCCTTATCCGAGGGCTCCTTTCTCAGCTCGTATGAAGACCAAGTTTCTATGGTTGCGATTTGGCAGGTACGTCACCAAGGATGGTGCACCAAGGAGGATTCAGCAATGGGCAATATCTTGCTGTAGACTATATGGCTATGAAAAAGAATCTTTATTGCACATCATTTGTACTTGTGCCAGATTATTGCAAGTGTGACGCATTCTGCTAAAACCATTGTTTTTAGTCACAGAAGTGAAAACTTGCCACATAGCTGTTAAATCCTGTCCATCAGGCAGGTGAGTTTTGGTGATCTGCCGCCTGATAAAGCGTCTGACCCTGGCTGAGAACATGTTGAATCCCGTTTAAAAATGTTGCCATACCCTTGAAATTATAATGCTTCGGAATCCGGGAGAATGTCTTTTATCTTTATCAATATTACTTATATATGAAGATTATGTATTGTATTATATAATATTGACAGATTGATGGAATTTATGGTGTAGCCGGCCTAGGCTTCCTAACGCTAATAAGTAATGGAATCCTAAAATGATCTTAGAATGTTATTTTTAGCTTCAGTGCTAGGATTATAAGGACAAATTCAAATGTATTTTAACACCTTCCCGAAATGATATCCAGTCTGGTATTGTTTTATGATTATCTAGTTTATTAATGATTAACCTGCATTGTCTTTATAACCATTTTTCACCAACAACTTTTTTATTGCTTGTCAACTTGTACACGTTGTATCTCTTCACCTGTTACTCGTTCGTATTACCTCTCATCCACCCTCTATAAAAAAAACACTACGACCAGCTTACACTAGCACACAGAACAACATGCGTGTTATTCAAAGCAAACACTGTTTGGAGCACTGTTTTTCAGATTAGAAACATATAAGGGTTTCTCTAATGTCCTCCCCTATGCCCCGTGTTCACGTAACAGCTATGCAATAGTTTAATCTCACAATTACCTAAAAGCATAAATCCAATGAGCATGATGGATGAATATGTTAGTCATCATCTTTCGACCTGCCAAGTTGTATCTTTCGATGAAAAAACACTGAAGCAAGCTTCTGGGTGGGGGAACTGGCATTATTACACACCCTATGTTGAAAGGTTGCTTGAGGACAAGAACATTTGCAATGTAGCCAGTGTTCCACCAACCAGAGCTTTCCCTGAAGATTTCACTTATCTAACTAAGGACACCAAGTGTAAGTTTGGAGCACACAGAACCACTCAGCAACCTCCTGCCTAGCCTATATGTGAACGTCACTGTGCCCAAGAGATTCCTCCAGGGCACACACAATTTGATAAGCAAGTAAAGAAGTCAGGATGCATTCAAAAATCGCTTGAGCTGCATTCTTAAAAAGAACAATGTACCTTGCGTTAGAACCAGATGCAAATGACACTACAGTTTCTCTGAGCCTTCTGTTTTGCCCTTGCTCTTCTTTTAGAAACTACACAAATGAAACAACAGTTTTCATCTCGTTTGCGGCCACACTATGCATGTAACTTGAGGGGTTATCAACCTGACATTGATTTTAGTGAAAAACACTCGAAATCTGGACAGTGATATCACAAAGCACTTGGTAGAAGTATTATTGCTTAATGAAAATATTGGACTCACATTCATACACATTTTGGGGCAGATTTAGCAACACTGTTAGACCTGTCAGCCTTAGGGTGGTTTTCCCCTAAACATTTTTCCTTCACCTTCCATCTTTTCTGATCTTGTTTTGGCTGGCCTTAGGTGCAGTTGCCTCAGTGTGCAGTTTTTAAACTGCCATTTTGAACTGTATTTTGCCAGGCCCAAACCTTTTTTTTTTTAAAAACACTTTTTATTAATAACCAAGACAGCGATAATAACAGATACATTGACAATGCAAGGGTGTCCACCTTTACCATTACCACCATTCCTCTGCCCCCTTCACCACATAGCAGAGCAGTATCACTGCGAATCCAAGTACAACGATCACCCCCCGTGGCTCCTGTTTGTGCTACCATCCGCTAAGCCCGAAGTCCTCCTGTCTAACGGCCTTTTGGGACCATTTACTCAGTGTTATGCTGATCCTGTGCTGCCCCTCCAAGTATCTGTTGTCTCTCTTTCCTAAGATCAAGTGTCGGAGAGATACAGACGTACCCTCTATACTTATTCCATTTTCCCCATTTGTGATCCCATTTTCTTGGGCACCCTCTCTCTTTGAACACCGCTTTCTCCGCGAGCATGGCGTGATCCATATCCTTGGCCCAATCCACCATTTTTGGTGAGGTGCCTACTCCCCACCGCTGTGCAATGTTCCTTTTGGCTACACCCCAGCCCCCTGAGGCCCATTCTTGCTCTATTTGTGTGAGGTCCGTCGCTACCCAGATGTTAAGCAGACACAGTGTGGGTGTCGGGTGTTTTGTCTTATCACAAGCCCTAGCCATTTGCCTGGTGACATTGACCCAGTATTCCTGTATGTGGGGGCATTCCCATAGGATGTGGAAGAATGTGCCAATCTGTGCACATTGCCGGAGGCATTGCGAGTCTGAGCGCCTATTGAGTCTGTGCAACAATATGACGTCAAAATATACCCTGTGTAGGACTTTAAGCTGCACCAGCCGAAGACGCATAGGGATAGCCACTTCTCTGGGCGAGGACAATGCCTCCCGCCAGTCTTCGTCGGGTAAGACCCCGAGTTCGGCCTCCCAGGCCGCTCTAAGCTTAGTCATATGGTCTCCTCTATGGTTAATCAGCTTCCTGTACGTGAGCGATATGGCCTTGCGGTTCATAGGGTCCAACAAGTGCCTATCTTCCAGGGGAGAGGAGTCTGGAAGGGGTGTGTCTTTAGGCCGAGCCGATTCTATAGCATGGCTAATCTGTAGGTAACGAAATCCCTCTTCTGGGGCTAACTGGTACTTGGCCTGAAGCTCCGGGAAAGATGCCTTTCTCCCTTTTACCCACACGTCGCCCACCTTAGAGATTCTTATCAAATCCCATTTATCGAATCCCGCGTATGTACTGAGTCTCCCCAATATGTCCGGCTCCCATAGTGGGGTTGCCTTCGTCAGGCGACCCCTCCACCCCATCTGATTCTGTACCCCATGCCACACCTCCACCGCGCGCGCCGTTGGGCCTGTCAGTCCCAACTTCTTGTGGTTGGTGTATAGGGCTCTGTTATATCCCCCTTTTCCCAACAGCCAGTGGTCCGTGCGGAAGATCGGATCATCGTGTCTCCCAAACACCCAACTGTTTATGGCCGTCAGTTGCGAGGCCTGATAATACCAGCGCAGGTCCGGCAAACCTATTCCCCCATCGTACCATCCCATGTTTAGCTTAGCCATTGCAATACGTGGCGGCTTATTGTCCCACAGCAAATCGCGTACCGCGGCCTCGATCTGCGAAAAATAGGAGTTGGGAACCGGATTGGGCGTGTTCTGTAATATGTACAGAAAACGGGGTAGAGCGAGCATCTTATATAAGGACGCCCTCCCCAATAATGTGAGAGGGAGGGTTTTCCAATGTGCCACATCCGCGCAAAATCGCCGCAATACCCCCAGGAGATTCCTTTCCAAGAACAACGCCACGTCTTTGGTGATGAATATCCCCAAGTAAAGGAACCCCTGACGGCCCACCGGGATGGAGTAGCCCTTAGGACCCAGGGTAGGTTCTCCCCGGAGGGAATACATCTGGGACTTAGACCAGTTTATTTGGTACCCTGAGTGCGCCCTAAAAATGTGGAAGATGTGGAGTACCCGACGGAGCGACCGGGGGAAGCGAGGTACAGCAAGATATCATCGGCATACAGCGATATACGGTCCTCGTGCCCATCCATCCACCTCATGCCTCTGATCTCGGGGTCCCCACGTATCCACACTGCCAATTGCTCGAGAACCATAGCAAAAAGTAGGGGCTACAGTGGGTAGCCCTGCCTGGTGCCCCGCCCGAGGGGGAAGGAGGAGGATCGATAGTTATTCACCACGACGTGCGCCCTAGGTTGCGCGTATAGCAGCTGGATCCATCTCTTAAATTTGGGGCCGAATCCCATTCGGTCGAGGACAGCGAATAGGTATTCCCATGCCACGGTGTCAAATGCCATACTCGCATCAAGCGCCAGCAGTATGGCCTCTCCCTCAAGGGTATGTACCCGCCCAATCACTCCGTTGACCCGACGCAGATTACTCGCTGTATTCCGCCCAGGCATGAATCCAGACTGGTCCGGGTGGATCAAGTCCGGCAAAAAAGGGAGGAGTCGGTTCGCCAATACCTTGGCCAAAATCTTTGCCTCAATGGCAATCAGAGAAATAGGCCTATATGACTGACACTCGTTCACCGGCTTACCGGGTTTGTGAATGACCACGATAGCAGCTTCTCGGACATCTTCTGGCAGCAGGGCAAGCTCGCAGCTTTCATTATAGAGGCCGAGCAGGTGGGGTGCCAGCAATGAGGCCATCGGCTTAAGTAATTCCACCGGGATGCCGTTGGGGCCAGCCGCTTTTCCGGACCGGACATCTAGTATGGCCTTATGGACCTCCTCAGTGGACAACTCAGCCTCTAGTGCCCCACAATCCCTCTCAGACAGGCCCCTGACCTCGATAGTGGCCAGGAGATCAGCCGCCCAGGCCGCCTGGGAGGCCTCAGGTGCTGCGTAGACTGATGTGTAATGTCGAGCAAATGTTTCCGCGATCTCACGCGGGTCTGTAATCTGGGTACCCCCAGCCCCTTTGAGTGCACGCACCCAACGTGATGCCTGTTCCCTCCGCTCCAGCCAGGCCAGTAGCTTCCCAGTGCGCTCCCCTGCTCGTAGATTCTATGTCGGCTGGCCAGCAGTCTCCTGCTTGCGTCCTCAAATTACAGCTGTTTGTATTCCTGCCGTTTTATATTCAGTAGATGTTCTGTGTCCTCCCCCGTATCTAGGGAGTTCACCCCCTCGAGCCGCAGGATGTCTGCCTCCATCTCCCGAGCTCTCCTACGGCGCTCAGCCCTAAGGCCAGCCATTACCGACAGCGCCCTTCCCTTAATTACCGCTCCATATGCTCCCCATAATGTTACAGCTGATGTGACCGAACTGGTATTTTCTGTGAAATACTATTCCGTATCCGCCCGTAGAGTCTCCCTGATCTTAGGGACCTTAAATGCCCAAGGTGGTATCCGTATGGGGCCCGGTTGCGACGGGTGCCGCAACCTTAGGATCGTACACACCGGGGAGTGGTCCGAGATGCCCTGCGCCAGACACTTCGTGTCCGAAAAGTCCTGGGCGTGTTGCGCATGTGTAAATAGGTAATCCAATCTTGATTGACTCCCGTGGACCCCCGATTGAAATGTGAAGTGTGTGTCACTAACATGTTTCCACCTCCAGACATCCACCAGCCCCAGGGCTTCGGCAAAGTCACGCAACTGGGAACCACGTGCCGGATCAGGTCTGGGGGGGGGATCTATCCACTAAGCCATCCATAGTCAAGTTGAAGTCACCCCCTACCACTAGTATCCCAATTGGGAGGTCCAGAAGCAGCTTCGCTACGTCTGACAATGTCGTGCGCTGCAGACCAGGTGGTGCATAAACTGAAACTATGTTGAGAACTGGTCTACCGCCTGTCCCTCCGCCCACTCCGGGACCCCAATTATGCGTACATTATTTCTGCGCATTCTTCCTTTGTAATCGTCCAACTGTAGGGCCATTGCCTCTTGGGCTGAGCTAAGCACCTTGACCTGTTCCTTAAGCTGGGCTGTGTCAGCGCTTAGATCTTTGGTGGTACTCTCCACCGTCCCCATTCTCTCGGTAAGTTTCTTCATGTTCTCGCGGATCAATGTCACCTCAGTGGCCACCGTGTCTATTCTCACCTCCCATGATTGCCTCCAGTAGCTCCCTATTCGAAGGCTCCGGGGTGTCGCCGGGGGCGTAGTCTCTTGTTTGTTCTCCGTCTGCTGCTTCTGCCATGCAAATGTGTCCAATTTCGACTGGGTCGCTGTCCTGTTCGTCCTGCCGGATGCCATGGTTTAGATTCCAAGGTCCACGTCGGAGGTCCGAGCGCCCCCGCTAGTCACCGCCGGCTGCAGTGAGACTCCCCACTCGGCCTGTCGGTTTTCACGGGAGGCTCCCCTCACGGGTTGAGATCTAGCTGGCTAAGACCGTATATGCCGCCGGGCGACCCCACCGCGGTCTACAGCCTGAGGGGTCCCGACTCACCGCCACAGCCGGTGTCGCTTTACTTCTCCCATACCGGAGGCCGCCCCGTCTGTCGAGGCGCGGGCTCGGCGGCCAGATCGCTGACCGAGGGGCCTGTCTTCTTCTGTCTGCGGTATCTAGTGCCGGACCCTGATGGGGTCCACTGCCACTTCAGAGTTCCACCCCCGAACGTCCCCGTCGGGCCCCCTGTCCTGTTCAAGAGCTCTCCCTCCGATGCACACACGTTTCTCGCTGGGGAAGCCTCTGATCTGGCCCCCTGTTCCTCTTCCACGGGCGCCTCACCACCAGCCCACCTTCCCACAATTTTATCACCGCTCTAGGGCCCCCAGCGGCACCGTCCTGGCCGTAGATCCGCGGCGGGACGGGCGTCTCCGTGCCAATGTCCCCCTTGGCGAGCAGCCCACGCACCCTCAGGCGAGCGGCAGCCACCAAAAATTATTCACCCCCCACTGGGTCCGAGTTCTCCTCAGTTGGCGCCTATCTCGGGGTTCCAGCGGCACCAGATTCCCTCTCCAGCCGCCACTCACCGCCGCCTCCCAGGCCGCCTCCGTCCAGCGATATCAGCCCAGCCGTGTGTTGTAGAGTCCGGTCCCCGACCTCCGATGTGGCATGTAGATCTTCGTTACGTCGGGGGCGTTCGATCGCCACCCCCTGTTGCCCTGAGGAGGAGGATTCCTCCACCGGTCGCACTCTCCGCTCTGCGAATTCACCAGCGCTGGACCAGGCCACAGCCCCGGGCTCGCGCACAGCACCAGCCGCGCCTCGCGGCACCTTCGCCCGCCAGGGGCTTCCAGTCGCCCCGGTCCTCGGAGCTCCAATCTCAACCCAGCTCAGATCCTTATCAAACTTGGCCCGGGGGTCCGCGGGCACCACCGCAGCAGGATACCACCTTCGGGGCAGAGGGTAGGCCCGCAGAGAAGACGTGAGAACGGATGTTGCGGGAGTGGCGCATCGGAGTGGAACTACCGAGCGGCCATTCCCGTCGGCAGTTAGCCACGCCCCCCCTTTATAACCATTTTTAATATCAATCTCTTATAAATTCTGAAATAACGGCTTAAATTACATTATTGAATGAACTCAGTTGGAGGGATGCATTGCTGTTTTTGATTGTTTTTGATTGCCCAAGGTGGTATTGCTGGTTTTAAGAACAGCAGATAAACGGTTGTGCTATTTTAGGCCTGCTTTTAACAGATGTAATGTGATGAGTGTGGCAGCTATTTTATCACTATATATTTTAAGGATTTTTACAACTGTTTTATTAGAGTATATCTTAATGGTTTTTAGTAATCAATCAATATATTTATTTTCTTATTCATCAGGCTTGTCATTACAGGCTGCAGTGCAGTTTTAAACTGCCAATTCGACCTGACAAAATAAACCTTTTCCCATGCCTAAACCTCCCTTTTTTAATACATATAAGTCATCCCGATAGTAGGGCCTAAAAGCCCATTGGGTAGGGTGCATTGTATTTAAAGGATAGGACATGTGATTTTAATTTTTACATGTCCTGGTAGTGAAAAACAACCACTACTGTGAGGCCTTCCTCTCCTATAGGAGAGCATTGGGTTGCCTTATTACATGTAATAAGTTCTAACTTATGATTGGGAATAGGTAAAAATGTCATGATTTGAGATCACAATTTTGAAAATGCCACTTTTAGAAATTGGCATTTTTGTGGTCTAAACTATCTGTGGGCTTCTAGGAGTTTCCAACTTACTAGGCCTGTTAATTGGTCTCCCATCAGGAATGCATATTGGGCCCAGACAGTGAACAATAGTACCTCGGCATAACTAGGAGAGGGACATCCTACCAGGATGGGCGGAGCTGTTCCCTGCCCCTCTTACATTTCAAAGGCTGCCTCCAGCACCCCAGGCCTCTTGGGGCCTAGACATGGAGGGTGGAAATTCCAGAACCAACTGTGGGGGGAAAACACTTCCACTTGAAAACTGGAACCTGATATAAAAATAGAACCCTCAGACCCTCTCCTCAATAGTCTTCTGGATCTGCGCAAACTATAGGTGGACTGCTTTGTACTCCAGAGGACTACCCTGATGTTTAATGCAAGTCTTGTTTCTCAGAGGACTGACCTGCTGTTTGAGGCCTGCTTTGTTTCTCAGAGCACTGTTCTGCTTCTACCAGAGGACTCCCCTGCCACTTGACATCTGCCTTGTTCTTCAGAGGATTGCCCTGCTGCTTGACCCCTACGTTGTTCTTCAAAGACAGCCCTCCTGCTTGAGGCCTACATTGCTGCTCGAAGGCGAGAGGACTATCTCCTTGAACTCAGGACTACCAGTGTGACTCTAGGGTCAGTTGTCTGACATCATCTTCTGAGCTACAGGCACACAACAAGTTCCAGATGCCTCCCTGATAATGGCCAGCTGACCTGCTGCAACTGGCCCTTCGTTGACCTGGAACTGGCCCTGCCTGAGCCCTGTTGGCCTCTGCCAGAGTGAGTGCCTGATCTCCAAAAGGTGCCTTCCCAGGCTGGCACCAGCAGAGCTCTTCCTTTGAAATCCTGAAGTTTAGAATCCTGCATGCAGGACTTTGAGAAGGTAACTTTTTCAGTGGAACTAACTTGGTCCCTGTATACGTCCGGCACTCCATTGCGGTCAGCCTGAAGTTGTAGCTTTGCCCTGGTCTAGGTAGACAGCATACTGCTTCTTGGCGCTATTTTTACTTAAACCTTTACAATAGCATATTTTTGTCATGTGGGTCTCATTTTATTTATTCCATTTTACTCTATTCTTCTAAATTGGTGTAGGATATCTCTTTTGTTTGGTTTTCAATTTATTACAGTTTGACCCTGATTACGAGTCTGGCGATTCACGTACCACGAGACTTGTTGGGGCGCAGTGGTGGCAGTCTCCCCACCGCACTATTATGAGTTGGGTGGTGGGGCTGCCACAGTCCCACTGCAGCCGCCAGGGAACCCCCGTTCCCTGGCAGTTTTGCGGCAGCGTAGGGCATCAATGTGCTTGGCAATGAGTTTCCTTCCCACCAGGGTTTTCATGGTGGTTCCTCAACAATATATGCCCCCCTGTGTGCATGCACACCAGTTTCTGCATGGCATGGACTTTTCAGTCCATACTGTACATGAACTGTTTTTGGCGTTCCCATTGCAGTGCACATTTTTAGAGGCACCGCAATGGGAACACAAAAAAAGCCCGCCAGACAGGAGGAAACTCCTAATCTGGTGGGCGGCCTAACCAATGCTCTGGCGGTGCGGCGGCAGAGCGGACCTGGCGCCGCACCACTAAAATTGTAATCGGACCCTTTGTGTGCTGCATAAATATACTTAACACAGTGACTCTAAGTTAAACCTGACAACTTTTGTGCCAAGCTACTAGAGGGCTAAGCACTGGTTAATTCAGTGATTTTTGTGGTTCACCCTGACAGGATTGTGGTTGTTGTTTGAGAGGGGTTTTCACCCCCCTCAATCAAAAACCAAACTTCTTACTGGCAAATTAGGAGTCTTTTCACTTTATCCCACAATCCAATTTTTATTCTTGCCCTTTTGTCTCTATCATCCTTTGCTTCTTTCATGGTCACTTTAACAACATTGTGATAGTCATGAACAATTTTTATGTCAAGCAACAACTTCCACATTACTTGATGCCCCACCTATCTGCAAATCCCTTGACACATAGTCTTTTTAAGGGAAATTCTATATTTCTATTTTTCTCCTCATTTAACTTATATCCTGGGAGGGTCTCATATTCTTGAATCAAGTGAAAATGATGCACTAGAGAAACATCTGCATACTCTATGGATTTCTATTGTTTTTTAAAAAAACATATTTTATTTATCAAGAACACATATCACGCAGGTCCCTGTAACCCAGAGAGCACTGCCCAATCATTATCACATCACAATGTCTTGAAATTTTCTTTGTATATTGAAAATAATCCAGAGCATTTCAAACCAACTATAGCCCCGCGAAATCTGAACTTCCCCCCCCAACCCCCGGATCCCACCCCCCGACCGCTAACCTACCCATGGCTGGCAATGAAAGATAATGCTCTCCCTCCATTCGCCCAGCCGACCCACCGTCTGCATTACTTCGCACAGGCGACCTTCCACCACGGACCACTCACACCCGCTGTTCGTCCCGCCCAGCCGCCGGCGGCTCCAGAAATATCCCCCTGTAGTCAGCCCAGCGCTTCCAGATTTTATAGTGCTTGCGGGGGCACCCCCTAGCCGCAAACACCGGGAGCTCTAGACCCATGTTAAAGTCCAGACCCCTCTTCCATACATTAATTGAGGGGGCAGCCGGCGCCATCCATGCCCTGGCCACATGTCTTTTAGCCAGTGTCAGGCCTAACAACAGCAAATGCCTCTTTTAAATATTACCCCCATCTGCGTCCATCACATGGAGAAGAACCAACCTAGGCTCCGATGTTATGTCCCACCCCAACACCTCCGCAAGGCACCCAAGGACCCCCCTCCAAAAGCGGGAGAGGCCCTGACAAGACCACACCGTATGAAGGAAGTCCCCCTCCTCATGTCCACAGCTGAGACACACCGGGCAGGCGATCAGACCCGCCCGCCAAAGCCGCTGCCTAGTATAGTACACCCTATGAAAAAATTTAAATTGGATCAGGCGGAGGCGCATCGCCACCGCCGCCCCACGAGGCGACGCCAGCGCCTCCGTCCAGTCTGTGTCATCCAATGGGCCTACGTCCTCCACCCACCAGTCTCTAAGGGTCTGCAGGGTTGGGGCCCCATGAATGACCAAGGCTTGATATATTCGAGAAATCTTGCGTTCCCGGAGGTCCCCCATAAAGACCCTGGCTTCCAGCGGGTTAAATTCGGCTAATTCATCTATGCCCTCCAAATATTGAGTGATTGCGTGCCGGAACTGTAGATACTTAAGGAACAGCGATGGGGGCATGTTGAACTCTCCCCGCAGACACTGGAATGACTTCAGTGTTACACCCTGCACCACATCCCCAAGTGTAGATATCCCGATGCGGTCCCAGCCCATGAAGCCGGTTAACGCAGCCAATTGGGGCAAGCGACCGTTATGCCACAGTGGGGTCTCCAACGTGAGCCTAGCCCACCAGCCCATCCGTCTCAGGGCCTGTCTCCAGATTTGGAAGACAACTCGAGTCACGGGCGGCAACGCCGAATGCAAGGGAGCAGCATATAAGATTGTGTGTAGGGTATATGGATCCATCAACCGTCGCTCGACCGCATACGCCGGATCACTTCTATCCCCATACCACCACTCATTGAGGACGAGGAGATGGGAAGCCTGATAGTAGGAGAGTATGTCAGACGCCGCCAGTCCGCCACTATACACCGAGAGGAAGCAGGTTCGCAGTGCCACCCGCACCCCGCCTCCCTCCCAAAGAAATCGTCCCAGAGTTGTGTTCACTCTACGGAACCAGCCTGGTGGAATAACATACGGATGATTCTGCAGCTGATACAGCAGACGGGGAAGCGCAACCATCTTGAAGATGGCCATATATTGTCAGTGGCATACGCGCCCACAGCTTAACGTCATCGCGCACTCTGTCCCATACGGGGACCACATTTCTCTCCCATGCAATGGCCGGAACGTCAGACAGGAATATATTTAAGCCCCCCAATTGCCAGTTGAACCGAAGCGCGCCAGCGCCAGCCCCTCCGAAGGGCCTAACCCCCCAGAACCCACAGTGCAGATTTCTGCGGATTCATGTGGAGACCCGAGGTCTCCCCAAATATTTGCATGATCCGCAGCAGCCGCGGCCCTGTCCGATCTATATCCGTCAGAAAGAAAAGCATGTTGTCCGCATGTAGTGCTTTACGGTCAGACAGGCCCTCGGACCACTCAAACCCGGCCACCTGTGCGTCTACCCGGACCCATGCCGCCAATGGCTCAATCGCCAGCGCAAATAGATATGGGGACAGGGGGCAGCCCTGACGCGTGCCCCGACTCACTGGAAACTGGGCAGAGATCGCCCCCGCCACCCGCACCGAAGCCGATAAGTCCGTATATAACAGCACCAGATACAAGAGGAATCTTGGCCCTAGGTTCAGGCGTCTCAGCAGGACAAAGAGGTACCGCCAACTTAGGGAATCAAAGGCCCGATCTATATCTGCCAACAAGAGATCCGCAGGCACTCCCAATCTTTGCACGGCCGCAATTGCCACGTGCGCTCGTTGAATATTATGGCGCGTCACTCTGTTTGGGATGAATCCGGCCTGATCCGGATGGATCAAGGACGTAATATGGGGCAGCAAGCGATTCGACAGGGCTTTCGCCAAGATCTTAGCCTCCACATTAAGGAGGGATATTGGGCGATATGATGCGTGGGATTTGGGGGGCCTGCCCGGCTTGTGGAACACCACTATTTCGGCTTGTCGCCAATCGCGCTGGTGTATCCCCCGTTCGCGAGCCTCCTCCAGGGCCGCACTATAGTGTGGACCGAGCTGCAAGAAATGTTTCCGAAAGAATTCAGCGGGGAATCCGTTCGGGCCCGGCGCTTTCCCCGAGTTGAGACCACCCAACGCCTCCCCCAACTCTTCAACCGTTAGTGGGAGTTCTAAGTCCTCTCGTACCAAATCCGGGAGGGCCCGGGGAGGAATGTCCGCCAGGAATTGCTCTATCATCTCTACCGATAGGACCTCCTGCAGACCATAGAGGTCTGCGTAGTACCCCGCGAAACTCTCTGCCAGCACACTAGGATCCGAGATGGGTCCACCAGCTGCATCCACTAGCCCCGGGAGCACCCGCGAATGATTCATGCCCTGACACAGCCTATGGAGCATCCGGCCCGACTTATCCCCCCAGTGATAAACCCAACTACGAGTTGCCAACCATGCCTGACGTGCCTCCTCCATTAACATCGAGGCATAGCTCTGTTGCGCGAACAGGAGCCGACGACGGGCCCGGCCTCCACCCTCCGCGGTGCTCCGGCTCTCCAGGGCAGCAATCTCAGCTTCCGCCTGTAAGGCCCTTTCCCCCTTGCGCCGTCGCGCCATGGCACAATACGAGATGTCCACCCCGCGAAGCGTCGATTTAAGCGCCTCCCACACCGAGGCAGCCTCAGGGACCGAGCCCACGTTAATGGAAAAATACTGATCCAACGCCTCCAGCATGCACAACCCATATTCCTCCTGCTGCAGGTGCCACACCGACATGTGCCACCGAAACGGCTGCCGCGAGTGCCCCAGGTGCAACACAGCCGCCACCGGACAGTGGTCCGAAAGGCCCCACGGGAGAATCTCGGCCCCCATGGCCCTGCCGGACAGGTCACGGGACAGAAAAATGTAGTACAGCCGCGAGAATGAGCCATGCACTGCGGAGACATATGTATATGCACGCTGCGTGCCATGAAAGTGCCGCCAGACGTCCACCCAGTCTAGGCCCTCCACCAACGTTCTCAGTTTGGTACGGGTCAAACTATCGGGCACTCCCCCCTCCCTCCACTGATCCCTGGAACCCTCCATCACCTCATTCCAATCTCCGCCAACCACACATACCACATCTGAGAATTCGGTCCAAACAGCGGTGATCCTCTCCACCAGTGCCCAGGACATCGGGGGCGGGGCATACACGCTTCCAAACACCACCCAATCACACCCTATTTGCCCCTTAGCAAAGACGTAACGCCCCTGAGCATCTGTCCACACCCTACCATGTGTGCACGGGACACGCTTATGCACTAGGATAGCTACACCACGAGACCCCCGTGTAAAGCCCGCATGAAAGACCTGGGTATACCCATACCTCTGGAGGCAGGGAGTCTTCGTACCTAGTAGGTGCGTCTCCTGCAAGAGCAGTATGTCAGCAGCCACTCGCTTGGCGTATCGTAGGAGCGCCCCCGCTTAATTTTATCTAGGGCCCCCCTTACATTCCAACTTACTACCTTGACGGTACCCAGCTGCGCAGTATCTTGTGCCATACCTCTTGCTCCAGACGTACCATGGGAAACATGCGGTCAACAATAACCATACCAACTTCCAACAACCCATGGCCCTCCCTCCCCCCAACCCTATACCTCAAAAACCTTGAAGCACCTGTTGCGGTGGAACTCACCTACAGGCTCCAACTGGGAACCCCGGGTCGCCCCATCCAATGGATGCCCCCCAACCGCCCAAAACAACCGGTGCGCCGCCCATACTACGCTACCCGCACCCCATAAGTCTCGTATTCCCCCCCGATCCCACTCCCCAACAATACAGAAACTGCTGGGCCAGTCACTATGCCAAACTGTCCGGTAGTGCCCCTTCAACTGCCCCCCCGCCCGAGGAGCCAGTCCCAGACACCGAGCCACGGGATCCGGAGCGCCTCCGGGACCTAGAAGGCCGGGGGTGCTTTCCTTTCGACTTTTGACTGTCTTGAGCCGCTCCAGCAGCCTCGTCATTGGTCCCGGAGGCGACTGTGGCCGAAGGCGTACAGTTTCATCCGTCCATTTAAAGACCTCCTCGGGTGAATCAAAAAAATGTGTTCAGGACCTGTAGACCACCCGCAACCGGGCCGGGTACAGAAGAGCGTAAGGCAGCTTCAGGGCGCGAAGCCAGGCCTTTGCCACCAAGAAGGACTGTCGTTGTTGCTGCACCAGGCAGGTATAGTCCGGGAATATAAGTATGCGTGTGTTCTCAAACAGCAGAGGATCCTTCGCCTAGGCCTGCTTCAGGATGACGTCGCGGTCATGGTAGTTCAGTATTTTGGCAATCACAGGCCTAGGACGGGAGCCCGGCGGCATGGATATCTATTCTTGAATATTCATGTAACCTGATCATTATCTCTCAGGAAGGCAGTCAGAAGTTTAAGAGAAAAATCAAAAAGCAGAGGATTATGGAAATGCCTTGTGTATGCCCCTTTGGTAGTAGGTCTTCTCTGACGATACTCTTTTACTTGAAACAGGCATTGTCATAGTGTACTTGGTGAAGATGAGATCTAGTCTATTGAAGGCCTTCGCTTCATTGCGACATACAGCCGTAAAGGATGTTTCATTCAAGCCAAATTAAGGCAAGCCATTTGCGATGCCCATACCTCTCTGTATCCGGATAGCGAACAGAGCCTACACCCCTACATCATTTGCCACAGCTGCAGCTGATTGGACTACTATGAGCCTAATCCTTAGCTGGAAGGAGAGACCAGGAAGGGTGGAGATAGTGAGTTGATGCTATTTATCAAGATCCTGAGCCCCACAACGCGAAACGTGCCCGGGCACTGCTGGGCTATAACCAGGCCGAGATCGTGCCCTTCTGTGCCAATCAGAGACTGGGCCACATCTCTTTCAGTGATCATACAGATTTGTGGCTATTTCGGATAAGCATAAAAACCTTTCTTCCACTAGTAAAGCAAGGGGTAATTGAAACCCCCCTCCACCTCAAAAACAAAGTAGTGCATTAGAGCAATACTTGAGAGGGGTGGGTAGATACTTACGCTCTCAAATCAATATAGCTAGAAGAACTGAATGGGGCCTGAAAAACTTTGGTTGGGTTTTGCGTCGTCGTTAACTTCGACTAGCTAGAATTAGCAAGTTGTTTTATGACACAATTAAGCAGAGCCCAGTCTCTTTCAACAACAATGCAAGTTTATCCCAAAGAGTTTGTTTATCCTAATTTTCTAACCTTAGGATACCACCAGAACAGAAGCACAGGTGAACTGGTCTGGGAACAGTTAATATACACCTGTGTAATAAGCTTTGCAGCACTAGATAGGCAGTTGATGAATATGGTACTGACAATTTTCAGCATATGAAGTATTCTACCCAGGAAAATGCATAATAGTGTTTTGCTGCTGTGCCAATTGAGGATGGCGCTCAATTGGCAGAATTTATAATGTTTTTAAAGGTCTCATGGCATCAGCAGAGCACCCATAGTCCCTTATATTTATCTGTTGCTTGGAGTTATGGGCATCGGACCCTCTTCAAGGGGGGCTCACAAATAATCTGGCGAAGTCAATTCATCAATACCGTAGATTGAAATGGAAAAAAGTGATTCTTGATTCCTTTTTATTTAACCTGTCAAATGGATGTTGCCAGAATCTAGATACTTGTTGAAATGGTACCTCTCAACCGGACAATGTTCTGGCCTCTTTTAACAGGGTTTATAGTCATATTGCTCAGCGGCTAACAGTCCCCCGATCAAACAAGTATGAGATCCAGTGTAGGTGGTTAGTAGTAAGTGGAGACGTGTGGCTCAATGATTAGAGCGGCAGACCCTGATGCAGAGGTCTAGCCCGGGACCAGGGTTCAATTCCCCGCCCCGGCGGGTCTTGGGCTCAAAAAAAATTCCACGGACCTGATAATTCTCGCCTCGGTGCCTATTCCAATCATGGAGTCCCACTCTGCAACTCTGGGCAATAGCTTGCTTAATCTCCACAACGGTCCCCACAACGCTAAGGATGCCTGGCCTCCACCTTGGGGGTGCCCAGGAGTGGACGCCTCACAGGGAAAGCCAGGATGGGTTCCACAGCGGTATTCGTACAAGCGCCTTGAGACCCTTGCGGGTGAGTAGTGCGCTATACAAGTATCAAATTTAAATTTACAATTTACATTTGTAAGTGCTCAAAGGTTCATCAAAATCCGATTAAATCCCTGAAGAAATCTCCTAGATCTAGAGCTGAGGCAAATGTATGTAATCAGAGCTTAAATTAGCAATCAAAGAACGGAAAAATGAACTTGAGTGGGAGTCTTGGGATCAACTTTCACAGCCCAGTTCATTAAGAAATAGCTCCCTGTTCTGGGAGATTGCAAATTGTTTGATTTATTCACCTAATGATAAGTCAGAGAGGTGATTAATTATTTATCTAGGGATTGTTATTTTAATTTTATAAGGCGCACAGCTACCCTAGGGTTTCCCGACGCCACCTGAAAAGTGCACAAAGAAAAGAAGAGAACTACATATTAAATAGCCAAGTTTTTATACCTCTTCGGAAGATCTCATAAGAAGATTCACTACGGAGACCTGCCGGAAGGGAGTTCCATAAAGAAGGACCCAGGTGTGAAAAAGAGCGATCGCCCATACGCACTAGTCTCATCCTAGGAATGACAAACTTCGCCTGAGTAGCTGATCGAAGTGTGCGGGAAGGAACATAAGGGTGAACAAGAGTCATCAAGTAGGGAAGAGCCTTACCAGATTTTATCTTAAACATAAGACTCAAAGCCTTACACTTAATGAGGCATTCGATCCTGAGCCAATGAAGTCCGAATTTAGACTGAAATAGATGCAGTTTTGGGGATCTTACAAAGCAGCCGTGCTGCGGCGTTCTGTATTAACTGCAGCTTACGTAACACTTCCTTAGAGGCACCCAAGTACACGATGTTACTATAGTCCAGCCTTGAGGTGATAGGCGCCTGGACCACTGCACGTTGGGCGGAAGAAGGTAACATCCATGATTTTTTTTTTAGCCATCTAAGGATAGTGAAGCAGGTAGAGGCTACTCTCCCTGCTTGCTGCTTCATAGACAATTGATCGTCGATTAGGACACCCAGATTTTGAACTTGATGTTTGGATTGAGGGACTGGACCCATTTCTGCGGGCTAATGTTGTGGACCCCACAAGTCTTTGTTATTGCCCACGATCAACAGTTCTGTTTTCTCTCCATTGAGTTTTAGCAGGTTGGTATGCATCCATTCAGCAATATTCCTCAAGCCAACCTGAAGTAAAGACGGTTTAAATGCCCCATCAGTAGAGGGAGAAGACAATCTGGGTGTCGTCAGCGTATGAAAAAAGAGACAACCCAGCTTCCTCTGCAATCAACGCCATAGGTCTCACATAGATGTTGAATAATTGAGGGCTAAGAAGAGAGCCTTGAGGAACACCATACAATGACTTGTGAATCTCAGAGCACGCTATTGGCGAAAAAACCTGAAACGTGCGATTCGTCAAGAAATGAACAAGCCATTTAAGTGCTCTATCAGTCACCCCCAATGACTGTAAGGCCTGTAGTAGCACAGTGTGCGAGACAGTGTCAAAAGCGGCACTTAGGTCTACAAGTATAAGAGCCACAGTGCCGCCCGCGTCTACTTGTTGGCGTATCATGTCCGTAATCCCAAGCGCTCTGAAACCTGATTGGGAGCCGTGAAGAAAATTCAGGGAATTCACAAAAGCAGTCAGTTGGAAGTTGACATGCTTTTCCAGAATCTTGGGAGAACACAGGAAGAAGAGAGATGGGCCTGAAATTGGATAGCTGAGTAGGGTCAGCCGAGGCCTTTTTTAATAGTGGAAGAACCATTGCATGCATCCAAATAGATGGAACAATGGCCTCTTTAAGAGATCCATTGAGCAACTCCATAATCAATATCAAGGAAGATAGTTCAAACTTCTGCAATACAGTGACCGGAATAGGGTCTCTAGGGGAGCCAGATTTAAGGCTTCCCAGAATCCGCCCAAAAGAATTCATTTCTAGGGGTGCCCAGAAATCAAGTTTGTCAGCGTTCTCAACAGACAAATCAGCCTGAATGAGCCTGACATTAGAAGAAAGATGGAGATTCCCAGTTAACTGAGACGTACTATTCAGTGTAGATTCCTGGAATGAACTATAGATTTTTTCAATTTTACTCAAAAAAAATATAGCAAGCTCCTCACATTGTGAAGTACTTAAATCAGGGGAACTAGGAAGGCAATCGGCACCAGACAAATTTTCAACAAGTTTAAAAAGTTGCTTGGGATTATGCTGTGTTCTGGACACCGCCGCTCTCACATAATCTGTGCGCGCAGTCTTGCAGCATGAATGGTACTTCATCAAAGCTTCTTTATAGATTAATTTAGCCTCTGGGGCATAACTCTTCCTCCAGAGTCTCTCCTACACCTTACATTTGCTTTTTTCAGTTCTTAAATTATCTGTAAATCAGGGAGCAGGTGGATGGTGATTGTTTGCCTTGATGGTGGATAAAGGGAGACAAACCTCCACAGAATTGAAAATCCAGCTTTGAACAGCCGCAACATCTGCAACAAGTGAACGGCCAATAGTCGGGGCAGTTTTAGATAACATATTGTTGAACATATCAGTGTTCAAATTGCCCCATTTCCTGGATTTAGCTGAAAGACCAGAGACCATTGGGGATGGATCAGAAACATCATCTAAGATTGAAAAGCCAATTAGAAAGTGATCGGACCACAAGACGGGCAAAGCTGGGGAGCAGCAAACAGTATGCATGTTAGAGAAAGTGGGGTCTAGTAGATGACCGGCCCCATGAGTAGGCCCCGAATTACAAAGCAGCAGATTCACCGCCGCAAGATCAGAAATAAGTGCAGTACTAGATGCACAGGAGCTCTCTTCAAAATGAATGTTTAAATCGCCCATTATGGTGAAGTTAGTAGCTTCTACAAGATACGGTATAACTTGAGCCGTAAAAGACACAGCCCACGCTGCCGGATGGGGTCCCTTCAGATTTATTTAAATCTGACCCTTTGACGCTGCCTGTATTGCTTACAAACACCTTAAATGCTGCATGCAAAGCAGACAATCCCTCCCCTTGAACCATGTTTGTCATCGTTCCAGTTTTCAAGAAGCACCAGAAGGACGATCGTATTGAGAATGTCTTCCTTTCAAGACTTGCATCCTGAGCTGAAGCTATCAACATCCTTTCTGATCTCATTTAGGCCGAGGCGTGGCATATTAGATCAGTGCCTGAATTTACATCTGCTTGTGGGCAAGTATATTGTAGCTAGGTTGGCTCCTTTAAAATGTATTTATGTATTTAACAAATACCTTTGATAGAGTCAACAGGAGTAAGTTATGGGGCATTAGGCTTGCTTTGGTGGGGCATTATGCTTGACATGAGGATTGATAAAGTTATAATTTCCTAAACAATTTGGTCAAGGACTTGTCAGCAGTCATTAAATATGGCAGTGATAGAAGTTGTTCCTCTTCCTTTAAAGTCAAGTGGGGAGTGAGTCAAGGGTGTATTTTTCCCCCTGCTTTTCACACATTAATCATTTGGGCCCAACACTATATGAAACTAGTAAGGATATACCTTGAGTGAGTTCACAATTAATTCCAGCTCTATTATTCGCAGATGATACGGTTCTTATTGCAAGAACCATTCTTGGACGGCAACAGCTCCTCATTTATCATATTGACTTTATGAAAAACTTAGATTTTAGCAACAATTATAAAACATCTCATATTTTACTTATAGTTCCACGGAAATATATTTTACAAGGGTGGAGTCCTTTAGATACTTATGTGTGCTTTTTGATTGTGGAGCCTAATAGACCCCTCTTATTGCTTCCAAAAGGAATCTGATGGATAGGCCTGTATCAGACTTCAATCAATCAATTAGTCGTTTGTTAAGTGCGACTACTCACTCGTAAGGGTCTCAAGGTGCTGGGGGGAGGGCAGTGTGGTTAGCAGGCTCCAGTCCATCAAGGGGGGGGAGGTCTGTCGAAGAGCCAGGTTTTGAAGTTTCTTGCAAAGATGGGGAGCGATGTTGTCTGTCTGAGGTGGAGCGGAAGGGCTTTCCAGGCTCGGGCCGCGAGGAAGGAGAAGGAGCGGCCTCCTGATCTGGTCTTTCTGGTGCGGGAAACCACGGTGTAGGAGAGCTGGGCTGATCGTAGGGTCCTCTGAGGTGCGTGGAATTTGAGTCCGCTGTTCAGGTATGCTGGTCCAGTGTCGTGGAGGGCCTTGTGGGTATGGGTGAGCATCTTGAAGGTGACTCTAGCTTCGATGGGGAGCCAGTGGAGTGTGCGTAGGTGCTGGGAGATGTGGCAGTGTCTTGGCAGGTTGAGGACCAGTCTTGTGGCGGCGTTCTGGATGTTCTGTAGCTTGCGGATGGGGTTTTTGTTCAGGCGTAGAGTGCGTTGCCGTATTCGAGTCTGCTGGTGACCAGGGCGTGAGTGACGGTCTTTCTGTGTTCGAGGGGGATCCATTTGAAGGTCTTACGTAGGGGGCGGAGGAGGTGGAAGCAGGAGGACAAGACGGAGTTGATCTGGCGGTCCATTTTGAGCTCGGAGTGCAGGATGATTCCCAGGTTGCATGCGTGGTCCGTGGGGGTGGGCGGGCTTCCGAGGGCGGGGGGCCACCGGGTGTCGTTCCAGGCGTTGGGGTTTGGGCCCATGATGAGTACTTCTGTTTTGTTGGTGTTTAGTTGTAGGCAGCTGTTTTTCATCCATTTGATGACGGCTTCCATACCTTCTCTAAAATTTTGTCTGGCGGTATTGGGTTTTTTGGATAGGGAGAGGATGAGTTGGGTGTCGTCTGCATATGACACAATGTTGAGTCCGTAGGTTCTGACGATGGGGGCGAGCGGAGCCATGTAGACGTTGAAGAGGATAGGGCTGAGGGAACCCTTGGGGGACTCTGCAGATGGTAGGTGTAGGGTCCGAGAGAAATGGGGAGAGTCTGACCCACTGCGTTCTGCCAGGGAGGAAGGAGTGGATCCATTTGAGGGCCTTGTCTTGGAACCCTGCGTCGTGGAGTCTGTGTATTAGGGTGCTGTGAGAGACTGTGTTGAATGCCGCTGAGAGGTCGAGGAGGATGAGGTCTGCTGTTTTTCATTTGTCCAGTAGGGTGCGGATGTCATCTGTTGCAGCGAGGAGGGCGGTTTCCGTACTGTGTTTTCTGAAGCCGGATTGGGAGGAGTCGAGGATGTTATGCTCTTCAATGAATGTGGCAAGTTGGCTGTTGATGGCTTTCTCGATGACTTCTGCTGGGAACGGGAGCAGGGAGATGGGTCTGTAGTTTTTGAGGTCGGTGGGGTCCGCGGAGGGTTTCTACAGGAGGGGGTTGACCTCGGCATGTTTCCAGTCGTCGGGAAACGTGGCAGTTGCCAGGGAGCGGTTGATGGTGTGGCAGAACATGGGTGTGATGGTGTAGGCGGCTCTGTTGAAAATGCGGTGGGGGCAGGGGTCCGTGGGGGCCCCGGAGTGGATTGACTTTATCGTCTTCGGTGGTGAGGGCTGTCCAGTTGTCGATCACTGGCTTCAGGGTGTTGGGGTGGTTGGTGAGGGTTCAGTGTGTTGTTTGTCTTCGCTGAAGTTGTCGTAGATGCTCTTGATTTTGTGGTGAAGAAAGGTGCTGAGTTTGTCACAGAGGTCTTGTGAGGGAGGGATGTCGGTGGACTCGCTGGTGGGTTGGGCGAACTCCTTGATGATGTTGAAGAGTTCTTTGTTGTTGTGTGCGTGAGTGGACATTCTGTCTTCAATCGCATTTTTCCTCGTTTTTCTGATGAGTTGGTGGTGGGCGTTCGTGGCGGCTCTGAAGTTGTTGTGGGCTTCTGTGGATTTGGTGTTCCTCCAGGCCTTTTCGAGGCGGCGGCAAGTGCGTCTGGACTCTCGATTTTGCCACAACTCTGGGGAATAAGCTTATCAAGGTACTCACTAAAATCTGCTATTCGAGATGTGACTCAGCAGTATGGTATGGTAGTGATCTATGGGGTTATAGGGATACATCAGATCTACAAGTTGTAGAGAATATGTTTTTGAGGCGATTGTTATATCTACCGCAATTAACCTCTTTTTATATTTTGCATGAGGAGCTAGGCTTAAGAGATATCTCAGAAATGTTCGAATTACACCCTCTAATGAGATGGGTCTTGGCTTGGATAAATATGGAAACTGGCCTTAACCGGGTGATTGTGAGGGATTGTAAGAATTTAGAACGAGGAAATTGAATTGCTTGGCCGAAGTATATTAAACCGGTATTTACTGAATTGGGGCACTCAGAACTATATGATTCTCTTGAGTTATTTGTTAAATCTGATAGGAGTTAGAAAAAAAGGCATTTTTTGTCCCATGCACAGGAAAGAAGAGAATCAAGAGAAATGTGTGAGCCGCTCGCATGTGCAGATGCTGTATTAAGAACTACACAATTTATCGAGCCATATTTGACGTCAGTGACCAATCTGAATCACCGATATCTATTAACTAGATTCATGTTGAATTTGATCCATTGCCTTTTGTGTCATCTGAAGGGTTGGAATCATGTTGCAACTTTGGGGCCATATAGTTGGGATTCCATGTCAATTTAGGACACCCTACACTTTCTTATGTTTTGTGAGTAATATATAATGCTACCTAACGAATGTGTGTGTTTTAATGTTGCCTCCTTTATATCTAGTACTGTGAGCCTAAGATTGATGTCGGACAAGTAGATAAATGACAACACCCATTGGAGTGGTGACGAACTGGTGCCTGATGACTTATGTTTATAGATATGTGACCGCCTTTTTCTATATGTATTATATCTATGATATGCTGCTACCTGTGTTTTTAACAATGACATGTTCATTTTGAAATGTTTATGTTTGAAGTCTGTTGCACGGTATTTTTATTTATGTCTTTATATCTTTTATGGGTTTTTTATTAACCAAATAAATAATTAATTGAGTGAGTGCCTAATGTATGCCCCTCTGGTAGTAGAACTTCTCTGTCAAAACCCTTTCACTTAAAACAGGCATTTGCTTACTGTTCGTGGTGAAGATGATATATACTCTATTGAAGGATTTTGCTTCATCAAGACAGAGCCCTAGAGGATGTTTCAATGCTTTCATTAAGAATAGATGAGTCAAGTTTAGATTAAATCTTAGAGAATCAATATATGTTTTGGAAGAAACTAGTCTGTGAGAAGTGAGTTTTTATGACACAGTATTTTCTAACTTCAATGAGAAAATTCTGGATAAGATTTCGATATCAGTGTTCAAAAAGTAAAATGTATATCTCATTTGCACAATCATTTATGTTTTTATCTACATTTAGAAGTGATAACAGTTATTTCTATACAGGGTGGTTTATTTTTATTTGAATGTGCAGGAATAGCTGTTTACCAGTAATGGGTCTTGGCAAGTGCCAAAAGTAGGACAATATTTACTCAGTAACTGAGCAAAACCAGGTGCTTTGCTGCTGCTGTTATATTTCATATACTATAAATCAACAACAAGAGAGAGAGGGACATTTTTTGGAGCCACTCTTAATCCCCCGGGGCTAGTATAATTAAACAAGAGAAGAGTGTATCCATCAACACTGAGGAAATAAAAAAGTGTGTTGAGAAAGTGAATCACTGTATTTTAAAAAAACCCTCACTCACCAACCTAGTTGGTGACATGCTTCATCATTGGGTTCCCACCGGAGAGACCGAATGACTCCCCGGTGTGCTGCGACGCCTGGTTTACAGCGGAGCTGTTTTTTTTTGTAGAGACAGTGCAAGTTGTGAGAGTGGTGGTTTAAAAAGGTGTCACTATTATAACGAAATAATAACTTTAATAATGGCAAATTGGACACGGGTAAAAGGGGTGAGGTGGACGTGTAAGCTCTGGTGGCTATTGGACCAGCTACGTCCTAATCAAATTGAAAGTAAAAGTGGTCAACATGTTTCTGCTTCTAGTGATGATACATGAAGCATTCGTCAGGACCTAGTTATGGACTACCACGGCGGTGTACGCTCGCTAAGGCGCATCCTAACCAGTGGTGTCTAGAACCGCTGACACTTACGGTTTAAATCTTGCCTTCAGGATTTCTGAAAGCTTTATGTGAGCTCTGTTGAAACAAAAAAGAGTAAAGAGACAAAACAAACAATGATTCACAACATAGATGTATTAACAAGAAACAATACGTGGAGAAGAAACCAATCTGTAAATGCTCTCCACACACTTAAATGGTAAGTTGTCATAGCACCTGGACGTGTAGGAAAAACATTTGTATCAGTCCATGCCGGTATGATCAATTCGTGATAGCGCAATTGTGGCAATACCATTAGAAATTACAAGGAAGCAACTGTGTAATCCGAGCGGCACCCTAGTTGGCGGTGATTACGACAAAGGTGTCTATTACCTATGGCGTGTGCTCTTAACAGGAAAAAGGGCCATCGAACCATAATCAGCAACAGAATTTGGCTGACTCAAGGAGGCGGACTAGCAGACTTAAATATGGATAGAAAGAACGCAAGGTTTATCATGCTGTATCCAATCAAAACGTAAGAAGGACAATGATTTTGAAAGTTGGCGCTTACGTGATATTGAGTTAAACGTCACAGCATGAGTCCTGGTGGGGGGGCGAGACTTATAGTCACACTCTGAATAGGGAAGGAAGTAGCATGATTGAGTATAAATTAAGGAGAAATGGCTAAACAATAGGCCCAGATAGTAACCACTACTTACTACGCCAAAGTCTCCAACCCGCGGGAAACCTCCTTGTCCCTCCTATGGACTCGTATGTTGCCGTGGATCTCGCGTGCGGGGATAAAATAGGAAAGCCTCTACTCGGGAAGAACGTTGCGTCACCATGCAGGTCACAGGATGCGCTTAGCGCAGAGAAACACTAGACCGCTCAGGTGGATACAAGAGCCGGTCTAGTAGTCAAAAATTAATCAGCATAACGTGAAAGCATTCGAATCAAATGAAAACACAGCAGCAAGATGTTTGCGAGTGTGGTCAGTTTTACATTTGTAAAGATACGAGTGTACGAGAATAGCTAGGCCGCAGGTCCGAATGGACGAGCGGTCTGTGTAGCTTCTCAAGAAATCAATAAAGCATAGGTAAAGTTGAATGCCTTAATAAAGTGTATCATACTCTGCTAGGTGGTCAAAAAAGTTATGGTGGTCAAAAAATTAAGTGACAAAGGACCTATTGCCTGGAAATCAAAGGGAAGTTGGTGTTGCCTTATCCCTGTATAAGTCAACTTTGAAGAGACACCTAGGATGGAGAGGGCAGTGCACTAGCTCAATTGTCCCTACGCAATGTAAAGGAAAGGGCGATAGCTAGTATCGGATTCCATAGTAGGGACAGATCCTAGCAAAAATAATAATAATAGTATTCGAAAGGATATGGCGATCTTTACCCAAAGAGGTGGCGTAGCATTTAAGTTTGAGTTTCCTAAAAAAATCCGCTAGTTCACAATGCAGACGGAAACGATCTAAACGTGCTGCGGGGACAAAACCTAGTCCCTTTTCCAAAACCTGTTGTTCTACTTCTGTAAGAGTAAGAGAAGAGAGGTTAGTCACTAGGGCAAAGAATCAACATAGACAAGCCCTTCTCGAGGATTCACAAAGACCAGTGGAGGAAGTCCCACTAACGTGTGTGACCACATATAGCACTGCATCTAATGCAGTGACTAAATCCATCCGCAAACACTGGGGTATCCTTGTAAGCAACAAATTGAAATGGGAGAAACCCCTTTTTTTCTTTAAAAAAGCAAGAAGCATCAAGGATGCCCTAGTACACACTAGACCAAGGACAGTATTAAATGACAATACTCCTTCTGTGCTTCAATCTTGGGGGCTCCCACAAGTGTCAGGCCATTTTCCCTGTGGTTCGTGTAGTGTGTGCCACCTCACAAAAGCCACTAAAACCCTGACCCTTGAACAAGGTAAAGTTTGGACCCAACGTGCACATACAAATTGCAATTTGTCCAATGTAATATACCTGATAACATGTCCTTGTGGTACCAGATATGTTGGGATGACCACACGCAAAATAAAACAACGCTGAACACAGAAGCAACAGCAGTTGTGGGAAAAATATCACCAAACTAACTGATCATTTTGCGCGATTGAAACATAACATCAATGACCTCAATTGGACAGTAATTGAGCAAATAAGATCAGGAAACAGGTCAGCTAACATCCTATTTGAAAAAGAACAAAGATGGATTTACCGCCTTTCCACTCACACACTGGGATTTAATGATAATATTCCATGGGGTACGGTCCTCAGACGCTAGGTTACATTTCCCTACCCCCTTATGTGTAGTCAATTATGTGTAACCTTTCCACTATACCTTTAGCCCTCTGGTTGTTAAGTGCCCTTCCTGTAATACACATGAATTTTGTATTATAATTACAACTCATTGGGTTTATCTGAAGCAGCTCGCTACGCCACCTCTTTGGGTAAAGATCGCCATATCCTTTCGAATACTATTATTATTTTTGCTAGGATCTGGCCCTACTACGGAATCCGATACTAGCTATCGCCCTTTCCTTTACATTGCGTAGGGGCAATCGAGCTAGTGCACTGCCCTCTCCATCCTAGGTGTCTCTTCAAAGTTGACTTATACAGGGATAAGGCAACACCAACTTCCCTTTGATTTCCTGGCAATAGGTCCTTTGTCACTTAATTTTTTGACCACCGTAAATAACATTTTTGACCACCATAACTTTTTTGACCACCTAGCAGAGTATGATACACTTTATTAAGGCATTCAACTTTACCGATGCTTTATTGATTTCTTGAGCACACGCCATAGGTAATAGACACCTTTGTCGTAATCACCGCCAACTAGGGTGCCGCTCGTATTACACGGTTGCTTCCTTGTAATTTCTAATGGTATTGCCACAATTGCGCTATCACGAATTGATCATACCGGCATGGACTGATACGAATGTTTTTCCTACATGTCCAGGTGCTATGACAACTTACCATTTAAGTGTGTGGAGAGCATTTACAGATTGGTTTCTTCTCCACGTATTGTTTCTTGTTGATATACATGTATGTTGTGAATCATTGTTTGTTTTGTCTCTTTACTCTTTTTTGTTTCAACAGAGCTCACATAAAGCTTTCAGAAATCCTATAGGCAAGATTTAAAGCGTAAGTGTCAGCGGTTCTAGACACCACTGGTTAGGGTGCGCCTTAGCGAGCGTACACTGCCCTGGTAGTCCATAACTAGGTCCTGACGAATGCTTAATGTATCATCACTAGAAGCAGAAACATGGTGACCACTTTTGCTTTTCACTTTGATTAGGACGTAGCTGGTCCAATAGCCACCAGAGCTTACACGTCCACCTCACCCCTTTTAACCGTGTCCAATTTGCCATTATTAAAGTTATTATTTGGTTATAATTGTGACACCTTTTTAAACCACCACTCTCACAACTTGCACTGTCTCTACAAAAAAAAACAGCTCCGCTGTAAACCAGGCGTCGCAGCACACCGGGGAGATATTCGGTCTCTCCGGTGGGAACCCAATGATGAAGCATGTCACCAACTAGGTTGGTGAGTGAGGGTTCTTTTAAAATACAGTGATTCACTTTCTCAACACACTTTTTTATTTCCTCAGTCTTGATGGATACACTCTTCTCTTGTTTAATTATATTTCATATACTTACAGTGTTTCCACTGTTATCTAATTATGCTCAACTCTTATTTCTGGAATAGATAAAACGTTTATAATTGTATTCAGAATGTTAAGTGTCATGGTTATATTATGAAGACAAATCCACTGAAATATTAGAAATATTAATTTTATCATCAATCACGCAGAGAGGAGTAACAATCCCCCACACTGCTCTCTTTTTCATTGAAAGGGTTAGGAGTTTACCTGCCTTCAACCTGCCTTCTCTCTGTTAGCCCAAAATCACATTTATGTTCTAGAATATTTAGAGACTACCTTTATTTCAATAACTCACAGTAGGCATGCCTAGCTTTAGTAATTAAATCTTCAGCTGGCCACATTTCCTAAAATCTCTAGCAATCTGAATACCTCTTCATAGGAGGATGTTTTGTTCCTTGCTGAGACCTGGAAATGCTTCGAGTAACTTCTGCTCTATACCACCCCGAATACATTCTTACTTGAATGCTTGGAATAGTTTCTGCATTACTAATAATAATAAATATCTATTAACACAAACTGAATTGCTTTGGGTGCTCAAATTCTCCTTTTTGCCTTTCATAATTCTCTCTCTTTCCTCCTTTCATATTTTACCTTTCTTAACAGATTACAGAGATCATCAGCATTGGTGGAGGCCTGGTACTTAGTCGCCCCAACTGTGATGGCCCAGTGCAAGGCTCGACCCCTCGATTGCCTGCAGCTGTGCCCTGAATTGTCCCACAGACTGATTTGCAACCAGATGTACTTCAATGTAACACCTCATGGCTAGCTCATTCCATCTTTCCATCGAATGTTGGCCAAGTATCTGCTCCCTCGCTCTCACTGTGGGACTGATCTCTTTCTTTTAAGGATATGGGCCAGGCTCTTGAAAAGGTGCTGTTTCTGTTTCTCCTACAGAAATTATGATACAACTTACACATGATTCCCATCCATCTATGTGAATGCAGCTGTTTAACCAGTCACTGAGCATCAAGCATATCTCCATCAATTCATGTCCCCAATAACATACCTTCACCTCACTTTTAATCCATCAAGCCAATCATCGGCCTCCTGTGTTTACAAAGAGAGGCTGAATCAATAAAGCTTTCCTAAGATTCTTCCAATATCTTGCCATTTACTCAACCAATTTCTGTATACTTGACACCAGTTGGTGCCTACTCTTCCAGGCATCATTTGTACCCAGCAGTTCACCTGATATATGATCTTTCTCAAGCCAAGCATTTCTCATTGTATGCATTCACTCCAGTCTGCTTTGACCAAACTGCCCATTCATCTGTGGTTCTTCCCCATCCGCTCTCCCACTCTCCTTTCTTTTGCAGTTCAACTGCATCCGGTAGCTCTGTCCATCAATCAGCCTTTGCAGCCAATAACCCATCTATGCATCTACTTGTCTACTAGTGCATCCATCCATCCTTTTTATCGCCCATTTACCTTGCATGAGAACATCTAGGGCTCCCCTTGAAAGTAGGTATTCTGTGTACAGGGCAGCTGCTCTTGTGCTGCCCTAGGGTCACAAAAGTGGATCCAGTAATTATTTTTAGGGAGCGATGGACAGTAGCAAGGCCAAGTTGGAAGCAAACTCCACACTGTGTCTGGGCAGTCACTAATACAGAAAAAGCAGAAGTTGCACACCTTCACTTTCAAGCAGTTCCTGGCCACAAGCATCAGCTATCAAAAAAAAGAAAAAAGCTAAAAAGTGCAGCTTTTCCCCGATTTTGTTTTTTAAAGTTCGTCTGGTATTATTGTTTTCATTGAGTTATTCTATTCTATGTTGGGCTTGACTAGGAATGTCATCAGGAAATCAGCATCTAATTCATTAATAGTCTATAAGAAGGGACACAGGCAGACTGTGAGATCCAGTTTCACACAAAAATAGCTTGATCAATTGGAGCAGTCCATTGATCGCAAGCTCAAGTAGGGTGTTTTAGAAAATCTCTGAGTGGGTGGAGGTGAGACTGGGAAGAAAATTAGCTGACATCATGACATGCTCTTTCTTGGTCTTTGATGCTTCCCTGCAAGAAAACAATGTAAAATGAAATTTGCCACGCTGGTTGATTTCCTTTTTTGGGGGGGGGGCATTTTTTTGTCCTCATATCACCAAAGCTGCTGCAAACTAAGGATATGCTGTGTTGGGGGACTGGTCATCAGCCTGCTGCGCTTGCATTAGCCCTAGCACCACAGTCTGGGCTTAAAACCCATACCCATTTTAGTGGTTGGGTGTATACATGAGGCCACTCAGTTTTCTGCAACCAACATGCCACTCCACCTTATAAAATTGGCCCTTACTGTATCCGCCCTGCCAGGAGTGCTTCATATATCCAGCCTGCAGGTCCAGTGTGATGCTTTTAATCAGCTCTCCAGAGAGGGAGGACATGGGTCTAACCAGTTTATACAGATCTCCCTTCTAGAAAGAAGCTCTTTCTAGAAGAATATGCACCGCTGGAGTCTACTAAGAAGACTTATTGCTACAATAACGACCTCTACTAGAACCAACAAAGAGGTCATCTTGATGGGTACCCCCATAATTTCCGAAATTATGTTGCTCCCAGTCTCCTTTGATCATAGGATAGGTGACAAACATGTGTTCATCTTTCGCTTCAAGATGGCCACATCTTCTACACTTGGGGGTGTGGTCCTTTACAAATCTGGCAACTTTGAGGGGTTCATTATGGCTCTTCGAATGACCCTAAAGGGTGAGTAGTGCACTTTACAAAACACTGATTGATTGATACTTCTAACTGCAGATTCCTCAACTTTTGAATATCCCCAGACACCACTTAGGTATAGATTTTTTCAATTAATTACTCTTGTGCACCAGTAGGTGGCTCCATGAGATTCCACATCGGCTGAGCACCACCTCCAAAAGTGACTGCATGAAGCCTCTTATAGACGCTGTCCCTGTGCGCTGACATCAGTTTCTTTCTTTCCATTTCCTAGTACACAGATAAAAAAGCCCAGCTCCCATCTCTTGACGCTTTTTATAGACACCGAAAGTTCCAGAATTATGACAGTATGCCAGGTAAGTGTCTCCCCAAAGACCACTGTCTTTAAGCTGTGCTGTAACTAAAGGAAGAAGAAAACAGTCAAACATCTGCATGATTGCCTGTGGTGTGTAGGTTACAGTCATGACTCAAAGTTGTGCAACAAATGTTGATCATGGAGCGGGAGGTGAACCTCTGTGTCGCAGAGTACATGGCATTTCACTCTGTAAACAGTGGACCTGCTCCAAGTCTAAATATCTACAACTCCTTTGCCAAGTCAAGATCATGCTCCAAATCTTTATGGTAAGTTGAAGTCTACACCATAAGAAGACCAAGCAGGACTGGTCTCCGTGTTCTGCCGCTTCTACGTGAGGGACAAGCCATGTAGCCTACACTCCAGAGATCCAAGGCTGGTGCAGATGGGTCCTGAGTTTCCTTAGCATGGCTGGCCACTCAGCAGAGAGAGTACTTCGAATAGGCCATGCTGCTGATTTTCAAGCAATGCCGGCTACTTTTGCAGTGCCTTTGGGCACTATAGAGCCGCAGGGCCCCACAGTTGTGCATACCTTTAACCAGTGTGGACTGACCCCACTGGGCCTCTTCCTGGCTCCCCGCTGGCACTGGCGGTGTTTCCTCTCTGGTGCAGTAGCCCACACTGGTCCCGATCGCTTTGGTGCCAAGCCAGCCTCAAGTGACAACACTCCAAATCTGGTGTCACATGCATTATTATTTCAAATAGCGATTACCTGATTGCGATTCTCTGTGAATTCATGAGTTTCATTTAGTGTTTCCTAATGGGTCACAAATCGGCCTGCCTCATTAAAATTAATGAGGCAGGTCACAATTTGCGACCCATTACGAATTCTAAAAATCACAGGGATGGTGGCCTGCTATGGTCAGCAGGCCACCATGTCTGTGGTTGCTTTAAAATAAAGCAATCTGTTTTTAAATGCAGCCACTTAAAAAAAAAAAAAATTCACATTTTTCTTTTCATTTTTCAAGAGCAGGCACTGATCCGTGGGATCACTGCTTGCTCTTAAAAAACAATTTTACGAACATTCACAAAGAGGAAGGGGTCCTTTGGGGACCCCTTCCCGTTTACAAATGGGTTACCACCTTCTTGAACTAGGTGGTTAAATGCGAATGTTTTGCGACCGCATTTCAGTCGCAAAACATTCCTACATACCGCTGTGATTCAGTATTAGGAAGGGACACCCTAAACACACCCCTTCCTAATACCAAACCAGTATGTATTCGCAATTCCAAATTGCAATTCGGTAACATTTTATCGATCGCAAATTGGAATTCATACATAACAAAATGTATTTTAACTGTTGCAAACGCCCTGATTCTGCGAATCGGGACGTTTGCGGCCAGTAAAATGCATGATACATGTGGCCCCTGGTTCCATTTCCTATCTGAAGCTAATGCCACCACTGACAAGCCTATATCTCAGTGTGAAATAATCAAGGAGCACTGTCCAACTGTGGATGATTGACAGCCTCTTCCTCAATAACAGTACTGAAGATCCAGTTGGCTGGGATTCAGATGAGATTTAAGGGCTCCTAAATGTTTAGTGGGATGAGGGCAATGATGTGGAGGAACACAACAGTGGAGAGGTGTGGCTCACTGGTTAGAGGCGGCAGACCCGTAAGCAGAGGACGGCCCGGGACCAGGGTTCGAATCCCGACGCGGCAGGGTCGTGGACCAGGGTCAGCGGGCTCGATAATTCTCGCCTCGGTGCCTACTCCAGTCAGGGACCACACTCGGCAACTCTGGGCATTAGCTTGCCTCATCTTCACAACTGCCCCCCCAGACCGCCGGGGATGCTTGGTCGCACCTTAGAGATACCCATTAGGGACCATCTCTCAGGGTGAGCCAGGACGGGTTCCCCAGCGGTCGAAGCGCGGAGATACTCCTCCGGGAGTCGATTCTAGCGCTATATAAACCCACAATCAAATCAAATCAAATCAACATAACTCCACAAATTTTAATGATGCTAGCCTTAGATATGCAAAGTTCTAATGACTTATAGACTTTTTGTGAAACAGAATATTTAGTCTTCATCAGTTCTCCCAACTGAGGAAAGCCCCTCTTTCGTTCTTGTTCCCCATAAAGCTCCAGAAATACAAGACTTACAGCCTCTGACTATAGAAACTAAGACTATAGAAACTATTATATTCCAGCCTGGTCATGCCACTTCTGAGATCTAATTACCATTTAATGAAGCCCTAAAAGACATCTTGATTGTGTGGATGAAGCTGTGTTCTCCATGTTAGTTGCAAAGTTGCATGCGACAATGGCCAGCCCTTGCAGACTTGGCAATTGTAACTGCACCATCAAACAGTGAGACAAAACTCATTGACACATTTGGCAATGGAGTGTTCTCTTCCACCAGCTTAGGCCTCAAGTCTCAGAACTCTTTGTCATCTGGGGTGATTCACACCAGCCCTTTGGGTCACGGCCAGTGAGATCTCTCTGGTCATCCTTGACAAATTTAGAAACGCCTTTGTGCAAACAATCCAGCCCAGACAGAATGCTCCACAACGTGTATTGATGGGTGGCCTTGACCATGGGAAACACTGTCTTCATCAAGCATCATGCCTGGATGCATGCAGCATGTTCTATAGTGCCATTAAGTCAACCCTTATGGACATGCTTTTTCTGTGTTCCAAATTGTTTTGTGGGAAAACCATGTTATTGCCTGGTCCTTAGGTTTACTTTCCCTGGCCTGTCAGTTCATCAACAGGCCAGAAAATTCAGAGCATACTCACGAGACCTAACATAGCCTATACAACGGCCAGCCCAATCTTTTTGAGACCTCGAGGATGTGGTGGTAATGGACTTTGAGGACATGACAAAGACAACAATCTTTATCCAGTATTGGGGTATCTTTCATAGATTCACATGCCTGAATCATTCCCCGTCGCCGAGGCGGGAGTCCCCGGTAAATAAAAAAGTAGTGCCAAAATGCTAGTAGTAGTAGTAGGCCCAAAGAAGAGGCCCAAAGCCTGTATCTTAGCAGCCTATCTACCTCATTATGCAAAAAGAACCAAGAATTTGGTAACAACCAATCAGACACCAGCACCCTTCTAGAACCCTCTCAGCAGAGCCAGTTCTCCTCAGATTTTCACCGCACGTCGTGTGGAAGGGAGTCTCCCTTAGTGCCTCTCAGTTTTCTTTCAACTTGCTTCAGCATGTCAGACAAGAAGGCTTTATTTAAGTCCTGCAGGACCTGCACCAAGAAGAGAGTCCATGTTGATGATCAACATGTAGACTGCATCTACTGCCTCTACCCTAAACATGAGGCAAAAGATTGCAAAATTTGCCGCACCTTCCCTACAAAAACTCTCAGGGATAGGGAGGCGAGAGTGCTTTTGTGGCTTAAATCCTCTTCGGCTGAGGAGGATGACAAAGCCTCTACTTCTAGCAAGAGAGCTAGATCGCAGGACAGCTCTTCCAGCGATGGGAAGAAGCGTCAGAAATCGCATCATTCTACTTCTGATGCGCACTCTCCTCAGGAATCTACAGTCAAGCAAACTGTGAGTAAAAGCCTTTCAAAATCTTTGGCTTACTCTCAATCTTCAGTTTCTGTCACCTCGTCTGCTTCTTCATTGACGCAAACATTCACGACGACGGCGCTTACCTCACCTATTATGTCTACGAAGATTACTATCCTCTCAAAGAAGCCCACCGTCGAGGGGTCGTCGACGAAGTCCTCGTCGACGCAGTCCGCAGTACCGCCGTCGACGATTCCGCCATTAAAAAGCCTGTCGACGTCGAGCTCGTCGACGAAGAGCTCGTCGACGAAGATTCCATCGTCGACGAAGATCCCGTCGACGAAGAGCTCGTCGACGTCGAGCCCGTCGACGAAGAGCTCGTCGACGAAGATTCCATCGACGAAGACCCCGTCGACGTCGAGCCCGTCGACGAAGGGCCCGTCGACGAAGATTCCATCGACGTCGAGCCCGTCGACGACGGCTCCGTCGACGACGAGCCAGTCGACGACGATAGCACCATCTACGATACCGTCGACGATCCCGTCTACCACAATCCCGTCGTCGACGATGATCTCTACTCCAGTTTCCACCAGGACTTTTCAACTAAAGTCTTTTCAAAGGCAGGACATTTCACCGCTTACTCCCTCGCATCTCCTGGAAACTTATGTGCAGTGTGACGATGATGATTATGTGGACGACGAGGACGAAGGGCCCTTTGGGGTTGCTCGCCATCCTTCGGAACTGCACATCAAATGTCAGGAGGACGATGAGGATGAGGATTATCAAGGGCATTACTATCAGGAAGACATAATCGTTCCGCATCATAGACCCTGCTACTCACAACCTCGTAGGAATGAGATGTCACATCTGCCTCCTACTTTGATACAAGACCTACAGGCCATGCTTGCAGATTATAAGCAGCGTTTTCCACCGCAGCCAAACGTTCCACAGGTTCCACAGACTGCGCCGCAGCCGGACCCATTGCCTCTGCCTGAGGGTCCAGCCCCAATGCCTCAACTGCCTGATCCTCCACAGGACCCGCATCAGGATACAACCTCGGAGGAGGAATACGAAGAGGGCGAGTTGCCAGACCCAGCAGACCCTTGGGATTCATATATAATCCCTATGCCTTCGCCACCTACCCCTCTACCATCTGATTCGCCTCCAGAAGATATAGGGGGGTTCCATAACCTTATGCAGCGAGCTGCGACCAGGTTCAGCTTGCCGGTTACCATTGAGCAGTCTGACTGTTTTCTGCATGATTTTAAGGAGGAGTCAAGGAAGGTTACGAGAGCTATCCCTATCATTGACTATATTTGGAAAGAAGGGGTTAAAATCATGAAAAACCCGGCATCAGTACCAGCGGTGCTTCCACGGATTGACAAAAAATACCGTGCTCCAGCCGACAGTCCCTCTTGTCTCACTGGTCAACCGCGTCCAGACTCGGTTATATCTCAGGCTGCCCAACAAAAGTCTAAGAATCCGGCAGCACCGGTCACTACACCACCGGATAGGGAAGGACGCCGACTGGATCTAATTGGGAAAAAAATTTCAACTATGGCAGCTGCTTCCATCAGGGCAGCCAACTCCCTAGCGATAATTGGGGGTTATGACCGCCAGATGTGGTCAGAAATGGCAAGCTTTATCGACCTCATCCCAGAGGATAACAGGCAAGATGCTCGAAAGGTTTTGTTGGAGGGTGAGCGTGCAGCCTCAGAGACTATCGACTGCGCACTGGATATTGCGAATACTAACTTTCGCCAGTTGGCTGGGGCTGCGGTTCTTAGGCGGCAGGGTTGGCTGAAAGCTACCACGTTCAGACCAGAGGTCCAGACAAAAATATTGGACATGGCCTATGATGGCGAATCATTGTTTGGAAAACACATAGATGATGCGCTCCAAGCAATTAAAACGGATACTGACACTGCAAGATCGTTGGGCTCCTTGCAATACAAAAGAGGTACCTTCAGAGGAGCAAGGGGCCGTGGATTTTCTTCCAGAGGAAGTTATCATACCCAACAAAATAGGTACCAGCCTCAGTATCGGCAATCATATCAGTCTTCCTACAGACAGACCAATACATCTGGTTTCTCTCGTCAAGGCGGACGAAAAAGATCGCAGAATCAGGGAAGAGACACCTCACGGAAGCAATGATTTCTGCAGGGCGCCTTTCACTCCTTTTCCCCTCCCTGTGGGTGCAAAAATTTCAACTTTTGCGACCAGGTGGCAAGAAATTACGTCGGACCAGTGGGTTCTGGACCTGGTTCACAACGGTCATACCTTAGAGTTTGTCACCAAACCACCCAACAAACCACCCAAGGGACCCCCTCCCCCTCGTCTTCATTTACTATTCAAGGAAGCTTTAACAATGCTCCTCAAGAACGCAATCGAGAAGGTTCCTGCGCTTCAAAAAGGGACAGGTTTCTATTCCCGCTTTTTTCTCATCAAGAAGAAATCAGGGGAGTGGCGCCCAATCTTAGACCTTCGCAATCTGAACAGATTCCTCAAGAAGCAGGGATTTCGCATGGTCACTCTGGCGGAAATTCTAGGTTGCCTCAACGAGGGAGATTTTCTAGCTTCCTTAGATATGGAAGACGCTTACTTTCACATCCCAATACATCCGAAGCATCGCAAGTATCTTCGCTTCACAGTGGCTGGCGCCCATTACCAGTTCAAGGTGCTCCCGTTTGGGTTAAAATCTGCCCCAAGGATCTTTACGAAGTGCCTAGCTCCAGTGGCAGCAGTGTTGCGCTCCCAAGGAATCCAAGTCTTTCCGTATTTAGACGACTGGCTAATAAAGGGTCCTTCGGAAAGATCAGTCAAGACTGCCGTGACAACATCTCTTCGTCTGTTCCATTCTCTGGGGCTTACGATCAACAGGAGCAAATCTCAATTACAACCAAGGCAGATCCTTCCCTTTTTGGGCGCGCTGTTAGATACCGTCCGCTGCAAGGCATTCTTGTCTCACGAACGGCAGGTTCGTCTTCAAAACTTAGCAATCCGAATTTCCAAAAGAAAGTCAGTTTCTGTCCGGATGTTCGCGTCGCTGCTAGGGATGTGCTCCTCTGCAATACACCTCGTTCCTCTGGCGCGGCTCCGCATGCGACCCTTGCAGGAGGAGTTACACCTTCAGTGGCAGCAGGTGAAGGGCTCCTTCGACGACATCATCAGAGTCACTTCAGGCATGAAGAGCGCTCTACGTTGGTGGTCCCATGTTCCCAACTTATCAGAAGGACTTACTTTCATTCAGAAAATTCCAGACTTTGTCCTCACCACCGATGCTTCCATGGAAGGATGGGGAGGTCATCTCCAAGATTTACAGATACAGGGGAAGTGGTCCCCAGAGTACAAAAACAAACACATCAACAGTCTGGAATTGCGAGCAATTTTTCTGTCTCTGCAAGCTTTCCTTCCAAGGATTGCAGGTTCTTCGGTTCTGATTCGAACCGACAATACCACCAGCATGTTCTACGTGAACAAACAAGGAGGAACAAGATCAGCAACTTTGTCCACGGAAGCTCAGGAGTTGTGGGAATGGGTCACACTCCACAACATAACCCTCAGAGCAGAACATGTCAGAGGTCTCTGCAATACATTAGCGGACACGCTCAGCAGATCCCAATCAGATTGCCACGAATGGGAGCTGGAGCAAGCTCAGGTGCTCAGAATATTCAGAACTTGGGGAACACCACCGCTGGATTTGTTCGCCACGAAGGAGAACAAGAAATGCCGCTTCTATGCCAGCAGATACCCTCAACAGGGCTCAAGGGGGAATGCCCTGTCCATGCGATGGTCAGGGATTTGTGCTTACGCTTTTCCCCCGATACCCCTGATACCGAGGGTCATACGCAAGATGAAGTTGGAGGGCTGTCGTCTCATCTTGATTGCACCCAGATGGCCACGCCAATACTGGTTTCAGGAGCTCCTATTGCTATCACAGGACCAGCCGATCAGTCTTCGCCCGACGCCCACAATGCTGTCAAGGAACAAGGGTCAGGTTCTCCACCCGGACCCTCAGTCCCTACATTTACACGCATGGCTCCTGACTTCTTAGAGTTTAAGGACCTGGATATCCCTCAGGACTGTAGGGATATATTAACAAAATCACGAGCTCAGAGCACGATAAAAACTTACCGTCTAAAATGGAAACGGTTTTGCTGCTGGTGTGAAGCAAACCAGGTGCACCCGGTGGATGACCCTGCAGAAAAGATCCTTCCTTACTTGTTACACCTGGCAAGATCTGGGCTTTCTTTCCCTTCAGTCAAGGTCCACTTAGCTGCACTTTCAAGATTCAGAAGGGGCGCTCATGGCCCTTCTCTTTGTTCATCCTCTTTAATTAAACAGTTTATGAAAGGACTATTCCGAGAGTTTCCTCCGGTCAGACTTCCGCCACCGGAATGGGAACTCAACACAGTCTTAATGCAGCTAATGAAGCATCCATTCGAGCCCATCCACAAGGCTGACCTAAAATTCCTTACATGGAAGGTTGCTTTACTTCTGGCTTTAACATCAGCTCGAAGAGTGAGTGAAATTCAGGCGTTTACTGTAAAGGAACCTTTTCTACGCTTCACTCAAGACTACGTGCACCTCCGAACTAATCCAACGTTTATACCTAAGGTGCCTTCACAGTTTCATCTTAATGAACCAGTGACGTTAAAGACTTTCTTTCCTAATCCATCCACCCCAGTGGAACGAGCCTTACATTCTCTCGATATCAAGAGATGTCTTAAATTCTATCTTCTGAAAACAAAGAACCTCAGAAAGTCTGATCAATTATTCGTGGCTTATGGCCAAACTACTCTGGGAAAGGCGGTTACAAAATCCACCATTGCCAGATGGATAGCATCTACAATACTTTTCTGCCATGACAAGGCTCACAGGCCTCTGTTGAGGAAACCCAAGGCCCATTCCACGAGGACAGTAGCAGCGTCTACAGCATTGTTTGCTGGTGTGACTCTGGAAAATATCTGCCGTGCTGCGACGTGGAAAAATGTCCACACTTTTACCAGACATTACTGCCTCCAATCTACGCATCGTGATGATGCAGCAGTGAGGCAAGCTGTACTACGACATCTGTTTCTTTGAGATACCTTCAGGTACCCTTTTTTCATATTTTAATATGTAAGATGTTGATATCTTTAATATAACAATGCAATGTGTTACAATGATGATTTGCTTTCATGTTAACATGCTTTTCTCTTTATAGATGGCATATTTTGAATTTTAAGATCTTTTCTTATACCTCTTGTTAACAAGCTGTGGATGCAATTAGGGAGTATCAGCACTAGTCTCCCGCCATCCGCAAACGACTGTATACTTGGTATACTGCTCGCTATTCTGATTCAGGCATGTGAATCTATGAAAGATACCCCAATACTGGATAAGAAAACAAGTTACTTACCTGTAACTACAGTTATCCAGTATTGGTATCTTTCATAGATTCACATGCACCCACCCTCCTCCCCGTAGAGTCAGTTCTATATATTTTGGGACGTTCACTTCCCACTTGTGCTACGAAAATCTGAGGAGAACTGGCTCTGCTGAGAGGGTTCTAGAAGGGTGCTGGTGTCTGATTGGTTGTTACCAAATTCTTGGTTCTTTTTGCATAATGAGGTAGATAGGCTGCTAAGATACAGGCTTTGGGCCTGTTCTTTGGGCCTACTACTACTACTAGCATTTTGGCACTACTTTTTTATTTACCGGGGACTCCCGCCTCGGCGACGGGGAATGATTCAGGCATGTGAATCTATGAAAGATACCAATACTGGATAACTGTAGTTACAGGTAAGTAACTTGTTTTCTTACCTTCCTTCTCACCCTTAGCAATAGCAACCACGTTGATTTGCCCTCCCCTGGCCATGCTCAGCCCACAGGGGACAGAATTGGATTTTTCCTACCCTGCTGCAGAGCTATAACATTAGGTCAGTGGGTTCTACAAATTGTTCAAACGAGTTATACCCTGCTCATCACATCTTTTCACCCTTACATCCTACCTGTTTTCAGTTCAACTTCAGAGGGTCATGCTTCTATCCTTCTGCAGGAAGATCACTTTTTGGCCTAAGCGGCCATAAAGAGGTTCACAGAGGTGTTAAAAAGTGAAAGCTGTTACTCCTCCAATTTTTATGGTGCCCTAAAAAATGGAGGGCTTGTGCTGATTTTGGATGTTCATCCAACACTCCTTCTCACAAAATGACAAATTCAAGATGCTGACTACGGCCTATTTCCTTTCTGCCCTGGTGTTGGTGATTGGATGGTGTCTTTGAACCTGCAGGACGTGTATTTTGATGTGCATTTTATTCAGCCTTGCAGATGCTACCTTCGGTTTGTAGTGAGGTTAGAACATTTCCAAATTTCATTTCTTTCCTTCAACCTCACCTTTGACTCTCGGGTGTATACGAAAGTAATGGCAGTGGTTGTGACCCATCTTCAGGCTTAGAATGCACACATTCCCATGCTTAGATGACTGGCTGCTGAAGACAGGCTCGCTACGGTCAATCATGGGTCACCTCCAAACCCATCTTTAATCTTTGGGGTTTTCCATCAGTGAGCTGAAGACCCATCTGATGCCTGCACATAGGATTCCCTTCATTGGTACCATTCAGGAAACAATGGTGTTCAGTGTTTTCCCAACCCTGTAGCAAGTCTTTGCATTCAGGATGTGAGCCTGATGTATAGAGATCAAACCTGGATTTTGTTACGCATGGTTCGAAGGCTTCTTGGACTCCTGCCATCATGCATTCATATGGCCCCTCAGGCCCGTTGCACACCTGGGCCGTGGAGTGAAACCTCTGCTCTCAATGGGCGCAACACCAAGGCTGCCTGCCTAATAACACCTCTGCCTTGAAGGAGAAAGCCCAGAACCTTTAGTTAAACAGGTGGACCCCAAGCAGGCATTAGGCAAGCTCACAGTAGTGACAGATGCATCGGCTCTGGGTAGGGACATTCATCTAGGGGCATTGGAAATCAGGGGTCCCTGGTACTCGGTGAAAAGCTCCACAACAGACTTCTGGAGCTTCTAGCCATTCTCTAATGGCCTTCCCCATTCCATCAGCAGGGGCCAGTTCATGTCCAGATGCGGAACAGGACCACTATGTGGTATTGCAACAAATAAGATGGTGTGGGGTCTTGAACCTTGTGTTCAACAAAGGGAAGGAGAGTGAAAGGTGGGCTATTTTTATAGAGGTCCTACACATAGGCCCTAAGTAACTGTATCAACAAGAGATGTGTAGTTCCTACAGGACGGGAAGTCAAAGGGGAATAAAGTATTCCAATCCAGACTTCAACCTAGTGAATGTAGGTGCACAAGGGAAGGGAATCCCTTAAGGGTGGAACTAAAACCCTCACACACCCAGCAAGCTAGGTGTCATGCTTCATCATCTGGGTTCTGCTCCTCGTCGGGTCGGCGGTGCAATACCCGACGGGCACCCATACAGGGGCTCTTTGTCGGAGATCTTTTGTTCCCTGCCGTATGGTGCATGCGTGTGAGGGCCCGGGAGTGTAGATGTAAGTGATTTAAAATAGGTTGGTTAATCTGAAATAAAAGTTTATTGGCTCAGTCAACCACCTAATTAAAAAGGGGGGTGAGTGGCGTAAAAGCTATATATGCTCACAACGGAGGAGTGGCTAGCTACGCTCGACTCTTCTGGTCAACATGTTTCGCGCCCAGTTAGTCAGAAGGATCTCGTGGCGCTTCGTCAGGACCTATAATACTAAAGTGAAGTGTGCTCGAAAAAACTATCTACAGTGTGGTGAGAAAAACAAGGGTGAGAACTAATATGTTGGTCAACCCTTAATAGGCGCCCCTACCTTATGTATTGATTTAAAAGGGGGTCACCTAGAGAAAGAAAAAATGGAAGAAATATGAACCAAAAGCCACCCTTGGCAACTGTAAGGCATTATATCACAAAGGTTAGTCGATCACCACTGGTTTAGTAAAGTGGTGATCAGTTTAATATACTCCAGATTGTAAATTGTACTGGATTCCTACCAGTTTCCTAGTCAATTAATAAATACATGACGTAAGACAGGGTAGGGCAAGGTAAAAAACGGTTAAAACAAGCAGTATAGCAAGGTTCTGGTTGGAAGCACAACCCTTGTTACAATTATAGAAAAAAGTCATGGTTATGCATGGACTCACCATTTCATGTTATAAAGAGCTCGTCATCAGGTGCATGGCGCGTCAACAGGGGGAGAAACACATTCGTTCCCTAAGGTATAATGGTGTTATGGGGAAAGGTAGAGGCATAGAAAAATATCGCAACCACAAAGTCCCAGGAGAGAGATCTCCATCCTAAGTATCTCAAGAACATATTAATTTGAGCGTGTGACACCTCTCGTGTGCAATAGTACTCTGATCTGTAATGTGGTTGACCAGGTGCAGTTAACCGGGGGTGGGACAGAGATGTGCAAGTCCCGATTGGTTCATAACAAAAGGCTATGATCAAAAGTAGTGAATCGAAGTGGACGATTCTAACTCAGTGTGAGCCTGAATTTAGACTTAGCATTTCTTCGCAACAGAACCCTGTGTAATTGGGCGTGTCGAAGTGGTCACATGCGAGATATTCAGACGTGTTCCGATGGTGGACAGTGATCCGAAAATAGGTACGGATATACTACATGTGTCTAGAGCGCCCCAGAGAGACTCAGGTATTAGGAACCCTCCCTACAAACCGCGCACCGAGATACCCATGGTGTACTTACTAAACAAACATCCCCTGGAGGTGATTCAACCTGCCCGCGTCGCCGAACCCGGAAGCTGGATAGTGGGTCGGTGACGCTTTAATTTATTCAGGCCAGGATAGGTTGTGAGCCTAACACGTGATTTGAAGCGGACCAATCACTGTCTTGATAACAATTCTGGTTGGCCAATAGTTTGGAATAATGTGACGTAGATACGTCTGTAGCAATGGGAGGTGAATGAATGTGTATCATGCCGGGTTTGAAAAGGTCTTATGTCGTGGGCGCCATGTTGTCACGGGCAAAATGTGGAGCGTACCACGTATTGGGACCGGTATAATCGCCCGTGGCGTGGATGCGTCTGCGGCAATACGAAGTAAATAAATGTATATCATACCGGAATAAAGAAAGTCATTTTTCATGGGCGCCACGTAGTAATCGGCAAAATGTGGTAAATACCACGTAATGGGATTGATATAAATGCCCCTCTTGCGAAAGACGCTAGTCATGTGTGTATGTCTTGAACCTTGTGCCAGAAGGCACTATGCCTTTGGGCATGGCCAGACCGTTAGGGGGAGTGCGGTGCTCCGATATGTTGAGCCTGAACAGTTGCCTTACTATCCGTCTACCTCTTCTGGACAACATCCTGTCTCAGGGCAGGGTCCTGCACTCAAAAGCTCGGGTCCACTTAAACATCCCTACTCAAACAGGTAGTCTTTTTAGCTGCTAGAGAGGTAAGAGGGAGGCAACAATCACAATTCAAATTTCAATTCAGTGTAACCAATTTGGTCACACAATACCTACTCATCAACTAAAATTGAGATTCGTAAGGTTTAATTATAAATTCAGAAATAGATTAATGGAAGTACTTCTCAGCATCACAGTAGAGAAATATAGGACAAACAGAATCACTCCTAATTTACTAAAGAGATTTACCCTATATAACAAAAAGCATACAGCTAATTCTGATGGATACATCTGCCAGTGGATTCCTCACCTTGTGAATATCCCCTGCGCCAGCACTGAACTTTTCTTTCCCAGCACTCCACGTCGACGACGTCATAATGCATCGGCTCCGCTCGCGACTCCGTACGACGTCACCAGAGCCATAAGAAGCCCACGTCGGCGTGATGACGTCAGTTCCCTTTTTTCCGCGCCGTCGACGCGCAACGGTTTTTTCCAGTGCTCTCTAGCTACTTTGTAGTGTTGCTGTGTTACTGTTGAAAATTTGGTATGTCTTCGACGAGGAAGTCGGGCTTTAAGCCCTGTAGGGAATGTGGAGGTCTAATGTCCATGACTGATCCGCATCAAGACTGCTTGTGGTGCCTTTCTTCGGACCACGATGTGGAAGATTGTGCGTGCTGTAGGAGGATGAATCCTAAAGCACTGAAGGACAGGAAGACTAAACTCTTTATGAAAAAGATCGGTGAGGAGAAGAGAGGGAGGAAGAAGGAGAAGTCGAGGCGGGAGTCGTCGACTTCGAGGTCGTCGAAGTCGAAGAAGCATCATAAAAAAAGAAAGCATTCTTCTTGACGTCGGTCCTCGAAGAACAGGAAATCGAGGTCGACTTCGCCCCGTCGGCGTCGAAGCAAGGACTTGTCACCTTCTCCTTCCCCTTCGAAGTCTCCGAGAGGATCTCCTTCGCCGAAGCGGGCTCCAGCGCGTTCATCGGCGCAGTCCCCGGCGCAGTCACAGGCTCCGTCAAAGGCATTGTCTCCGGTTCGAGTGGAGTCGGAGGTCTCTATTGATGAGCAGGAACAGGAAGAGCCTACTCCGGTGCCTGATGAATCTGTGGCTCCGGTAGAAGACACTGCAGAGCCGACGCCGGATACTCCACAAAGGGATACAGGTTCTGTTCCTTATCCACAATTCCCTGCTCCAGGTACCGATTCGACGCAATTTCTAAATGCCATGTATGGTATATTTAATTGGGCGGCCTTCCCATCCGGAGCACCAACTGGTCCCGTGGGTCCTATGGCGTATACGCTAGGGGTGCCGCAGCATTATGCTCAGGCCCCCTTTCTGCCCTTTATGCCGATGGCGCCTTCGTGGCAGTTTTCGGCGCCGACTGGGGATCCGTCAAGGCTTCGGATGGATCATCCAGTTTCGGAGCCTTCTTCGACGCTGTTGCCGACGCCGTCGGCGCCGCGTCCGGCGCCGCCGACTCCTTCTGTGGCTCCGCCGACTCCGGTACCTCTGGCTCCACCGACGCCGCGTACGACGTCGACGACGCCGGCTCCCCGGATTCGATCAAGAAGGGAGGCCCAAAGGGTATTGGAGGAAGGAAGGTATAGAGCAGAGGTGGAGGAAGGTGAAGTGGACACTTCTTCTGATGAATTTGAGGGAATAGAAGAAGCAAGTGGTTTGGATACGATCCCAGAGTGGGAACATACTTCTGCAAGATCTTCTCCACCACAGGAATTGGCACCCTACCATGTGGTAATTAAGAAGGCCGCAGATCTGTTAGATTTGCAGCTGCCCTCTGTGGAGTTCAAGTCTAACTTGCTTACGGAGGTGTTGCACTCTCCGACATCAACTTCGGAGCCTTTGTTGCCTTTCAATGAGGCCATCTTGGAGCCGGTTTTGGAGGTGTGGAGGAAACCTCTTTCTTCTCCGGCGGTTTCCAGACAGGTGGCAAGAAGGTACAGGGTGGCACCTGGGGATCCTGATTTTTTGTCAACGCATCCATCTCCGGAGAGCCTAGTTGTGCAGGCTGCTTGTTCGAAACATGCTTCGGGTGCTTTCCCTCAGTCTCCAGCAGATAGGGAGTCCAAGAAAATCGACCAGGCGGCTAAAAAGTATTTTTCTTCAGGAAGTATGGCACTGAAGTCATCTAATGCCACGTGTCTGCTGGGACGTTATGTTCATGCCTTGATGGACTCTATAAAATCTTTAGCCCCTAAATTGCCTGAGGGTGATAAGGTGTCCTTCTGGAGGTGGTTGCGGACACTCAGGCGGCTGCCAGACAGGTGATCCAGTCAGGGCTGGATACGGCGGATTCGGTGGCAAGAATTATGGGTTCATCTAGAGCCGCGAGAAGACAGGCGTGGCTCCGTTCCTCTGGATTCTCTGCGGATGTTCAGGCCACATTGGTGGATCTGCCATTCGACGGACAGAAACTGTTTGGGGAGAAGGCAGATTCTGCCCTACAACGTTTTAAGGACAGCAGATTGACGGCAAAGTCCTTGGGTCTGCAGGCACCTACTAGAGGTTCAGCTTTTAGGAAGTTAGGGGTGTCGGAAGATCATCCTTTCGCTCCTTCCGACAGCCTCAGCAGCAGCAGCAGCAACAACTGAATCCCCTCTATAGGTCCTATAGAGGGAAGCAAAGGGGTCAGAGAGGTTCTGGTCGCAACCCCTCTTCTTCGTCCTCCTCCTCTGCTCCCAATGAGGCTTCAGGGAAGCAGCCCTAGATCCCCCATCCCAGATCATGTAAGTCCTGTGGGGGGTCGGGTGTCCTACTTTCTACGGGGTTGGAAATCTATTACAACAGACCTTTGGGTTTTGAACCTCGTAGAGACTGGGTACGCCCTTCCTTTTCGGGAGTTTCCTCCCCCTTACCCTCCTTGCCAAGGTTATTGCTCGGAAGACCATCTGCTTCTCCTGCAGAAAGAGGTTCTAGCCTTACTTCAAAAGGGTGCAATAGAGGTGGTTCCGGAGCAGGAAAGGGGTCAGGGGTGCTACTCCCGGTATTTCCTGATTCCCAAAAAGGACGGCAGATTGCGTCCGATACTGGGCCTCAGAATCTTGAACTTTTACCTGAAACAGGAGAAATTCAAGATGCTGACCCTTGCACAGGTTCTTCAAGCGTTGCAGCAAGGAGACTGGATGGTGTCGCTCGACTTGCAGGATGCATACTTTCATGTCCCAATCCTGAAGTCGCACAGGAAGTATCTCCGTTTTACGGTTGGGTCGCAACACTACCAGTTTGCGGTCCTCCCGTTTGGTCTTACTACCGCACCTCGAGTCTTCACAAAGGTGATGGCAGTGGTGGCTGCTCATCTCAAGAGGTCGGGGATTCCGGTTTTCCCCTACCTGGACGACTGGCTTCTGAAGGCAGAGTCCCCAGAGATGGTGCAGCATCATCTGCAGGTAACATCTCGGCTGTTATTCGACTTGGGTTTCTCGATCAATGTGCCCAAATCTCACCTGGTGCCCTCTCAACGCAGCCTGTTCCTAGGGGCGGTACTGGACACTACTGTGTGTCGAGCATTCCCTACTCCTCAAAGGATTCTTGACATTCAGGAAATGGTCCCTTTATTCCACAATGGAGCGGTTGTTCCAGTTCTGAAGGTCCTTCGCCTGCTCGGTCTGTTCGCCTCCTGCATTCTGTTGGTCAACCATGCACGCTGGCACATGAGGGCGCTCCAGTGGTGCCTCAGCAGGCAGTGGTATCAGCACAATGGAGATCTCAGGGAGTCGATCAGGATCTCCGGAGAAGCTGCAGCGGATCTATCTTGGTGGAGCGTGGAGGGCAATCTGTCCCAAGGAAAGCCCTTCCATCTTCCTCCATCGGTGGCCACAGTGATAACGGATGCATCCACCCTAGGGTGGGGTGCTCATCTGGGGGATCTGGAGATCAAGGGTCTTTGGTCTCCAGAGGAGAGGTTGCATCACATCAACCTTCTGGAATTGCTGGCGATTCGTTTGGCGCTCAAGGTCTTCTTCCCTTCCCTTCGCGGTCAGTCGGTTCAAGTCCTGACGGACAACACTACCGCGATGTGGTATGTCAGCAAGCAGGGAGGAGTGGGGTCGCGTTGTCTCTGCAGAGCGGCTCTGCGTCTCTGGTCCTGGGCTCAGGACCATCAGATTTGTCTGATGGCAAATCATCTGGCCGGGGTGCTGAACGTACGTGCGGACAGTCTCAGTCGGCAGTTCTCCGCCGACCACGAGTGGAGGCTCCATCCGGAGGTGGTTCGTTACGTCTTTCGGACGTGGGGAACCCCTTGGGTGGACCTGTTCGCTACCTGCGAGAACGAGCACTGCCCGTTATTTTGCAGTCTCCAGTTTCCGATGCAGGGGGCGTTGGGGGACGCGTTTTAGTTGAGTTGGGGCTCACAACTCCTTTACGTGTTTCCTCCCATACCCTTGATTCCTCGGGTTCTGAGGAAGATTCGCCAAGACCGGGCCCAAGTCATATTGGTCGCCCCGGATTGGCCAAGAAGGGTGTGGTATACAGATCTTCTCCACCTCTCCTCGTACCCTCCGCTCCGTCTCCCTCTGAGGGCAGACCTCCTCTCGCAGTCGGAGGGGCAGGTTCTACACCCCCACCTCCAGAGCTTACACCTTCATGCCAGGAGATTGAACGGGGCAACCTGAGTTCATTCTCTCTCCCGCCTGATGTGGTGGACGTTATTTTATCGGCCAGGCGACACTCCACCAAGTCCATTTACTCCTACAGGTGGTCCAAGTTTGTTAAATGGTGTGGAGAGAGATCCATTGACCCTTTAAAAGCCCATCTTTCTGATGTGCTCCAGTTTGCTCTTTCCTTGGCGCAGCAGGGCTGTGCTGTGGCCACGGTCAAGGGCTATCTTTCGGCCTTACCGGCTTTTCTATGCCTTCCTGATCAACCGTCGCTATTTAAATCTCCGGTTGTTCTGAGGTTTGTCAAGGGCCTTACGAACATGTTTCCTCCCACTCCTTTTGTAATGCCTCAGTGGGACCTTAATCTTGTTTTAACCTTTCTGATGGGGTCCCCTTTTGAGCCTCTACATAGCTGTCCATTGAAGCTGTTGTCCTTTAAGGTGGTTTTTCTTGTAGCCATAACCTCGGCAAGGAGGGTGAGTTTGCTCCAAGCTCTTAGTTCTAGACCCCCTTTTCTCACATAACATGCTGAAAGGATGGTACTTAGGACCAGGGCTGCTTTCCTGCCTAAAGTAGTTACTCCGTTTCATTTGGGGCAGTCCATTACTCTCCCTGTTTTTTATCCACCTCCTCATCCTTCCAAAGAGGAGGAAAGACTCCATCGCCTGGACCCGAAGAGGGCTGTGAGTTTTTATCTGGACAGGACTAAAGACTTTCGTCTAGATGATCAACTCTTCATTGGCTACGTTGGTCATTCGAAGAGTAAAGCGGTGCACAAGCGCACGCTGTCGAGATGGATCATCCTTGCCATCAAGATCTGCTACGCCCTGGCTGGTAAGACTCCTCCTGAGGGCATTAGAGCTCATTCGACTAGAGCAAAATCATCTACATCTGCTTTGGCCCGGGGTGTTCCTGTGGCAGATATTTGTAAAGCCGCGACTTGGGCCTCCCTCCATACATTCGCGAAGCATTACTGCTTGGACTCTGAGATGAGGAGGGAGGGCCACTTTGCGCGCTCTGTCTTGCAAGACTTTCTGGTATAGGAAGGTGGACACCCTCCTCCGGGTGTGGGGACTGCTGTGGGAATCTATTCACAAGGTGAGGAATCCACTGGCAGATGTATCCATCAGAAGAACAAGTTACTTACCTTCGGTAACGCTTTTTCTGGTGGATACAGTATCTGCCTGTGGATTCCTCACTGGCCCACCCGCCTCCCCGTTGTCAACCTTTGTATACCATGAAATAGGTCTTGTTTGAAATGCTTGTACATTTGTTGGAAATGCTTGTTTATTTAGCATCCTTTTCCTTTGTATACTGTGAATATGTGTTGGTATACTGTATACTGGGTATACTTTGAGTTTGTCGTTGGTTCACCTGTTCGCCTCGAAGGCTCAGAAAAAATGGGTGGAACTGACATCATCACGCCGACGTGGGCTTCTTATGGCTCCGGTGACGTCGTACGGAGTCGCGAGCGGAGCCGATGCATTATGACGTCGCCCACGTCGACGTGGAGTGCTGGGAAAGAAAAGTTCCGTGGAATGCTGGCGCAGGGGATATTCACAAGGTGAGGAATCCACAGGCAGATACTGTATCCACCAGAAAAAGCGTTACCGAAGGTAAGTAACTTGTTCTTCAGTTATAATGATGCAAGTAGTAAGGAAAACAAATTGAATGTTAAATTGCATCAGTTGATTATCAGAGGTATGAGCACGCTATCTCTCCCTACACTACCTTAAAGGAGACAACCCTAAACTAAGACGCATGAGTAAGTATGGAAATATAAAGGTGTCAGCTGTCAGAGTCTCCAGTAGAAGAAACTCCAACCAAGAATGATAAAGTCAAAGCAGATGGAGAGGTCTGCACCTCATGAAGTCCTAAGATGTCTCTCTGTCCCTCACTGTGTTACAACATAAGATATTAGTTGCATTTAGGACAAATCACGTGATCAGCTCCAGTAACTTTCCACAATTCCAGCACAAATTGGCTACTGGCACCACCATTCTTTTGTAATTGACGAAAAGTGCTGACATCATAAGTAGACCAGGTGCTAGAGATGTATTTAAGTAGATTTATTGTTCATGTAAGATGGTACAGGATTGCCCCACCGGGAGCAGCATCCTGCTGCTCAGCCCCTTCAATCTAATTGATCACTCTTTCAAAGCATGCACACACTCCCAACATTCCATGACATCACACTCATACAGGCTGAGCAGCCAGGACTAGGAAGTATAGGATATAACATATCTCCTTCCTTTAGAAACAATTAAAACACCAAGAAGCAAATTGAAGGAACAAATCACATTTCGTCACTTGGAAATAAAATCAATTAGATCACGAAAATCACTTTAGATAAGTAAATGCATACCTATATCTCAACATCAATCAATTAACATTCTAGGGTAATAAGATCGACAAGATCAAATAAAATGATAAGAGATAAATGATTTATCTCTAGTTCACATAAGAACATATAGCATATTAATAGTGTTCTTCATATAGAATGGTATTGAAACATGTAAGATCACATTAAAGATTGCACATGTTTCATGCAGGGTGCAAACAAATCATATTGCAAAAGTTTCAGGGAAAATGCACTCAAAACACTTACCCAGTACACCCTGAAGAACATCACAACACACCTATCTCCCTTTGCTTGAAAAAAACATGTAAGAAAAAAGTGCACATGTTCCAGTAAGGATGTAATAACGCACAATAACTGATGTGCGAGGGAGAACAAAAATGTAATGTACGCCCAACATTACAATTTAATAACTAGTGCACTACCTATGCAACCTTGACGTGTAAGGTTAAAGATAAAATTATATGCACTCGACAACTACAAAACTAATTATTGAGTACTCTGCCAATGCAACCCTGACATGCGAAGCAAAGCACCTTCCCAACGCGAGGGACACTGCCAATGCAACCTTGACGTGCGCGGCAAAAACAAAAAAAAATACGCTCCCAACGCAACCATGACGTGCGAGGGACACTGCCAACGCAACCCTGACGTGCGAGGCAAAACAAATTCACCACACAACCATGACGTGTGAAGGACGCTCCCAACACAACCCTGACGTGTGAGGGATATTCCCAACGCAACCTTGACGTGCGAGGGACACTGCCAACACAACCCTAACGTGCGAGGCAAATCACATTCCCAACACAACCATGACGTGTGAAGGACACTGCCAATGCAACCCTGACATGCGAAGCAAAGCACCTTCCCAACGCAACCATGACGTGCGAGGGACACTGCCAACGCAACCTTGACGTGCGTGGCAATAAAAAAAAAACGCTCCCAACGCAACCATGACGTGCGAGGGACACTGCCAACGCAACCCTGACGTGCGAGGCAAAACAAATTCACCACACAACCATGACGTGTGAAGGACACTCCCAACACAACCCTGATGTGTGAGGGATATTCCCAAGGCAACCTTGACGTGCGAGGGACACTGCCAACGCAACCCTGACGTGCGAGGCAAATCACATTCCCAACACAACCATGACGTGTGAAGGTCACTCCCAACACAACCATGACGTGCGAGGGACACTGCCAACGCAACCCTGACGTGCGAGGCAAATCACATTCCCAACACAACCCTGACGTGCGAGGGAAAATAGAAATGAATACAGCACGGGGTACACCTAGAAATGGACAAAGTACTTTACACAAACAGAAATCACTGTGCACCAGAAATGTAGTACTTATCCAACTAGTCCAACCACACCCACACTGAATATTCAATTACATACTGAACACTTTTAATTACCAGAAAATTCACCGCATGACATAAAATAATACACATGCCAAAATAACGCACTACCATACCGCTCACACGCACAAACACTATTACCGTTCACACGTATCACTCACTACCGCAAATGATAACCTGTTTGGGCGACACATAAAAAAAAAAACTTCATGACAGTATGCACCATACTTGAATGGCTATATACTCCAACAAGTCAAATCAATTAAAACATTAGGTGAGTGACAACTCAGGCTTGCAGGCAACAACACCTAGTTCAAAGTATGAATGGATCCACAGATCGACTAGTATGCTAGGGTCTCTATAGCACGGTGCTAGTGTTGGTCACATTGAAAGACACATCAGTTTGCTGATCGAAAGCTATAATTTTTAAACAGGAACAGATACGTGCGTTGGATCGGCTTCTCCTTTCAACCAAAAAGTCTGTCACGCTTGCCCCAAAGACATCGTTCTTCAATATTCGGAGATATCTTCCTCCTTATGTAGTGCCTGATTCCGCTGCGCCAATACGTTGCCACTGAACTGCTTTGCCAAAAACAACTCGTTAATGCCAGCCGCACGCAGATCCACCATCTTGACTAACGTGGCTCTGCGAAGTTGTCAAGGCAACGCCCGGCGCCGTAGCACATAGAATGCGTTACTTAGGAACGCCGCTAGATGACATCAGCGTTAAGGGGTTACCAAGGGAACTTCTTGATTTACATCATCAATGCGCGTCTGATGCTCATCGGAATGAAACCAGCAGGAGAACTCGCAATAGAACTCGTGATACTCGCAAGGGAACCTCGCGCCAGCCAACAGAATGCCGGTAGGTGTTTGAACCATAACACACGCTGAGGCAGGCACCAAGGTACAACTTCTCACATTGTCTCCACTGCTTTAAGTCAGTAGTAGACTCCGACAGTTACCACACACCAATCCTCGATGTGAGCGCGAAGTTCTGCCAAACACATCTCGGAGCTCGACTTTTGCCCCCGGGTGCGGAACGCGTTTTAAATAAGCTCACGCACTGCCACTTACACTGCAGACAATGTTCACCAAGTTCATGCATGAGTAGCTTCAAAATATGCAATGCTGTTTCACTGCATTTCGTCACAACGTTCAGTACATGCATGGCTAGCATAAAAAAAAACTGGTTGCTGGTTCACCGAATATACAAACTTGTAGATTGGCTTCAAAATCAACGCTCTTCAAACATTTTCTTGCTGCCAGCTGCTGAAAACTAATATTGCCAGTTTACTCTATATGTGGCACTCAGTCCATAACTCCATAACTCAATCCATAACGTGCCTCCCTTCAAAATCCCTCAGCAAAAACGTTCATTTTGTGCAGACTGTAGGCAGGTTTCAAGCTACTAAAGCCAGCTAATGTCTAACGCCCAACACATACCTCTGTGGACTGTCTGATGGAAAAAAGACACCGGTGGGGCATCCAAGGCGTTGCGCAGGCTTAATTTTCGGGCTTCTTTTCAGACACTGGCCATCTTCTTTTAGTTCCTTCTTTCAGTTCCTTGTTTCTTGGTTCATCGCGCTTGGTTCTTTTAAAAATCGTCGCCATTTTTGTAATTGAAGAAAAGTGCTGACATCATAAGTAGACCAGGTGCCAGAGATGTCTTTAAGTAGATTTATTGTTCATGTAAGATGGTACAGGATTGCCCCACTGGGAGCAGCATCCTGCTGCTCAGCCCCTTCAATCTAACTGATCACTCTTTCAAAGCATGCACACACTCCCAACATTCCATGACATCACACTCATACAGGCTGAGCAGCCAGGACTAGGAAGTATAGGATATAACACATTCCCACACCGATAAGTTGCTACTACATTCGTCCTTGGCCATTCTTCTCCTCCTCCATGGGAACTTGCCTCCTTGCTCGTTACCTCGTTTCTCCCTGCCAAAGTCCGTCTTCACATACCTCGCTATCTTACTAAAGCACAAAACCCTCATTTATTAAATAATGAAGCATTGTCCGCACTTGCAGTAGAAACAAACAAATGCAAGCAAACACATTCTACATTGAAGGTTAAATACGAATTTAATGTTAGACTTAAACGTGAGCTTGCACTGAAACTATACTTGAGGCCACAAATCATGTCAACCTAATTGAGCAAATATGTGCACGTTACTAAACACATAACCAAATGCAGTTTCTTAAAGAATAAATAAATGCAAAAGATGTTGTTTCAAAATACACCAATATGAATATAATTTTTAGTTGCATGCATAAATGTCTAAACATTAGTCTGCACATACATATCATAACATTAGCTTCACAATAGCACATTATAAGCTGCATTTTCTTTTAGAATGTTCATATGTAAGTATTATAAGACACTCTAGTAATCACATTTCTAAGCACACAGTTAATAATTCTCATTGGTGGAATACTTTAAATACACAATACCCCATCTTATTTTAGTAACATTAACCACAGAGCCTACACATGATTAAAACGCACTCCTACGATATCTTAGGGTGGAATTAAAATGACGCTGTTCCAATCTCCACAGCTTACGCCTCCAAGTGTAGAGATTGGGTAGCGACAACTTAGCGGTTACAACTTACCTGTTGAAGGGATTAGAAATGTTTACCTGTATTCTATCGCATTGTAAACTATCATCAGGGGGTTCTAAAGTATGTGCATTTTGACATAATAAGATGTTCCATGAGAGGATCAACAAGAGGCGACAAATGTAACAAACCAACCAAGATAGATATGACTGTAAGGATATTATGACCTGCTCCATCACACACAGATGTGTCAGAGCAAGTCCAAAGAATCTGGTGAAGAAAATGCTATTTATCTGAAACAGAGGCCGGTTCTAAGGGCAGCTCGGTTCAGAGATGACACCAGCTTAAGAATTGATCACCCCAAAAACACTGATTTGTGGTAATGAAATGAAATGAGGCTGTAATCTCAAGATTATAGCTCCCGCAATCTTCATAAAATCACTTTTGGACCAAAAGAAACAGATGAAGTCTTTATGTTGGAGCACAGATTAATTTTGTTTAGGCATGTTATAAGAGTTGCTTATTTGTATTGTGAGGACATAAGCCATATGTGGTTCAAATAGCTGTACATATCTTGAATGAAGTCAATTTGATGTAACAATGTTATAGTTGTGCACACCACACGTAAGTTCACAGTGGAGTTTACCTTGTTTTACAGTAGTATTATCTTGCACACACTTTGAGTTTTGATTTGCAAAGCACTTTACAAATAAAGCTTTACTTTTCCCTTAGCAATTATAGCCCATTTCCTTGCAGAATCGCCATCTTTTGTTAGCAACTGGCTTCTGAGATGCAATTTCATTTATGTTATAGTTATCTTAATATAAGTAGGGTATGTTTCCAGGATGACATCATTATCATGACCAACATAAATTGGGGGTTTATAGACCCAAAATGTATGAGTCTTTAATTTAAAGAGGAAATCCATCAGGGATCAAGCAACAGGTATTTGCTTTGAGAAGTGTTTTCAATATTTTGTAAAGACAGGGAACAAGGCTATTGTAATGCCGCCTCAAAGCCCCTATTTCACCATAAAATGTATTCTTTAAAGCAGAACTGAAAACTCGTCCATGCTAAAGGCTTCTCCAGTCTGAGTTGTCACACTTGAAGCTTTTTTTTTTATTTCCTGTTCACTGCTGTTTACAAACACATTAAAAATGTTTGTTCATAATTAACAGTCTAAACTTAAAATCGTGCATTATGGTAGACAATTGTAGGAGCCGGGAACAGCTATGGGAAGCGGACAAGAAGCTATTTTACAGTGCAAGTTCAGTGTACGAGTTATTATGTAATGTCACGCCAATGTACGAACTGTGCAAACTTGGTAAACTAATAAAATTATGTTTAAAAAAAAAAAACAGTTTAAACTTAAATTCTGGGATCTGGATTTAACTCTGCAATGTGTGATTCATTACAGGATATTCTCTCTTCAGCACACCCACAGCTTTAATTAAAAAAAAACCTGCTAGTTCATAATATATAACAGTATGGAAATAACGTTTGAGAGTTTTAACCTAAATGTACAGAAAAAAGATTTCCCTCTGAGGATTTGCTTGTGACATTTCTTTGTGCTTACAATGTGCTATGTATTTGGCTTATTGTATGTTGTTAACCACTATGAAAACCTTTATGTAAATATATATGTATTGCAAAAATCTGTTGTATTTGTATTTTATTATTTCTTGGAATAAAAATTTGATTAAACTGAAGGATATAGGATTGGCCTCAGTAATATTCTAGTGGTAAATGTTCTGTCTATAAATAACTATTTTACTTTATTTACATTTGAGAGAGTTTATATAAAATCAAATATATTAAAGGTAGAAAGTTTTACAGGATGTTCTTGGCTTTTTTGATCGACATTGAGATGGCGTTGGAGTTGTGTTGTCAATCATGGGGGCATTATATCTTTTTGTATCCATCTATATATGGACCTGAGTAATAAAAAAAGATCTAAACTTTGATTAAAGTCTTAAGTTTTGTAGGAACCTTCCTCGTGTACAGCTTTAGTGCAAGGATTTTAGAAATCCCAGGCAAACTGTCAAATTCCCTGTGTGTGCTTCCTGTCCACTAACAACATGGCCATTTTTAGTTCTTGGCAACTGACAGCTTTAGCTGTCGGAAGGCAGATCTATTATTTCCAGCACATAATGTAAATTTAGAGCGGATTTCGGTCCGCCCTTGGTCATGATTGAATGACTGTTGTTGTCTATTTGAGATATCGCTACTTGATTTGATGGCTGCCCTCCCAATTTTGTTTTTCTCCTGTCCAGGAACATATTGGTCTCAAAGTGTTCTCATTCCATGAGTTGTATTTTTTCACAGCATACTTGAACTATAGGACACTGTGTGAAGAAAAATATTCAGTTTATGCCACTGCCTGTGCATTCACTACAGCTCTGCAAGAAACTGTTGTATCTCACACAGGCAAATAGATACTGCTTGTCATCTGGGAGATTTCCTTTAACCCCGGTGACTCCTGTTACTTATCTGATAGGTAATGGGACTCCTGGTCCCTCCCCTGCCACAGCTAGTCCTGGTATCTCTCCACCCAGTGCTAGTCCTTCTTTTGCTCACTGCTGCTGAGAGTCCTGGCCCCTCCCCTTCCTCATATATGGTTGTGCGTTCAATCAGCCATGACTATCAGTGCACCCCAACCAGGCCCCTACAGAAGACAGCTCCGTGATATATATGTTTGAGATAGAGAAAAGTAAATTTCTCTACCCTGAACTCTCTCATTTAATCTTAGCTAGGTTAATTATTACCCTGTCTTCACCAATGATTAATCTATTATAGTTCTTGATCAGAGCTCTGCTCGGATGCATTAAAGCAATTCACTTGTATAAACATTCAGATGGACATGCTGTTACGGAATTGGAAGATGAGAGGGATAGGTGAAGATGATTGTCTGTTCTTTGTTTTCACCTTTTCAGTCTGTAATTGTATTTTCATTTGGATAAATTAATATGCACTTCATAAAAAGATGACCCCTCTTGCAAAACACCGTCTTCTACAGATTTCTTTTCCATTTTTCTCTTGCAGGTCAACGTTCTTTCTGTGAGGGACCTGGGAGAGCATGGAATAATAAGTGTACTAGGCAGAAGTAGGGTGACTAAGTGTCCCAGATTTGCTGGAACAGTCCAGTTGTTTCATCATCTATGGCAACATATTAAAGTAAATTCAACACATGTCCCATTTTTTATAGTGAGTCCATTGTGTGGAATCTGGGAGAGTTAGGACCTTGAGGACACTGATTAAGGCTGTCAGAGAAAGGAAACGTCTTTGAGGAGGTGAAAGAGAAAACAAGGGAGAAATTTGGAAGGTGATTGGAGAGTGCTGGCTTTACCTGATTATAGACCGAATAAAAAACAAGTACCCATACCTTATTTTTAATTTGCAGAGTTAGCAGAACTTGATAACTGGCGATGAAGGCGTGGTGAGAAACTCACAGTAGGAGGACGACCGCTGCTTGACACTGCTGATTAGAGCTAAAGACATGCAGCACAATCAGCAGTAGGTGATCTCTCCCATCTGCCTAGAGTCCACAGCTGCAAAAAGTACAGCGGAAGCACACCTCCAAAGGAAGCACACCTCCAAAGCCCCAAGCACACACACATCAGCGGTGCTAGCCTGCAGCCTGCGAAGCGTGCCCCAACAACCCACGCACCAGAAAAAACCAATCCGAAAGCTGAACAGCTTGAGCATGGCCAACACAAAGACCCAAGCAATACTTGCCCACCAGAAATGGGAGTAGAAGCAGAGTGTGTCCTAAGACGCTTCCACAGCCTGGACATAGGGCACCAATGGAAACAAGTGCAAGGCATGAAAACCATTTGTAAGCCCTGTAGCCTGCCATATTGAATGCCACATAAGACTCTTAAAGGAGCAGAGAAGCGCAAAGCCCCGGAGGAAACTGCACAGGCTTAAAGAGACAGAACAAAAAAAAAAGCTCCAAAACTGAAGTGTCATCTGCCTCCCCACAGTGACAAGTCTAGGAATACTGACAATGAACTAGACAAGTTGGAAAATTGGAAATCAGTTGGGCAAATAGAAAATGCCTGGGAGTTTACATGACAGAAAATTACCACCCTGTACCGTTTATCCTCGACAGCTGAGCATCAGTCACTGTGATGTGAGTAGAGACGTTCCAAAGATTATGGCCAGCACCTAACCTGAAGCCAACTGATGTCCAAGTTTACACGTGGGTCACCTCCAAACTGCTATGAAGCCTAGGTTCATTTGAAACAACCTTAATCCACAATTCAAAGGACACAAATGCAACCCTTGACATGCAATGAAAGATGCCTGGCCCATGCCCCCTAAGCTCAACCACAGCAGAGGCCATGGGACTCATAGCCATCAACTACATCCAGGCCTGCACATACTAGACATGATCACACAGTTGAATGGCGCTAAAATCCTCTTCAAACTTGAGCTTGAGCTAAAGAAAGGATATCATCAGCTAGATCTGTAAACAGGGTGCCGATAAATCCTAACCACACACCTTGGACTACAGACATGTCACATATGTTATTGCATCTCCACAACTTCACAACCACTACCACTGACAATGGCAGGAATATCAAAGAAAGCATGGGACCTGGTGACCATAGATTTCTTCAGTCCCATGTCCTCAGGACAATACCTTCTGGTACCCCTGGATGATTATTTCCAATTCCCACTTGTAAAAATTGTCTCTTCCATCTGAACCATGAAAGTAGTCTGGACACTGAACAACACCTTTGTGCCATTAAGCCTCCCAAATACCCTAAAGGCAAACAATAGTCTGCCATTCAGAAGAGGAGTTATGAGAATTCCTAGCCCAGCTGGCCATCGAATGCCAGAGGATAATGCTAGTGTGGCCCAAAACCAATGGTATGGTAGAGAGGTTCATGAGCACATTGAAGAAGACAGTACAAGCTAAAGTGAAGAGTGCAACAATAGCGAAGGCACTATGCCATGTCCTGTGGGAATACTGAAACACCCAAACTTAACAACAGGGGAGTGCTCAGGCACACTCATTTTAGGAAGGCCCATACACACAGAGCTTCAGCAATCGACTGGCGCAATCGGAGAAAAGGCACAGACAGAGAGAAGAAGAGAAATTGAAGAAATATCTAGTTTACCAAGAGATGAACCTACGAAAAGAGAAGTGGGTAGTGGCTAAACAGCATCAAAAGAAGTCGGCCATGCCCTAGGGCTTGGAGCTAACGGTGACAGAAAGGAAGGGCAGCATGGTCACTGCTACCCGACCTGAAAAATCCATCATGAGGAACGCATATGTCTTCAAGACCATCAGCCATCAAACTTGAGGGCGAATGCAGCGTGAATGGCACAGAGACAGGAGAGAGGAGCTTGGCCCCAATGTTAATCTGACAAATGAAGATCGGACAACAGCTGCGAGACCAGAATTGACATTGCACTCAGGAGGCACTGTAACTGGACTCCTGATGACTTATTGAAGAAATATGACATTGACTCATAGAAATCTCAAACAAGGGGCAGTAGGCTTAAATACAACACAACACAAGACAGTGGGCTCAGTCTAACAAGCGGGAAGGTGTGGTGTTCCGCAGCGTTAGGGTTCTGAGAATACTGACTGTAGCGTCCTCCCCAGCCCGGGAGCATACAGAATGAGTATGCCATACACGGAGCTCTGTAGTAGGCGTCTTTATTCCAGAGCATATGTTCACAAAACTGCCAACCCATTACATTATAACCGTTAATAACTACAGCTTGACACCTCCCAACAAGTTACATAATTCCATCATTAAATAAAAAGTACAAACAACAGTCACATCATATCTCTTCAATAAGGCGTCACGGTGCTTGCAATAGTCGGCCAAATAGAGTGGTATGAGATGGTTGAGATGCACTCTGATGGTGCACCAATGGCAAAGGTTCTGATGATTGATCTGGACTGTCAGACAAGGTCACCTTATTCATGATTGCAGGAGCTGAGAACCGCCGAGGTAGGTGCCTAAAGTGTGACGAGTCCTGTGTGATGGACTTTCCGGGACTCTGCACCTTCACCATATGTCCTTTGCACATCATAACCCTCAGTGGATCAATAGCAAACGGAGTGTCTGATTTCTGCTTTAATTTCTTCTAGACTGTTACCATGAGGCACAGGGTCAAGACTGATTTGCATATGGCCAGGTCTAAACTGGGGTGGCATAGTGAGTAAAAGAATGATGGACTTAACCCAGATTTCTTGACTGGGGGTGAATGTTTTGATTTGTTCTGCATTCCGTCCATCAATTGTGTGTCTTTTGCTTAATTTCTTCTTGATCAGGACCCTGTCACCTTCCTCAGCTCGTCGACGACAATAGGCATATGTTTTCATCCAGCACTTCTGTGAAGTGTCCGTGATACAAACCTTATCCACATTCAAGTCTTGGTCTACTGTCCACTGGGGCTGTTTAGTTCTGACGGCTCTTCCAAATATCCAGGTGGCAAGACTCTCACCAGTTCTGGAGTGAGGTCTTGAGTGATAGGCACAGAGGGCTTGACAAAGGGCCTGGTTTAACTTGATTCCCTCTGTCGATGCTTGTTGAATTACCCATTTAAGGGTACCCATGAATTGTTCCACAACATCATTGGTTTGTGGCCATAGAGGTGTGCTCTTTTGATGCTTGACATTTTGAAATTCCTTGCTGTTGAACAGCGGACAATTGTCAGATTTGAGAATGGCGGGGATATCCCACGCAGCAAAGATTTCATCCAGCTGCTCAATGACCTAGTCATGGTTGGTTGATGATAACTCCTCCACTAAAGGAAAGCGCAAATTCTCATCAATGACTACTATGAGATGATGCCCGTTTCCTAAAGGCCCAAAGAAATCAGCTGCAACTCTTTCCAAACACATGTGCAGAAAGGTGAGATATTGTCAATGGGTGCTTTGTCACTTTGGGGGAAAGGCAGTTGCAAAGATGGCATTCTTTAAGTTTCCTCTTAACTCGCTCATCTGAACGTGGGACCCACACTCTGTCTCTTAGGGCTCTTTTGGTGGCTACAATGCTACTATGTCCTTCATGGACTACTTAAATGACTTGCTGTCTTAGGCTCTCAGGTATGACAATTCTCGAGCCTCTCAATGCCATACCTTCCTTAGTAATGGACAATTCATCCTGTACATTTTTTTAATTCAACTTCGTCAGCAAAAGGTTGAGCATTCTTCTTTCACGACTGAGTTGAAATGATGTCTTTGAGGACAACCAAGTTCTTATCAGGATTGGAAGCAGCAATAACCTGTTCAATGGATAGGGCTGCTGGCATGCCGGACAATGAAGTTAATGTACTCCTCGAACTGCGCCGTGGTTACATTCATAAACAGCAATCAGCTGTGTTTTGATATTTACCCGGCTTGTGTACAATTGCAAAGTCATACTCTTGCAGTAGCCACCCCTGCCTCTCAATGTGAGGGGGCATCTTGGCTTTCAGGTTTCCAAAAACGGTGAGCAGTGCTTGGTGTTCTGTAATGGTAGTGAAACTTTTTCCATATAGAAGCAAATGAAAATGTTCGCAGACCCACACTACAACCAGATTCTCCTTCTCTGGCTGAGAATAGACATGTTGTGTGTCAGAGAGGCTTTGTTTGGCATAGGCCTCAATGTGTCTCTGAGCATTCAGATGAAAATTATGTTGACCAAGTATTGCCCCCAGCCCCACCGAGCTCGCATCAACTGTGATCTCAATATGTAACTTTGAGTAAAAATAGTTCATCTAGGTTGCTTTCTCATTCGCATGTTTTATTCTTCTGGAGCTTTGATCGCATTCAGCAGACCATTGGAAAGGGACATCTCGTTTTGTCAAGTCTCTCAAGGGTGCACTCACAGTAGCAAAGTCACAAATAAACCTTGAGCAATAACTGGCCATGCCTAAGAAGGATCGCAGCATGGGTGACATCTTGTGGGGGGCATGTAGGTTTATCTGGGTCAGGAGTCATTTCCCCATCAGACAATATGTGCCAAAAGAATTTGAGTTTGATCTTCTGAAACTCACACTTTTCTGCATTCAGAGTGGGACCTGCATCAGCAAGTAACTGGGACACTTGTGTAAAAGCCTTGTCATACTCCTTTTGCGTTGCCCTAAATACCAGCATGTCATCACAGTAAAAGCATGCATGACAGGTTGAATTATTCGATGTATAACATCCTGAAATATTTCTGTAGCTGACGACACTCCAAATCTCAACCCTTTGTGTCTGCACAAACCAGCATGAGCCAAACAAGTAGTGATGTACTTGCAGTTCTCTTCCAACTCGAGTTGTCGGTATCCCTTGTTGATGACAGGACAGGAGAAGACTTTGGCTCCATTCAGTTGCATGACCATGTCCGCTTTGTGTGGACCAGCATGTCTTTCTCTTTTGATTTCTTTGTTGGCCTGGCCCATATCAACCCAAATGTATACTGCACCTCCTCTATCCTTTTTTGGCACCAACACTATGGGTGAGACCTATTGCGTAGGACCCATGGAGCGCTCAATGATATCATGCTTCAACAGTGTTTCTAGTTCTTTCTCAATAGCTTTTTGCAAGGGATAAGCGACTCTGCGGTGCCGCTGGGCAACAGGGCGAATGTCCTCATTAATAAGATGTTGCGCTTTCATTGTCGCGAGCCTTCCTAGGCCATGAAACAATGACTGGAACTGACTCACAACTTCAGATTAAGTGTGAAGGTTGTAGTTGAGAGATATCAGTCCCATGTCAGCAGCAGTGGCATATCTGAGCAGGCATGCACTGGACGAAGTTCCTGGAAATACGTGAATTGGTGCATGAACTGATACTGCTTTATGATGCATTGTCGCTGGGAATGACCCTTGACTCTGCAATGGTTTAGATGCTGCCCACGTGTATACCTTCATGTTTGACGGGTTTAGGTGTGGCATGGAAGACAGGCTATTGAAATTGTTGACTGACATGATGTTAATTGATACACCACTGTCTATGATAAAGGTTGTGGAGCAAATATTGACTTTTATTGTAATCTTGGGGCAATGTCCAAATGAATTCTGTTGTCTTGTTTGATGGTTTGCCTTTTTTCTGTTCTTCCTTGCAGGCAGCCTGTTGGAAATGGCCCTTTTTGCAGGGCTTGCCTGACCTTTTTACTGGCTTTAGGACTCTGGGCACTTTACCTTTGCTAACCAGTGCTAAAGTGCACGTGCTTCTCTCCTAAAACATGGTGACATTGGTATATACCTGCCATAGTTAGTTTACCTATAGGACCCTTTCAAAGTGCTATACCATATACCCAGGGCCTGTAATCTAAATGTGGACCGGCAGCACTGGTTGTGCCACCCACACAAGTAGCCTTTTAAACCTGTCTCAGGCCTGTCATTGCAAGACCTGTGTGTACAGTTTACTGCCACTTCGACTTGGCATTTAAAACATGCCAAGCCTTAAAATCCCCTTTTATTATACATTGGTCACCCCAAGGTAGGCCCTAGGTAGCCCTATGGGCAGGATGCTGTGTAGCTAAAAGGTAGGATGTGTACTTTTAAGTTCTACGTGTCCTGGTACTGACAAACAGCTACATTCTTTTTTTTCACTACTGTGTGGCCTATTCCTCTCATAGGCTATCATTGAAAATTCCTTAAAACACTTTTAAGCAGTAATTCCTGATTAGAGAGGAATAGCCAAATCATGTTTCATATCTTTGGAGTGGTAATAATAAATCCTCTTTAGTGCTAAAGTTGGATTTTACATTACTATTTTTAAAATGCCACTTTTACAAAGTGGATATTTTTCTGCTCTTAACCTTGCTCTGTGTGTCTGCAGCCTGTCTCCAATACACATCTGGGCACAGTTACAGCTACACTTTGTGCATTCCCTCTAGACAGCCACAAACACAGGACGGGTGAGTGTGACAGAGACTCATCTGCATTCATCTTTATTGGGCAGGAAGGGGGAGAGTGAGCTCACACTTATATCTGAATAGACTGTGTCCTGTCCTCACACAAATAACTGATTATCCCCTCACAGATAGCCTGGCAGATTGGGCTGGGATGAAAGGGGAAACCTGCACTTCAAGAAGTTGCTTTGAAGTCACCCCCATTTCAAAGGCACATGTGGGTATAAGTACCGGGGCTATGATTCTACCAAATCAGTACACTACTGGACCTGGGAAGAACTCTGCTGGAATAAAGACTGCTGTGCTGTATGAATTACCACTTTGCCTTCACTGACTGTCCTGAGGAACTGCTTCTCTGCTTTGCTGAGCTGCCCTGCTGCCTGCTGATCTCTGCCCTGCTGAGGACACGAACTGGACCAATCTCACTTGAACCCTTAGTGACCCCAAGAGTTTGCTGGCTTGCATCCTGGTTTCTGAAGTCTCAGGGATACAAAAACTTGCTACAATCCTGCTGGTGCTGCTGGACTCTGCCATCTCTGAGCCATACCCTTGCTTGAGGTGCCCCCTCCAGTCCTGAGCCTCAAAAGTGGGTTCTGCAGCTTATTTTCTACAAAAGCGACGCATCGTCACCACTGCGCCAGTCGGAACCAATGCATTTCCAATCGACACCGACGCAGAGGCTGTTCGATGACAGCGGTTCTACAGCCTGTGCAGCCCGATTAGGACTCTCTGTACGGCTCAATGACAAAGCATTGCCTGTATTTCAACGGAGCTCGACAATGACACAGTGACCCGACTGCATGGAAAAGATTGTCACACTGTGCCGCCCTCAGTGTCAATGCTTTGCACCATTCAAGGTACTATTTCAGCAGGACCTGCATGAGTCCCGTAGCCGGCCTGACCTCCATCGCGGTCAGCCTGAACTTTGGATTTACCCCGGTCCTTTGCGACCTCAAGTAACCTTTTAACGCTATTGACTTCTAAGCACTGTTTTTGCACTTATTCTTTAATAATTCACATCTCTACTTCTGCTGATTAGATTTTTGACGTTTTGGTCTTGTTTTATACAAATACATTTTCTCTATTTTTCTAAAACTGTGCGGAGTCTTTTTCTGGCTTTTTCATTGTGTTACTGAGTGTATGTGTGTTGCACAATACTTAACACAATGCCTAAGTTAAGCCTGCCTGCTCGGTGCCAAGCTACCAGACGGTGAACATAGGTTAATTTAAAGTGTGACTCTACCATACCCTGACTAGGATTGTGGTCCCTACCTGGACTGGGTGCACACTTCTGCCAACTAGAGACCCTATTTCTAACACAGCCAAACCTACATGTGCCTGTTGTTCCTTGGTCGATATCATCATTGCACATCCATCTTTTTCACTGGCACTTGATATTGACTTTGAAAAGCCTCCGTAGGATGAATTTGACGATGATTGACCTTGTCTGGATTCTACTTATCATAACTAATGTGGCTCTTTGGCCTTGTGGGCATGGCGAGATGCTTCTGTCGGCCATTTTCTCTTCCCGCTGTGGTGTATTTTCTTTCTCTTCTGCTTTGTAACCTGTTATGAATTTTCTTTACCAAAACCTTTATATGTCTGTCCCTTGGCTGGACATTTGCCTTCATGGGAAAATTAAAACTCACATTGGAAACACAGCCTTTTCTTTTTTGAAGGCGTTGACTTGCGTGCATCTACCTTGTGCTTGCTTTTTATGACCAACGTGGATTGATTTTACACTGTTTCAGCTTCCATACCAACAGCTTGCCATTCTGATATTGAATCTGCCCTTGCAGACATTCGTTTTTTCTCTTAACTGAGCACCTCTCTCAACATTCATCATTTGAACGAGGCTGAAAGACAGCGATCAATGACTCTGAGGCGTATGGCTTCTCCATAATTAAATTTACTAAACTTGCAGTGATTAATAAGCACATCAAGTCTCAACAAACTCATCCATCGTTTCACCAGCTTGCTGTCTTACTTGATTGAAAATGTATCTTTCATAGTCGGCTTTCGGCATCGGATTGAATTGGTTCCTAATGCTTCTTTGATCTCACGGTACAATAGCAGTACCATTAACACAATGCTATCAATGTGGCACTCGGGCCGTTCTGTTGCAATGGCGGAACAGTAAAGAGTATATGTCTCGAGACCCTTAAGAGATCCTGAAAATGACTATGGGATTTTAGTGGGGAGTAAACTAATTTAGAAGGTTTGTGTGGGGAACTGAATTTATCATTTGAATTGATCATTGACCTCTTGTAGATGTTTTTATCACCCAAGGAGCTGGAGCAGACACTGCTAGGATGGAATGTGGACCAGGAAAATCAAATGTGCTGGCACATTGTTTGTCTCGTTTACCTGGGGATGAGGGTCATGACAGTGACTCCACCAATGAGGAGTTTACGGTGGCTTGAGTGAATAAAATCACAGCTGGAAGACTCTCTCTTGAGGAATGGATGGAAGTCATTGAGTTGGTGTGGAGTTGTAGTGGAAAGTGAGGAAGTATGGCCAGGGAAGGGCTGTGTATTAGTCAGAGCAGGGTCATTCCACAAGGGTTGTTTGGAACTGTCCAATGTGGGTGACTTCATGTCAAAAGGGGAGCTGTTGGTTGTACCTGAAGCTTTAAGAGAAGGCATAATAAAGTTAGCCCACGATGGTCACATAGGGATGAGTGCCACCAAGGGTTGTATAAGGGCACAATTCTGATAGCTTGGCCTTGGCAGAGATGCTGAACAGAGTATTAGGGACTGTGTACCATGTGTGTCCAGTGACGAATCACAGAAAATTTTAAAATATTCTCCTGTAGTAATGAGCAAGACAAATGCTCCATGAAAAAAAATTGTGGTGAACATCTCTATGCAATTGTAATTGTAGACTATCATTCAAGGTGGCCTGAAATTACATTCACAAACCAGTTCACACCGAAGATGCTAATGGATTTCATTAAAGGGCTATGTGATAGAAAGGGCATCCCTGAGACCTTAGTAACGGGCAATGGTGATCGGTTTAATTTACACACCATGAGAAATTTCTTAGTTATGAGAGGTAATGAACATATGCAGTCATCTATTTATTACCCCCAGAGTAATGGTTTGGTCGAGAGGTGGAACAGAACACTTAAGAAAGTGTTGTAATAAGCTCTGTGCTGCTGAGTTCAGTGGAGGAGTGCAGTAAAAGAATTGGTGTTATCGTATTGAATTGCACCAAACAGTGTAACAGGAGATTCCCCCTTTGAGGTCATGGGAGCTGGGAGACCCAGGGCATGGTTGTCTAAGGGTGTGGAAAAGGAAAGAGTGGAAGAAAGTCAACTTTATGAAAAAGGACTCTAAGGTTGCATAGTGAGTTTGCGTATTATAGGGTTCATAAGTATTCTTCCAAGTTTTCTCAACCTTTCCAGATAAAGAGGTTTGGCTCCTGTATGGTTTTCCTGCGTAATAGAAATCTAAAGAACTGTAAGAAGGTGGTAATGTTGCCTGGTTGCTTGACTTAAGACTAGGCCCTGGCGTAAATTCAATTATGCTGGAGTAATCAGAGTACTTTTGGTAATTCTGCGTTACTCTTTGATGCAGAATTACTCGTAATTATTTCTGCTCATGTAATTATGAGCAATTTAGAGGGGAAGAATCCTTCTGCAATAGCACATTTAGCCCTCTCTATTCATATTCTTCTACATCTGTTGCTATTTTTTTGCGCAAAATGCATCCTTTCGTACATTTTGGACACAAGGGTGCATTTTACGCTAAGCAAATAATGCGGGAAGATCCTATCCCAAGAGCACAGTTGGCACTATTTCTTTCCGCCAATGCATTCTCGCGCCCATTTGGGAAGCAAGGGAGCATTTTGCGATAAGAGATTTCCACGTGATTATGCTACACTGAATCATGCTCATCCCCTACTTAAGATGGGAGTGACAGTGGTGTGGAAAAGTTGGAGTGTGATTTTGAAAGAGTCATGAAAAGAGTATGAAGGGCACCTAAGAGGTTTGAAGATTTCAATCTTTAATAAGTTGTAAAGGATGACATGTTCTAATGTTGCATGTTTGTGTAGTAGGATGCAGGCTTGTGTCCCACTTTTCAGTATTTGTGTTTGTTTATATCCAAAAAACTTGCTGATAAATTAAATATTGAACCTGTGTCCAGCTGGATAAGTTAACCAATACAGGTCTGTATTCATTTGTTACTTCCTATCCCTACCTCCCTAGGGACCATTGTAGCACAAAATAATTGATTCCCAAGGTCCCTGGCTGACTTTACTTGGGTCCCATTGTTGTTTGAAAATATATATTCTGGGACGCATGAGGCTTGTCATTCTGCTCTTGTACAAATCCCAATGTAGAATTTTGTCTTGTTACACAATACTGTAAACTGTACATAACACTGATTTTGCAGTGTTCTTTAGAATATATATCTGTCCAAATGGACATTCATGTTGGATCAGGTAAAGTTGGAGCCAAGATCTGTGCTTGTGATTGCTGGGGTGTCTAAATAAAGATTGGATTACTTATCTCTGAACTCGAGTGCTTCATCTCCACATTGGCAACAAGCGAGCAACTGTTTCCAGACACCTAAACTCAGCAATTCAAGAACAGAAAAGAGTATCCTCTTGCTGTTAAAACTAAAGTTTCAATATTCAAAGTAAGTTTATCTGAAACCCTGACAGCTCCAACTTTTCCCTGACTGCCCCCTTAATTCACTACTTTGGACCGATAAACATTTAGTCCCTGACTACAAGTTGATAGTTATATTCCGACCCATGCGTAACCCTTTGTTACGCATGGGTCCGAATTTGAAGATTGGTTTCATTTTCCGCAGGTTTGACCTGCCAAAATTTAACGAAGAGAAGCATATGGTATTTACTGTATCATGCAGATTTTGGTGCGTTAAACACCAAAATGTGTTGGAGCCAATACTATCTGATTGGCTGAGGTAATCCCGCCAACCTACCGCTCCCATCAGGGGTGGGTGATTACACACACTGTATAACCTGTGTTCACCCTTGGGTAGCTTGGCACTGAGCAGTCATGCTTAGTACAGAGGCAATTTGTAAAGCATTGGCACAGCACCCACTCACAATAAACACCTGGAGCGTCACAAAAGAGACTTCACTCATAATGTATGTAAATAACGTTTATATTCAACACACACTTAATAATCAACATAACATGAACATCATGTACGTCTGGGCATAAATCATATTGGGAATTAATTCTAACAGTACTAGGTCCAGCCATGTTAGAATTACATCAGCAATATGCACACGTGGGAAAGAGTTGATCCTACACCCCCAGCAACCTTTATGCAGTGCAATATGTTCCCCACCCCAGGCCCACCCTTACATGTATTATAAATCAGCATCACACAGTTCGTTAATGCACCCCAGGTCAAAACAATATTAAAATTATTCACATATTCAAAATTATACCACTTTCTAGCAGTACCGTGGTCCGAGGCCACGTGGGTAAAGCAAATCCCAAACGTAATACTTCCCTAACAAGAAATCAATGTACTTGGCAGACCGGTGACCAGTGTTGTGATCACAAGCGGTTCACCCACTGTCGCTCACGCACCACTCCGCAGTGCAACAGATATCAGGCAGGTCTGTACGGTACACCCTCGCACACATATACACCGTGCACCCTAATGTGGTGCCACTGAAACCCATCAGGCCAATCGTTATCACACTGCAGACCCCGTAGTCCCAAACCTCCGTCCACCCTCCTTCTTACCCCAACTATCCTACAACTCAGTGAATGGAGACACTCCATCTTCCCCCCAGGCACAAGGCAGCACTAGGCCGAAGTCACTCTTAGTCAGGGTCCCTGTGATGCAGGTGGGGATAGGTAGCAAGGTCAGTTAGGAGGCAGTCGGCAAAAGGGATTTGGCGGCCACTTGAGAAGTTCATCCACAGGATGCGGAGCAGGAACGAGCTACGGGCAATATTCGATTACACAAAAGGGGTCCACAAGGACCTTCCGGCACCAGCAGCGTTCCTCCAGCACAGGCAATCACTCACACTACTCAGGCCCCAGCCAGGCGATACCACCTGGCACCATGATTTCATTGGGTAAAGGCCGAGTGAGGAGAGGGCAATTGGTCTGCCGCGATGAGGGTCAGAAAGTAACAAGAAAGGAAAGAAGAGTGAAGCAGGTTAGCGGGGCCTCTTGGAACCCTGTCAGGTACATTAGTAGGTGAATTCACCGAGAAACGAAAACATAGAAACCACTATGCACCCCAGTCTGCAATTGTAGGCTGGTCACGTATATGTAAACACTAGCGAGGGCATCACACATTTTAGATAAGCACCACTCCATAATGTGAGTAGGAAGGATGTGCGTACACTTTCCCACTGCATAAACAGTGGGGAAGTGCCCCAATCCCTACGGCCAATACAAAAGAATTAGCAAAACCCAGGAGGAAAAAGCAAAAAGTGTGGTGAGACGCTCCCTGAGTATTCCCCAGAAACCCTTAATAGATTCTATTTATTGCACCCGATAAATAACAAACCAGTTGGTATCGTCATTTACCAGGTGAGATAAAAAGCACCTATATTTGTAAACTGGCCCATAGCCTTGTATTTTTTTAAACAAGTGCAAACCAGCTTCAAACAGCCTTATTCCGGACATTTGGAAACAAGAGTTCATGGTACCCAGCCTGAAATCACTTCTTTTCCATATGGTATTTAATGTTTAATTTGCCAATATTCTATCATCTGATCTCTTCATGAGGAAATGTCAAGTTGTGCGCAATCTGATCAGTGCACGCTGCAAAGCATAAGCGTCTTGTGATCCCATGATTGCGTGTGTAGTTAGATTGTTAAATCAATGTGCCATCTTTAAGGAATACCCGCCTTTGCTTTTGTCTAGTGAGCTGAATCTGGACTGCCAACTACACATCGGATTTAATCTTCTGTGACCCCTTAAGAACCTCTTGCTAGCCAACTGTACATAGAAGTCTTCTATAAAGACTTTTCCTTACAGTCTAGCATTGTTAAAACAACAAATGACAGCAGTATTCAAAAGATAATAAAAATAATTATTAACTATACTCTTTTCTGTTGCAAACAAGGGCAGACAATAAGTGCAGACAAAGCAAATCTTGCAAATCTCATCAATATACAAATTTTTGTCATCACAAGGGCATCCAACCATCATGTGGTCTAAAAGGAAAAAGACATTTGGACATTATGGAGAAGTTGAGGGTTGAAACTGCACTACAGAGTTGAAAACCTCTTTACTAACGCGCTGTCTGGGGAGTCAGGAGCCTGAATTGTCTCCAGATCTACCAGATTTAGATGTGGTTGAGATCTATATGAACAACATTTTTTTAAAAATAATTTACCTTAGGGCAGCACAGTATTAAATAGATATGGTACAGCGTTAAGAAGATTGTCAGCTTCGTGCAAGTTTGGTCCTATCAGGGATCAATTCAGAGCGTTTAGTTTTCTCTCCCAAGAAGGGGACCAGGCATACCCAGAGACAATCACAAGAGTAACTCAGTACTAGGCGAGGGATACAATAAGAAGTCATAGCACTTGCCTATGTTTCTCTTTTCCTCTTAGATAACTTGAGTGCTCAATCCCTCACCAAATTTACAACAGAGGGAATGAGCGGACTTCAGGTGGGTGTAAATGGAAGTCACAAGTCAGAAGTGTTGATGGTTGATGGGACATGTTAGTTGAAGTACTGATTGATGATTTGTGTTGCAGATTAGTCCAGCATCCCCCACACGTCAAAACCAACCACAAGATCTTAACGCTTAAACAGACCAGACCATACAAAGAAACACCCATTGGTAGGTGTCGGATAAGGCGGTCTTCTCTCTTGACCATTCTCCTTGTTTTCTTTTCCCTTTTCCCCTGGTGCTAACCTTCAAGTTCCTTCAGGGTTGGTTCAAGGTGTCTGAGGCAGGGTTGTGTCAGCAGCTCGGCATATGCCTCTTGCTCCTTTAGGATTTCAAGCACAAGGTTAGTGTGAAATGTTTACAGTCGTCTGGGCCTGAAAGGAAGCAGGGCCCCAAGAGGGTAGGTCTTTTTAGACTTTGGCTGGTTGCTGGGGTTCTTGGTCAGAGGGTGGCCTGCATGTGACAGCTCTCTGATGTTGGACCTTCTTTTTGTCTTGCGGACCCTAAGAATCATTGGCACGCCGATCCGGTTTGTTGGGTATTGGACTTGCAGTCCCCGCAGTAACGAGTGTTTAGTGACACAGGAATTTTGTTATTAACTGTCCTAGTTTTGACCTTCCGGTTATCTGGCGTCTGCGGGCTTAAAGTCCGGGTGAACCCCAGTTCAAGGGGTCGGTTATCAGAATCTTCCCTGGCTATACGAGAAAAGTCCAGGCTTAATGACAATCCTTTCAGGCTGCCAAATAGAAAATGAGAAAGCTTGTTATATAATTTTGCTTCCACTTACTAAGTTTAAGGTAATACATGGCGGCCATACTTACTTTTTAACCTGGCTTGATGAAGTGTGGGATTGGATCAACACCAGTGGGAGGGGTGCTGACTCCAGGGGACTGGGCACCAGATGTTGTAGGACCTTCAATAGACTGAGCAGATTGGCAGATAGGAGAAGGTGGGGCATGACTACTAAGGGAATAAGCCCCCGCATAGAGGTACATGAGGATGGTACATTGAGAATAATGGGCTTCTTGGATTTGACGTCTCCAGTGGCCTCTGTGGACATTTTCCAGTCGTAGGCACCAGATGACACTTCAGACACTGTTAGCTGATAACTTTTTGGGATGTTGTAAGTCTTTTTTTTTTAAATAAATCTTTTTATTGTGACCGAGTATAAAAACACACATTGTACTACAATCATGAAAACACGACCAAAGAGTATTACAGTGAGTCATTGATTAACCTTCATTGACTTTATATGGGCCCAGAGGCAATTAGTTATCTTCCATTCAGTTACCACTTTCAGTGTGCCTCTTGATTAGTCAGGGGATGTATCAACTCTCCCACGGGGCTGTGCATGGATTCCCTCTAAATAAATTCCATTTGTCCCATATTTTCCCCCATTTCTTTCGGCTCCCTCTGTTCACATAAACTGACTTTTCTGCCACCATACACCAGTCCATGTCTCTCTTCCAGTCTCATAGGGTTGGTAGGATATCTGCCGCCCAGTGATGGGCTGTATCACGTTTCACTATCATTAGACCTAGGGTGGTCCAGGTTTAATCCGCTTGTCCCAGCTCCATGTCTTCCCACACATTTAGGAGGCACCATTTAGCAGAGAGTGTTAAGTTCTCTCCCACTATTCTTGACATACACAATACTATCACCTAATACTGGATTTTGGGACATGCCCACAGTATGTGATAGAACGATCCCTCTTCACCACAATTTCTGTAACAGGTTGTGTCTGCCTTTCTTCCCATTTTAACCAGCGTGAAACATAAGATGTAGGCTCTACGGAGGATTTTGAGCTGAACCAGTCTGAAGCTGACCCTAATGGTTACTTCTCTTGGGGAGGCCAGAGCTTCCAGCCAGTCTTCAGCTTCTAAGTCTGTAATGTCATGTCCCCAACGGTCTCTCAGGGATGTAAGAGTGTCAGTTAAGTTGTTGATAAGTTTTTGGAATATAAGTGAGATTGCCCTTAGTGTTAAGTGTACTTGCAGTCTGCATTCCACTAGTGATGATTCTCGTAGTTCTGACCCTCGGGCCCCACTGCCTGTAGATAGCGGAAATATTCAGTTTGGGCCAGTCCGTGAGTTTTTTGTAACTGTTCGAATGACATAATATCTACCTCCGTATACATGTCTCCCAATCGCGAGATTCTGATCAAGTCCCATTTGTCAAAGTTTTGTCTAGTTCCCATTACACCCAGTTGTTGGGATTCCAGTAGGGGCGTAGCTTTGGTAATTTTGTTCTTCCGTCCTAGTCTGGAAAGAGTTGAGTTCCATAAGTGTACCGTTAGTGCCGTGGGGCCTTCCAGCGTGAGACGTCGTGGCTCAGTATAGAGCGCTTGGAGGTATCAACTGGGCTGGAGAAAAAGCCAATCCGTCTTATAAGCTGGTTCCGATAGTGGCTGATGAACCCACTGATTTATAGTTTTTAGTTGTGCTTCTCTGTAGTAGGTTTGAATGTGGGACAAAGCAATTCCTCCCTAGTACCAGCTACGGGTCAGTTTGCTCAGAGCTATCTGTGGGGGCCCCCATCCCATAAAAGAGAACAGACAGAGCTGTCTATTGAGGCAAAATAAGGATCCGGAACTGAAAACGGTGTGTTCTGCAGAAAAATTGATAGAAATCGCAGTAGCGCCATTATTTTAAACAATACCGCTCTGCCCAGGAGAGGGGGAGGGCGCGCCAGTGCTGGACATCGATTTTGAGTTGTTCCGGGGGACCCTGTAAATTGCAGGCCTGAAAACGTGCCGTGTCGGTTGTTACAAAGATGCCCAGATATCGGAATCCTTCCGTAGCTATTTGTGTCTCGCCCTCTACGGGCAGAACGGGCCTGTCTCTGCAAAGGACAAATATTACCGATTTAACCCAGTTAATTGTATATCCAGAGTACCTTCCGAACGTTGCAAAGATATTTAGTATTCTCATGGGAAAGAAACGGGGGAGGCATTGTATATGAGGATATCATCGCAATATAGTGATATCCTGTCCTCCCAATTTTCGGTCCAGCGCAGACCTCGTATTAGTGGTTTGCCACGAATCCAGCTTGCCACAGGCTCCAACATTAATGCAAAAATCAGGGGTGCTAGGGGGCACCCCTGCCTTGTGCCTCGTTGCAGGGGAAACACTTGCAATGTCTTCCCATTTACTACCACCTGCACTAGGGGCTCTGTGTAGAAGAGACTGAGCCAAGACAGGAAGCGCGGTCTGAAAGCTCATTCGCTTACGCACAGCGAACACATAAGGGCACTCAATGGTATCAAAAGCCATTTGCGCATCAAGGGATAGGACCATAGCATCCTCTCTGATCCTGTGGATGCGTCCCAGCACCCCATAAAGGCACCTGAGATTTAGGGTGGTACTGCGGCCTGGCATAAATCCGGTTTGATCCGGATGGACCAAGGTGGGAAGTAGTGGGAGAAGCTGCATAGCCAACAACTTTGCTAGAATCTTTGCCTCAGCATTAAGCAACAAGATAGGTCACTAGGAGGTACATTGATCCCTCGGCTTCCCCTCCTTGTGTATTACCACTATGGTTCCCAGCCTTTGGTCCACTGAAAGCTTACCGAGTGTCTTACTTTTATCGAACATAGCCAGTGAATGTGGCACGGTTATCTGCGTGGTAAGTTTATATAATTCTATTGGGATACTGTTGGACTTGGCCCTTCTGGCAGGTTCACCCCTGAACTTTTTTTCTTTTTACTGATGACTTGGTGTGGTAATTGTTTGGTCTCTGCGCACTTTCCCTGTGTCCCAGGGTAAAGTGCGTGCGTGCTCTGAGTGCATGTGGTGAGATAGGCCTGCCCTCCCATAGGAATGCATGGGGAATGTATGTGTCCCTAGTAGTTCCTGATGCGTGGGGTGTGCAGGCCCGAGTTTGGTATGTGCGGACTCGTGGGAGTGAATGCTGCGCGATGATGTGTGCGGCGTGCATGTACCTAGTGTGGAAGTGCCACTTCTAGAAGTGGGCACTTCTGTGTGCAGTGTGTCTGTCGCGTGATTGGCTGGTCATGTCATGTGCCGGGCTAGGGATTCCCCAGTGTCAGGATGAGTCACCCAGTGGTGAATGGGGAGATCAGCAGCTAGATGGGTGGGAGGAGTCCACCTGGGTCCTGAATAGGACAGGGTTTTCCAAACACAATGCTGGCCCCGCCCCCTGTGGTGCGACTGACGACCCTAGCCCTTCTAGTGAATAGAATGAGGGGCTGAGCACATCAAGGGTGCTCCCCAACCAGCTGCGACTGGTTTTCCCCCTCACCCTGAACCCAGAACAAAGGGTTTGCCTGTATAAAAATGGGGCTGTGTCCCCACAGAAACTGTTCTCTGCCAGGATCTTACCTGAGGGGGGCTGCTGCTGCTGCTGGACCAGAGGACCGCCACTTGGACTACCTCCCTGCCTGGAGGCCCAGTGAGCTGGCTCTGGGTCCAGCCTTGCCCCCCACCCCTGCCCTGCTGCCTGCAGGGAAGAACTTTGCTGGACTTTGTGGTGCTTGTTAGGCCTAAGCGCTTGGAAGCGCTTTTATTCTCCTTTAGCGCTTGGAAGCGCTTTTATCTGTCCTAGCGCCAGGAGCGCTTTATTGCTGCAAGCCGGTGCCCACCCGGCATTTCCCCCGTGCAGTGCCAATCCTGAAATCCCCTGGCAGGTGCCCACCCTGCCAGGGACCTTGCCGTGCTCGTTGGCGGGTGCCCACCCCGCTTATTTGTTTATTTTACGGCGGGTGCCCACCCCGCCGTACATCCACTGTAACGAGGGAGCCTACCCCTCTTATTGCCGAGAAAAGTCACCGCCGCGGCCGGGCTCGAAGGAAGTCAGGCAGGCCGGGGGCGGGACTCCGGGACAACAGGAAGTAGGAGGGCGGGAGCCTACCCCGCCTCCCTTCGTGGACTCGCGACGGTTTGTTTGGCCCCCGGAGTCGGCAGGAGCCTACCCTGCACCCCGGGGCCCCGAGGAGAAGTGCAGCAGGCCGGTGACCAAGAGCGGAGTCCCCTGAGAACAGCCCGGTAAGTCAGTAAGGGCTGGGGGGACTCCGTGTGTGTGTGTACTGGGTGCCGGTCCTCGACCGGCCTACTTGACCAGCGGCCCCCGCCTGAAGAGGGGGGTCGCTCCAACGCCGGCCATTCCTTTTTCCTAAGAGTCCAGAGGGACTCAAGCTGCGGGGGCATCCTGTGGATAATCAGAGCGGCCCCGGAAGGCAGTGGGCCGCTCCAACGTTGGGCTCATTGGTTGCTTTGAGCCCACGAGGCTCACGAGTCCCATTGTTTGTTAAGAGCCTGTGAGGCTCACGAGTCCCCCGAGAGGACTCCATCGTGGGGGCATTATTACTTTAGAGCCCAGAGGGGCTCCAACGTTACAGGGCATTGGTTGTTTAGAGCCACAAAGGCTCTAGGGGGCATTTCATTCGTTTCAGAGCCCTGGGAGGCTCCAACGTTGGCCCCAGCATTTCCCCAGTTGCCCAGCACTTAGTGGGCAACTGCAACGTTTAGGTTGTGGCCTCGGTGTTCTGGTTTGCGCAGCCTGCGCGCCCTGACTTTTCTGGACGCAGGGCGTCCTTGCCCCTACCAGGCCAGTTGGCCCAGGGACTGCCACAGTAGTGGCTAATGTGAGTTTTGGAGCCATTGTACCTTTTCTGCACCTCTGAATGTGTTTATGCGTCATGTGCTTTGCTTTACACCTCTGAATGTTATGCATCATGTGTTTATGTGCTTAGACCCCTACAGGTATTGTGATACTTAGGTGGTTGTTTTCTCCCTAGTACAGGTGGTGCTAGTGAGGTCCGGATTCCCTGCGCAATATTTTCCTAAGGTGGTTAGGGTTGCGTAGGTGGTACTTTCTGGTTACCAGTAGTTACTGGTTGTGTGCTACCTATGTTATTTTATACTACAGTATTATTCCTATGTTCTAAGAGTGCTAATTCTGGACAGCGGTCCAGGTGGCCCTGTCCCCTGTACATATAATCCCTTGTAAATTCTGCCCGTGCCTGTTGGCACATTGTAGAGTGTGTGTTTTTATCTAATGTGTTGTGTATAATACAAAGGCTATTTTTATAGGATACCTTGTGTGGAGTTTCCTTTGTGGTGGGCCTTGGGTGTTGTTGCTGGGTGCGCGCGCAAACGCTTTACACATCGCCTCAGGGATAAGCCTGTCTGCTCGTGCCAAGCTACCAAGGGGGTGAGCAGGGGTTATCTTTGGCGTGTAACTCCCCAGCCCTGACTAGAGTGGTGGTTTCTGTCTGGCTTTGGCGCAAGCCCTAGCCAACCAGAAATCCCATTTCTAACATTGGTGATCAGCGGTGGGATTTGGACTTGCGTTTGCGCTGTACCGCAGCGGCAACTGGCCGCACTACAAAACTCTGCATTTAGATAAATCACATGGTATAGGGATTATTGTTTTAAAATTGTTTTTAATTGTCATTTCTTTGGAAATGTGTTTTTGTGCACTGTGAGTTAGGTGTCCCTAGCTCGGGAGGGTAGATCATCCCCCTTAGTGCATTGTGTTTTCTGGATTCACCAGAGGGTGGGATCCAGTGGTGGCAGCGTAATAGTGTCCTGTACATTTGTCCCCCGCCCTGCGCCCAGAGTTGGTACCTGTGTCACGTGGTGGTCAGGTTGAGGAATCAGGGGTGGTAGAAACTGCCTTACCAGTCCGAGGGGAGGGTTGTGTGTGGATGAATGGTGTGTGGCACTAGGCAAGTGAGTGTGAGTTCTCTGGGTTAGAGAGCTTGCTGAATCTTTTTGTGAAGTGTGTACTCCTGTTAAGCTCAGACCCCTAGGTTCCCTGTGTGATCTTTTCTCTAGAACGTCTGCCAGAATGGAGCCTGCTTTTGATCTCAGTGATCTAGTTTATTACAGTATGCAGGAGTTGGAAAGGTTCTGTAGAGAGAGAAACATAGGGGTGAGCGAGTCAGACACTGTGTACGAATTGAGGAACTACATGATTGGATGGCAAGCAGATGAATGGAAACGTGAGCGCAGTGAGGAAGAAAGGGCCCGGGCCTCACACCTGGAGGGTGGTGGGTCTGTGGGGAGCCCTGTAGACTCAGAAGAAGATGACAGTACCTGGACGCCAGTAGAGAGTGAGGACCCCGTAGGTAGGGAGTCCCTTGCTGGGTCCAGCGTAGAAGATAGTGCCTCACCACTTTCCCTGTCCCCTGAGCGCAGTGGTAGTTTTCTGGATTCCCCAGTGAGGGTGGAGTCCAGGGGGGGCAGCAATATAAAGTGCAGTATAGAGAGTCCCAGTCCCAGTTCCCCGAGTGTGGTACCTTGTTCCCGAGAGGAGGAATGTAGGTTGAAGTTCAGGGGCAGTAAAAAGCTGTCTCACCAGTCTTGGGAGGAGGCTGTGGAGGAATGTCATGATGCCCTGGTGGACTGGTTGGTGTTTAACCCGGAGCAGGATTTGGATGGAGTACTAAATATGATTATCAAGGAGCAGATGCTCAGTAGTTGTTCTCCAGGGTTGCGCCAACACCTGTTGAGGTATAACTCTTTTTGTCCATTTGAACTTGCAGAGGAAGCAGACCGCTGGGAAAGGGCCAGAGGTTCTCTAGTGTCATTAGTGAGTGATTCCAACAATAGTGGGTCAGAGATCCTCCAGCCCAGCGTGGTGGAGGAGGCTCAGTGTAGCCCAGCTAGGTCCCAGGATAGCGAGGAGGGTGTAGGGGTTCGCTGCCTGGCTCAGTGGAGCAGGAGTGAGGGGGTGACCGAGGGTCCCCAGACGCCCGAAACCCTGCCTCAGGACTTGGATGGTTTCATGAGGGAACACCAAGTTGGGGACCTAGGCTGTCCTGTTAGTTCACTTGAGGAAGATCTCTTAGTGAGTGGAGGACCTGGGGCACCTGTAACCAGGGCTCCTGTGGTTCTGGAGTCTGGCGGTACCGCTCCGGTAGGGAGGGTACAGGAGTCCAGCGTGAGTGATTGGGGGATGAGTTCCCCAGTGGAAGAGCCGGTGGGTCAGGGACTTCCCAGTTGGGCTAGGTTCCCGTGTAGTGACCAGGGTGACACCACTTCTGTTCTGGGGGATCTCCGCGCACTGTCAGGTGGACAGGGGACGGGAGATCAGCGCCAGACAGACAGTCGCTCGACATACGTGTCATTTGAGAGCCTCAGGGGGATGGAGTGGAGATCCCCAGAAGTCCTGGAGTGCCAGGCAATTATTCCACCAAAGGTTCTAGGCCGGAGGTTGGAAGGCCAGGTTCGGGATCAGCCTGACCTGAAGGGTGGGACGTCTGTAATCAGCGTCCCGACCAGTTCTTCTTCCAGAGGTACCGCCCCAGTTGGTAGGGAGCAGGGTTCTGGAAGGGGGTGCAGAGGGTGGGAGAGCCCACCTCTGCCCCCGGTACAACCTGAGGGGTTAAACCCTGGGTTGGAATGGCGTTCTAGGTGTACCCCTCGCCAGAGGAGGAGGAACCCTAGGAGAAGAGGTAGGGGGAGGAGAGCCTTCCCTGAGACTCCTGGTCCGCCTGAGGGTGTAGACCCTAGGCTGGAGAACCAGTGGCAGTCTAGTCCTGTCTTTCAGAGAGGAAGAGTGGAGAATGGCCGCTATGTGCCAGGGGTTACTACCCCCCACTCTGTGGTTAGGCAAAGACCAGTGGCACCTGGGTGGCCTAGGGACTGGTCTTGGCCGCGGACAGCTTGGGAGTACCAGTGGGGTAGCCCAGTTGGTCCAGACAGTGGTGTTAGAAAGAATTCCATGGGTTCACCATGGCGTAGAACCGGAGGGTGTCCCTGCAGTTGCGGGCCCGCGTCCGTGTTCTATCGCCCCAAGCAGGGAAGTCCATCACGGTGGTGATTGGGCTGCCCTGCGTTTTGGCTGGAAGGGGGTTGTGTTGGACTTGGCCCTTCTGGCAGGTTCACCCCTGAACTTTTTTTCTTTTTACTGATGACTTGGTGTGGTAATTGTTTGGTCTCTGCGCACTTTCCCTGTGTCCCAGGGTAAAGTGCGTGCGTGCTCTGAGTGCATGTGGTGAGATAGGCCTGCCCTCCCATAGGAATGCATGGGGAATGTATGTGTCCCTAGTAGTTCCTGATGCGTGGGGTGTGCAGGCCCGAGTTTGGTATGTGCGGACTCGTGGGAGTGAATGCTGCGCGATGATGTGTGCGGCGTGCATGTACCTAGTGTGGAAGTGCCACTTCTAGAAGTGGGCACTTCTGTGTGCAGTGTGTCTGTCGCGTGATTGGCTGGTCATGTCATGTGACGGGCTAGGGATTCCCCAGTGTCAGGATGAGTCACCCAGTGGTGAATGGGGAGATCAGCAGCTAGATGGGTGGGAGGAGTCCACCTGGGTCCTGAATAGGACAGGGTTTTCCAAACACAATGCTGGCCCCGCCCCCTGTGGTGCGACTGACGACCCTAGCCCTTCCAGTGAATAGAATGAGGGGCTGAGCACATCAAGGGTGCTCCCCAACCAGCTGCGACTGGTTTTCCCCCTCACCCTGAACCCAGAACAAAGGGTTTGCCTGTATAAAAATGGGGCTGTGTCCCCACAGAAACTGTTCTCTGCCAGGATCTTACCTGAGGGGGGCTGCTGCTGCTGCTGGACCAGAGGACCGCCACTTGGACTACCTCCCTGCCTGGAGGCCCAGTGAGCTGGCTCTGGGTCCAGCCTTGCCCCCCACCCCTGCCCTGCTGCCTGCAGGGAAGAACTTTGCTGGACTTTGTGGTGCTTGTTAGGCCTAAGCGCTTGGAAGCGCTTTTATTCTCCTTTAGCGCTTGGAAGCGCTTTTATCTGTCCTAGCGCCAGGAGCGCTTTATTGCTGCAAGCCGGTGCCCACCCGGCATTTCCCCCGTGCAGTGCCAATCCTGAAATCCCCTGGCAGGTGCCCACCCTGCCAGGGACCTTGCCGTGCTCGTTGGCGGGTGCCCACCCCGCTTATTTGTTTATTTTACGGCGGGTGCCCACCCCGCCGTACATCCACTGTAACGAGGGAGCCTACCCCTCTTATTGCCGAGAAAAGTCACCGCCGCGGCCGGGCTCGAAGGAAGTCAGGCAGGCCGGGGGCGGGACTCCGGGACAACAGGAAGTAGGAGGGCGGGAGCCTACCCCGCCTCCCTTCGTGGACTCGCGACGGTTTGTTTGGCCCCCGGAGTCGGCAGGAGCCTACCCTGCACCCCGGGGCCCCGAGGAGAAGTGCAGCAGGCCGGTGACCAAGAGCGGAGTCCCCTGAGAACAGCCCGGTAAGTCAGTAAGGGCTGGGGGGACTCCGTGTGTGTGTGTACTGGGTGCCGGTCCTCGACCGGCCTACTTCACCAGCGGCCCCCGCCTGAAGAGGGGGGTCGCTCCAATGCCGGCCATTCCTTTTTCCTAAGAGTCCAGAGGGACTCAAGCTGCGGGGGCATCCTGTGGATAATCAGAGCGGCCCCGGAAGGCAGTGGGCCGCTCCAACGTTGGGCTCATTGGTTGCTTTGAGCCCACGAGGCTCACGAGTCCCATTGTTTGTTAAGAGCCTGTGAGGCTCACGAGTCCCCCGAGAGGACTCCATCGTGGGGGCATTATTACTTTAGAGCCCAGAGGGGCTCCAACGTTACAGGGCATTGGTTGTTTAGAGCCACAAAGGCTCTAGGGGGCATTTCATTCGTTTCAGAGCCCTGGGAGGCTCCAACGTTGGCCCCAGCATTTCCCCAGTTGCCCAGCACTTAGTGGGCAACTGCAACGTTTAGGTTGTGGCCTCGGTGTTCTGGTTTGCGCAGCCTGCGCCGGCGCGCCCTGACTTTTCTGGACGCAGGGCGTCCTTGCCCCTACCAGGCCAGTTGGCCCAGGGACTGCCACAGTAGTGGCTAATGTGAGTTTTGGCGCCATTGTACCTTTTCTGCACCTCTGAATGTGTTTATGCGTCATGTGCTTTGCTTTACACCTCTGAATGTTATGCATCATGTGTTTATGTGCTTAGACCCCTACAGGTATTGTGATACTTAGGTGGTTGTTTTCTCCCTAGTACAGGTGGTGCTAGTGAGGTCCGGATTCCCTGCGCAATATTTTCCTAAGGTGGTTAGGGTTGCGTAGGTGGTACTTTCTGGTTACCAGTAGTTACTGGTTGTGTGCTACCTATGTTATTTTATACTACAGTATTATTCCTATGTTCTAAGAGTGCTAATTCCGGACAGCGGTCCAGGTGGCCCTGTCCCCTGTACATATAATCCCTTGTAAATTCTGCCCGTGCCTGTTGGCACATTGTAGAGTGTGTGTTTTTATCTAATGTGTTGTGTATAATACAAAGGCTATTTTTATAGGATACCTTGTGTGGAGTTTCCTTTGTGGTGGGCCTTGGGTGTTGTTGCTGGGTGCGCGCGCAAACGCTTTACACATCGCCTCAGGGATAAGCCTGTCTGCTCGTGCCAAGCTACCAAGGGGGTGAGCAGGGGTTATCTTTGGCGTGTAACTCCCCAGCCCTGACTAGAGTGGTGGTTTCTGTCTGGCTTTGGCGCAAGCCCTAGCCAACCAGAAATCCCATTTCTAACAGATACCATTCGGGCCCAGTGCCTTGCCTGAGTTTAGAGCACTAGTAGCATGCATTATTTCATCTTCTGCCGTTGTTCTTCAGTCAGGGTCGGGAGTGGGATATCCGCCAGGAACTCGAGAGAGTCCTGTTCCGAAAATCTCATCTCTGTGGAGTAAATCTCAGAGTAATAGTCAGCGAAAACTTCAGCTGTCGCTAGGGGGTCTTTGAGGGTTTCACCAGTTTCTAAGGATATGGGTGCAACCCATCGATTTGCTCTTTCACGCTGATCAAGCCATGCCAGCAGTTTACCTGCTTTGTCCCCAATTTCATACACTCGCTGCTGTGTTTCTTTAATTTTGTTCCTGGCCTGTTCCATCACCCACTCTCTTTAGTCTTGTTGTTTAAGTTTTAGAGCATGTTATAAATTGTCATTTTGGGGAGCATGGACACTGGACCATTAACTGGCTCACTGGTCCCCCCCTCCCGTTTTTTGATAAAGTAGTAGCACGGCAGCATAGCCGAGGGACCTTTAGTCTTTTCTATCCCTGCTGTTTCCCTTTTCTTTTCACACACGAGACCGACATACCTCTCGGATGGGTTGGTGTAAGGAATACACATGGGGGATATTTTCCCCTTTTTCACTTTTTATCTTTTATGTTGTAAGTGGTGGTGGCCCCCTTCCTCCCCCACTCTACTTAACATACCCTCCTTTCCCCCCCCCTTTTATTACCCACTTTTCCTCCTACGATAATATCAGAACACAGTAACCCAAGTTGGGTGTATGTGTATGTGGGTTAGGCATAACAATGTTCTTTTACACTACCAGTCATACTGGATGGACTATCGTTTGATTTCACCAGTTGAGATGAGACTGCCATGAGAGGGGTTCCCTGTTTTGGTGAGAGTGCCCCAGAATAGAGCATGCTATCCTGACACTGATTAGGATTAAGCTTCATGGTCAGTGACCTCATTTATTTGACTGTATACTAATATTACGAGCCCCCATAAGGAGTGCGCATGCGTTGGAGATCAGTTGCCCATTGTTTGCGCATGCACAATGTGGGTTTATTTGCACACATGCGCCTCAGCACTTGACCCAAGGAAACGCCCCGGAAGGTTGACCGGGGCACCCATAAGCTGTTGTATATTTAGCTCCCGTCCCGCTGCCTCTAGTGTTTAGTCGGCTGGCGGCTGGACGCGTTAGGTGTAAGGGTGCACCTGTTACAGGAGTGAGTACGTAACTGAGCACGGGGACTGGTTCACGGAGCCCCTCCTTTGTATGTTGTGCTTGTAACTGATGTTTAATAATGCCTATGTTTCTTCTATTAGCCCGACAAGATACGGGCGTCTGACGCTCACAGCCATTGGAGCGGCTCTCGTTTTTACGGGAGGTAAGGACACTAAGAGGGATGATCTTTTGTAAGATTGGAATGATGGGGTATGATGCCTTTAATTTGTAGTGAATGTAGGGGTCACTCTAACATGGAGGCGCAGCACTCTAGAAATAGGGATGCATTATTTCCTTTCTGTAACATGGCTTCACTGTTATCTTGAATTGCTGCAAGATATATATATATTTTGTCTGGGCCTTCCCCCCACGCTCCGAGTTTAACGAGGGAGTTTGTTATCCTCATTGAGGCCTTGTGTTTTTTTTATATTTTTTTGTGACATTGATATGTTGTGCACACGACTGTGGCACACTACGTTGTATTAAGCTAGTCTAATGCACGTTATATATGTCCTCTTTCTTCTTTCCTTTCTTGTCCTAGGTTTCGGTCAGGAGCAGCATAATGGTCCGCCCTGCCGAGAATTTTGGGTATTCAATTTTTTCGTAATCATCACGTGCACCTCACTATTCTTTTTATATCCTGGTCCTGAAGAAGCGCCAATGACCTTAATGGCAACAGAGGCGTGAAACATGTTGACCTTTTATGATACCTAGGCATAATGTGCCATCTGGGATTATACTCTAATTTAGAGTTTTTATTCTGCCAACAGGGTTATTACACTAAAATAACCGTTCACAGGTTACCCTTTGTTAGTATCAATTCACTATGCACGCACCTAGTTACCCTTATATAGGACCCACACCCCACACACCCTCATGCACCATCCGGCATGCCTTAAAAGATCTCCGATAAAGCGACCCTTCGGGGGACCCGTTGGGAATTGCAGCGCCGGCCCAACGAGGAGCAAATGCCCGATGATGAAGCATGACACCCCTCGGGGTGTGTGAGGGCAACATGAGGCAAGACATGTTCTTTCCCCTGTGTGATGGGCCCACCCTATCTAGGACTTCCTTTTCTTTTCTGCTTCTTCTTAGCAGAAGGCATATGGGTGAAATTTTTTGACCCTGCCTTTGGAACAGTGTCCTCCATTTGTTATTAATGTAAATTGTCATCATCCTTTCTTATTAATTGAAGTTCAAGGTCTAGGATGCCTTGCTCGAGCTCGGCTACTTTGCTCTCTTTTCCTGTTTGTGCCCTGAAATCAACGAGAGTGCTTGACCCCTTACCACTGTCTTGTACGCTTCCCACAGTACCTGCTGATGGAACTCAATTAGTGTTCTCTTGAAAGTAATGCTCAGTAGCTTCAGCCAGTCCCTTCCTTATTTATGGCACTTTAATATACCAGGGATTGACATCTACTGGGCCCGATAAAGGTACGTCTCCCACCCTATATCTTGCCCACAGGGGAGAGTGATTGGATATCCCTCTTGCCAGTTGTTTCACGTCTGTGGATTAAGGAAGAAGAGAGGGTAGGGATATTAAAAATTCAATGCATGATCAGCTCCCATGCATCCCCAAGTGAAACATGTATTCCTGTGTACTGGGATTTAGAGACCTCCAATATCAATTAGGCCTACTTCTAAGAAAAACTCTGTGAGTTGTGTTTGAGTGGGGTAGGGGACCCTAGGTGGCAAACGGTCCAGAAACTCGCATCCTGCCATATTGAAATCACATCTCATACACAGGCATCCCGCTGGGAATTCAAGCACACGTGCTCCCAAATCAGCCAGGGTTGAGTCTTTTTAAAGTTAGGGGGATATATACAGACAGGATATTTATCACTTCACCTGCCCAGGTCACTGAAAGTGCTGCATACCTGCCCAGTTTGTCTGACCAAGTTTTCCCTATTATAAGAGGGAATTCTTTCTTGAGGAGAATCCCTGTGCCCCTAGACCCTGATGTGTATCCTGCATGTATTTTCATTTCATAGCCCCATCGGTTTAAAGCGTTACATCTGTTTCCCATTAGATGGGTTTCCTGTTGTAGGGGATGATGTAAGTCTTGATGGTATATTGCAGGGGTTGGAGGGAACAATGTTGCAGATTCTAGATTTCTTATCAGTAGTTTGGAAAGTCACCTAAATGGAGGAGTGTCACCATAGTTTGTGCCATTCCTGGTCCCCAAAGAGGGGATGCATCCTGATGGCAGAGAGTTTAAGGTGTCAATACGAAATAAGTAGGTGGAGGAAGCCACAAGACCAGTTCATTTGTTACACAGAGGGTCTTAATGAGCCTGATAGTAAGACCTGTGGGTGTAATCGGAACAGTTGTTTTATTAGGTAGGGTTATGGGGTGTGGGTGGTTGCAGAACTGATCTCCGTGTCTGAGTGGAGCCTTGACTCGCTGGATTTTGGGATCATTGGACCTCTCCTTGCTTAGCAGTAGATCAGTATAGGCAGTAATAGACCAGTCTATGTTCGTTTTGTTGCATGAGTGTTGACTGTTAGTAAGGGAGGGCCAATGGATATGAGTGCTATGGGGAAACATAGTTGCATTGTGGGCGATGTTTTCCCTGGGGGGGGCTGGGAAGATTTGCATTTCGGGATGGATGGGTGGTTATCTGTTTGTTCCCGGGCCAGGATGTTGGTGCATGGATGCAAGTTGTGCATAGTGAGTGGTTGGTACTCAGCCGTCTGTAAGTACAACAGGGTAGAACTTGGGGACAATTGCACAGGACTACATTTACAGGCATTATACTGTTTTAGGCTCATCGACTAGAACATGACTCAGTCATGGGGGGAACCATGAAGATTACTACCTGGAATAGACTGGGACTCCATAATTATACCAAGAGATATAGAGTGCAGTCATACCTCAAGAGATATGGTGTGGGATTGGGCTTTTCCAGGAGAATCACTTGAGTAACGCAGAAGGGGGAAAATTAGGGAAGAAATGGAGGGCTCAGTTCTCTTTCTTGGCATACTCCTCATATGCAAGCGGGGTAGCCATTTGGGTGGCCCAGGTTGACTTTTATTGTTACTGGGCTTCACACGCAGACGTAGAGGCTAGATACCTTCTAGTATACGGTTTGTTGGACGGGATAGAAGTCTATTCTGCTGAATGTATATGCACTCAATGGGGGTGCTGAGAGTTTTTTTGGAGGGTTGCTTGAGGTTGTCACACCTTACATGGGGGTTCCTCGCCTGTGGGTGGGGCATTTTAATTGTATCACTGATGGGTCCAAGGATAAATAACCATAGATAATGCCTGCGATGATGGGGGTGCTGGCTAAAGTTATGGATAGACTGGATTATATTGATGTGTGGAGTGCTCTGAACCCATGGTTGCATTCTATTCTGTTGGAGGGAGCTTTATTAAGGGTCAAGAGGGCAGGGGGCTGAGCACAGAGCTCATGGAGTCTTCACGGAGTGAGCGAGGGAGTGAGCTAGGGACAAAAGGGGTACCTTTAAATTTGAGCCGGGGTGTCTGGGAATGCTTGCTCTAAAAAAGAAGGAAACAGACATGTGAGCCATGGAAACTGATACTGAGAGTTTTAGCAGTTTAATTAAGAAGGTACAACTTCAAAAACCGCAAGACAAAGGCATAAAAATACAAAATACAGAATCCAGGTAGTCGCATGGATAGGATGGCATTTCTGTATTAAAACTATTGTACTGTCTGAGAGAGAGAAAGACTAAACCTCAAAGACACATTTATAAATGCATTATGAAAAACGTAAGTTAAATCAAGGAAAATGTTCTCAGAATGCAAAACACACGATCTGAAATACTGAGAATACTCACGTACCTACCTAAAACCTAAAAGAAAGCAGCTTTGTAAATGTAATACAAGTATGAAATGCTCAATAAGAAAACACCAATTTAGGGACAAAATAGCATAGCAAAATACTATACATAGCATATACAGCAAATACATTGGCAAGTTAAATTGTATCTTAAAAACAAAAAACAAAAGCTTTTGGGAACCACCCAGACCCTTTTTTTCACGTGTGGAGAGTGAGAGAATGAATCTAACAGTTGCGTTCTCCCAATACAACTTTTTTTTCACTAAGAACAACTGTAGCCTGAGACTGTATTCCCCATCCGGGGGTACAGTTTTTTCGAGATGGTCCTACTGTACTTGCGTCAGTTGGAATATCAAAGATATTGACGGAAACGCCTCACTCACATAATAGTGACATGCTTCATCATCGGCGTTACCTCCACACCCAGATAAGGTGATACTATCTGGGCGGACTCAACCATAGATATACCGGGAGTTCTGATAAGTAGGTCACTGGTTTAAGAGGCGAACCAGATTTTTTGGTGCATACGTTAAAAATACCTACAAGTGTACCTCCTCTTGATCCTTTATTCTGAGGCACTTGTGATATCGATAAAAGCCTAATGTTGGGGTTTTTTTGAACATTAGTGTGTTCAATTTTACCCTCTGTTCAACCACCCAGACCCGCCTGTCATCTACTAACAGACGGGTGGGGTAGTCCGCCGAGGACTGTGTGAGCTCTCCTTTTATATGGTCTTAGGTTATGAGAAGCGCCTACAATAACGTCATCTCACGCCACTTCTACCTACGTCAGCCTACCCTAAAAGCTTGGTCTGCAGTTTTGATCAGACATCTAGACTAGGTGAAAAGGTAAATTTCTCAGGCCAAGCGCTCGTCATAAATTGCATAGGGCAAGCAGAAAAATGGGCATTGTAAAGGGATTCTATATATACATATATAAATCTCCTGTGTTCCTTAGCTTGACCCATCTGCGGTGACTACTTCCTTAAAAGTATGTACCAGCCGAGGATGCAGTCTGCTGCATGTCGAAAGAACAGGGGGATGTTGAACTTTGAGATAGTGAACTTAGCACACCAGTAGGGTGGGGGCTCTTAGTTTGGAGCAGGAGGCCTCGCAGAAAGAGGAGCTGGATATGATTTGGGTCAGACCTGCCTTCAGCCTGCTATACAGCAAAATGGCAGAACTATGGTCAATTTAACAAAGATGCCTACATATTGAACAGAAGGGCCTACACAGGGGTTTTATGCTGGCTGAGTGGTAAGGATGTCCCAGGGTATTTGTTATATAGTAACACAGGACCCTCTGGTCAATTTAACACGGCCTACAAATTAGGCTGGCAGGGCAAGGACAAGGGTCTCATACCTCAGGTGTGGACAGAAAGGGCCTGGGGCACGCTATAGTATAAAATCAACCCTCTCTCATTCCCTCCTCTTGTTCATTTTTTTAACAAAATCCTTACAGCATACCTTTCAGGTCTTTGAGGTATTTGGTTATGTAAATTGTAAATTGATACTTGTATAGCGCACTACTCACCCGCAAGGGTCTCAAGGCGCTTGTACGAATACTGCTGTGGAACCCATCCTGGCTTTCCCTGTGAGGCGTCCACTCCTGGGCACCCCCAAGGTGGAGGCCAGGCATCCTTTGCGTTGTGGGGGCCGTTGTGGAGATTAAGAAAGCTATTGCCCAGAGTTGCAGAGTGGGACTCCATGATTGGAATGGCACCGAGGCGAGAATCATCAGGTCCGTGGAATTTTTGAGCCCAAGACCCACCGAGGCAGGGAATTGAACCCTGGTCCCGGGCTAGACCTCTGCATCAGGGTCTGCCGCTCTAATCATTGAGCCACACTTCTCCTCTATTTAGTGTAGTCCTATTGTTACTTCTACAACTTCTATAAGTGCTAAGATATTCGCATTTCCTGTTCTATCCTTGTTCTCCCTTTGCTAATGATACATTTCTCAGGAGGTGCAACTGCTACGTACTCAGCGTGTTTACTGAAGAGCATATTGTACATCAGGACAAACAGGTATGACATTGTAACACATGCCGCCTTCTGTGTCAGCAGGCCGGTGTGTGCAAACATAATATCCTGCTCTGTCAACTCTCCCCCTGTCCCGTCTTTATTAATGGCAATTTATTCAATGTGGTACAAAAGTCATTATAATAGCGGCAATGGGGGTCAATGTTGCTAGCAGCACCCATGATCATTTTCTCTAATTGTTCTGAAAGTCTTGAGCAAGTCTTGAGGCATTGTTCCAATCACTGGCACGAGTGGCTAGTGTGACTAGTTGGAAGAATGTCTTATCTTCTGCTGTGCCTGTACTATGTTCAAAAAAGTCTGCTGAATAATAATGTAGAGCCTCAGAGATGATACTTTAAACAGAAAAAGTAACCGTTTTTGCCTGTCTTCAAGTAATTTGAGAGATTTGCAAGCACTTCTTATTACTTAGGCACATTCGATATGAAGAAAACAAAGTGAAGAAAAGGTAAAGATGTCTCGTCGTCACAACTTGTAGACTGAGGGGTTGGGGCATCGATGTTTCCAGACGTTCTTTAGGTGATGTATCCTTGGGGCCCACTTACACACTCGTCCTTTCTCTTCTGTGTAGCACGTGCAACCCTTCAGGATGAACTTGGGATACCATTCCCACTTGGTAGTTTCCGTGGAACACATGTAGTTTCTGTGTGGCTCCTTGCCCCTTGCACAACCCCTCAATCACCTGTGAGATGAACGCCGGTCCATTTTCAGAACCCAAAAGCATAGGTTCTCAAAAGCGCGGTATGAACTCTTTCAGGAGGCATTTGGCAATAGTTTGTGCATTGCTGTTCTTGAATTGGCATGCCTTAGTCCATTTGCTGATCATGCACACAATAACCAACACGTACTTGTAGTTTTAGTAGGGGATATGTTGATGAAGTCCATTTCATGTGGGGAAATAAAGTGGCCTGAGGCAGTGGAAATACAGCTTTAGGAAAGCCGTCTGATCTACCTTTCACGTCGTACAAGTGATGAACCATGAAAAAAAGACGGGCCATGGGGGCAAGCATTATCGGTGGTAAACATTTCTTTCCAATTGGACCTATTCATTTCCCTTTTCTGTTTGTATACATCCTCCCCTGTTCCCTTCTTCCTTTTCTTCCACCCAGCCCTTTCAATAATATATTTAGTGTCATATGCTATTCTTGCTTGTACATCTGCATCAATAAACTCTTTACCAATTGATACATAGTCCTTGGGAGAGGCGTGTGCAGCACATTCTACAATTGAAACTGGAAGCAACATGCCTTGCAATAGTTGAGCTATTAATGGTGCATGCTGCATGTGTTGTCCAGCTGAGGTAAGGAGGGAACTCCAAATGAAGAAAAGAACCCAAAAATTAAATTGGCATCCCTGTACAAGACTTTAAAACGAAATTCATTATCTTCAAAAGCAAAAGAAGAATTAAAACATTGTACTATAGCTTGACCCAACAGCAAACAGATGAAAATCTCTGTCACAGTAACACCTTTAGTAATCAAAACACTCATAGTTGACAAACTGTGCCCAGGGATGTGTAATTCCTATAGCCCCACGCCCATGACATATCCGTTTGAGGTCAAGGGCAACAAGCCTTCATGCATATTTCGTCCTTGGGACAAGTAGGCTCAACCCCTACAGCGCAAACCCCAGTTTACAGTACCACACTATGGATAAGGGAAAGGCATTGTCTGCATAAAAGGTAATATTTGTGTCCATGCGTTAATGCTGCTCAAACTTGCATTTATTGTTCATTAATGCAAAGGCTTTATTATTAGGGTGAGTGCTCTAAGTAAATGTTGTAAGCTCAGACTGCACTACTGACAGTGGTTAGAGTATGAAAATGTGTACACACGTTTTCAATTTTTAGGAATGTGAGGCTAGGTATACTGCTCTCAGAATGCTCTTCATTTAGATGCAAATATTTGCAGAAGCTTGAAAGCAAGACTGATAATTCTTTGCTTTTAAAATAAAATGTTCACAAAAAGAATGCAAAACATTTAGCTAAACAACTAGACTAAGGTAGGAACCATTTCTTTGCAACATAAAAATAAACAAGCATCGGTAAAGCCAATGAAATTGTTGGTCATTCTTTTGGCTCTGTCAATGCACAACTTGTTTTGGCAATATTTTTGTGAAACCTCATTGGTGTGGAAGCTGCTGGGCCCTCACCATTATAACAAACATTGGCAAAAGCAGAAATTGTTGTGGTTTCAAAAATCACACATTGCACAGTAGTTCCTGGCACTGGATAAAACAACTGTGTGTGGATATGCTCCTTGTGAAAGAACAGAATGAAGTCACTCACAGTGAAGCTAGCCAAGAGAGGGAGGGAGAGACAACATTTTACTAAACAGAAAAGGTCATTGTTAACGCCAGACCTAATTAGGGGCCAAATCATGAAATAAAGTGCACCCATGTCCTTGTATTAAGTGCAGATATACAACTGTTGTAAATTCACAAGACTACAGAAGTAGGCCAAGAAATAGTACTCCTAGAAAATATGTGTGAACTGTATTTAAGCATGAGCAAATATGCAGGTGTACTATATTGCTCCAGCGAAAATCTGAGCTATTGCAAGTTCACTTTTCCTTCAGCCACGTTTTTGTGAGCCAGAACTGTTGCTTATCATTACCTTCTGCCCCAGTATGTAGATCTGCGGAAACGTGGCAACATAATTGAATTGTTAGTGTTCAAAGCCTACTATGAAAGGAGTCCTCACATAATCAGAGAGGCTACTTCAGAGCTCTTATATAATGACATTGCTGCCATAATTTGTCGCTGCATTACATGCCACAAAAGGGACAAGTAGATATTTCATTAAATTCCACATCCCTTTTTGCCGATCCCTACACCTTGAAACCTATTTTCAAACACCTCAAAATATTGCACCTATATATCAAAACACACACTAAATCTGTACACATTGTATCCTTGAAACATTATAATACGAAGCACATGATTAGAAATGATCCATACCTAAACATAATATAAACACAACATTACTACTTTTCTTTACTCCTATCCTCTGTGTCCCTGGCAAATGCACTGCATTTAGAATGCATTTTAGCACATTCCACCTTACACTGTAATTTATTACTCCAATATTCTCTCCAACTCTGAAGAACATCTGCTTGTGAAGATGGCGGTGTTCCTGTTGTGGCTGATCACTTGTCCTCCTCTTCTTTGGACTCAGGGATGATGGGGCGGGCCCTTCTCCTTCTGCCTGAATACCTTAGTAGAAAGAAACTTCGCAGCGGGTGTTAATTTATACAAATATATGCCCTCTTACATAATTTCAATGCCACTGTGATGTCTAGTTGATGTGACTTATACATATATTAATTGATCAGGGAGAAGTATATGGGGTGTTAAGTTTTTGTCAGAACATTGTAATATATGTGAGTGAAAACAGAGTGATCCATGGGCAATAAACTATTTTTGCGTTCTCTCAATTCATTAACTTTCAACACTCCGTTCAGGCATTGCTGAAAGTTGTTGCTGCTTTTATCGTAATGGACACATGGTCTAACTGTCATCCAAACGTGTGGGAAAATGTGGTAGGCCTGAGCCTGTGATATGATACATTTTCCTATTTGTATTTTATTTCTAACCAGACACCAGGTGATGAAAACAATAACATTGAGCCCATGTAAGCAAACATCCCGAAGACAGGAAATCCAATACACTGCTTGGAGACGCAGGGAAGAATCTAATAATAATAACCTCTAATCATTCATTAACTAAGAAAGCGAAAGAAGAACCCAAACAGAAGATAGAAACTTTTAAGAGAGATAAAAACTTGTAGTGCTCTATGCATACCGTCCTTTAACATTGAGATCTATTTTATATCTGCACGTATTATTTATTCTTTTGTATTTTCCTAGTACTGGGGCATGTGGTGGCTACCTGTGGTAATCTTATTCCTATGAATCTCTGGTTGTCTCATATTTTGAAGGCTGCACACAGCTGTGCATATCCGAAAACGTATTCCTTACTTCCTCTCACCCATCTGCACGTAAACACATACATATTCCTTCACTGAACTGCACCACGTGAAGCCTGAAACACTGTATTCAATCTCGGCTTCCCCCGTTACCAAATTGTGTGATTCTAGGCAACTATTTCACTTCACTTCCACAGACACAAATATATTTCTACACATACTTTTTCTTTCTACTAAATCCTATGTTTGCTGCCAACCACAGGAAGCCCCTTTCCTGCCTGGCTCAATGCCCAGAATCTGTGGTCAGCCAGGAATGCTACTTCTGAAGGCAGCCTCAAAAATGTGTAAACCCTTCAACACCATATAATATCCAGACACGTGTTGTCTTTAATTGTATGTAAAATATAGCTTATTTTATAATAATATGGCTCTTTTGTAAAGCGCCCTTTTACTCAGAATGGTATTGTGGCACAAAATAGCAAGTCTTTATTGTTCCCCTAACTCAATGGTACTCATTTTATCCAACTTTGAAAGATGAAAGGCTGAGGAGACCTAGCAGCATTTGACATGTGCCCATGAAGTGAAACCATGGGTATATCTAGCGTGCATTCCACTCCATCATTTTATCTCCCCTATTCTTTGCACTGCGGTGCACAAGAAATTGGAAGGGAACAGTCTCCAGTCTTAACTTGCTTATTCCAATCTTCTGTCTAATGTTCACCATCTGCTCCGACATTTACGTTGCTCTAAGTCTAGTGTCACTAACTTTCTTGGCCGTGAGACACAATTTCAAAGTTTTCCTATTAACTAAACCCAACTGTGTGCTCTTTGTGGCAGCACTTACTGGATCTACCCTAGCATGATGGGTTACTGCTTGTGCCTGCTTCAGTTGCTGCTGAATTTGGACGCAGGTAGGAGTAAATTATTCTGTACTTTGTTGCCCAGTACGACAGCAACTGTTGTAATCTTCAGTGTGAATTATAATTGGCCATCCAAATAGAGAGATATTAATATACATTTGAAACTGAAAGTATCTCCTTTCCTGCCAGGAAACTATATTACTTATATTGATGGCATTTTTAGTCATTTAGTCTTTCTTTTGTGTGGCTGGTCTATCATTTGACGCTGGGCCAAGTCTAGGGTGTAATAGCAACCAGAAAACGCAAAAAGGTGCTGTGTGTTGTGGCGAGAAATGCATGCAAAAAGCCTTCCTACCCCTCTTACTACCACTTTACTGAATATTCAAGTGGGAGGATCCTTTATTATGGGTGCAAGCACACCAGAAAGGTGAGATGAGAAGCATGAAGTGTCATTGTCAAGGAACAGAATGCACTTAATATAGTGTGTAATGAGTTAAAATAGGGGAGCCTATTTAAAACCGTGCACAAATAGACGTAATTAAGAGTCGTGAAGGCAGCTACTTGGAAGCTAGACACAGTATTCACTGGATGCACCGCGCACCAGTTGCGTGGTCTCTAGATGAACCTGTCTCAGTTAAAGTGGGTGTGCTTGGCACGTAACCAGATTTTCCTGCTTATCACTTCTTACTGTAGTGCACAAGAGACCCACACCTATATATAACATCTCCTGTGGTACCACTGTGAGAGAAAGAGATGAGGCGGGCCCATAAGCAAAATAAGTGATGAATGGTAAGTATTTCCCTTCTAAAAACAAAGGTCTTATGTTGAAGTGCCACTTTTATTCATCAAATCATTAACCCAGCAGAGAATATATTCATCAGTTTGTTAGCTCCAGAAAGACTATTCAAAACTATAATTGTAATCCGCCAAAAATAGTAACACAAGAATAGATGTTCATGACGCTCAAGTATCTAGAAGGCAAACCCTTAAATGAGAAAATTAATTGTGCAAGAATTTACAATTTCAAAATACATTTAAATGCAATGAAAAGGGTGAAATTTCATGGTCCTGGGGCACTTCACCAAGGCAGCTTAATTTGAGGGCGTGCTTCTGCAAAAGTATGACAAAATAGACGTGTAAACGATAGGGAAAAATAGCTGTCTCATTTATATGAAAGAAGAACCCCTTTTTTGAAACTAAAATTCAATATATAGCCTGGAAGTCTTAACAAAGTCTTGGCATTTAAAGACACATTTGTGGAGTGAAGAACAAACTCATGTAATGCAAATATATTTTAAGTCAATGGAAATACTTTCAAAATGCAACATACACTTTACTGCAATGCTAGGAATGCACACGTTAAGTTAGGAGGGACAACCATTAGTGCTTTGCAATAATTATTTGGAATAAGGGCAATGCAGAGGAGAGAGAAAAAGACCATTTCAAAGTACAATAAGAAATTAGAGCTTCAGCCAAAGATGCTTAGATAGAGGGCTGAAGGGGACCACACAGGTGTCAGTGACCCAAGGGGTCACTGCAGCGGGGTAGTCCTTCGAATGGACTAAGGAGCAGATCTTTATACTCTTTTAATGATGAACTATTGACCACAAAAGGACAACATTGTCAGGTGCCTCTGACCTATAAGACATGACACATTGTGGTCACTTCTGGGAAATATTTAAGAAAATAGAAGTGCCACCCACGCTACAAAAATGTTCTCAAAGGTCACAGAATTCTTGACCATGAATCATTATGAAATTGAGCATCTATTGAACAGTATTTGTATCACTTCAGGGAAGAAGGCTTATAAGCCAGGTAAGAGAGGGAGAGACGCTAAATTGCAAATCGAGAGAAGGTGACAGACATTATATCTATTAAAGTACACCGCATGTAGCTGAAAAAGGAGAAGAACAGAGGACACCCATTACAATATGGAGAGAGAAGTCGAAAGGCGTTGGCTACTGCCAGGCCTAAGATAGGAAACCACAATACGATGTGATGAAGGAAAGTAGCTCCCCTTTTGGAGGCACGCAGTTGAAAAAAAAAAGACACTGTTAAACTCAATGCGATAAGATGCCTCCCATTCCCTGCAGAAATAAAGTTCAAACAATACAATTTACACCAAATAAGTAATCAAAATTCAAAACAAATGTGAGCTGCCATACGCAGTTCCATAAACATGTATTTGTGGCACAAAGTGAGAGACGACAGACACAACCTCCTGTCACTAAGTACATGCTTCAAAATATAAATGTGAGGAAATAGTTAAACAATTCGGGGTATACTGTTGTGCACTATGTGGTCAGTTATCTGAAAATTATTTGTGCTAATTAAATGTGGTGCTGTGCCACATGGGTCAGACAGGGGCTGGGGGGGGGCAAGGGTTAACTATATAATACTATTTATTCACAAAAAGGCAACAGCTTTGATATAACAAAACAGTAACAATCCTAGTTATTATTGGTCTTACTAAATACATGCGCCAGGCACAGGTGCTTAAAAAGACAACCACAATGCATGCTAAAAGAGTCCATAATAAAAAGACACTTGACCCTAAAATATTTGCACTTCAATTATACAAAATGTGAAGCATATTATGTACGCGTCTATTTATATATATATAAACCCACAGCGCCACTTGCGCATTCTCCTCTGCTGGCCTAAATGCGTACAGAAGGGTGTCTTAAAATAACATAAGAAAAAACCACATTGGAAGGTGTTCTGTTCACAAACCATAATCACACAATACTCATGTTGACCGTCTTTGGAAATAGAAATATATACTGACAGTCCCTCGCAAAAGCTGAGGAAGTCTGATAACTGTTTATCATAAATCCTCATGTGCCAGTCACAAAACGTAGAGTGGCACATCTTATCCAGTACTCGGAACCGCTCCTGAGCCCGCAAAAAGCTGAGATTTGCATCATGTAAACTTCTTGCCTTCCTGCACAGGCGTAAACTCTATCTCCGTTACACAAAATATATCTCCATAATATTAAAAAAAACATAATGTAAGTCCTAAAAAAAAACAATGCTTAAGCTAGCGAAAATATAATATCTAATAAATCATCCGGGGAAACCACTCTAAACAGGAGATATCCCTAAGCCCGTTAGCTACGCGAGCCGGAATAATCAACCTCTTCCCTATTGGTACTGAAATAGGGGTCTCCTCTGAATTATCAGAGGAGCACTGGAAATAAAAAACACATAAATAATCATTGAAAGATTGTAAATGCAACCTTTCCCTCTCTGTCAGGTGGTCCCTTGTGACCTCCTGGGACAGAGGCCCTCCCTTTTTGACTATATGTCGAGAGGCACCATAACACGTTATAACAATAATAAAAAATAAATAAAACTAGCACCACTGAAAGACGCCAGAGGCAGTCTTCCCTTTGGCTCTACGAGAGGCACAGTACTAACATACGTTTTATTTATAGCAAGAAAAACACATAAATCACCTAACTTCCTAACTTTACTCTCTGACTCAGAAGTACATCTCGCACACAAGCTTCCTCAGCTTTAGAATGTCCTTTAGCGAGACCAGCCAGACAGGGAAGAAAAACTGAAAGGGAGGAGGAACGCAGAGATCTCACATGCGCTCGTCTCAAAAACTGTCACCAGACAATCACGTCAGGCAGCCATCATAGACTTACCCGAGTGTTGTTCTCTGAGGTTTCAGTCAGAAAGGAGTCATGAGTGTTTAGACTGCGTCCTCACGGTCCCAGCTGTCTCAGCTGTCTGCTGGTACTGCCATTCCGAGTCACAGCGCCAAAATGTTGGAGGGAGCTTTATTAAGGGTCAAGAGGGCAGGGGGCTGAGCAGAGAGCTCATGGAGCCTTCACGGAGTGAGCGAGGGAGTGAGCTAGGGACAAAAGGGACACCTTAATTTGAGCCGGGGTGCTCTAAAAATGAAGGAAACAGACATGTGAGCCATGGAAACTGATACTGAGAGTTTTAGCAGTTTAATTAAGAAGGTCAACTTCAAAAACCGCAAGACAAAGGCATAAAAATACAAAATACAGAATCCAGGTAGTCGCATGGATAGGATGGCATTTCTGTATTAAAACTATTGTACTGTCTGAGAGAGAGAAAGACTAAACCTCAAAGACACATTTATAAATGCATTATGAAAAACGTAAGTTAAATCAAGGAAAATGTTCTCAGAATGCAAAGCACACTTGATCTAAAATACTGAGAATACTCACGTACCTACCTAAAACCTAAAAGAAAGCAGCTTTGTAAATGTAATACAAGTATGAAATGCTCAATAAGAAAACACCAATTTAGGGACAAAATAGCATAGCAAAATAGCATACATAGCATATACAGCAAATACATTGGCAAGTTAAAATGTATCTTAAAAACAATAAACAAAAGCTTTTGGGAACCACCCAGACCCGCCTGCCATCTACTAACAGACGGGTGGGATAGTCCGCCGAGGACTGTGTGAGCTCCCCTTTTATATGGTCTTAGGTTATGAGAAGCGCCTACAATAACGTCATCTCACGCCACTTCTTCCTACGTCAGTCTACCCTAAAAGCTTGGTCTGCAGTTTTTATCAGACGTCTAGACTAGGTGAAAAGGTCAGTTTCTCAGGCCAAGCGCTCGTTGTAAATTGCATAGGGCAAGCAGAAAAATGGGCATTGTAAAGGGATTCTATATATACATATATAAATCTCCTGTGTTCCTTAGCTTGACACATCTGCGGTGGCTACTTCCTTAAAAGTATGTACCAGCCCAGGATGCAGTCTGCTGCATGTCGAAAGAACAGGGGGATGTTGAACTTTGAGATAGTTAACTTAGCACACGAGTAGGGTGGGGGCTCTTAATTTGGAGCAGGAGGCCTCGCAGAAAGAGGAGCTGGATATGATTTGGGTCAGACCTGCCTTCAGCCTGCTATACAGCAAAATGGCAGAACTATGGTCAATTTAACAAAGAGGCCTACATATTGAACAGAAGGGCCTACACAGGGGTTTTATGCTCGCTGAGTGGTAAGGATGTCCCAGGGATTTGTTATATAATAACACAGGACCCTCTGGTAAATTTAACACGGCCTACAAATTAGGCTGGTAGGGCAAGGACAAGGGTCTCATACCTCAGGTGTGGACAGAACGGGCCTGGGGCACGCTATGACATAAAATCGACCCTCTCTCAATTCCCCTGTTCATCGTTCATTTAGCTGCCATAATAGGTTGTTAGTCTCACAAGCCTTGGGGTCCACTTGCCCTCAGTGCTACACTTTGGTTGATTTCTGTCCATGCAGCTTTGATGGCCACATATACTTAGAGTCGATGCCCTCCCTCTTTCTCCACATGGCCTCTTTACCCAGAGGCCCTAAAGATACAGTCTTCAATGTAGATATTGCTGTTGTCATAGAAGGGTACTTTGGTGACAACTGGGAGACCACCTGCACCAGGCCAATAAATGGGATTCGCTCAAGGGCATGTTATGAGGGGGATGCCTTAGTAAAATATTTCGCACTAAATCCCGACTGCAAAGACCTGAACGTTCAGGAAGAGAGGTTGGCTGATTTGCAGAGGCGGGAGAACAGATATGTGCAGGGAGAAAAAAAATTGCTGGACATTAATAAAAAAAATAAGGGAGGTATGGCACTGGACAGGTTCACTGTCCGTGACTATAGGCACAGGCTCCATTGAAAGGAGGATATGCCAGGAAGGGCGTAGCCTGGTTGCTTAGGAGGGAGACTCCTCCACCTATGATATTGGCTCTCATGGGCCCAGAAGGCTCAATGCTGACTACACAAATAGTGATTAATACATTTCTTTGGGGGCATATGGCAGAGGTATCTAAGAGGCCTCAGCTGACCCATGTCAACTCCACTGAAAACTTTACAGATGCTATGGAAGTGCCGAAACTCAGTGAGGATAGCAGGATGGAATTCTAGGCAGATCTCTCACAAGTGTTGAAGGCGATCATCCTGCCGATGCCACATAACAAGGCACCGGGGGCGGATGGTCTGCCTACTGAGTTTTATCAGGTGCACACTTCTCTGCTTTCTGTTCACCTATTGCAGGTGTTTTTGGAGGCCAAAGGTCTTAGCAGGCAGCCACGGTCTATGCAGGAGGCTGTCATAGTTATGTTCCCCAAACCAGATAGAGATCCGCTTCTCCCTGGATTGTACAGACCTGTATCCATGATGAATGTGGATGTGAAGGTGTTTTCTACGACCCTGAGTAATAGGCTGAAAAGGGTGATCAGTACTTTGGTCCTCAAAGACCGTTGTAGTTTCCTACATACTAAACACCCTCATAAACATTAGACGATTGACCCACGCTATGCAGGCAGATTGAGCCTCCATTATGGGTGCAGTACTTGTAACCTTGGACATAGGAAAGGCATTTGACACGCTGGACTGGAGGCGGCTCTATGCAATAAGGGATTCAGCCCCAATTTCCTACAAGAGCCTCTTCAGATGGGGAGTAGGCAGCGTCTACAAATGATGGGTTCAAATTAACCCACTTCCATGTGTTATATCGCACATACCTCCCACTTATGAGACTACATCAGATTTACCCGACGAAAACTGATTTATGCCCTAGATGTCCCATGGTGAGTGAGGACTTTCTGCACAAGGTTTAGAGTTTTGTCATTGTGACGTAAAGCCCGTAAGGTCAAAATCCATTTTATGTAGCCCTGACTTTATCTTGGATAATTCAAGTCGCCATCTTCTCAATCTTAGGCAATGTAAGTCACCATCTTTCCCGATTTAATGCTGAATCATTATCATGTCTGCCCTTAGACGCAGATGTCATCTGGCGTTATCTCTCTAAGAATTTGAAAGCGTCAAGACATTTAACTAATGACATAGACATAACACCTGATGGGACATTTGTCTTGGTCAAATGTCTACTTTTCACCATACCAGGGTTAAAAAAGAACATATAAAGACATATAACCAAAATAGTGTAATCTGAATTGACGTCCTTTTACCTTATATGTTCATAAGGAAACATCTGTAACGCACACCTTGATGCACATAATCTATGTCAGATGTTCCTAAATGTAGGTCAGAAATTCCAATTTATGATAAGATTTAGTATATAAGGACTACCACTTTTCAGGAGAGGTACTTTGCCGAGATTATCGCACAAGATTCGGCCAAAGATGGTCTCACCTACTGCCAGCGCATGTTGCACTTCGCTGAAGCCGATAAAGCTGGGTAATGAAGAAAGACCGCAGCATGTGTTTGCCCTTTGCAGGGAACACTGTCTTCTCACCTACGGTGATAAAGACGGCCTTTGTTGTCAACAAGGTACGCAGTACATCTCTTCTCCCTATGAACCTCTAGGCTGCAAGTTGCTCTGCTTTCCATGCTCTCAAAGTGTATCGCATAGAAGTAGGTGTTAGGGTGTTAGGTTCTAGATGACATTTTAACCATGTTATAAATGTACATGATAGGGGGCGTGGCTTGACACGTATAGGATGGCGGCATATTGATTCCGCGCCGGATGCCGTGAGGGGCAAGTTTATTATCTGGTAGCAGTGTCTCGGGACCAGAACGCAAACAAGCGCCGAGTCGGGGAAGACACCTGGCATGACAACATATGTTTTTCTCTGCGCGGTAAGCAGCTTTCACTGCGTTGTTCAATTCGGAAGTGGTGGCGCGTCTCTCTGACAGTATTGGCTTCTGCCATTTTGCTCCTTAGTTTCCTGAGCTTCTTCTCAGAAAATGCATTCTACCCTCAACTGGTACACTAGAAACTAATAAATAAATTATTTTGACATTATTCTCTGTGATACAAAGGAATACAATATATTTTAACTTACTTAATCCTTCCATGGTTAAACAAACGTATGGATTACGGACCTGAACTTAAATGCTGCTGCAATTGAATAAAGATTGATTTTGGAGAACATTTTAACACTCTTTCCACTAGAGAGCAGTATAAACCAAGGAATTCCATTTGTTGTCTACATGGTAGATTTCAAGAGGACAGTATAGAGATACATGTAATTCACTGTGAAACAAAGTGTACATGGGGATCAAAAGGCTGTATATACCCATACTTCTGTGATATCTGTGGATGAAACTCATATTTACTAGTGATTTTAAGAATATAGGTGTACGCTAACTCAAAGTCTGCACCACAGCCAAGTACCGAAGCAAATCATCATCAATGCAATAGCAATATGGGTGTTAATTGAAAATATATATGCTTTTTTGCCCTCTTTCTCCTGACTGCTAGTTTCTGTTGCCTAAATATTGTGCTATTGAAGTTGTTTTGCGCATTCTTCCATAAAGAAATTACTCTTTGATTTTCCTATTATACATGTATATGGGGAGAACTAAATCTATGAGAGGTGCTGCTTCTAACTCAGTATTGGTTAAAAAACTCCTATGTTGGTAACCTCAAATCCATTTTCTGTGCTACAAGACGAAATGGGTGACCCAGAGCATGTTCCTGCCGCTCCCTATTTTGGGGGTATCGACTCCTACACCCTCACTTATTCCTGCATCTACTTCAAACTCTTCTCTCCCAAATACTAAGAGTTCTTCTAGACCAACAACCTCTTCACTCAATGTCATCTACTAAACGAGTTAAAAGGATCCTCCCTCACCGACTAAATCTTCCCCACCAATATCACTAGAATTACTCTTGGAAGAAATGTGGGCCCTCAAGCCCTATGTGGAGGAAACGAATAAGCGTATACAAAGCTTGGATGATTAATGGTCTAATATTGACAATAAAGTGACTTTGATAGAACGGCAAGTGGAATCTGCAAACATCCGCTCAACAAATTCACCCTGTGTAAATGGAAATCTCTCAGCTTCAAAAAGAAGTAAAAAATCTTGAAAATCGCAGCAGATGCAACAATTTACATGTTTATGGTTTGGCTGAGGGTTCTAATACTATTTATTTTATTCAATCTTTTCTTCCACAGATTCTTGAATTACCTTTATCCACACAATTGAATATAGAAGGAGCACATAGACTTGGACACATCCCATACACCTCTTCCTCTACACGCAAACCAAGAGGTGTTATATTATACTTTTTGGAATACACTGACTTACTGAACGTTTTGCAGGCAGTCAAAGTCAAACGTCGAATCTCTTGGCACGATTCTCAACAATTTTTCTCTCAGAATATGCTAAATCCACTGTAGATAGAATGAGGAGTTTCTTGGCTATGTGTCCAGCTTTACGGAACCTTATTGCTAGTTTTGGCTTAATCCATCCTTGCCTCTTTAAAGTGACCTACAAGAACAAAACTACCACTTATGACGATCCTGTTTTGCGCCAATGATTCTTAGACACTTGTAAAGAAGAAAACATGTAAATTCCAAGAACATCTCCTGACTGATAATTAATATGTGCTAAGCATTGTTTATTCCATATATATATGTTTAGACAATCTTTTGAATAATTACAATGTTCATTTTTAATTTTTTCTCTTTTCTTATTAGGTGCTGTTCTCTGTTTCACCCATCATTGTCTAGTCCATGTAGATCGTTATCCCTTCTCCCTGCCCATCCTGGGGATTCAACCGGCTGCTCCATCTTCCTCCTGTGGCCTCAACACCCTCCATTCATGTTTGTGTCTTTGGTATGTTATATCGTTTATTTGGTGTATTGTTTTTATCCATTTCATTATTCATCCCTCTTTCGCTCTCTACTTTCCCTTTCTGTCCCCCTCTTTTATCCTTCTATCACAAATCTCTTTTCTTTTTATCTTATTTTTCTTTTGTGTGAGAGCTTGGTTTTTAGATGCCTTATTTGTCTTGAAATGTCCATTGAATGTGCCTTATTTTTGCTATTGTTACGCTTGTTTCATGTTAAATGACGCTGCGTATAATCTCTTGGAATGTTAAAGGTTTGGGTTCACCCATTAAGAGACAAAGAGTCCTTACCCCTTTATCTAAACTCAAATCAGATATTGTGTTTTTGCAAGAATCTCACATTGTTGCCTCATAATTGTTAAAGCTTAAACGCCAATGGGTTGGGAATTATTTTTCTTCACCGGGTACAGGCAAACGAAATGGGGTAATGATTCTTTGTCATAAAAAATTTAAGGTTTCCCTAATATCACAGAATTCAGACGAAGGTTGTTGGTTGATTGTGCATCTTAAAGTTGATAATATTCCTATTTCTTTGTTTAAAATGTATGCACCACACTAAAATAGACAACAATTTCTGGCCTATCATATCTACTCAATTGATGTCTATCTCTACACAATATGTTGTTTTTGGTGGTGACAGCAATTTAGTTGTTGATCCCTACATAGATCGTACCTCCAAAGTGTCTTTTGGCCCTTCTCTATGCACCAACACCTTACCACACTAATTACTCACAGATCTCTTGTTGATTCCTGGAGATTATGGAAGTCACAGATACGAGAATATACATTTTTTTCTCCTACTCATACCAGTCTTGTATAGATTATTTATTTACTTCTAACCTACTCACACAACATAGAGTACATGCAGAGATTCCATGGTTCCATATTCATTTCTGACCACGCACCAGTAATTTTAGATTTAGAATTGCTTCCTATTACTATGACCAACAAAAGATGGCGCTTTAACACTTCTCTGTTAATTGATCAGACCTTTACCTACTCTTTCAAACATTTTATTACTGAATTATTTGCACCCACTTGCCAGTCCCTTAACCTTCCCTTTACTTCATGTGAGTCACCCCTATGGTAGGCCCAAGGGCAAGGTGCGTTGTAAGCATAAGGTTGGACAAGCCCTGATGTGGGTGGCATGTCCTAATAGTGAATTACAGCCATTTTGTTTTTCACTATTGTAAGGCTACCTGTTCTCATAGGCCAGAATGGGCTGTTAAGATTGTTACATCCTATGATCCTGACAGACCCAGGGAACATGGTAGAAAATCGAGTTTAGTATGCCTGAACTCAGAATAATAAAATACATCTTTTAGCAAAGTTTATTTTAATGTTCTGAGTTTGCAAATGCCACTTTTAGAAAGTTGGCATTTGCTTGCCTAACCTTTTCAGCCCGCCTCTGCGCTGATGTGTATCTGCTGTCTGGTTTGTGTGAGTGACAGGGCTGGGGAATTCCAGGAGACAGTCTGGGCAGCCAGGTGGTGAATAGGAAGATTACACCAGGATGGGTGGGAGGAGTACACCTAGACTCTGAATAGGGCTGTGCTTTGCCACCACAATGCTGGCTCCACCTCCTGTGGAGCATCTGATGTCTCTGCCCTGCACACTGAAAGCAGAGACCTGCATCATGTCAACAAAGTGCTCAGAAACTGGACCGAACTAGGCAAGGGCCCCCCTGGCCTGCAAGAACCAAAGAATTGCACCATAAGTATTGGGGACCTTGAGCCCAAGAAATTAGATCCTGCTAACAAGACGAACCTCTGCCTGAGGAAAAGGAACCGGGAAAGCTGTAGGAGGAGTACTGTCTCTGACCTGGGGGATTGGCCTGCAGTGGTGACCTTGCTGCTGAAGGAGAGGAGAAAGATTGCTGAAGAACTTTTTTTCAACTTGTGCTATTTAAGATCTCCAAGGGCTTGTGCTTGAGCTGGCCCCCTGAACGAAGTCCCAGGACCAGTGGACTTCAACCCCTTGAGAAACCACCGCTGAGAACCGCCGTTCTCACAGTGAAGCCGAGGCCGAGAGAAGTGTGCGCCGCCTAGATCGGCGTTTACACTGGAAAGCCCGTGCCCAGCTGTCCGGCCCAAACAACGCGACTAAGGCCCCCCTACGAGCCGTAGCTCGCTCCGTGAAGGAAGGACTGTGTGTCGCACTTTGATTTCCCCCCTTTGCATCGTGCTGCTCAAGCGTGCCCCCCTACCCCTGTTGTGGGCAGGCTGCGGCACGTAGAGTGGCTGGGTACGTCGCTCACAATCGGAGCGTGCTGCCTGCTTCGAACCGCGCTTAAAGAAAAGGCGCCGCTCTCAAGGTACAGCTCGTACGCCGCAACGAACCACAAACGCACCGTAACTACGCACCGACCCCTCGAACAACGTGACTAAGGCCCCCAACGAGCCATAGCTCGCACCGTAAGAGGAGGACATCACAATGTACATCACACTTATCTTCACTGCATCGTCCATGATGAACTCTCCACTACTGTGTACGCTTCGCACCGGAGCAGCTGCTGCGTGTGTGAGGCCCGTTCTTGAGCGCCGCAGGGCGTACACTTCGCACCGGAGCACCTGCAGCGTGTGAGGCCCGTTCGTAAGCGCCGCATGGTGTACGCTTCACACCAGAGCGCCTGCAGCGTTGTGAGACCCGTTCTTTAAGACTCTCATCCCCGTACGTACCGTACGAAGACGAACGAAGCGCACAGAACCGTTAAATACGCTTGAATCAAAGAACTGCTTAATGCCAATAGTATTGTGGGCCTGTTTATCGTTATTGGGTCTTGTGCTAAGTCTGATTATTTTTGATAAATCCAGTGTGGAGTCCATTTGTGGGGGTATCATTGAATTACTGTATGTGGTCACAAATGCTTAACCAATACGCCCTGAGATAGGCCTTGTCTGCTCGCGCCAAGCTACCTAGAGGGTGAGCAGGGGTTGTGTTAGCAGTGTAACCCCTTACCCTGACTAGAGGAGAGGATCCCTGCTTGACACAGGTACCTACCTGTGCCAACCAGAGATCCCCGATTCTAACATTGGTGGTCGGCGGTGAGGATTCTGAATTTGCATTTGTGATTTTTGTACAGTGATTAGGTGAACGCCACTTAGTGAGTTCAGACCCATAACGCAGCCACATACTTTTGATTTTTGTTTGCCAAGGAAAAATCCATTTTTTTGAAGAACCATGCCTGGTTCAGTCATTATTTAGAAAGCGCCATCTGTAGTCTCTGAAAGCGAAGAAGTAGCATGGGAAGAAGAGAGACTAGAGAGCTACACCAAGGTCCAGCTGAAGGGCTTCTGCAAAAAGTTCAAAGTTCCCCATGCTGGATGCAAGGTCAAGGCAGATCTACTCAAGGCGCTGAGGGCCTGGATTGAGTCAAGGTCACCTGAGGATGCAGTAATAATTGAACCAGCAGAAAGCGTCCAGAGCTTTGGCAGAGTCCTGTCGCTAGAAGAGTTGGCAGACAGAAAAGAAACCAGGTTGCATGAAATGGAGATGGCAAAACTTAAATTGAATGGGCAACTGGAGCTGGAAAGCAAAAAGCTGGCTCTGGAAGAAAGAAGAATCCAAATGGAGCATGACATGAAGTTGAGGGAATTAGATCTAAAAGCTAAAAGTTTAGAGTCGACTCCCTCTGGTGGCAGCACACCGTCAGTGCAGGTAGAATCAAGGGTGTACATACCAAAAGATGTAGTAAAATCATTTTTTAAGAATGATGACATAGGGCAGTGGTTCAAAGCCTTTGAGGTAGCCATGTCTTCCCACCGGCTCCCTGAGAAGGATTGGGGAGCGGGGTTGTGGGGACGGTTCCTTAGTGAGGGGCGGGACACACTGCTAGACTTACCTTCAGATGTTCATAATTCTTATCCCCATATGAAGGCAGCGTTGATGACTAGGCATGGGTTGACCCCTGAGCTGTATAGGCAAAGGTTCAGGGGTTGCACAAAGATTCCAAACAGTACGTATGTAACTTTTTTTTGCAGAGCACTGGATGGTTGGGTGAAGGGTAGCAAGGTTGAAGATTTTCAAGGGCTCCTTGATTTAATGGCATGGGAGCACTTGTCCAGTAATTGTTTTCCTGAGCTACGCTAGCACCTGATTGATAGTAGGCTGACCAACCCTAGAAAGCTTGCTGAGGAGGCGGACCGCTGGGTCAGTACCAGGGTCCACAAGGGTCACGTGGGAGATTCCGCCAAAGGTGGGCAGGGTCCCCAGCAGAAGAGTGGGGGGGACAGGGGTAACCAGAGGGAGTTCCCTAGAAGGCCCCAAAGTAATCCCCAAGGGAACAAAGGGAAGGGTTCTCAGCCACCCCCACCCCAGAAACCGACCGGGGCCCCCGACAGGTCCACCTGTTCAGAAGGGGCCCATAAAATGTTACAAGTGTGGTAACATGGGGCATTTTGCCTCTGATTTAAAGTGTCCTTTGTATGGTAAACCAGCACCCACTGGTGCTCCACCCCGGCACATGGCTAGTGTAGCCTTGGGGGAGGAGAGGGCAGTCCAAGGTGGGTGGGGTCCCGCAGAGATGTCCCATGTCTCATTAGGAGACTGTGAGATGGTCCCCCAAACCAAGCTGCCTGATAACACTAAGAAATACAGGCAGTGGGTGACCATCAATGGCCGTAGGGTTGAAGCTCTTAGAGAGACAGGAGCCAGTGTGACAGCTGTCAAGTGTCACCTGGTGTCTCAAGAGCAGGTGGTCCCAGGAGCATCTATCCAGTTGTTGCCGCTGACAACACAGAGAGTCACAGCAAGGTAGCTCAGATTCCCTTTGAGTGGGGGGGGGGGTCTCTGGTACTCTTCAGGTAGCTCTGAGGCCCGCCATGCCTGTAGACTGTCTGTTAGGGAACGATTTGGAGAGCTCACCTTGGGCTAAGGTGGAGCGGAGTGCTCACCTGGAGATGTTGGGTATGCCGGATTGGGCGTGTGTCACCACATGGTCCATGGCAGCAAGTAGAGGTGCTCAAGAGGTCCTGGAACCTGAGAGGAAGGCCCAGGAACTGGCCTTAGAGAGAAGAGGAAGGGGGCGTGGGAAACAGGCCCCTGAAGTTCCCACGGTCCAGGAGGAAGCAGACCTTGAGGGGGATGCCCTGGAACCTACAGGGGAACAGATAGCTGAACTGGGGGACCTGCCTGAGCTGACCCATTGGCAGCAGGAAGGAGGCCCCTCCAGGGAGGATTTTTGTAAGGCGCAGAAAGAATGCCCTTCTCTCGTGGGTATGCGGCAGCAGACTGCAGCCCAGGCCGCAGGTGATCAGTCTGGGTCACATTTCATTTACTGGGAGAACGACCTCATATATACAGAGCCTAAGGTTGCTGAGCCTGGGTCAGCCCAGTGCTGGTGGTACCCCAGGACTTCAGAGCCTTCCTACTGGGGCTGGCTCACGATGTGCCATTGGCAGGGCATTTGGGGCAGGACAAGACCTTTGACAGGCTTGTCACCCACTTTTATTGGCCTCAAATGCGCAGGAGTTCAGACACTCACTGCAGGACCTGCCAGACTTGCCAGGCAAGTGGAAAGAGTGGGAGGAAGCAGAAGGCTCCTCTCCAGCCATTCCCTGTGGTCAGTACCCCATTCCAGCGAGTGGGGATTGACATTGCGGGGCCACTGGACCCCAGGACAGCCATGGGCAACAGGTTTATCCTGGTCCTGGTGGACCATGCCATCCGGTACCCGGAAGCCATCCCTCTGAGGACAGTGACGGCCCCCATGGTGGGACGTGCACTGATGGGAATTTTCTCCAGAGTGGGATTCCCTCTAGAGGTGGTGTCTGACCGGGGTACCAATTTCATATCCAAGTATATGAAATCCCTTTGGCAAGAGTGTGGTGTAACCTACAAGTTTACCACACCTTACTACCCCCAAGGAAATGGGTTGGTTGAGAGATTGAACCGTACCCTCAAAGACATGATAATGGGTCTGGAAGAACCCATGAGGCGTCAGTGGGACGACCTCTTACCATGCCTTCTCTTTGCTTACCGTGAGGTGCCACAGAAGTCTCTAGGGTTCAGCCCCTTTGAGCTCCTGTATGGCCACCCAGTGAGAGGACCTCTAAGTCTGGTCAAGGAAGGCTGGGAGCAATCTCCCAGGCAACTTGCTGAGGCAAATCTGGAAGCCAGCCAGGAGGAGATGAAGCGGTGGTACGGCCAGAATGCCACTCTGGTAGAGCTTCAGCCTGGACAGAAGGTGTGGGTCTTGGCCCCTGTGGAGCCTTGTGCGCTCCAGGATAAGTGGACCGGTCCCTTTGAGGTTGTGGAGCGCAAGAGTCCTGTTACCTACGTGGTGGACTTGCAGTCTCCAAGGAACCCCTTCAGGGTCCTTCATGTCAACCGCCTCAAGCCCCACTTGGAGAGGTCCCAAGTGGGCATGCTCTTGGCAACAGATGCTGGGATGGAAGAGGAGACCGAGCCTCTTCCTGACCTCCTGGCAACCCAGGAGCAAGATGGGTCAGTGGATGGTGTCATCCTCTCTTCCACCCTGCCCCCTGAGCAACAGAATGATTGTCGCCAGTTGCTGGGACAATTTTCTGATCTGTTTTCCCTGGTTCCCGGTGTCACTGATTGGTGCATCCATGATGTGGACACTGGGGATAGTACACCTGTGAGGCACAAGGCCTACAGGGTGACTGACAGGGTGAGGGCATGCATCAAGGAGGAGGTCTCCAAGATGTTTGCACTCGGGGTAATTGAGTCCTCCAGCAGTCCTTGGGCCAGCCCAGTGGTCTTGGCCCCAAAGGCTGCAGCGCCGGGAGCCATACCCGAAGTCCAGTTCTGTGTGGACTACAGAGGACTCAATTCAGTCACCAGGACTGATGCACACCCCATCCCCAGAGCTGATGAGCTCATAGATCGGCTAGGGGCTGCCAAGTACCTCAACACGTTTGATTTAACGTCTAGGTACTGGCAGATCGCCTTGACCGATGGGGCCAAAGAGAGGTCAGCATTTTCCACCCCAGATGGACACTACCAGTTCCGGGTTATGCCCTTTGGGATAAAGAATGCCCCTGCCACCTTCCAGAGGTTGGTCAACCAGGTGTTGGCTGAACTGGATTCGTTCAGTGCTGCCTACCTGGATGACATCGCAGTGTTCAGCTCCACTTGGGAAGAACACCTGCGCCACCTCTGGGAAGTGTTGATGGTGCTGCGGAGGACAGGCCTCACGATCAAGGCCAGTAAGTGCCAGATCGGGCAGGGTTCCGTGGTGTACTTGGGGCACCAGGTTGGGAGCGGCCAGGTGGCGCCCTTTCAACCCAAGATAGAAACCATCCTGAATTGGGAGTCGCCCAAAACCCAGACAGAGGTGAGAGCCTTCCTGGGGCTCACTGGGTACTACAGGAGGTTTGTCAAGGGGTATGGCAACATTGTTGCCCCCTTGACAGCGCTGACTTCCAGGAAGCAGCCCAGGAAAGTAATTTGGACTGACACCTGTCAGAAAGCTTTTGAGGCCCTGAAAGCTGCTATGTGGCTCCCAACTTCTCCAAAGAGTTTATCGTTCAGACAGACGCTTCAGAGCATGGTGTGGGGGCTGTTCTTTCACAGATTAATGAGGAGGGCCTAGATCAACCTGTAGCCTTCTTTAGCAGGAGGTTACTTCCACGGGAACAGAGACGGAGTGCTATTGAGCGTGAGGCATTTGCTGTGGTCTGGGTGCTGAAGAAGCTAAGACCATACCTGTTTGGGTCTCACTTCCGGGTTCAGACAGACCACAGGCCCCTCAGATGCTTGATGCATATGAGGGGTGAGAATCCAAAGCTGTTGAGGTGGTCCATTTCCCTACAGCAGATGGATTTCACGGTGGAACATCGCCCTGGTACAGATCACGCCAATGCTGACGGTCTGTCCAGATTTTTCCACCTTAGTGATGAGGAACTCCCTGGGGTAGGGTAGTTCTCCCCACATTTCAGCTGGAGGGGACACATGTTAGACCTTGCACCTTGGCGTGAGTTTCCCTTCCACTTTTTTGTTGCTGTGCCTCATGTTTTTGCTGGTGTTGGCTGCTCAGAGCACTGTGCCACTGCCAACCAGTGCCACAGTGCAAGTGCTCCCTATTTAAAATGTATATGTTGGTTGCATTCCATGATTGGCCTATTTGGTTTACTGTCAGACCCCTAAAGTGCACCAGGAGTGCCCAGGGCTTGTAAATACAAATGCTGCTGGTGGGCTTGCAGCACTGATTGTGCTACCCCCAAAAGCGGCCTAGTAAAATGTGTCTAAGGTCTGCCATTGCAGAACCTGCGTGCAGTCTGGTACTGTCATGCTGACTGGCAAGTGCACCCACTTGCCAGTCCCTTAACCTTCCCTTTACTTCATGTGAGTCACCACTATGGTAGGCCCAAGGGCAGGGTGCGTTGTAAGCATAAGGTAGGACAAGCCCTGATGTGGGTGGCATGTCCTAATAGTGAATTACAGCCATTTTGTTTTTCACTATTGTAAGGCTACCTGTTCTCATAGGCCAGAATGGGCTGTTAAGATTGTTACATCATATGATCCTGACAGACCCAGGGAACATGGTAGAAAATCGAGTTTAGTATGCCTGAACTCAGAATAATAAAATACATCTTTTAGCAAAGTTTATTTTAATGTTCTGTGTTTGCAAATGCCACTTTTAGAAAGTTGGCATTTGCTTGCCTAACCTTTTCAGCCTGCCTCTGCGCTGATGTGTATCTGCTGTCTGGTTTGTGTGAGTGACAGGGCTGGGGAATTCCAGGAGACAGTCTGGGCAGCCAGGTGGTGAATAGGAAGATTACACCTGGATGGGTGGGAGGAGTACACCTAGACTCTGAATAGGGCTGTGCTCTGCCACCACAATGCTGGCTCCACCTCCTGTGGAGCATCTGATGTCTCTGCCCTGCACACTGAAAGCAGAGACCTGCATCATGTCAACAAAGTGCTCAGAAACCGGACCGAACTAGGCAAGGGCCCCCCTGGTCTGCAAGAACCAAATAATTGCACTATAAGTATTGGGACCTTGAGCCCAAGAAATTAGATCCTGCTAACAAGACGAACCTCTGCCTGAGGAGAAGGAACCGGGAAAGCTGTCGGAGGAGTACTGTTCCTGACCTGGGGGATTGGCCTGCAGTGGTGACCTTGCTGCTGAAGGAAAGGAAAAAGATTGCTGAAGAACTTTATTTCAACTTGTGCTGTTTAAGATCTCCAAGGGCTTGTGCTTGAGCTGGCCCCCTGAACGAAGTCCCAGGACTAGTGGACTTCAACCCCTTGAGAAACCGCCGCCGAGAACCGCCGTTCTCACCGTGAAGCCGAGGCCGAGAGAAGTGTGCGCCGCCTAGATCGGCGCATACACTGGAAAGCCTGTGCCCAGCTGTCTGGCCCAAACAACGCGACTAAGGCCCCTCTACGAGC